>NC_135812.1:83045524-84245524 GCF_964213995.1 Mustelus asterias | reverse complement strand
CTGAGATCTGGTTCGGCACAGCATTAAACATGAGATTCAAAAACAACAACTTGCTGAGCAAAAAAAAATTCAATGTCAAAGCAATAAATTGATAATTTTAAAAAGAATACTGAATAAAACTGACCATTTAAAAAGTGCCAAGCAGCAGAGCTAACTAATAAACCTTTCTGGCTTTTTGCCTAAGAAGCGCTGTTAGAGAGAGACAGACTGGGCCCCAAGTGGTGGTCACCAGGGAAGGGGGAAAGGATCAGGGCTCAGTTAAGGTTTTCAGTTTAACTAACACCAACCTTGCATTCAACTTTTGTGGTGTACACTATGAGCTGGTCTTGGCAGAGTTCATACGAAAATGGGGATCAAAGTTGCCTTTCAGGGTTTTCCTCCTCTATTGACCCAGTGTGTGATTAGGTTTTTTGGGAGGGTGTGTGTCCCCACGCAGAGCTGTGTGCGTGCGCGTGTGTCCAGCTCACTCCCAGCCTCAGGGTTCTACACACTCACTTGTTCTCACCCTCACTCACTCAAACACACACACTCACTCGCTTTGACAACCATTCTCTCTCACTCATCCACTTAATAGCAGCTGTGATTTCCCTCCCATGACTTGGTGTCACCTGTCAGTTGGAATAGTGCCCTGTGGCGATGGAAGGCTTCCACTCTTGGCCTCTTCTCTAAGTCCTCAAATCCTCCTGCAGTCTAATCCCTCGATGATATTGTCTGTGGCCCAGGGTCCTTCTGCTCCTGCCCACAGAAGGGCCCTTGGCCACAGACACCAGAGTTGACAACACTGAGGGAGTGGACTCGGGGAGGACTTCAGGATTGAGAGAAGATGTTGGGAGAGAAGGGCTTTCAAGGAAGTAGGCAAGGAAAGGAAGGACTGGGGAAATCTGGTATAGTCTCCTATGCCAATGATTGCAGCTGTTCAGAATAACAGCAATTATTGGCCGAGTAGCCTGTCAAATGTCATGGTCTAAGCACCAGATTGGCTGCTTTAGATATTGGCCATCCAGAATGACAGGCTACTTAGCCAATGAGTCAGGGTCTCCCTAGAGCATGGGCCCCAGAGATCTGCAGCCCTCTCCCCGGGCTCTGATGATACTGTGGTGATAATAGTGTAATTGATTGATAAATAGATATTGTTTCACAGAAACATAGAAAGTAGGTGCAGGAGTAGGCCATTCGGCCCTTCCAGCCTGCACCACCATTCAATATGATCATGGCTGATCATGCACTTGCAGTATCCCACTCCTGCTTTCTCTCCATACCCCTTGATCCCTTTAGTCACTAGGGCCACGTCCAGCTCCCTCTTGAACAAATCCAACGAACTGGCATCAACAACTCTCTGTGGTAGAGAATTCCACAGGTTCACAACTCTGAGTGAAGAAGTTCTTCCTCATCTCAGTTCTGAATGGCTTACCCCTTATTCTTAGACTGACCCCTATTTCTGCACTTCCCCAACATCAGGAATATTCGCCCTGCCGCTAGCCTGTACAGTCTCATCAGGATTTTATGTTTCTATGAGACTCCCTCTCATTCTTCTAAATTCCAATGAGTGGAAGCCCAGTTGATCCAGTCTCTCTTCATACATCAGTTCTGCCATTCCAGGAATCGGTCTGGTGAACCTTTACTGGACTCTCTCAATAACATGATTGTCCTTCCTCAGACTCGGAGACCAAAATTGCACACAATACTCAAGCCTCATCTGTATAACTGCAGCAAGACATCCCCACTCCGATATTCAAATCCTCTTGTTATGAAGGCCAGCATGCCATTAGCTTTCCTCACCGCCTGCTGTACCTGCATGCCAACCTTCAGTGACTGTTGCACCAGGATACTCAGGTCACATTGCACTTCCCCTTTTCCTAAACTGCCACCATTCAGATAATAACCTTCCTTCTTGTTTTTGCCACCAAAGTGGATAACCTCACATTTAGCCACATTACATTTGTCCACTCAGCCAGCCTGTCCAAGTCACCCTGCAGCCTCTTAGCATCCACCTCACAGCACACACTGCCACCTAGCTTCGCGTCGTCAGCAAATTTGGAGATATTGCATTCAATTCCTTCGTCCAAATCATTAATATATATTGTGAATAGCTGGGGTCTCAGTACTGAACCCTGCAGTACCCCACTAGTCACTGCCTTCCACTCTGAAAAGGACCCGTTTATTCCCACTCTCTGCTTCCTATCTACCAACTGGTTCTTTATCCACGTCAATACATTACCCCAATACCATGAGCTTTAATTTTGCTCACTAATCCCTTGTTTCTTTAATGTTTCTGTAGACTGTTTAAAATTTCAGCTTCATTCTGGAAAACATTTAGCTTAAGGGTTGTAAAAGCAAGTTAATTACTCACTTCAGCTAGGCATTTGTTACTTTGATAGAGCTAATGGACTTTACACAAAAGATTCCTTGGGAAGTTGATAAGATCATGTGATAATGTGGTTAATGTGCAGAGCTAAGTCTATAGCAGGGGAAAAAAGATAAGTAGTTGCAGGTCTGCTGAAGTTAGAGGCATGTGCAGACTGTTCCTGAGAACTAACTTTCTTTGTCCACAAATGTCTCTTTGAAAGCTTCAAGACTGTTTATAGCAAGTATACCTGGGTTTGCTAACTATATTTATTGCAAATGGATTTGATCTATGCATGAATGTGGCTTATTTGGAACTGGAACAGCCATAATCTATAAAGTAAAGTTGTTTCATTTCATTTTTAATTATTGTTCAACGTTAATGGTTAGGCTGTTTCATTTGTTAGTGTTACATTTAAACTGTATTATTAAATGAAGTTTGTTTCATGATAAAATTTCCCTGCACAGGGTGGCACGGTGGCACAATGTTTAGCATTGATGCCTCACAGCATCAGGGACCCGGGTTCAATTCCCAGCTTGGGTCATTGTCTGTGCGGAGTCTGCACGTTCTCCCCGAGTTTGTGTGGGTTTCTTTCAGGTGCTCCAGTTTCCTCCCACAGTCTGAAAAACGTGCTGGTTAGGAGCATTGGCCATGCTAAATTCTCCCTCGGTGTACCCGAACAGACGCCATAGTGTGGCAACTAGGGGATTTTCACAGTAACTTCATTGCAGTGTTAATGTAAGCCTACTTGTGACACTAATAATAAATAAATACTTTGTCAGTGGAATCATTCCTGGAAAGAGATATCCTATCCTCACATTTCTGCCAAAAAGGAAAAATGGTTGGAGTCTTGTCTGGCTTCCTAATGTAACTTGGGGTTCTGGTCCAGGACTCTAATAAGACTGAATGGTGGAGTAGGCTTGATGGGCTGTATGATCTACTGCTGTTTCTATTTCATACATTCCCATAATGAGGTGCCCAACTAAATACAATTCTTCATTTTACATCAACACTGCTGCACATCTACTCATTGCTTGATGCCTCTGGTAAATAGGTTTAACACAGATGCAGCTGGGACTGTACTATTGGCTCTCATTTCCCCTCACACTTGGAACACTATGTACAAACAGGCATGAAGATGACGTGCTGCCAACACACACAGCTCAGGAGGCTGGGAGGAATAGGCAGTGAGAATAGGCAGTGTATGGCAAAGTGACTTCGGTGACAAGAGTAACTTGGATTTTCAGATCTATATTTTTTTTACAGGCGATAATAAACAAATATAGAGCGGGAATTTGGATTGGGGAATCGACTGGAGCGCGAGAATGGTGGAAAAAAGAGGAAATCATCAAAAAGGAAACATTATTAGATGAGCAAAAACACACACAATTGAAATAGAAGAATGCCACGGGAGCAGAAACAAAATAGAAAAGCTATTAAACCGAATGACAGAATTGTAATTTCCCTCCATATTCCAACAAAAAGCCCATAAACAGATTCAAGATGTTTAACTGCCTGCCCATGTTTACAATCATGTAGCACTTGTAGTAATAGCAGGTGTGAAACACAGAAGAAGAAGTTGTTCTACACAAGAAACGGCTGGTATGGCAGCACCACAATGGAATACAACAGAATTGTCTGTTAAAGACCTGAAGCCGAATATCAATAGAAGGACTTAGGGCGGCACGGTGACACAGTGGTTAGTACTGCTGCTTCACAGCTCCACAGACCCAGATCAATTCTGACCTCGGGTAACTGTCTGTGTGGAGTTTGCACATTCTCCCCGTGTCTGCGTGGGTTTCCTCCGGGTGCTCCGGTTTCCTCCCACAGTCCAAAGATGTGCGGGTTAGGTGGATTGGCCATGCTAAATTGCCCCTTTAGTGTCAGGGAGATTAATGGGGTAAATACATAGGATTACGGATTAGGGGCTGGGTAGGATTATGGTTGGTGCAGGTCTGATGGGCTGAATGGCCTCTTTCTGCACTGTAGGGATTCTATGACTTCCAAACAAA
The DNA here is from genome assembly GCF_964213995.1 of Mustelus asterias. NCBI lineage: Eukaryota > Metazoa > Chordata > Chondrichthyes > Carcharhiniformes > Triakidae > Mustelus > Mustelus asterias. The sequence goes on along the minus strand of NC_135812.1, from coordinate 84,241,168 downwards.
AAATGCTGTCCCACCTTTCTCTTGCCCCTTTAATTTCTTGTGAAGGGCCAGTTTCTGGGCCCTACATTTTATGTAATTCTGCGTATAAATCAGAGAGGTTCAGTTATTTTCTATCGTTCTCCCACCCTTTGCCTTCTGTAACTATCCTGGTGGAAGCAATGTTAAATAAAAGCCTTAAAGCAGTGGCAACATATTCAGTACAGGGAGATTTTGCTGTAAGAACTTTCTCTACAACACAAAGGCCACAGTCAAGGTTCTTGCCATAAAATCAATCAAATCAAGCCACTTCTTAACCACTTGGAAAATTCTATCCGCAAGATAACATGCAACTCTCCTTCCCCAGTTATTATATAGTTGCCTCTGGCACCAGTACCTACACGGACAGGAAAAACCACTGCAGCTTCAGTGCAGACCTTGAATCTGTGATATGAAATTTAAAGTGGCAAAAGTACAAAATTTAACAAATTAATACATTTGAAGTGAAGTCTCGCTGTTCAGTCAAAAAACAAAAATGGTCAGGTCTTCTGGACTCGGTCGGAGATTGGGTGTATCTCCCAAGATCTACTTCCGGATCCTACAGAAGTCCTGACACAATGGCCAGAATTTTACCGCCTCAGAATCGGAGCGGGTGAGGCTCGCGGAAGACATCTCCATTGGCCTCGGGAGGGATTTTACGATCTCGCCCGAGCGAGGTCTTAAAATCCCGCCTAATGACTCCATGGGGATAGCTTGGGAAGTTTGAACTTCCGAAGGGCAAATTTCTCTCTTCCCTGGAGACGCTGAAAAGTTTGTGTCAGAAACTTCAGTTTTCACTTACTGAAACCAATAGTTACTCGGGAAACATTAAACAGAAAAATCCTCGTCTAACCCGCCACCACCCCACCCCTACAATCACTCCCACTGACCTCCCATTTATCATCCTGACTTTCCAACTCCCCCATGGCATCTCCCTCGTATCGACTTTCCCTGACTGGTGCGAGCTGGTCTTGTATACTTTAAAATGAACACCAGTAAAATGGGGAAATAAGACTACTGGTCCGAATTGTTCTTCCCTTGGGGGGTGGTATTAAAGAATTTGAATCTGACACGAAATACGGCGTGCAATATAAATCTTTTATTGTGTTTGACCAGGTCTTTACATGCACAGTTCTCTAAGCAGTTGTCAGACAGGGAATTAAATGCAATTATCCTACTTTTCCTCTCGGTAACCTTCATTGACTCTTGTTCTGGTCTCTTTTTACAAATTGTGAAGGAAAACTCAAGATCTTAATGAGCCTTTAGGCACACATACTGTCCTAGATGATTCATCATGGCATGGCAAGGGTTTGTTGAAAATTCAACCTCCAGAAAAGATGCAGTATCAGATGCCAAATTGCTCACCCTCTTGGTCCATTGTCCTGTTTCCTATCGCTATCTTGGCTCCTGTGTTTTACAATGTTGCGACAAAAAAAACCAACAGCAGGAATCACACATCCTGTATCTCAGCAGAAAACAAACAACGCACTAAATCGTACTGTTGTACACAAAACCCTGGACCATTCTGAGAAGGAAACATTTAACTATTCCATTTTTTTCTCGCAAAAATCCACAGGCCACTTATCAGTTGAAAATAAAACAAACATCTTAATCCTATGAGATTCAACCAACTCCTGCATATATGTGTAGACAGATCTTGTGGATCTTAGCCATTTCCTTCACAAGAGTTCACATGAGAGATTCTCCCATGGAGAACATTGGAATATAACAGAAGTCAAGGATGAGAAAAGGCCATTCACCCATTGAAGTTCATTATATTATAACAATATCTGCACTTCAAAAATGCTTCACTGTCTGTCAAACACTTTGGGATGTCCTGAGGTCATGAAAGACGTTATATAAATGCAAATCTTCCTTTCTTTGATCTCTTTATCTAACCTTCTTGTACCAACCATCCGCATCTTCAAAATTACTAAAATATTTGTCTTCACAACTCAGCCTGGAAGATTGCTCCAAAAAATATTTTTCATTTTTAAAGTAAAGAAGTTCTTCTCAATCTCGGTTTGAAGTTTAATTTCGCGAAAATGAATGTACATCTTCTGGGGATTATGCTGTGCTGATTTTTTTTAAGTATACAATATTTCTTTTTCCGACCAGCGTGATTTAATATTTCCTATTCAGTAGGACACCATTCAACTGGTCACAAAAGTATTAGAAAAATACCCTTGCCAAAACATTGAATGTATTCAAGAGGTGGTTAGACATAGCACTTGGGGCGAATGGGATCAAAGGTTATGGGGAGAAAGCAAGATTAGGCTATTGAATTGGACAATCAGCCGTGATCGTAATGAATGGCGGAGCAGGCTCGAAGGGCAAACGGCCTCCTCCTGCTCCTATCTTCTATGTTTCTATGATAGCACTGTGGGTGTACTTACACCATAACCACAGGGGTTCAAGAAGGCAAATCACCACCACCTTCTCAAGGGCAATTAGGGATAGGCAAGAAATGCTGGCCCACATCCCACGGATTAAAACAAAAGCATGGAGTCATCAAAGGTCTGACCATGCTTAGTGCCTGTCCACTCCTGAGTTCCAGAGGCTTCTCCCATCAGCTGAGACTTAAATTTAGACAGGAGTGTATTTTAAAGTCTTGGTACTTTGTCTGATTCCAGCTATCTGACCGAGGTGGTGCAGAAATGGACAGAACGGGCAACTATGTATGCTCCAGTTGTTGGCGTTTTAGCTGAGCTTTTAGTCATAAACAGTGCCGGAGAACATAGTCGAATGCATGGTGGGGCGGCACGGTGGCACAGTGGTTAGCACTGCTACCTCACAGCACCGGGGACCCAGGTTCGATCCCCGGCTTGGGTCACTGTCTGTGTGGAGTTTGCATGTTCTTCCCACGTGCTGGTGTGGGTTGCCTCCGGGTGTACCGGTTTCCTCCCACAGTCCAAAGATGTGCAGCTTAGGTGAATTGGCTATGCTAAGTTCTCCCTCAGTGTACCTGAACATGCGCCGGAATGTGGCGACTAGGGCGATTTTCACAGTAACTTCATTGCAGTGTTAATGTAAACCTACTTGTAATTAATAAATAAACTTTACTTTCTGAACACAAGAGGAGTCGCCTGGTGGTCACTTCTTTCATAACCAGGCTGGTAGAGAAGTATTGCACTGGCACCTTATAACAACTTTCTGAGCAAAAGTATTGGTGAACTGAGAGACTGACTAGTAGAGTGAAGATACTCAGACAAGCAAATAGCTACCACACAACCAGTGCTACTGAGTTTCCAATCCACTGAAAGGATTCCCGATTGAAGTACTGTCCAGACAGCTCTGCTATTCTTTAATCATCTTCTTTCTAGACTGCAGAACTTCAGTTCATTTAACCTTTCCTTGCACCTCATTTTTTCAATACTTTGGACACGTCTTGCAGTTGTTCTGTGCACTGCCTCTAATTCATGGATATGACTTTTGGGGTATGGTTACTGAACATAAGCACAACATTCAAAGTGGGATCTTACTGGAGAACTATAACTTCTTCCCATCATTGCCGATCACATTCTAATTGGCCCTCTGTCAATTCAATTCCATTTATTGGATTGTTGTGGTGCAATTTTTTGGCCAGTTTTTAAAAATGTAACATTTGTCAGCAGTAAATGAATTTGACATTTGAGCACTCGCTTGCATAGCCCAGAGGTGTCCTAACATTTGCGGCAGTGCATCAGATTTGGTGATGTTACTGACTGGGGTTCTCTGTCTGCATTTGTTTAGTGCCTTTGCAATACAGTTTTAATGGAAATGTGAGACAAATACTGCTTTGTCGCAATGCAGATGTGGTACTGTTAATACACACTTAATTCCTGTCTCCCCATTCATTTAAGGCTCCCTGTACTCTTTCTCTGTAGTCTCCCTTTTTCTCTCTCACCTCCTCATTTAGTGTATCTCCCATCAGTCTCTCCCTTTTTGCCATCACTTCAGTTGTTCAGCTTCGATTTCAGCCCATCTCTTGTTCATTTTTGTACATCTTTATTCTGCTATGACCAATGTGTTTCCCCCTGTTGCTCTTTAACTTGCTTTTTTTCTCTTTCCCTTTCTTCATTTTACCTCTTTTTCTTTTGTTGGAAATCATTGCATCTGTGTTATGTCAGTGATCCAGCTGTATGCAGCGGAGAGGGTGGGGGTTGGAAGATGTCCAAGAGTCACTTGGCTAGTGGTTACCTGCAGGGGCCAGGATTTCTGACATCCTTCAGCTGAGCTATTGGGAGCCTGACTCAGTCACTTGCTCCACAAAGGACACTTCCATCTTCTCTTTCGAGATAGAGTCATAGAGATATACAGCACAGAAATAGGCCCTTTGGCCCAATTCATCCATGCCGATCGGGTTTCCTAAACTGAACTAGTCCCATTGCCTGCGTTTGGCCCATATCCCCCTAAACCTTTCCCATTCATTTACCTGCCAAATGTCTTTTAAATGTTGTAATGGATGTAAGGCAGGTTTACTATTTCCCAAAGACAAGAAGGCCTCTGGAATGCATTGCCAGCTGATATGCTGACTCACTACACATCTTTATGAAGGCACGGAAACAGTTGTTGGCTGGGGAGAAATCAGGTCAAATTAAAGGTAAGTGGATTAACCATGGTCAATATAATTTCCTAAATTGGGTTTCATTGCCTGACGGTTGGAGATGGATTTTCTCGGTGTTTTTTTGTGATTTGGCCCTAGGATTTCTTCTGTTTCATTTTTGCCTCTCCCTGGGCATTATCGGGCTGCGGTGAAGGGTTTGGTAAGGAAATGGTAGGCCTGACATACGATGAACGTCTGAGGATCGTGGGATTATATTCATTGGAGTTTAGGAGGTTGAGGGGAGATCTGATAGAAACTTACAAGATAATGAACGGCTTAGATAGGATGGACGTAGGGAAGTTGTTTCCATTAGCAGGGGAGACTAGGACGCGGGGGCACAGCCTTTGAGTAAAAGGGAGTCACTTTAGAACAGAGATGAGGAGAAATTTCTTCAGCCAGAGAGTGGTAGGTCTGTGGAATTCATTGCCACAGAGGGCTGTGGAGGCCGAGACGTTGAGCGTCTTCAAGACAGAAATTGATAAATTCTTGATTTCTCGAGGAATTAAGGGCTATGGGGAGAGAGCGGGTAAATGGAGTTGAAATCAACCATGATTGAATGGTGGAGTGGACTCGATGGGCCGAATGGCCTTACTTCCGCTCCTATGTCTTATGGTCTTATGGTCTTATTATGCTCCAGGCATTGTGAGTGTGGGTCAAGTTTGATGGACTGCCAGTCTCTTCCTGCTCATCTTTTCTGTTTGTTTTGTATGCTCCCAAACAAGGTCACAGATGGATAAAGAGATTATTAATGGAAGATGTACCTCTCTGAAGAATCCACAAGTAGCTAATGTTCCAGTTGCAACATGATAGTTTTGAAGATTAAAATCCCAGTGAGCACCTCAGCAGGAATGCATGTGGCACCTACTCCTAGCAGCACTGCTCTTCCTCTCCACTCAGGACTTCCCATTTTGTTCTCTCTTGAGACAGAAGGAGAAGGAACAGCAATGGTCATCCAGGGCACACCAGATTCCCACAAACTGATCAAAAGGTAAGTTCTTTCGAGTGGTAAAACATCATGGATCAAATAAATCATCAAACAGAAACAGAAAATGCTGCAAAATCTCAGCAGGTTCGATAGCATCTGTGGAGAGAGAATAGAGCCAATGTTTCGAATCTGGATTAGAGTCATCCTGACTCGTAATGCTGAGATTTTCCAGCATTTCTTGTTTTTGTTTCAGGTTCCAGCATCTGCAGTATTTTGCCAATAAATCAGCAAGCAGGTCAATTAGGCTCAAGAGTTATGGGTGAAACCCCTTCGCCAAGTGTTACTGACAAGGACTGACGAGAACTGAACCCCTTGTTCCCCATCCCTCACTATTAGTCATCAGTTCATTTTTGGGGAAGAAGATAGGTCTGTGTGTTCCTCAACCCAAGACTGTGGTCAACTTTGAATAATCAGCAGCAAGATTTCATGAGTTTTAAATGAAGGGGATTATTTATTCACACATTCACCCTGAAAGTCTATTGCTACATCAATCATTCAGGACGGGCACACGCACATACTCAAGAAAGATACAATTTAAGAAGGTAGTGCACTTTTACCAATTACAAACTAAAGAACAGTTCATAAATCATGTGTTTGGTTCATGTTAAGATGAAACAGTTGTGGTGGGCCCATTGAAGACATTCTCGCTCCAAAAGGGTAGTCTAAGCAAATTCAACAGCTGGAATCATGTATGGATTAAGTTGCAGGATTCCCGGGAAGAAATGACTTGTGCAGCAGATTACACATTTGGTTGCTTGTGGTTTTTCTACCAACAGGTTAAGTTTCTACACTCGCGGGACTTTGAAAAGGAACCACTGGGAGACCTCAAAATGTTGCTGCCTCCTGATTTTAAAATACATAGGTATTACTACCTTTTTCTGCAGCTGCTGTTTCTTGCTGTGTTCTTCTGTAGACTGAGCAGTTTTTTCCCGGTTCTTGAGATAATAGATTTTTTAAATCTGAAGACAGTTTCTTACAGGTGACCACCTGATCAAATATTTCTATTGTGCACCCAGAATGATTTGAACCCAGAAGCCACTGCTATGTAACAGATGGTGGTGGTGGGTGCCTGCTCACACCCACTTATGATAAACTGGCTTCTCTTGTTGAGCATGTTTGGGGCCAGGGAGTCTAGGCCTGTGTAGATTTAGACTTTTGGGTGAGTCCACAAACTATAGCAGATGTAAATCCCACAGATGGGTTTTAGCTTTGTTTGTCCATTCAAGGGGATGGCCCCCCACCTATGTTTATTCAATTAGGAACTTTCTGGAGACTTGAGACAAAAATTGCCAAAGTCAGCTGATCTCTGGCAGCCATCTTAGCCACCTGTTCATTTACATTTGTTTATAAAGGAAAGTTAGTTCAGAAGATCCCAAACCAATTACAGTTGGTGTTTTCAAGTTATGGATAGGGCATGCCTTTACTAGGCATGACAAAAGTCAATCTAAATCTTATCCAGCTGCAGAACTTCATCCCTGAGTTCCTTAAAAGTTTTCTCAGCAAATCTGCAATCCTCATCATTAATAGAATTGAGAAATACTGAACCTTCAGACCTCCCCCCCTTTTGACATTATACTTCTCACAAGGACAGTTTCCTTTTTTTCTATTCAACCAACTTAATTTAAGTTCGGATTTCTACCCTCAATTCCTATGGCTATTGGTTTAATTGAAAGTTCTTCATTTGGAACCTTGTCAAAAATTTTACGACAGTCTGAATAATTTATATCACAGACAGTTCCACCAGCAACTTTCTCTTCAAGGTCGTCAACGAAGCCCTGGAGGCTGGCAGGTCTTTCTCCTTTGACCTCCGTTGTTCCTTACTTAAGTTACCCTGTATATTCCTTTCAGCTTAACCCTGGAATAGTGCCTTACTGATGTTAAACAAATGCAACTTTACCTTTCTTAAGTTGGTACTGCACCTTTTGCTTCACTCCTGTGAAATCTGAGCAGGGCTCCCATTAGTTCCTTCGTTAACGTGGTGACCGCCCTGCAGCTTTCTTGAGAACCTTCGAATATGTATCATGTGGTCTCTTAAATATTTTAATTAGGTTACTTCCTCCAGATTCACTGCTTCTGTTAACTCTGAAGAGATTTAACCACCAGAAATCTACTCTGACTGCTCTGCATCTACAATCCACCTCAGTATCGAACAAAGAAAAGTACAGCACAGGAACAGGCCCTTCGGCCCTCCAGGCCTGTGCTAATCATGATACCCTGACTAAACTTAAAAAAAAATCTGCCCTTACTCGGTCCATATCTCTCTCCTCCCTCCCTATTCATGTACACATTCGGATGTTTCTTAAATGTTGCTAATGTGCCTGCTTCCATCACCTCCTCTGGTAGCACGTTGCAGGCACCCACCACTCTCTGTGTGAAAATCTTCCCCCGCACATCTCCCTTAAACTTTCCCCCTCTCACCTTGAACCTGTGCCCTCTTGTAATTGACACTTCCACCTTGGGAAAAAGCTTCGTCCTGTCAATGCCTCTCATAATTTTGTAGACCTCTATCAGGTCTCCCCTCAGCCTCCGTCTTTCCAGTCAAAACAATCCTAGTTTATTCAACCTCTCCTCAGAGTCAACACCCACGAGACCAGGCAATATCCTGGTGAACCTTCTTTACACACTTTCCAAAGCTTCCACATCCTTCTGGTAGTGTGGTGACCAGAACTGCACGCAATACTCCAAATGTGGCCTAACCAAGGTAGCTGCAACATGATTTCCCAACTCTTGTATTCAATGCCCTGGCCGATGAAGGCAAGCATGCCATATGCCCTCTTAATTGTTGGTCTGCCCTCAAGTGATAAGCAATTTTTCATAAAACGTGTTGCTACAAGTTTTCTAATGATAGATTACAGGAGTTAAGGCACCAGGAATCCAGTTTTGCCACTCCTTGCCTAGGGTTTTCAGAATTATAGGAAATGTTTAGTTTTCAAGCAATAATTTGTAATATTCAGGTTATTTTGCTGCCATCATCAGTAAGATACCAGAAGTGTCTGTGTCTATGGGATTCCTCTGGTGTACTCTCGGGGGGTTATCAATATGCCTCATTTATTGCACAGTGTTACTTAGTAGGTCCATCAGAAACAGTAACATAGTCTACTGGAATGTAAAATTTGTTCCTTGGTTGAACTCAAACACTTGACCTGTAAATGAGATGGAATCAAACACTAAGTGCTTCCACATGTTATTTCACTTTAGATGCTTCTGCTGTTGTGTTAGTGACTGCCTCATTTGCTCTTTTTTTATTTGAGACATGCATTAAGTACACACAGTCAGTACTTCTATACTTTGTGACAACAGCACTTAGATGCCGATAGCTAAAATGTACCGCTTTAGCCAACCATTCCTCAGAGTAGTGATATTCGAGGTAGATCTCCACCTTCACCAAATCTGACCCAAGCTGATTGCTCGTCTTTCATTAACCGGGTTGTTTGTAACTCGATTGACTGGGGGTGACTGAGCTATGAAATTGGTCACCAGAGTCTTTGGGCAGAATTTTCCAGTTCTCCCTGCTGCACTGTGGTTTAATGGTGGATGGGGAGAAACAATGTGGTGGGAGCTGGAAAATCGCTTTCCCGCAGGTGTAAAATGACAGTTGGAATGTGCGCTCCTGCTCATCATGGCGGGTTGACATTCCTGACAGATCCTGATGTGAAACCATTACCCAGTCACCCGTGCTGTCAGCACAATTTCACACCATCCAGAATGTGCCCAGACAAGTGTGATGTGCACACGTTGGGTCTTACCTGGAGAAGGCCTGGGGCAGCTCAGAGAAATTGGGATGGAGGCCTCCAGCGACTGTGCATCCTCGAACACCAGGTGCAGCACTGGCTGTGTGGAGAATCCACCAGGTGGATCTTTGCTCTGAAGGAACATCCAGAATGTGGATCCCCACACACTGCAGGAGATTCCAGCATGTGGATCCCCACTCACACTGCAGGAGATTCCAGCATGTGGATCCCCACTCACACTGCAGGAGATTCCAGCATGTGGATCCCCACTCACACTGCAGGAGATTCCAGCATGTGGATCCCCACTCACTGCAGGAGATTCCAGCGTGTGGATCCCCACTCACTGCAGGAGATTCCAGCAGGTGGATCCTCACACGGCAGGAGATTCCAGCAGGTGGATCCTCACACGGCAGGAGATTCCAGCATGTGGATCCCCACTCGCACTGCAGGAGATTCCAGCATGTGGATCCCCACTCGCACTGCAGGAGATTCCAGCATGTGGATCCCCACTCGCACTGCAGGAGATTCCAGCATGTGGATCCCCACTCACACTGCAGGAGATTCCAGCATGTGGATCCCCACTCACTGCAGGAGATTCCAGCGTGTGGGATCCTCGCACTGCAGGAGATTCCAGCAGGTGGATCCCCACTCGCACTGCAGGAGATTCCAGTCTGTGGGATCATCACACTGTAGGAGATTCCAGCGTGTGGGATCCTCACACTGCAGGAGATTTCAGCAGGTGGATCCTCACACTGCAGGAGATTCCAGCAGGTGGATCCTCACACGGCAGGAGATTCCAGCAGGTGGATCCTCACATGGCAGGAGATTCCAGCAGGTGGATCCTCACACGGCAGGAGATTCCAGCATGTGGATCCCCACTCGCACTGCAGGAGATTCCAGCATGTGGATCCCCACTCGCACTGCAGGAGATTCCAGCATGTGGATCCCCACTCACACTGCAGGAGATTCCAGTGTGTGGGATCATCACACTGCATGAGATTCCAGGAGGTGGATCGTAGCTCAAGATAGGCTTCCAGCATGTGGATCATCTAATTGCAGGTAGAAGGTTGCAGGAGGTACTATTGGGCAGCAATGATTTGTTCAGGGAAGGGGAGTGGGATTAGACAGCGAGAAAAGGAATGAAGAGCTGGGGCATTGGCCGAGAGTCAGCATGACTTCATGAAAGGCAAATCATGTCTGATTAATTTATTAGAGTTTTTCGAGGAAGTCCCGATCAGAGTGGATAGAGGAGAACCAGTAGATGTGTTGTACTTGGTCACTGAAGGTGTTCGACAATGTACCTCACAACAGGTTAAGTCATAAGAAAAGAACCCATGGTGTTGGTGATGGTATATTAGCATGGACAGAGAACTAGCTAATGGGCAGCAAACAGTGAGTGGGGATAAGGGATTCTTTTTCGGGTTGACGACCTGCAACCAGTGGGATTCCCCAGTGATCAGTGCTGGGACCGCAGCTATTTACAATATGTATGAATGAATTGGAGGAAGGAAGCGAATGTATTGTAGCCAAATTTGCAGACTACACAAAAATAGGTGGAAAGGCGAGTTGTGAGAGGGATACAAATGTTTTATAAAGAGATATTGATTGTTAACAAAATTGGAAAATGGAGAATAATGTGGGAAAATGTGAAATTGTTCATTTTGGAAGGGAGAACAAAAGAATAGAGTTTTATTTAAATGGAGAAAAACTGCAGAAAGTTGCAACACAAACGAACTTGGAAGTACTTGTCCACGAAACACAGAAAGCCAGCACACAGGTGTAGCAGGTACTCAGGAAGCTTAATGGAATGTTGGCCCTTATTTCAAGGGGGATGGAGTATAAGAGCAGGGAAGTCTCGCTGCAACTGTACAACGTACTGGTGCGACCACATCTGGAGTGCTGTGAGCAGTTTTGGTCCCCTTATTTAAAGAAAGATATTATTTCATTGGAGGCAGTTCAGTTCACGAGGATGATCCCCGGTATGGAGGTATCGTCTTATGAAGAAAGGTTAACAAGTTGGGACTCTACTCATTGGAATTTAGAAGAATGAGAGGTGATCTCATTGAAACATATAGGATTCTTAAGGGGCTTGACAGGTAAATGCTGAGAGAATGTTTCCCCTGGTCTAGGACCAGAGGACATTGTCTCAGAATAAAAGGGTGCCAAGCTAAGATGAAGATGAGGAAGACTTTCTTCTCTGAGGGTTGAGAGGGTTTGGAACTCCTTGCCACAGAGCCGTGGGGGCAGAGTGATTGCGTACTTTTAAGGCTGAGATAGATAGATTTTTGATCAGGAAGGGAATGAAGGGTCCCCTTATTTGCAGAAGGATATATTGGCCTTGGAGGGAGTGCAGAGAAGGTTCACCAGGTTGATACCAGAGATGAGGGGTGTTGATTATGAGGAGATGGGAGTTTGTACTCGTTGGAATTTAGAAGGCTGAGGGGGGATCTTATAGAGACCTATAAGATAATGAAGGGGCTGGATAGGGTAGAGGTGGAGAGATTCTTTCCACTTAGAAAGGAAGCTAGAACTAGAGGGCACAGCCTCAAAATAAAGCGGGGTCAGTTTAGGACAGAGTTGAGGAGGAACTTCTTCTCTCAGAGGATGGTGAATCTCTGGAATTCTCTGCCCACTGAAGTGGTGGAGGCTACCTCGTTGAATATGTTTAAATCACAGATAGATGGATTCCTGATCGGTAAGGGAATTAGGGGTTATAGGGATCTGGCGGGTAAGTGGAACTGATCCACTTCAGATCAGCCATGATCTTATTGAATGGCGGGGCAGGCTCGAGGGGCTAGATGGCCTACTCCTGCTCCTATTTCTTATGTTCTTATGTTCTTACGGGGAAAGGGCAGGAAAGTAGACATGAGGAACGTCAGATCAGTCGTGATTCTATTGAATGGCGGAGCAGGCTCGAGGGGCCGAATGGCCTTCTGTTCCTATTTCTTATGGTCTGAGAGCTTGTGAAGTATCTTCCTATCTCTGTGAATGTAGGGAATTAGGTTTGTTAAATTGCCAGACTGGAGATTACGTATTTTAGAATATTAATAAATTGGCACCTGGTAACATTGAGATCATTATGTTTGCAAATCACTGGGATGGCACTGCTGCCTCACAGCGCCAGGGACCTGGGTTCGATTCCCGGCTTGGGTCACTGTCTGCGTGGAGTCTGCACGTTTTCCCCGTGACTGCATGGGTTTCCTCCAGGTGCTCCGGTTTCCTCCCACAGTCTGAAAGACGTGCTGGTTAGGTGCATTGACCCGAACAGGCGCTGGAGTGTGGCGACTAGGGGAGTTTCACAGTAACTTCATTGCAGTGTTAACGTAAGCCTTACTTGTGACTAATAAATAAACTTTTAAAACTTTAACTATCCATGTGGAGCCAGTGACCAATACTAGTGGAATGGTATGATTGAAGACGTACACATGCGCTGTCTAAGGATTGCAACATGTGATCTTCCCACAGGCTTCCATCTGTCAGAGGCAAATATGATAGAATGGACACAGAATGGGCAGACCATGTAACAGGACAGGGGTTGCAGCCTTCAGCAGGTCAAGCTCAATTTTAGCTGTGGCGAAGCTCTTCAATGGGCGGCACGGTTGCACAATGCTTAGTGCTGCGGCCTCACCATGCCAGGCACCCGGGTTCAATTCCAGCCTGGGTGACTGTGTGGAGTTTGCACTTTCTCCCCATGTCTGTGTGGGTTTCCTCCGGTTCCTCCAAAGATGTGCGTGTTAGATTGATTGGTCATGCTAAATTGCCCCTTAGTGTCAGGGGGATTAGCAGGGTAAATACGTGGGGTGATGGGGATAGGGGCTGGGTGGACTTTTTGTCAGTGCAGGCTCGATGGGCCAAATGGCCTCCTTCTGCACTGTCGGGATTCTATGATTCTTCTGTGAAAACTCCTACTGCAACAGAGGGGTCAGTTACCCCACACACTTTTGTCACTGAGGGAGCACCTGGAAAAAGACACACGGCGAGGGTGAAGCAGGCAACCTTCATGTCTTAGAATAAATAAGAAGCAACAAGAGAGAAAGTACGAGATACACACAATACTTGTTGATACACAACGTTTCATTAAAAACAACTCTGAAAGAACTGAAGAATAACACATAATATGAATGTAAAGAAAAATTGTTCTTAGGTTTGAATAAGAAATATTAATAAATGCCTTTCGACTTTACAGCTCCGAATTTAAAAGCCGTTCCCACTTTTTATTGCTTGGGTGCTGAAATTGCTTTTATTCAATTGAAATTAGAGAACAGTCGCTAGATTTAAATATGATGACTCAACTCATTCAGGATATTATGAAAGTATTGCTTAGGTGGTTCATAAAGCAAAACATTCTCGTGAATAATAAATGCAGAAGAGAAGGATTTATTTTACTTTGGTGGTTGGTTTGCGAATCAAGATTGTATATTAATGTATAAATAATATATTTTAAACATTTGTAAGATATTCATCCTCAGAGACTGATGACCACATTTTCACTTAAAATAAAAAATAATGCGATCAAGTTTTATCAGTTCATTAAGAAAAATACCACAAATAAAGATATCTTTAAACTTTTAATATATATTGAGGTTTACTTTAAATAATCAACACTAGAATGGCATTCCAGTAGTTGGGAAATGATAACAAATTCTATCATCTCCAGAAACGCTCTGCGCATGGGAGATCACAACTTAAATCAGTAAATTCAAAAATTAGATTAAACCACTCTGAATGGATGGTCAAAGGCTCAAACTTCCATGGCAAATGATTAAGGACAAAGTCACACGAAGGTCACTTCAATGACAAAACCCGAGGAGATCCAGGGATCCTGTTTTAATATGGGTCACCCTTTTAGTTAAGCTTCACTTCGAGGAAGATAAGGCGAGTTACTTTTGCTAAATTCAACTGATGAACATGGGAAAAGAACTGGCAACAAAGCCAATCTTGTACCGTATCATATGCTGTCTTGTAGGTTCATAGAATCATCATAGAATCCCTACAGTGCAGTAGGAAGCCAATCGGCCCATCGAGCCTGCACCAACAACAGTCCCACCAAGACCCTATCCGCGTAACCCACGTATTTACCATGCTAATCCTCCTGACACTAAAGGGCAATTTAGCATGGTCAATCAATCTAACATGCACATCTTTGGACTGTGGGTGGTAACTGGAGCACCCGGAGGAAACCCACGCAGACAAGGGGAGAGTGTGCAAACTCCACACAGTCACCAAAGGCTGGAATTGAACCCGGGTCTCTGGCGCTGTGAGGAAGCAGTGCTAACCACTGTGCCGCGTTGAACAAGTTGATTAGAAAGCCATAGAAAAGGGTGCCAGCAGCCGAACGGAATAGTGTAGGTGTAAAAACGTATGCTCGGAAGGTAAGGATAAATAATAAAACAGTAAGAAGCAAAGTTCGAAAGCATTCTACATTAATCAACTGTAAAGATAAATTAAAGACAAAATATTTTACAGCTTACCAAGAATAGCGTTAGTTATTATATTCATCCTGTGTCAGGATAGATTCTAATTTGCATTCATCATTCCAATATTAAAATGTGGATGAGAATGGATGAGAAAAAACATTCACTTATACAGGTGCATTGTCAAGAGATTTTATGGTAAATGCAGTTTAATTTTCTTACAATTTAATAAGATTTAATGAACTCTGAGAATTTCCCTTACAGCAATCTCTGTAATATGGATTCCCTGATCTCTGAGATCGATAGGCTCAGTGCAGTGTCAGATCATTGCCAACATCCAATCAATAGCTAATACTGTAGCAACAGGAACACGGCAAAAATGAACACCCCAGCACAAAGGATGGTGCAGACAACATGTAACAGCAGTGGGAGATGCTGGATTACAGCCACCATCGTGAGCTGCAAGCTTCATGAGAGTAGACTTCATTGTGAACTGCCTCACCAGAGCAGAGCACAGAAGCTCCAACAGACTTTTGCTCACAATTGTGGGATCCGCAGTAAACTGGGACTATTCCGATGTGCTGAGGCACTTTAGGCAATTTACTTTCAATGGATTTAAATTTCATCAATTTTACCTTGGGCACTATTTTTTTTGTTGCACAGCCAGCCTGAAAAAAAAATCCTTCTTAACATTTGCATGTCAATAAATAGCAAAAATAAGTAGCTTGATCAAACTGTATTTGGTTTTAAATGTGAACTTCACATTTTAATAACCGACAAATATATTATTGCTGTACAATTTTTGAACAGGCGTTGGATTATAGGTTGGAGACGACCAGTTAGCTGAAATAACCATAGCCTCTTTTACATAGAAAATGCAAGAGGTAAAACAGACCTTTCCTGAAATCTTATTCTAACAGTACTGTGGTCTAATATCCATAGATTTACAGAATCCCTACAGTGCAGAAGAAGGCCATTCGGCCCATTGAGCCTGAACTGACAACAATCCCACCCCAGGCCCTAGCCCTGTAACCCCACGTATTTACCCTGCTAATCCTCCTCACACTAAGGGGCAATTTAGCACGCCCAATCAGCCTAATCTGCACATTTTTGAACTATGGTAGGAAGCCGGAGCACCCGGAGGAAACCCACGCATACACAGGCAGGACATACAAACTCCAAACAGTCAACTGACGTGGGAATTGAAACTGGGTCTCGGGCGCTGTGGGGCAGCAGTTCTAACCACTGTGCCACCCACTGCCCAATATTATACACGAGGAACCCAAATGGTATCACGTTGTCTGACTGACTCATTTTACAACATGAGAGAAACATGAATTCAGTCGAACAAAATTAATTTTTCCATATGGTTTGCATTTGTTTTGGAATATGAAAATAAGATTAATCGAGAGCTGCATTAGAAACACTTAAATGTCCAAGCCAGTCTCTTATGAACACATGCTCAAATGATACATCTTTGCTGAATTTTGAACTGCTGAAGAGTTGGTGATAACTCTTGAGATTTTTGGCTTCCAACTGCGTGGAGATATAAAGGTGCAATAATCAAAGGTTGAAGTTCTGAAGAACAAAGGACCTTGGCGTGTTTGTCCATAGATCTGTGAAGGCGGAAAGGCAGGTTAATAGGGTGGTGAAAAAGGCATATGGCACACTCGCCTTTATCAATCGGGGTATAGATTACAAAAGCAGAGAGGTCATAATGGAGTTGTATAGGACTTTGGTGAGGCCACAGCTGGAGGATTGTGTGCAATTCTGGTCGCCACATTATAGGAAAGACGTGAACGCACTGGAGGGGGTGCAGAGAACATTTACCAGGATGCTATCTGGGATGGAACATTTAAGTTATGAAGAGAGGTTGGATAGGCTTAGGTTGTTTTCATTAGAGCAGAAAAGACTGAGGGACAAGCTGATTGAGGTGTTCAAGATTATGAGGGGCGTGGACAGGGTGGATAGGGAGCATCTGTTCCCTTTAAGTTGAAGGGTCAGTTACGAGGTGACGCAAATTAAAAGTGAGGGGTGGAAGGTTTAGGGGGGATTTGAGGAAAAACATCTTTACTTAGAGGGTGGTGATGGTCTGGGATGGGCTGCCTGGGAGGATGGTGGAGGTGGGATGCCTCACATCCTTTAAAAAGTATCTGGATGAGTACTTGGCACGCCATAACATTCAAGGCTATGGGCCAAGTGCTGGCAAGTGGGATTAGGTGGGCAAGTCAGGGCATTTCATGAGTCGGTGCAGACTTGATGGGCCAAAGAGCCTGTTCTGCACTGTCGTATTCTGTGGTTCAGTGCTTCTTAGGAGGAATGATGAATTAATTGTGATTGAGGAACACACCTTGTGGAAAGAAGACCAATTGATAAAGAAGCATTGTGCAGGTAATTGACCTAATGATCAACATGCGGTGATATATCATGTAGACGGGGCACTACATGTCCAACTGACTAATGAACAATATCTGTCCTTACAGGGAGCACTCACTGATTCAAGAACACCACGAAGAAGAGGTCATCAACCAACTACAAAATAGTCTGAGGAGACCTGATGACTAAGTGTGGCAGGAGGAAAGAATCAATAAAATAAAACCGCATAATTCTGTGAAAGGTCTTGATCAGTGACTTATAGCAAACTCAATTTATGTCTATTTCCTTTGTAAAGCAACGATATTCCTGATTCAGAGAACAGGCTAACTGTTTTATTGTCTGCTATACTGCATTCTTAATCATGATCAAGCACATCATTCCTGTTTCAAAAGAAGCAGTGTCAAATCTGGAACAATGTGTGTTTTGGTCAGTATTTTATGCCCAGTGTTTGTTAATGGCCATGGGGTTGGCCTTGTCCACTGCTCCAGATGTTTTGAAATCTGCGCGGAAGATCCCTGCTGACAGTTAACTGTAATCATGTGGCATGGTGGCATAATGGTTAGCACTGCTGCCTCACAGTGCCAGGGAGGTTCAATTCCGTCCTCAGGTCACTGCCTGAATGAAGTTTGCATGTTCTCCCCGTATCTGCATGGGTTTCCTCCGGGTGCTCCGGTCTCCTCCCAAAGTCCAAAGATGTGCAGGTTAGGTTGATTGGCCATGCTAAATTGCCCCTTTCGGTCAGGGGGATTAGCGGGGTAATTATGTGGAGTTATGAGGATAGAGCCTGGGTGGGATTGTCATCGGTGCAGGCTCAATGAGCCAAATGGCCTCCTTCTGCACTGTACGGGGGCTTCTATGATTCTATGATCTTACCTCAGTTACGGGATCTGCTTATTTCCCCAATCCTACAAATCAAACTCGAGTGCTCTCTTCCTCCTTCTCAGGAATCAGTTTCTTACATTAAATTTGGCATGCTCCAAACTATGCAGCAGAGGGAGGGGTCTGGGAGGGTAACGTGGGGTAACATGGGGTTACAGGGATAGGGCCTGGGTGGAATTGTTGTCGGTGCAGACACGGTGGGCCGACTGGCCTCCTTCTGCACTCTAGGATTCTATGAAATTCTATCTATGTTTTCAGTCTTTGATGACAAAGAGTCCCTCTCCAAGAGCTGCCGGCCAATCAAATGGCTGGCAGCTCTTCAGTCCCAACTGTGCCCGAGGGTCCATGATCACCAGTGGGACAGTAGGAGGTTTGAGAGCAGCAGCAGAATTGGAAGCCCCGGAAGAGAGCTGAGTGGGGGCGGGCTCACTGAGGTTGGTCAGGCAGGTACTGGTGATGGGGAGAGGGCTGCTGTGGAGGCTGGCGACTGTCTCTCAGTGTAAGCTGCCCTTGCTGCTGCTGGGGTCCTCTGTGGAGCACATGTGATGCCCATTCAGGATGCCTACCATGGTATGCCAGATGGCCTCCCCATGTAACATGGACCACCTTGCCATCTCCACTGCTGGTATTCTGCCAATGGGGGTAGGATAAGGCCGTTGTGATCTTAATTGGCCACTTTGTTTGGCCTGGGGTGGGAAGGTTGTCCTCAAACTTCTCCGTCACTGACTTCATGAGAGGTGGGGAGGGAAAAGCAACAGGTTCAGGATAGAATGTTTGTTGAAACCTATTCCCTGCCCAGCCTCCCAGGGTTTGTTGGCTTTTCCCAATACGGGCAATAAATGCTGGCCTAGCCAGCGATGCCCATATCCCATTAATTAATTTTAAAAATGCAGAATGAACACATTTGCAACTGGGTGAAATGTATTCCATGTATGTGACAATTCAGTTTGTTCTAAAACTAGGCGAATCATCAAACAGAACAGAAATTGTGAGTGAATTTCTGCATTGCAGAGGCAAGCAGATTATCACTAACTGCACTGCCAAATAATTTGGCCAGCACAGGCAAGGTAGCATTGTTTGATGTATCTCACTTTTCCATCCCATAATTTAGTGCAAATCCATAGGCACCTGATCAATATCAAACTCAGCGTACATCTGCAGGCTTTTTGATCAATATGACACCCACAGCAATACCCAGGCCACATGTGTAGGCTTGCAATCAATACCATACCCAGTGGACATGTGGAAGCATTCAATCAACAGCTCGCTCAGTATACATCTGCAGACTCCATAATCACCATCACACACAATAAACATATATTTCTGTAAGCTTTTAAAAGCGTTACACTTGCTGCATATTTTCAGTCTTCAGAATCAATATCAGACTCCAAACATATCTGTAAGGTTGTAAACTGATACAGCCGGTGGAAAGAAAATGCTGGATAAAGCATCCTTTATATTATTGGTTGTTTACTGTGTGAGTGTTAGCAAACACCACCATTGCGACCATCCCTTTAAGTATTTATTCATGGGGTGTGGGCATTGCCTATCCCCATCTGCCCTTGAGAAGGTGGTGGTGAGCCAGTACAACAGTGCGTCCTGTTTGCCCATTTAATTGAGCAGTTATGCGACATCCACACAGATTCCAGGGTCTGGAATCACACAAGGGCCAGAGCAGGTGAGGAGGGCAGATTTCTTTCCTAAAGGACATTATTAAACCACATGGGTTTTTATTTTATCCAATACTATTGACAATCAGCACACTAACTTTTCATTCCAGATTTATTTAATGAATTGAATTTCAATTCCTCAGTTACTGACCAGGATTCCTGGCTTGGATTCTTGCCTCTGAATCATTGGTCAAGGCATCCGCATTATTCATCTAGTAACGTAATGACTATTTTACCAAGTGCCTTTCCTATTAACCAGTGGTATCACCGGAAGTGGGTAACCGCAGCAAATTAATTAAGCATAATTAAGGAGCCAATGCATGCCGGACATTCTCTCTTCCAGCTTCTTCTGTCGGGAAACAGATACAAAAGTCTGAGGTCACGTACCAACTGACTCAAGAACAGCTTCTTCCCTGCTGCCATCAGATTTTTGAATGGACCTACCTCGCACTAAGTTGATCTTTCTCTACACTCTAGCTATGACTAAAACACTACATTCTGCACTCTCTTCTTTCCTTCTCTATGAACAGTATGCTTTGTCTGTATAGCGCGTAAGAAACAATACTTTTCACTGTATGCTAATACAAGTGACAATAATAAATCAAATCAAATCAAATAAATTGTTGCATAAAAAGAATATTTTTGTGGCTGAACAGGACACATGCATTTGAGTCTTTTTTTTGCTGATGGTGCAGACTGAATTTTTGTTTACTCCTAACTTCTTCTCTCTTTGTAATGGTCTTCTTGGACCATAGCTCAATGTGACTATAAAGTTAATTCACCTACTCCCAAGTCTCTCCCTGTTGTTTGGACATCAGCTGCAAGAAGATGCATGATATTTGACCACCAGTATCAGTCTTTCCGACTTCTTTGTCCTTAATGGGGAGCTGGCTGCTTGGCACTTGCACACAGTAGCACAGAGGATATCAACAATTCAGTAGCTTGTGGGTATGAACCTAATTCTCACTTCTGTAAGGCACTGTGGCTTTTAAGTCGACCATACATGCCACCTATCAAGACATTAGTTCTGAAACTTTGTGTCATTGCAAGGCCATTCACAGAATGTATTTGCAAAGGTACTTAGATATTTGGTTTTTGGATAAAGCATTGGGAATGAAACAAAAATGATCTACCTTCAAAGTTGTTGAGCTCTTCCAGCTAATTTCTGCTCTCCTGTGTCAAAAGGCACTTTTCCAGGTCATCAAGAACTTTTTTTTTCAAACAGCAACTTATTTTATTGTTCCCTAATGGCCTGGTCAGTGCCCCCCTCACCCCGCCCCACCCACCCCCAGGCTTAAAAGAAGCTGGGAAAATGACAACATTGAAATTGCTCAAAGTCAGCAAGTTGTGACATTCGCACCGCGCCATTCACTGATATCCCGGGTGGTAAGTGGGATGAGGTGCACTTATTTGTATCTGTATCATTATTCATTCAGTTAAGTAGAATATCATTCTACAATGAAGCAACATTTCCAAGCAATCGCTGAGTGATTTGAAAATAGCTTAGGTATAGATTTGGACAAGAATACATTGCAATATGAATTTATTTTTATTACATTGTTATAATAGCATTTTGAAAGTTAAATCAAATTCCTGACAAATGCTCTTTCTAGATGAGCAAAAAACAGATATCTGACTATATCTCATCACTGAGTTAAGGCTGGGCCAATATGGAACATGAACCAAATAATCGTAGACAAGTATATGCAAATGAAACAGGCAAAGTTATTTATCTATCTAATTAATATTTTGTAGCTACTGACAGAATTTAATTCAAAAACTCAAGTGATCCATTTGAAAGTTCTGAAGAACTTCAATCTGATATAATTCTAATGCGTAAGATTGTAGAATGCTAAAGAGGTAACATTTACTCATGTTTTCCCTTTTCTCCCTTGCTTTCTGAATTCCTGTCCCTCCAATGCTTTACACTATTCCTCTCTTAAAATGTTAGAGTCTTTCTGAGTCCTCCACCAATGTCACTCTTGTGGTCAACTAACAAAGCAGGAGCACCCATTGATTTCCTCCTATATTTCAGGATGTATTAAATGGTCTCAGTTGGGTAAATGATCATGTAGAGAATTTGAGAATGAGCATATGATGTAGTATCAACCTGTTCTCCAGCCAGATTGCTCCCTGCATACACTCTGGTGTCTCACTCTCTAAGAAGGCCTCAGTTCTTCTGGAAAATATAGCTACTGCCCATTTGGTTTTCTGGGACTTAACTTGTAAGGAAGTAGCAAAATTGTTGCATTACCCATCAAAAAGGGACTATTTTTACAGGAGTAATCAGTTAAAAAGCTTTTTAAAATTTCAACAATTAAATTTTCCGTAAACGACGTCAAATTTGTCCAGTCTTTGCTCCACGTTTATTTGACAGCCAGAAAATAAGGAAGTTTCCAAAATAACTTCACATTGATTTTAGCTTCAGTTGTTGAAAAATCTTATGATAGAACTGGGATCCAGCAGAATATGGGAATCTAAATCGGAGTGTCAATTTCAAATTCAGAAAAAAATAATTGAAATTCTGGACTAGGCTTCAGAATATGACTATCAGTTCTATATATTAGGACAAGTGTTAGCTAATCCAGTACTAGCAATACACCCACTGAGAATTGCTACATTAGAAGTTGTACCTCCTTTATTTCCCAGAAAGGTGGAATCCTTGTTTTGCATTACACTTTCAATCACACATTGATCGAGGAACCTGCAATGTTCAATCTGCAATGACCCCAGCAACAGTGTCTGCCATATGCATTTCTAGTTCTTAAATATCTTTAAAATATGGCATACTTTGCAAATACAATTATTGCAGCCATTTAAAAATAAAATGTGGACAATGGAATTTTCCAATCTTTCCATATGCGCGTATAATAGCCACGCCACCAAATGCCACATCTACTTAAGGTTGCTGATTGTTCTAAAGCAGTTGGAATTAGAACAGCAACAATATCATACTCTTAGGACATGCAGAAGTAATTAATCACCAATGATTTTTTTTCGAAATGCAGTCACTGTTGTTATGCAGGAAAATGTAGCAACCAATGCGTTCATACGTCCTACAAACAGTAGACTCAATAAATGACCACCAAAGTTATTTTTGGCTATGTTGTAGCCATAGTTCCAGAAAAATGGTCTGTTCTTCTTCAAACAGTGTAATGGTGTCAGCCTGAGCTTTGTTGAATGGCCCTTCTGAACCATAACACCCCAAACAATGTAACACCTAACACCACCAGCAATATAGCACTCCTTCAGTACTACACTGAAGCGCTAGCCTAGGGTTACATGCTGAAATCTGCACTGAGGCTTGAACCCAGTTCTGACCATAAGTTACTAGTTTAGATGAGAGTGCTATTGACTAAGGCAATAAAGAATGGACCTTAGTAGATTGTAATGTTTCTTCTGTTAATTGTACATTTATTGCGTTTAAATGTATGCAAGTGGTGAGCATTAACCGAGCATTCACTTTAGGCCATGTAAATTGACACAGAGTAAGGCCGGGATTCTCCCAAAAAAATTCCAAGCCTGAAACTCTACCCAGAATGGAAATCTCTGTTGGCCTTGGGTGGGATTTTACGACCTCGCCTGAACAAGGCCGTAAAATCCCAATGTGTCGAATTCACGTGAAAACTGGAATAAATCATGCTGTTTTTTCAGTGGGAGTTTGAAAATGAAGCTCCCACACTCTGTGCCCTGCAGAGTGCACTCGCATGAATCTGTTGAAAAGCGGGGGGCAGGCTCTATTCCCGCTGGAGAGGCCGGCAGCATAGCACTGAGCGGGCCACTGTGCACGCGCAGATCTATCAGCCTTGAGATCAGCGCCTGTCTGCCGGCCTCCCGATCGCTGGCAGCCCCGCATCCCCACTGGCACACAGAGCCCCCCACAGCCTGATCGCTGGCCCCCTGAATATTCCCGGGCCAGCCCCGACAGCCTCCCAACCCACCCGATCTCCAGCACCCTCCCATGATCCCCCCTCCCACTGGCAGTCCCGACCTCCCCCACCCCCCTGCAGTGCCGACCCCCCCATCCCCCCTGCAGTGCCGACCCCCCCATCCCCCCTGCAGTGCCAACCCCTCCACTCCGGCAGCCCCTATAGGTCTTGGGATGCAAAGGACAAGGGGCAATTTAGCAAGGTCAATCCACCTAACCTGCACATCTTTGGAGTGCGGGGAGAAACCAGAGCACCCAGAGGAGGCCCACACAGACAGGGGGAGAAAGTGCAAACTCCACGCAGGCAGTCAGCCAAGGCTGGAATCGAACCTGAATTCCTGGAGCTGTAAGGCAGCAGTGCTAACCACTGTGCCACCATGCTGCCCCCTTCCACCGTGCTATTGTTGATGGAGGCAGGTCCTGATAGGGCATCATGTTCAAACTCTTCTCTCAACTGGTGATCTAATTGCTTGGAAACATTGGTAAATAAATACAAACTTCTCTGAAATAATGCGCAGAATACATTTAATAGAAACCTTCCCTTTTGTGCCAGATGTTTATTCCAGTTGCAATTGTGTGCATTAAAAAACACAGAGAACATGATTACACAGCAGGAAGATGATCAGCCCACAACCAAATGGTATTTATTACAATGCCTGTTTATGGGACGGAGAGTCACTTTTCATTGCTTGTTGATGTTTGTATTATTATATCCCTAGTTGCTCAATTGCTCAGCTTGAACAATGAAAAATTCCACCACTGCAGTCTGAAGTTCTGTTCACATCTTTTAATTGCCTGTTTGTGAGGTAGATTTGCACCGAGTTCCTTCAGGAATGGAAGATGCATCCCAGTAGCACAGATTCACAACTGCTTTTTAAATGAGCTACGATGACTTCCACTCAACACAAAGCATTGTTCTGCCTTGCAGTATGTTGGGTGAATATATGCAGAAACAAAAATGTTCCAGGTTATGCTAGAATTGTATAAGACACTAGCTGGACTACAGCTAGAGTTACTGTGTACAGTTTGGTCACCACATTACAGGAAAGATGTGATCCCAGCAGCGAGGGTAACCGGAGTTGCCAAGAGTGAGTAATTTTAGCTCGGAGGAAAGTTTGGATAGGCGAGGGCACTTTTCTTTGGAACAGAGGAGGCTCAGGGGAGATTTAATTGAGGTGTATAAAATTATGAAATGCTTGATAGGAGTGGAATGGAGAGACCTATTTCCCTTAGCAAAGAATACAGGGGCATAGACTTAATGTAATGGCTTGAAAGGGATCTGAGGAGAAATATTCTCACCCAGAGTGTAGTGGGAGTCTGGAACTTACTGCCTGTAAAGGTGGTAGTGGCATAAACCCTCATCAAATTTAAAAAGCACTTAGATGTGCACTTGAAGCAGCCTAGAAGGTTCCACACTAAGAGCTGCAAAGTGGGATTAGACTGAATGGGACATTCTCCGGTCTCCCAGCCGTGTGTTTTTTGGCAGCAGGAGGCAGCGTGCCGTTCACTGGCGGTGGGATTCTCTGATCCTGCCGCAGTCAATAGAATTTCCCATTGAAGCCACCCCATGCCGCCGGGAAACCCCTGGGCAGGGATGCACTGCCGGCGGGAGCGGAGAATCCCACTGCCAGCGAATGGCCAGAGTATCCTGCCCAGTATCTCTTTTTTCATTAGAATGGACATAAAGGGCCAAATGGCCTCCTTCAGAGCCATCGATTTCTGTGCTTGAATCATTGGTCTGTGATAAGTCAGCTAGCCTTAGCTGGGGTAGAAGCTGAAGGGCGACAATCATCTTCAGTATCTCTATGATAAGAAGAAAATAAATCAACTGCATTGGGTGACTACACTGCCAAGCATCACTGTTCTGTCTCTAAGTGTGGTGCTGACCTCTCCTGTGCCTCACCACTTCAATATTCCATCCATTTTCAAATCTGTCTTTTTCACTTTTGATCTTATAAACAGTCCCAGAAAACTTGATGCAAGCTTCAGGAACAATATCTCATCCTCTCCCTGGGTTCTTTGCACTCCTTTGGTCTGAACACTGACGTTAATAACTTCAGACCTTAAATACCTTCTTACATTTTATTGCCCATTCCTATCATTCGCCTTCCACTTAACTTCGTTCCAATCTGGAAGAGTTTTATGTGTATCTTTCCCTTTGCCTTCTCAACATCTTACCCAACAGTTTTTTCTATTACCTTTTATTCTTTTCAATGTCTTTTCCTTGGGTCACTAAGATTGTCTTTGTACATTATCCACCAATCTTCACCTCTCTCGGCATCATCAAGAAAGCTCTTCACTGGTCATTAAACTGCCTCTCTTTGTCAGAGTCATTCGCTCCCTTCATTTTTTTTTGAGTTTTCTTATCTAGTTCTGGAGAAGTGACTGACACTTTCACCCGTCTTTTCTCTTTTCAGAAGTGCACGCACCCTCTGTTTTATTTCACATTTACAACCGGTGTTTTCACTTGGCGCGGACAAGTGGAGTCGAAAACTAAGGCTTGTAAATATAAGGCGATGATCACAAGCATATCCAATAAGTAATTCAGGAGAGAACACTTAGGTGCCTGGAACTCAGAGCTAGCTGCTGCATGGAATGTTTAAAGTTTACATTTATTTAATAGTGCCATCAGTAGACCAGAACTTATTTACTGTTCAACCAAAAACCGCATTCTGACAGAACAAACAATAACGGCAGATATTTCACACATTAGGGCGATTCTGAATGATTTAAGTTTTTAAGTTTATTTACTAGTGTCACAAGTAGGCTTACAGTAACACTGCAATGAAGTTACTGCGAAAATCCCCTAGTCGCCACACTCCGGCGCCTGTTCAGGTACACTGAGGGAGAATTTAGCACGGGCAATGCACCTAACCAGCACGTCTTTCGGACTGTGGGAGGAAAGCGGAGCACCCGGAAGAAACCCACGCAGACGCGGGGAGAACCTGCAGATTCCGTACGGACAGTGACCCAAGCCAGGAATTAAACCCGGGTCCCTGGTGCTGTGAAGCAGCAGTGCTAACCACTGTGTCACCCGAATGATTGAAGCAAACAGCATAGAAGGGAAAATTAAGTGAACTAAAGTTAAAGTAAAGTTTTAAAGTTCATTTATTAATTACAAGTAGGCTTACATATTTCAATGAAGTTAGTGTGAAAATCCCCTAGTTACCACACTCTGGCACCTGTTCAGGTACACTGAAGGAGAATTTATTATGGCCAATTCACCTAATCTGCACAAATTTGGACTGTGGGAGGAAACCGGAGTGCCTGGAGGAAACCCACGCAGACACGGGGAGAATGTGCAAACTCCACACAGACAGTGACCCAAGCCAGGAATCGAACCCGGATCCCTGGTGCTGTGAGGCAGCAGTGCTAACCGCTGTGCCACTGGGAACCACATGAAGGAGAAAAGATTAGAAGGATACACTGATGAGGTTAGATGAAGTATGGTCGGCAAAGGCTCCAGTGGAGCGTAAACACTGGCTGAATTGTCTGTTTCTGTGACTGCGGTTCGATGTAATATTTAATTTACACTTTCTTCTCTGTTTTACACCCAGCGTGAATCTGCATTATTCAGAGAGGAGCAATAAAAACACATAATGGACTCTCAGTGCATTGTGAATTGTAATCGTCTCCTTTCACTTCTTTTATCTACAACATATTTAATTCACCACATACATTGTATACTTCTCCTTTGGCAAGCACCATACTAAAACATGCAGCCAGACCTGCAGCTGCACCCTTCGTAACTGCAGATCCTCCGTTGTAGGCCTTCCCAAACTGTAGTTTGTGACACCCCACCCAGTGGGGTCCCATGATGAGATTTTAGGGGAGGTCACAAGCTC
Organism: Mustelus asterias; assembly: GCF_964213995.1. Lineage (NCBI taxonomy): Eukaryota > Metazoa > Chordata > Chondrichthyes > Carcharhiniformes > Triakidae > Mustelus > Mustelus asterias. Next base: position 84,213,740 of record NC_135812.1, on the reverse strand, counting down.
CAAGGCAGCAATTGCTGCCGTCGGGCCTGGTCTGAATGCTAACAGTTGCAAAAGCCCCTTTAAACTCTTGCATTTCTTTCCGATGTTGGACTAAGATGTTGGCTAAGGCCTGATTGCTGCTGCTGCAAAAAAGCCTGTGAAAAGGTAGGTGTTCATTGCGGTTAAAACACTTCTTACCATGCTCAAATGATGTCCCCCTGAACCCACTCCCCCACTCCCCTGTTTAACAACTCTCATACCCACGAAGTTTTCACTCTGGAGTCACGCGATGCCTGGGACATTACAATATGATCAAACCAAGGAAGGTTTTGGGGCCTGCTGGTCCATTGTATCACCATTGATTCTAAGTCACTTGTTCATTTTTAAATCTGAGCTTCACAGATTTTTGTGAACCAAACGTATTAAGGGATCTGGAGTGAAGGCAGATGTAAGAGTTAGGCTCACAGATCCGCTACGATCTCGCTGAACGGCCATGCTGACTCATGGGGATAAACGGTCCCATCCTTTTCCTGGGGTGTTTGGAGCATTGTCATCTCAGCCCTGTGAATTAAGCTTTTCCAGGAAGGTACATAAAGATTTGATGCGGTGGAATAAAAATCTCTGTTTATAACTTCAAAAAACAGACTATGCGCTTGTACCTCATGTTACATTTACAGAGTAAAGTTCAATTTACACTCTCTTGTATCGCTTTGCATCTTCATCTACCTCTCTCTGGGCATTTCTCTCCCTTCTGGGTGGTCTCTTCCCCCTCTACATCTCTTTCTTTTTAAACCACACTTTCCTTCTGTACCCCTTCCTCTTTCTTACTCTCCATCAGCACATAAGGAATGAGTAGGCCATATGGCCTGTCAACCCACTCTCCATTATGGTTATAAAGACAGCTGCTGACCTATCTGTTTAGCCAGCAGCTCTCCAGTCTCTGCAGCACCAGCACTGCAGTGGACAGAAGTGGAAGTTCAGGAGGACGTTGGAGCCTAAGGTAAGTTCAAGGAGTCGCAGGGCAGACAATCATAGAATCCCTACAGTAGAGAAGGAGGCCATTCGGCACATCAGGTCTGCACCGACCACAATCCTGCCCAGGCCCCACTCCCGCAACCCCAAGCATTTACCCTGCTAATCCCCCTGACACTAGGGTCAATTTATCATGGCCAATCAACCTAACCTGCACATCTTTAGACTGTGGGAGGAAACCGGAGCACCCGGAGGAAACCCACGCAGACACGGGGAGAATATGCAAACTACACACAGACAGTGACCCGAGGCCGGAATTGAACCCGGGTCCCTGGCGCTGTGAGGCAGCAGTGCTAACCACTGTGTCACCATGCCACCCAAAGAGGGTAGGGAAGGCCGGGGGCAAAGGGGTAATTGGGGTCTCAGAAGAGTGGCCGGTGGGTATCAGAGGGGGCTGGACATCTGGAGACTACTTGATTGTGAGGAGAGAGCAATTTCAGATGGGGATTTCTGATGCAGGCAATCCCCTCCATCAACCCGCTTGCCCAGGATGTAAATGTGTTCTTTTCTGGGCTACCCCCATGGACATTCATTCCTCCTGCCAGCCTGAAAATTGCGGCTTGGTAGGAAATTGGGTAAGGGCAGACTTCCCGTCTGAGGTCTTGCTCGCCTCAACGTAAAATTGTTTTGTTGTTGGGGTGGGTGAGAAACATAGAAATCTACAGCACAAAACAGGCCCTTCGGCCCCACAAGTTGTGCCGAACATATCCCTACCTTTTAGGCCTACCTATAACCCTCCATCCTATTAAGTCCCATGTACTCATCCAGGAGTCTCTTAAAAGATCCTATTGAGTTTGCCTCCACCACCACTGACGGCAGCCGGTTCCACTTGCTCACCACCCTCTGAGTGAAAAACGTCCCCCTTACATTTCCCCTGTACCTACACCCCAGCACCTTAAACCTGTGTCCTCTCATAGCAGCCATTTCCACCCTGGGAAAAAGCCTCTGAGAGTCCACCCGATCTATGCCTCTCAACATCTTATATACCTCTATTAGGTCTCCTCTCATCCTACGTCTCTCCAAGGAGAAAAGACCGAGCTCCCTCAGCCTATCCTCACAAGGCATGCCACTCAATCCAGGCAACATCCTTGTAAATCGCCTCTGCACCCTTTCAATCTTTTCCACATCCTTCCTGTAATGAGGCGACCAGAATTGAGCACAGTACTCCAAGTGGCGTCTGACGAGGGTCTTATATAGCTGCATCATTATCCCCGGACTCCTAAACTCAATCCCTCGATTGATAAAGGCCAGCAAACCATACGCCTTCTTAACCACCTCCTCCACCTGCGGGGCTGATCCAGACCCCAAGGTCCTTCTGATCCTCTACCATACTAAGAGTCTTTACCTTTATATTGTACTCCTTCATCCCATTCGACCTGCCAAAATGGACCACTACGCATTTATCTGGGTTGAAGTCCATCTGCCACTTCTCCGCCCAGTCTTGCATCCTATCTATGTCCCTCTGTAACTTCTGACATCCCTCCAGACTATCCACAACCCCACCAACCTTCGTGTCTTCGGCAAACTTACCAACCCATCCCTCCACTTCCTCATCCAGGTCATTTATGAAAATGACAAACAGCAAGGGTCCCAGAACAGATCCCTGGGGCACACCACTGGTGACTGACCTCCAATTAGAAAAAGACCCATCTATACACACTCTCTGCCTCCTTTGGGCAAGCCAGTTCTGGATCCACAGGGCAGCAGCCCCTTGGATCCCATGCCCTCTCACTTTTTCGAGAAGCCTTGCATGGGGGACCTTATTGAATGCCTTGCTAAAATCCATATAAACCACATCTACCGCTTTCCCTTCGTCAATGTGTTTAGTCACATTTTCGAAGAACTCCACCAGGCTCGTAAGGCACGATCTGCCTTTGACAAAGCCGTGCTGAGTATTCTTGAGCATACTAAACCTCTCTAAATGCTCATAAATCTTGTCCCTCAGGATCTTCTCCATCAGCTTACCAACCACTGAGGTTAAACTCACCGGTCGGTAATTTCCTGGGCTATCCCTGGGCGATCCCTGGGCTATCCCTATTCCCCTTCTTGAGAAGCCAGAGGGAATCTTGTCCCTTCAATTTCACACGTCCCCACTCCCTCAGCCCCACCTCACCTAAATACCCACCAATGGGGGAAAGTAAAATTCAGACCTTGGGATCCTGGGCTTCATAAATAGATGCGAAGAGTACAAATATAAATAGGAGCGTGTCATGAACCTTTGTAGAGCATTGGTCCCACCTCATCTGGAGTATGGTGTTCTATTCTGGCAGTGCACTTTAGGAAGGATGAGGGGGCATTAGAAGGAATGCAGAAAAGATTTTAGAGAATGGTTCCAGAGATCAAAAGCCTGGATTGTCCACCTGAATGGTAAAAAATTGCGTTGCTACAGAGAAAGGGTGGGGAGTGGGACAAGTTAAATTGCTCATGCAGGGAGCTGGCACAAGCTTGATGGGCTGAATGGCCTCCTTTGCTGTAAACATGCTATGATTCCATGCTCACCGATGTATCCTGAAGAACAGTTGTTTTGCTTTGACTTTTTTTTTAAAAACCACAGAAGATGAACCCGATCTATCTTCTAACTGACATCACAATACACACGCTAATACTCTGAACACGCTACAGGGCAAATACATCAAAATAGGAAAGCTGAAGGGTTAACTGTGGCTATTGTTCAGTAGGCCTTTGGAAAGATCCCAGATGAATCAAAAGCAGCAGTTTGACTCTGGTAGTTCTGTGGGTGCTGACATAGAATGTGTCAGCAAATGTGGTGCTGTCAAAACTGCCAAGGAAATCTTCGTTTTGCATAATGAAATTATCAGGGCAATTCTGCAAACCATAATTTTTAAAAGCGTGTTGTGACAGAAAAAACTCTGCAAGCTGAAAAAAAAAGTAATCAAAGTATGGTACCGCTCAGAACCAGTGATCTGATATAAACAATAGAGCTCCTTATTGCAGATGAAGGCATTCATCCAGAAATACCCAATCTTGGAGAACTTTATCCTAACACACATTTTGTAAGATTTGAAGGTTTAAAACTTTTACCATTCATAGGATCTTATCTTTCCCCATCAATGTTCCACAAAATGGTACATTTATTTCACTTTGTTATTGATTCCCCTCCCTCATCCAGTTTTCTGTCGTGCGTGTCGGCAGCACGGTGGCACAGTGGTTAGTATTGCAGCCTCACAGCGTCAGGGACACGGGTTCGATTCCTGGCTTGGGTTACTGTCTGTGAGGAGTCTGTATGTTGTCTGCGTGGGTTTCCTCCGGGTGCTCCGGTTTCCTTCCACACTCAGAAGATGTGCAGGTTAGGTTGATTGGCCATGCAAAATTGCCCCTTAAGGTCAGGGAGATTAGTGGGGTAAATATGTGGGGTTACGAGGATAGGGTCTGGGTGGGATTGTTGTCGGTGCAGGCTCGGTGGACCAAATGGCCTCCTTCTGCACTCTAGGGATCCTATGATCTCGCCTCAGTTACGGGATCTTCTTATTTCCTCAATCCTGCAAATCAAACTCTAGTGCTCCCTTTCTCCTTCTGGGAAATCAGTTCCTTATATTAAATTTGGCATGCTCCAAACTACGCAGTAGAGGGAGGGGTCTGGGAGGGGAAAGTGGGGCTTAAGGGGGAAAGGAGCAGAAAGATATGGACGATGAAAGAGCGATTTGGACGGGAATGAATGACAGTTTTTGCAAACCCAGAAGGAAAAAGCCAGTATCCTTATTTCCCCATTTTACTGGTGGTCCATTTGAAAGACTACAACACCAGTATTCTTATTTCCATGTTTTACTGTTTTTTCCTTCTGGGAAGTAAAAAAATCTTCGTACATGTCCGACATTTGTAAGAAGATATTCTTCAGGTAAATTGAAACAGTACATTACCTCTTGTATAAATTTATTTCAATAACTTTGTGGATTGCAATATGAGTATCTAAAGAAGGTTGCACAGTTTAAGTGATTTATCACAACTTTCAATCCCTGCCTGCCTGAATTAATAAAGTAGGGCTGAATCAGTGGATGGAGGAAAGAAAAAGATGCGAAAGCAGACCAGTGTTTTCGCACCATATAAGTGCAGACAATCCCTAGACAGCCAGCTTGGAATGGTGTAGGGTTGTGAAGATGTTTCAGTTCTCTCTATGCCCTTCTATCTGCAAAAGGAGAGCCAGATTGTATATTAAATGAATTTCTGGCCCAAATATTTGTGGTCGGAAGGGCACCACCCCTTGGCTAAAATGATGCTGGAGCTTGAAATCCAGACATCCTGCCTACATGCCCTGCACCCACCATTTTTGCCGGGGCGGGGAAGTTGGTGACAGAAATGGGGGTTGGTATCTACAGTTCATGGAGGCAGTTGCACATTCAAAAATGCAACTGCCTTCAAATTTTGGTCACCCAAGTTTTGGAAACACAACCCATGGACTTTAGGCATTTGAAGGAAAGATCTAAACCTGCCAGTATTATTCGGGACGTAAGATGCCTTTGGGAGATGTCAGTACCCCTTTGGGATTGTTTAAAATAGACACGAATGAGTGTAAAAAATGGATAAGGTCTTTGGAATTGTCAACTCATTTAAATACCCTGCCTTTTAAATTTTGAAAAATATCAGCCAGCCTGAAGTTGAAAAAGAATAATGCTTATAATTTCAATAGTTCCTTGTTGAGATAAGCTTGAGGCTTATCATGAAAGGATTGGTGCTCCTTGACTGCTTCCACAACCTACCATTATCACAGTGGGGCCTGGAAGCTCACAGTTTTGATCAAAACCTCAGAGGGATTAGCTGTCTTTAATGAGGGGGTGGGGGTGGGGCTATTAATACAAATGTTCAGTTTTAAGGAGTTAAATACTTGAAGGAAATGTTTGTTTTTATAAATGAATAAGTACTTGAAGGGACCTTAAGTATATTAAATGGACTTTTATCAATGATGGTGTTTTCTGATATAGTGAAATCTCTAATAGATCCTTTTTTCATCATCTCACCATGGCTCCTGAGGTCTGCCACTGATGGATACTGGGTGAGTTGACATGAATGGAGTAAGGGCAAATGCAAGTGGGTGGGGCATAGGTTAGCATGAGATGGCACAAAGTTGGTAAGGGGGTATGAGAGGTCATTGGTATGGGGTAGAGGGGCATTGGTCAGCATAGAAGGTTTGAGGGGCCATCAGGAGTTGGCAGGGAGGCGTTGGTTGGCATGGAGTGCATGAGGAATCATGGAGGGAGTGGGTGGAGGCTTGAGATAATATGAGTTGGCAATGACAGAGCATGAGGAGTGTGTGGATGGTGAGGGGTAAGGGCCTAAGGTCTGATTTTGGGTTTACTGTTTTTATCACAATTGAGACAAAGGGTGGAATCTTTCCGTCCCGCCCTGCCACATGAATTGTCGTGGGTGGGACAGGAACGTACACAAATCCATTGACATCAGGTGGGACTTTCCGGTCTTGGGGGTGAGCGCGGCCGGAAAATCCACCTAAAGTTCCAGAACACTGAGATGGGCCCTTTACCCAGCCCATCGAGGTACCTGGTAGTCCCTGTGGGTACCTCTGCAATTTCCGAGGTGGTGGGTCGAACTGTAGTTAACTGTAGTTAGCTCCAGTACTCTATTGTCGGAAAGTTTGTCTGCACATTCCAAATAACTGCACTTGCTTTACTTTTCAGATACATTATTCCTCCCCACAAAAGATTAACACAACAATTTCAGTTGGACCCCCCATTTTATCTGAGGTATGTTAAGCAGAAAATACATATAGAAGTAAATTTCTATTAATATTACCGACTGGCTTTTGCTCGGAGCATACTTGTTTTGTAAGGATTAGAAGATTGCACCATGTAAATAATATACGACTATGACATTATACTGCTGTGTTCCTTTACATTGACAAGGGCTATTTTGTACTAAGCCAATATTGGGTGAAAGCCTACACCCTAACCTGTTGAGAGAGGTTGAAAATGTTTGATCCAAGGATCAGTACTGGGTGCAATTTTGTTCTTTGCTTGTATATATAAATTATTTGAATTTCAGCACAGCGAGCAGAACATCGCCATTTGCTGAGGGGGTTTGGTAATCAGTTTGTGAAAGGCTTCAGGAGACTTGGGCAGGTTAGCAGAAGGCAGATGCAGCTTAATGTGCAAATGTGTGAGGCGAAGCACGTTGAGACTGCACAATCAATGAGAAAATACTATAGAGCTGGAGGAGCAGAGACCTTGAAAGTGCAAATTCAAGTGGAAAAAAACCATAAAAAAGGCCAATAGCAGTCTGGGTTTTGTAAATTGATGCCTCGAGCAGAGGAACAAATAAGTTCAATGAATTTATGCAAGACAAAGGCTAGGCCGCAGTTAGAGTACTGTGTGCCGTGTTGGATGCCTATTATAGAAAGGATATTAAGAATAATGCTTCACCAGATTGGTATCAGGACTATAAACAATAGTAATTAGAAGGCACTCAGATACTTGAACTTGAACTTGAGTAGAGAAGGCTATACAGTGGCACGGTGGTTAGCACTGTTGCCTCAGAGCGCCAGAGATCCAGGTTCAATTCCAGCCTTTGGTCACTGTCTGTGTGGAGTTTGCACATTCTCCCTGTGACTGCGTGGGTTTCCTCTGGATGCTCCGGTTTCCACCCACAGTCATAAGGTGTGTGGGTTAGGTAGTTTGGCCGTGCTAAATTGCCCCTTAGTGTCAGGGGTATTAGCTGGGTAAATACGTGGATTTACGGGAATAGGACCTGGGTGAGATTGTTGTCAGTGCAGGCTTGATGGTCCGAATGGTCTCCTTCTGCACTGTAGGGATTCTATGAAAAGGAGATTGGGCAGGGGTTTTTAACATTATGACATGTTTTGCCAGATTGTATAAGGAATGATCATTCTGGTTGGTTGGTGTCAAGTGGTCATTAATTTGAAATAATTTTTAAGCGAGTAATTAAAAGAGGAATTATTATAGCATGGAATGCTTTGCTGTGGTTAGGCAGAGATCATTGGAAACAATGAAAAAGATGGCACTTTTAAAACAGGGAATTTTAAAACAGAAGGAAACTCTTGGGGAAGACAGTTTGGTCAGAGCACAAAGAACTGTGTTTGTAGATCACAGACAATAGCCAGAATTTTCCGGCTTTTCATGCCGGCAAATCTTCTGGTCCCACCGACGGTGTACCCCGCAGGACCAGAACATCCCGCTGCTGCTGAACGGCGCACTACCTCTCACAAGAAACACCCTCAGGGGAGGCCAGAGAATCCCCTCCCTATTTTCCAAGATAAATATTCAAATTGATTAATTAAAGTTAATGAGAGGCAGAATTGATAAATCTTTAAAGACCAGAAAACCTGCAAAGTGACCTTGGAATTCAGGGGCTCAATTTCAATACATTCAAAAGCCATTTGCTTCTAGTTAATGTTGGGCCCAAAGTCTGCAAATGTAACTGGAACAATGCTTGTCATTAATGCTAAAGTTTTCCTTAAAATGATAATGAAAGGCAAACACAACTGCGTCTTTGAACTAGCAAGTTTGCTTTTTGGAAAATCAGCTTCTTATGAACATATCTAGCCATTCTTAATCAATAGACAGAAAGCCTAGCTCATGATTTTTGAAAAAGGGTAAATTAACTTGATTTTCGCTTAAGTTTTCTGCTTTCACCTTATAAGTTGCTAAAGATCCTTTTAAAACAATGACTAACTGGCTGAGCAATTTCCCATCAGTGGAGCAAATTACAAACATGAAACAAAGTACTTCTAGATCGCCAATACAATTATTTCTCACACCAAGACAGATCACCATTCAATTCAGATGACTGTAGGCTCTAACAAACTGACTTCAAGCTCCTAATTCTTTCTCACAGAATCCAGTCTGGTCTCCTAACTCAGGTAATTAACTTTTTGCTGCCATGATTACTATAACATAAGGAATGACTGTTGTAAATACTAACACATTAACAATAGTCATAAAACTGACAGGGAGGCATTTGTTGCATTAACTCCTCTGGGTACTACTCTGTTCCAACACATTTTTTTTCACCCCGACTTCCTCCCTTTCTCTCCTGAGAGCACTGACTCATGATTGAGTGGGATATCAGGCGTGCCACTCACACTCCTCACCCAAGTGGTATTCTGCAGAGGTAAGCTTACACAATCAGTGACAGAAGACTAGTCCTCATGGGACCATCATCGGCAAGGTCAATCTTGACCTTACTTCTGGGGGAGAATATTTCGCCCTGCTCTTTTTTTAAAATGTAATCTTAAATAAGTTTAGAAACAACACATTCGTAGTTGAACAGGATACACAATATGCAACAAAAAGGTTTGCTAATTGCTGTGTTCCTTCCAGCTCAGAAGGATCAAGGTCAGTGTTACTGGCAATCGTTTGCAGGTATTTTTGAATGCCTATGTTGACATTCTTAGCTATAGAATCAGTAAGAGTTTTAAAATGAAGGAGAATGATTTTAAATCTATTTGCCCTGGGTAACTGGGCCCACCTAAAATGATTTGAATTTTAACTTGTTGAACTAAGAAGGCAGAGAACGCTCCAACCTAATTACCCGTGGGCGTCACGGTGGCACAGTGGTTAGCACTGCTGCCTCACAGCGCCAGGGATCTGGGTTCAATTCCGGTCTCGGGTCACTGTCTATGTGGAGTTTGCACATTCTCTGCGTGGGTTTCCTCCGGTTGCCTCCCACAGTCCAAAGATGTGTGGGTTAGGTTGATTGGCCATGCTAAATTGACCCTAGTGTCAGGGGGATTAGCAGGGTAAATGGAGGTTACGGGAATAGGGCCAGGGTGGGATTGTGGTCAGTGCAGACTCGATGGGCTGAATGGCCTCCTTCTGTACTGTAGGGATTCTATGATTCAAAGGTGATTGGTACCAAAGCCTTTTTATTTGCATGTGCATGTTGGGACCAGACTGTAAGATTTAATTGATAACCTGAGTGAGAAGCCACAGTGAGTTTCCAGGTCAACTGAGCATTGAAGGTGATCAGAAGCAGGGGAGCATTTTGTTTTCCCCTTTGGGAAAGAAGCAGGATTCATTTTTGTTCATCTGGCGGAGATGCAGCAGCCATGAAGAGCAGTTAGGTAGTTGGAATGGGCACCTCAGTCACACACGTACCAACAGCAGAGTGGAAGATTTGTCAAACTATTCTCATCATGTAACAGAGGCCTGTAAAAGATTGCAAGGGTAAGGCTACCAACTTCTGAAATGTTCCTGAAACAGCAAATCCCCTGGGGTTGATTCGTTGCTCTCACTCTTACTCTGAAGTCTTCTCATGTAACTCCCCCAGCCGCCACCATTGGCATATTATGGTGGGCAAGGATATTCACCTATGCCCCCGCATGCGGTCACCAACCACAACCACCCCCCCAACTCCCTAACATTGGCAAATGGCTACAAGGAAGGCACAGGGCAGAATCTAGCCACAACTTATTTTATCCCAATTTCTGGTCCCCGATCTGCCCAAAAACTGACTGCAACCTTGGCCCCCAACTTCTTAAGATTTGCCGTGGGGCAATTACATAATGATGATCACAACATTTTGCCACATGCTCAACAATTTGCTGTCTTCAAGTGTTCTGAAGAAACTTGCGACAGTCAACAGTTATAAATTCCCAGTGGAGCGTTTTGCAGAGATGCTTAGGAAACTTCGTGGAAACCCAATAGTTTCCCAAAGAGCCAGGCCTGACTAGCGAGGAAATTTTATTCTTTTCAGGTTCCTTCTTCGATCTAAACCCTAACTTTTTCCAATAGTCTTCTGTTGGATATCAGTTTGAACAATAGCCAACATTGAACTTTTACAGATGCACCACAGAAAGTATTCTTTCTGGTTGTATCACAGCTTGGTATGGCTCCTGCTCTGGCCAAGACTGCAAGAAACTACAAAGGGTCATGAACAAAGCTCAGTCCATCACTCAAACCAGCCTCCCACCCACTGACACTGTCTACGCTTCCCGCTGCCTTGGAAAAGCAGCCAGCATAATTAAGAACTCCACACACCCCGAACATACTCTCTTCCACCTTCTTCACACTACGGCCAGAGCAGATGAGGAGAGCAGATTTCTCTCCTAAAGGACATGATTAAACCACTGTTGACAATCAGCACACTAACTTTTCATTCCAGATGCATTTAATGAATTGAATTTCAATTCCTCAGCTACTGACCAGGATTCCTGGCTAGGATTCTTGCCTCTGAATCATCAGTCAAGGCATCTGCATTGCTCATCTAGTAACATAATGACTATTTTACCAAGTGCCTTTCTTATTAGCCAGTGGTGTCACCAGAAGTGGATATCCTCAGAAAATTAATTAAGGACCCCACACACCCCGGACATTCTCTCTTCCACCATCTTCTGTCAGGAGAAAGATACAAAAATCTGAGGACACATGCCAACCGGCTCAAGAACAGCTTCTTCCCTGCTGCCATCCGACTTTTGAATGGACCTATCTTGTATTAAGTTGATCTTTCTGTACATCCTAGCTATGACTGTAACACTACATTCTGCACTCTCTCTTCTTTCCTTCTCATAGAATCATAGAAACCCTACAGTACAGAAAGAGGCCATTTGGCCCATCGAGTCTGCACCGACCACAATCCCACCCAGGCCCTACCCCTATATCCCTAGATTTAACCGCTAATCCCTCTAACCTACGCATCTCAGGACACTAACGGCAATTTTTAGCATGGCCAATCAACCTAACCCGCACATCTCTGGACTGTGGGAGGAAACCGGCGCACCCGTAGGAAACCCACACAGACACGAGGAGAATGTGCAAACTCCACACAGACAGTGACCCAAGCCGGGAATTGAACCCAGGTTCCTGGAGCTGTGAAGCAGCAGTGCTAACCACTGTGCTACCGTGCCGCCCATCCTTCTCTATGAACTGTATAGCGCACATGAAACAATACTTTTCACTGTATACCAATACATGTGACAATAATAAATCAAATCAAATCAAACATCTACACTGGGCTAGATCGATCACATGTGAGAGGACAATTAATTGTTGTTGGAGAGAACGCATTAAATACTCAAAACTAATATTATCTACTAGGTGGCAAGATTAATAGGTAGCTGGCACTTATCTTCATGGTTGTATCATAGATCCTCCTATCTGGCCTAACAAACTGCAAGGTCCAATGAAAGTTAGAAATGTTTTTTTCATATTTCCAGACCCAACCTATCATTCACATTTGAAGATTAAAGCAATTAAACAAGGATGTTTCTATTGTAGCATAGTGATGGATTATTTTTTGTTGCAAAGGGTAATTTTTCTGGGAGTGAACTAAGTGCATTTTGCTTGCGTGCTTTCGAGTGAACATGAATTCACAGCCACCCATGAAACTTTGCAGACATCAGACAAATGGAAAACTTTTAATGATACACATTTGCTTTAATTGGGTCAGCACTGCTCCAAAGTGTATCTGATGGCAATTGGTAGCACTACCATTCCCTGGTCTCACCTCGATTATTCACAAAGGGCCAAATGGCCTCCTCCTGCTCCTATCTTCTATGTTTCTATGTTTCTAATCGAGATCATATTTGGATCTGTGGGTGATAACTGTGAGAAAAAATGAGCGTGTCAAATTTAAAGGGATGAGGACAAGTAGGAACATAGAAAATAGGAGGAGTAGGACATTTGGCCCTTCATTATGGTTATAACTGATCATCCAACTCAATAACCTGTTGCTGCTCCCCCCCTGCCCCCCCCCCCCCCCCCATCCTGTAATCCCCTTCACCCCTAATGCTATATCTAACTCCTTCTTGAAAACATCCGATGATTTGGCCTCAACTGCTTTCTGTGGTTGAAAATTCCACAGGCTGACCACTCTCTGGGTGAAGAAACTTCTCCTCATCTCAGTCCTAAACAGTTTACTCCTTATCCTTATACTACGACCCCTAGTTCTGGACGCACCTCCATCAGGAACATCCTTCCTGCATCTACTCTGTCTATCCCTGTTATAATTTGAAAGGTTTCCACTAGATTCCCCCTCATTCTTCTGAATTCCAGCAAATGCAATCCGAACTGACTCAATCCCTCCTCATACGTCAGTCCTGCCATCCCAGGAATCAGTCTGGTAAACCTTTGCTGCACTCCCTCTCAAGAAAGAACATCCTACCTCAGATAAGAGGCCAAAACTGCACATAATATTCCAGGTGTGGTCTCACCAAGGCCCTGTATATTTGCATCAAGACATCCCTGCTCCTGCACTCGAATCTTCTCGCTATGGTGGCCAACATATCATTTGCCTTCTTTATCGCCTGCTGCACCTGCATGCTTACTTTCAGTGACTGGTGTCCGAGGACACCCAGGTCCTGCTACACATTCCCCTTTCACAATCTATATAGATAATCATCTGCCTTCCTTTCTTTTGCTACCAAAGTGGATAACCTCACATTTATCCACATTATACTGCATCTGCCGTGCATTTACCCAGTAAGAGAGGCATCACGAGAAAGGTGGCAAAAAAATCTAGAAGGATCCTGAACAGCATTAAAAGGCACCCTGCTATTATCTATAAATGCCATGATATCAGTGATTGGAGTGCTTTTGAAAGGCTATGCAGCAGAATGGTTAGACCATCACATCTCAAGGTGATGCTACCAGGGGTGCGGCTAACACAGTTTTATTTATGAAGAAGAACCTCCATTTAAAGATCTGCCACCTCTTAAAGGCACAGGAGTTCAGGAGCTGCCAGATGAGCAGAGAGCACCTCTCACGTGGCTTGACCTGCCTGGCATCCATCTTAAATTTCTCCTGACTTTTGAACTTGTCATCTTAGAAGGTTCCTATTGACAAACTGTTTGATGCCAATAAAGAGAGCTTGAAGCAACAACACAAATGGTTCAAAGAAGTCTAAATGCCAGATTGGGTAATACAACAGTAGAAGGCAAATTGAAGACCTGTAACTCTTCCAAAATCTGTAGGCCTCTTAAAGGTCCTCCAGCCTGCAGGACCCCACGCGGCTTCCTTTCTGCCAAGTTTCAATGGTTATGTGGGGACTTGGCATCCAGTTGTGTCTGCAGACCTGTATATGATACAGCATCTTTCCCCTTTCTTTCTTACATATTTTAATGAATTTCCTATCTTATTTGATTGGGACCTCCATTTGCCTGTCTCAAGCCAGAACCGGAAGATTCTGCAGTGCTCGATACCATTGCGAATGCAACAGAATCAATTTTTACCTGATGTTCCTGCCTCTCGCTCCACTGTTAATGCCCCAAATATCCCTCTCAGGTCACAATGTGATCGGAGTAGGCATACATTTGATCGGTGTCTGGACCAGATCAGAACAATGTGGGCTCACAGAATCACAGAATCTCGACAGTGCAGAAGAAGGTCATTTGGCCTGTCACACCTTCACTAACCACAAAGAGCCCTATCCCTGTATTTACCCTGCTAGTCCCCCTGACTCTGAGGGGCAATTTAACATGGCCCATCCATCTGGCCTGCGCATCTTTGGAATGTGGGAAGAAACCAGAGCACCTGGAGGAAACCCACACAGACATGGGGAGAACATGCAAACTACACACAGACAGTGACCCGAGTCCAGAATTGAACCCGGGTCCCCAGTGCTGTGAGGCAGCAGTGCTAACCACTGTACCACTGTATTGAACCCACAGTTTACTGGGACTTAATAGCGCTCCTCGCAAACTATCTGACTTCATTTTCTGCTCTCACTGGTCTGCTCTTACAAGGAATAATGCAAGCCGAGCCCGGAACACAGATACCACAGTGTCCAGCATGCTGAAATATAATTTTCAATAGTTGAGCTTTCACACTGCGGCAAGGCTTACTTATTTAAGTGATATGAATATATTGAACAATCGTTATACTAACACAGCAATGCTTCACTTTTAACTACCTAATCTGCCAGTTCACAAGATTAATTGCATGTCTTGAGCATGCTAGTGCTTGAGAAATTTTCAAACAGCCATTTCTTAAGACAGAATCAGAGGAATTGCAATACAGAAGGAGGCATTCACCTTATTGTGCTTATCCACCAGGTCTTACTCTTCAGCCACAGCATCCTATACAATCCCATTCTCTTATCCTTTTCCCACACCCTAGGACGTGGTGGAAACTACAGCTTAAATGAGATGATTATAACACGGGGAAAGGCCAACGGTGGCTGTAGTAAATATATATCACATCAGTACTGTCAGCCAACACTGATATATCCAGAATATGTAACACCGCTGCCATCTCTGGACCTCAGTATATTAAATGAAGCTTACAGCTGAGGAAGGCTGTTTGACCCATCTTAATTCTTCCATCCATCTCTGCTGTTGCAGAAAATGATCTCTTCGCTGGTTCCTGGGGCTTGATTTTCAGGCTCCGCTGAGTTTGGGAACAGAGCTGGATGAGGCCTGGCTAGTTTGCTGGTTTCCTGGCCCTATTTGCTACGATTCCCGTGGCGGGCGGGATGGGAAAATTCCGTCCATGGTGTCCATTACATGACTTCACCACGCTTGTGCTTTATCACACAACTGATATTCTGAGCCAAAGTGATTCGACTTGTAAAAATTGGTTACACGGAACGTCCTAACTGGACAAATTTATTCTGAAATTGATATGGTCACATAAAAGGTTTTGTACGGATTCCTGGTCCACTTGGGAAGTTGGAATCATAGAATCCCCACAGAATAGAAGGAAGCTATTCGTCCCATCGAGTCTGCCCTGAAGTCAGTCCCACCCAGGCCCTATTCCCGTAACCCCACATAATTACCCTGCTAATCCCCCTGAGACTAGGGTCAATTTAGCATGGCCAATCAACGTAACCTGCACATCTATGGACTGTGGGAGAAAACCGGAGCACCCAGAGGAAACCCACGCAGATATAGGGAGAACGTGCAAACTCCACACAGACAGTGACCCAAGCCAGGAATTGAACCCGGGTCTCTGGCGCTGTGAGGCAGCAGTGCTAACCACTGTGTCACTGTGCTGCCCTGAGACTTGTAAAAATTGGTTACAGGGAACTTCCTAACTGGACAAATTTACTATGAAGTTGATATGGTCATATAAAAAATTTTGTACAGATTCCTGGTCCACTTGGGAAGTTATTCAAGGCTCCATCAACTAAGTTATGGAGGTTGTCAACAATTTCAGCCCACCCCATTCCAAACATTTTAGCGCCTGTGTGACAAAAGGTGGCATAGGTGATGGCCAATGAGAAAGACCCCTGCCCGATTAAAGGTGGATCAGCGTTCATTGCAGTGTTGGAGATTTAAAGTGCCCCTCAGGAGGTGTGCAAGAAAATGCAGCATAGTTTATAAAAAAACATCATCTCACTTATCAATAATTAATCTCACTTAAGAAAGGCGCCCTGATGTTCAGAAAGTTTCCCCCAGCTTCCAGAACAAAAGCAACAACCAACATGAAAATTTCATGGTATTATTCATGCACTCCACCCACCACTCACCATGCATTGCACTAATTAAACAAAAAACACAGAAACAAAACCTCAACTATTGCACTGACAACCAAATCTCGCAGCCAGCTGTGTTTTCACTGAAATTATTCAAAAGGCCTGTGACTAAAAATTCATCGGCTAACTGTTCTCCATACGGAGGTTTTGCAACTATACTTGGACACAGATTTAGCTCAATGTGAAATTTGGGGCCGTTGTTAGCTTCATTTGAGGTAAAAAAAAATAACGAGTGATGTTCTTTCTTTCCATTGTAAATTATGACCCAGCAAAGAAAGTTGGGAATGTCGGTTGGTGACTTGTGCTCAGGAAGGATGTAGTCATGTTAACGGCAATGAAAAATAACTGTGGATCACAATGCACCTGCAAAAATGATCCTTCACCATTTTCCAGAAAACCGACGAACGATTTAACTCAATGGAGGTGTTTAACTAACTGTGGCGTGTGTGAGTTTTAGATTCAAAGAATGGATCAATACCTTCTGGGCTATGGTCACTGTTATAACAAAGCAACTTCAGGATTGCTTTAGCACACTTCCAGCTAAGCAACTGAGGCTATTTGTGTGACAGGAGAGGTGGAGGTAATTGGCTTAAAAAATTATAACGGGAAGACATGAATATGAGGATAGTACAGGGCATATACAGGCATGACGGAAAATAGGATGTATTGATCTACAAAGGGAAAATTTATACACGCGTAGATAGATGTGTTAGCATAGACAAAGGAATGTAGAAGTCAATAAGGATTATCCAAACAACAGTGTACATTCTATGACGAAAGGAGGAAGGTATTTCTTTGTGGTCCATTAATAACATCATCTCTCATAGAACATAAAACATAGAATCGTACAGTGCAGAAGGAGGCCATTTAGCCCATCGAGTCTACACTGATCACAATCCCACCCAGGCCCTATACCATAACCTCATTCATTTACCCCAGGTGGTCCCCCTGACACTAAGGGGCAATTTAACATGACCAATTCACCTAACCCGCACATCTTTGGACTGTGGGAGGAAACCCATGCAGACACGGGGAGAACATGCAAACTGCACACAGTGATCCAAGGACGGAATTGAACCCAGGTCCCTTGCACTGTGAGGCAGCAGAGCGAATCACCGTGTCACCATGCCACCCCATTTTTTTTTAGAACAGATTTTTCTTTTATTTATTTCCAATCAAAAAACCAAATTGGTCCAATCAAAGTCCCTACAAGAGAGACATTGCAGATCCAAGCTGACAAGACAGGCCCCACTTTTCCTGTCTTTTCCAAGCTGACAGGAGTCGGCATTACACCCCCTCCTGGGCTTGATCTGAGCTTCATCTTAGCCAAAAGGCCCAGATGGCGTTTTAAAAAATTGCTTCAAGTGAAGCCTCAGTGTAATCTCATTGACTTCTATCAAATGTAGGATCAGCAAACTATACTTGATCTTAGCCAAAAGGCTGAGAAGAGATAGCTTCATTCTTCTAAACTCCACTGGGTAATAGGTACAACCTGTTCAATCTTTCTTCGTAAAATAAGTCCCTCATCCCAGGAATGAGTCCAGTGAACCTTCTCTGAACTGTCCCTAATGCAATTATATAATTTTTCAAATAAGGAGATTAAATTTGTACACAGTGTTACAGATGTAGCCTCACCAAGGCCCTCTACAGCTGCAGTAAAGCTTCCCTACTTTTATATTCCATGCAACTTGCAATAAACGCTAACGTAGCAGCACTGGTTAGCACTATGGCTTCACAGAGCCATGGACCGGGTTCAATTCCCGGGTCACTGTCTGTGTGGAGTTTGCACATTCTCCCCGTGTCTTGTGGATTTCCCCCGGGTGCTCTGGTTTCCTCCCACAGTCTGAAAGACATGCTGGTTAGGTGCATTGGCCACGTTAATTCTCCCTCAGTGTACCCGAACAGATGCCGGAGTGTGGCGATTAGGGGATTTTCACAGTAACTTTATTGCGGTGTTAATATATGCCTACTTGTGACTATAATACATAAACTTAAACATTCCATTTGTCTCCCTAATTATTTGTTGTATCTGCATACTAACTTTTTGTGATTCATGTACCAAGACACCCAGATCCCCCTGTATCACTGGGTTCTGTAACCTCTCTCCACTTAAATAGTACATTGTTTTTCTATTCTTCCTGCCAAAGTGGACAAATCACATTTTCCCACATTATACTCCATATGCCAAATTTTTGCCCATTCACTTAACCTGTCAGTATCCCTTTGCAGATTTTCTATTTCCTCTTGACAACTTACTTTTCTACCTATTCATAGAATCAGAAAATCATAGAAACAACAGTGCAGAAGGAGGCCATTTGGCCCATCGAGCCTGCACCGACAACAATCTCACCCAGCTCCTCTCCCCGTAACCCCACATATTTACCCATCTAACCCTGCTGACAGTCAAGGGTAATTTAACATGGCCAATCCACCTAGCCCGGAGTGTGGGAGGAAACCGGAGCACCCGGAGGAAACTCACGCAGACATGGGGAGAACGTGCAAACTCCACACAGACAGACACCCGAGGCTAGAATTGAACCTGGGACTCTGGTGATCTGAGGCAGCAATGCTAACCACTGTGCTATCATGCTTGTTTTGTTACGATCCACCCCAGGGAAGGTTCCCCAAAGTTGTTGATCCAGTTGAAACCCCTCAGTTTGTGACTGTCCGATGGGGAGAGCCCCAGATTTTTACAATCCTAGATGAAGAGGGATGAACTGACTCTTCTTGGCTGGAATCCGGCTGTTTCTTCTGGTCTTCTGGCCCTGCCCGCTGATGAATGGCGTGCCGCCTCTGATTGGCCGGCAGCTCTCGGTCAGGGAAGGCCTGCTGGTGGCCTCTCCACTCCCTGATTGGCTTGTGGTTCAGTGATGAGCTTTACTGAAAGCAAGCAGCAACACTGGTCTCTCGCTGGCTCACCAGTCAGCAGGCAAAACCCACGACGCACCAGCAAGGTTCTGCCCAATATTTGAGCCTGTGATTCAGAAATGGATTTCCCAATTATCAAGTTAACACAGTATTTGCTCATTCCCACACTTGCTTTCAGCTGGTGAATTGCTATGATGTCATGGTATTGAATGCCAGCTGCAGAATTTAATCATATTAATAATTTATTATGGGGAGGCGATTGTCTACCTATTATTCACTCCAAAATCGCCCAACGCTTTTGTAAATAACATATTTTATGCTTTTTATTCATATTCTGGAAAGCTATGTCCCTGGATACTCAGGACAAAACCATGAAACAATCTCCGCCAATATGTTACACCAATGGAAGTGTGCCAAGGCACAACCGTTTACACAGGAGGGTGAATTTCTCCTGTGTCCTGCAATAGGTCTGCACTCAAAGGGCATTCCAAGCTGGTGAGTGTTATAATGTTATAGCACTATTCCCAACCCACCCTTGCTTTCAGTCAAACTCTCCAACCGGGTTGCCAAAGAACTGTTAAATTAACGGATCAGTGCATGTGCTCTGCGACGTGGGTTAAAACTACATAATTTTGTTTTCTGTGGGAGTACCAGAATAATGAGTATTTCTGAATTATGAACAAAAGTTAAAGACTCAAAACTATTTTGCAACCGTACTCAGTGCATTTAACTAAATATTTAACGGCAAGTAGTTGAATATTTTATGCCATTGTCAACTCGCATAACAAGTTACATTTCTGTCATAAGTAAAAGCTGTCATGAGACCAAAATTGATGCCATATTGACGCTAAAGTGTGAACTGACAGGAAAAGCTCAGCCACCATAGCACACTCAGAGAAGCCAACAAAAACAAAATCGCTTGCAAACTAAATACACGTATTCACAAAAATCCATTTTTTCATAAAACACAATGATCTTCAAGCATTGATCCAATATGAAATGTTATTTTATCTTTTGAATTGTGCCCAGTTGAGTTTTCCAACTATTTCCAAGTGTGCTGACTTAAACCAGCATTTGCCATCCCAGGTTTTATTCCTTGGAATTTTTGGTAAATCACCAAACTTTGCAGGTTATCAACTGGTAGCCATAGAAACACAGAAAAAAAGGTGCAGGAGTAGGCCATTCGGTCCATTGAACCTGCACCACCATTCAATATGATCATGGCTGAACATGCACTTTCAGTATCGCACTCCCATTTTCTCTCCATACTCCTCGATCACTTTAGCCGCAAGAGCTGTGTCCAGCTCCCTCTTGGACATATCTAATGAACTGGCCTCAACAGCTGTGGTAGAAAATTTCACAGGTTCACAATTCTCTGAGTGAAGAAGTTCTTCCTCATCTCAGTCCTGAATGGCTAACCCCTTATTCTTAGACTGTGATCCCTAGTTCTGGACTTCCCCAACATCGGGAACATTCTTCCCACATCTAGCCTGTCCAGTTCCATCAGGATTTTATATGTTTCTCTGAGATTCCCTCTCATTCTTCTAAATTCCAGTGAGTGCAAGCCCAGTCGATCCAGTCTCTCTTCATATGTCAGCCCTGCTATTCCAGGAATCAGTCTATTAAGTAACAGCTAACCATTCTTTCAACAATTTCCCTGCCAATGGTAATTTGTCGAGGTTTAGTGGAACAATGTCAATATTCGTAACAAAGCGTATTTTAGCATGACTGCGGACCCTTTGTGAAAAGAAACTCTTTGCGTTATGTAACACCTCTTTGCGTGTTTCTCTCCTCTCTTGCACAGAAAAAAAAATAACATTCTCCCGGTGTCTCCGTGGGTTTCCTTTGGGTGCTCCAGTTTCCTCCCACAATCCAAAGATACGCGGGTTAGGTGGATTGGCCACGCTGAATCGTCCCTTAGTGTCAGGGGGGTCTAGCTAGGGTAAATGCATGGGGTTATGGGAATGGTGCCTGGGTGAGATTGTGGTCGGTGTAGACTCGATGGGCCAAATGGCCTCCTTCTGCACTGTAAGATTCAATGTACATCAGCTGGGTGCCAGCGGCAGCTGCGGCCAGGCGGGCAGGGAGCGCTTCAAAGTTTGTCTGGAGTGCCATCTGCCCAGCCACCCCGCTATTCCAGGGTCTTCCACCTTCAGTCAGCTACACCGTACCCCAAAGTCTCCAGGGACTTGTTGGCCTCCGACAATAGGCCTTTAGGCAGCTTTCGTTGTCTTACCATCCGACCTCTGGGATAGTGACCCGGGGACGAGATGGTGCTGAGAAACTGTTTGACCTGCCAGCAGAGTGGATTTTTCACAACTTTCCTGTTCACCCCAAAACCCCCAATCGGGCCTTAAAAATTCAGCCCGTATTGTGAACAGAAATCTGTTAGAAAGCAGAGCACCAAATGCATGTTCTTGAGTATAATACGACATGAAACGATCAGAGGAGTTAAGTTTATAATTCTATACCCTTGCTCAGTGAAAATGTTACCAACTCAGCTAACTGAACTCCTCTTATTACTAAGAAATAGCTAATAATCCTTGCCCAACAGTATTTTTTTAAACTGCTATTTGGATTACAGAGCTTATGAATGGAAGAATTTATTGTGGTGATCAGGTCACTCCAGTCCGTCTTTTTCATAGCTTCTTTTTACACTGTAATAAATATGAATGAGTAGAGAAAAAAATGCGGTGGACAAGATTATATTGAACCCAGTTTGAAATTCAAGATACACTGAGAGAAAACAGTTTACTGTTAAATGTGTTCCTGTATTATCTATCAGTGCACCTCATAAACTTCTTGTCTGAAATAGGATAGAATTTATTTTTCACTATAGTGAATAATTTCACCGCAGTTGTTGAACCTTTCCCCACAATCCTCTGAAGTCTTTTACTCAGCACAATGCTGGAATATAGTCTTCTGCAACATCTCTAGCCTTTTTCATCTGAACTAAGCCGCAGTTCACTTGCTGGTTCCTCTCCACAATTTGCAGTGAATATTTCAGCACCAAGCCACTGTATCTGGGCCAGGATTCTCCCCAAAAAATCTTAAGTGTCGGATTTGCGTAAAAGCTGGAGTAATTCACGCTATTTTTTCAGAAAATGAATCTCCCACACTCTGTGCCCTTCCGAGAGCATTAGCGTGATTCACGTGAAAAATGAAGGGGCAGGGCCTATTCCCACTGGAGACACTTGTGGCATAGTGCTGTGCAGGCCACTGCGCATGCGCTGATCTGTCAGTGCTGAGATTGGCACATGCACAGTGGCCCTGGCCAGCTCAATTGCTGGCTCGCCCCGCGACCCCACAACGCTGGCCCTCTGCTCGCAGCCCGATCACTGGCCCCCAAAGCATCCCCGGGCCCAGCCGCAACCTGCCCTTCCCCGCAGTCCCGATCTCTCACCACCCACAAATCTCCCCCCACCAGCAGTCCCAAACTCCCACCCCATGCAGTCCAGACTGCCCCCCCCTGCAGTCCCGATCCCTCCCCAGCAGGTTGCCCGCCCCCCCCCACCCCAATGCCCAGCGCCAATCCCTGGCCTCCTTCCTCTGCTCGATCCTAAAGTGCAGAGTGGCAGCGGGACCCTCAACCCCCACTGATCGCCCTCTATTAGGCCTGCCCCATCAGGCCCCACCCCCAATAGGCACCATCCTCATGGCACTGCCCCATGCCCGATAAGCAGTGCCAAGGTGCCCCCTTGACATTGGGCCTTGGGCAGTGCCAGGGGGCCAGGTTGGCACTGCCCATGGGGCACCATCCCCTTCCGTTCGATCCTCTGGGGAGCCCCGATTGCCCCTCCTTCATTCCAGCAGGGTCGGGCCAGTAACTCCCCCAAAGTGGGGAGCGATAGTAAACCCCACTGGAATGAACCACTCGGGCGGGCGGGAGGGGAGATACTAGCTGGCACCCCATTTGAATCCATTGTTTCTGGATACTGCAGAAGGTTAGCATTTTGTAATAGGGCATACACTGATTGATCTGTGACAGCGGACAAAGAATCTTCACGCTGAGTTGATGTTGATGAAATTTGTGTAGAAACTAAAGCTAACAACTGGATCTTGGAATTACTTTTCAACATTGAGGAATTATAAATTTGTAATACCCTGTATGCAAATCGGATTTTGAGTTGGATTCAGCTGAGCTTCCCATTAAATCTAACTGTCTCATCCCTTTGAATCCACTCATGTTAGAAGCTATTCTCAATTCCCAGAACTTCAGTGAGTCCATTTCAGCAGTCCTTGTGTTGCTAATTCTGGCGAGAGGGCAACAAATGACAAAGTCGATACTTTGCTGGGAAAGGTGACACAAGTCTTGAGAATTGGATGCTGACCTTAATACACCAGTTGGCACCCAGCTGATGTTACGTAACGCAGCAAACTTTGTTTCATTAAGCTTCTGCTGCCGTGATGAAATATGCTTTGCAACAAATATTGACATTGTTCCATTAAATCCCGTAAGAAGTCAAACAACACCAGGTTAAAGTCCAACAGATTTATTTAGTAGCAAAAGCCACTAGCTTTAGGAACAGCCTGTTCCGAAAGCTAGTGGCTTTTGCTACCAAATAAACCTGCTGGACTTTAACCTGGCGTTGTTAGACTTCTTACTGTGTTTACCCCAGTCCAACGCCGGCATCTCCACACCATTAAATCCCAACAGTTGAGCATTGGCAGGGAAATTGTTGAAAGAATGGTAGGACTTAAGGTGAGAGGGGGAAAGTTCAAAGGAGATGTGAGGGACAAGTTTTTACACAGGGAGTGGTAGGTGTCTGGAACGCACTGCCAAGGGTGGTGGTGCAGGCAGATACAGTAGAAGCGTTTAAGGGGCATTTAGATAAGCACATGAATAGGCAATGAATTGAGGGATATGGACCAAGGGCAGGCAGAAGGGATTAGTTTAATTTGGCATCATGTTCGGCACAGCAATCAAGGCCAGTTCCTATGCTGCAAAAGTGTATTCTATGTTCTATGTTTACTTAGTAAGAGTTTTAACAACACCAGGTTAAAGTCCAACAGGTTTATTTGGTAGCAAATACCATTTGCTAATGGTATTTGCTAATGGTATTACTATGGTATTTGCTACCAAATAAACCTTTTGGACTTTAACCTGGTGTTGTTAAAACTCTTACTGTATTTACCCCAGTCCAACGCCGGCATCTCCACACTATGTTTACTTAGCCAGTTGCTTACCTTCAAAGTTCAGTGATTTACCACTGGGACTCAACTAATGTTACATAACACAGAGAGCTTCTTTTCACATGCTACCGTGCTAAAATATGCTTTGCTACTAATACTGACATTGTTCCACTAAACCTCAACAAATGACCATTGGCAGGGAAATTGTTAAAAGAATGGTTGGACTTTACTTAACATGAATACCAGTAGCTTACCTCCAACGCTCAGTGATTTATGGAAAATTCCCAGGAATAGAACCTAGAATGACAAAAGCTGGTTCAAGTACTGAGTTTAACAACACCAGGTTAAAGTCCAACAGGTTTATTTGGTAGCAAAAGCCACACAAGCTTTCGAAGCTCTAAGCCCCTTCTTCAGGTGAGTGGGAATTCTGTTCACAAACAGAGTTTATAAAGACACAGACTCAATTTACATGAATAATGGTTGGAATGAGTCTGTGTCTTTATAAACTCTGTTTGTGAACAGAATTCCCACTCACCTGAAGAAGGGGCTTAGAGCTTCGAAAGCTTGTGTGGCTTTTGCTACCAAATAAACCTGTTGGACTTTAACCTGGTGTTGTTAAACTTCTTACTGTGTTTACCCCAGTCCAACGCCGGCATCTCCACATCAAGTACTGAACCAGCATAAATACCAGGGGTGGGGGGGCGATTCTCCCATCCCGCTGCACTGATTTTTTAGTGCAGCGGGCCGGGAGATTTCAGTGGTGCCCGATCCGTGGGATTTGTGCTGGGCGTCCCGCTCCGATAGCGCCTCGCAACGTCCGATTTCCAGCGGCGTCAGCTCTGTGCCGGAAATCGGCGGGGAGGAGCATAAATTATTTAAACGAGCATCTCCATATATTTTGAATACAATTAGCAGTCTCGCCACGCCTGCTGCGGATCGCACTAATCCTGGAAAATTGCGTGTGAGCCTAAAGACAGGTTTTGCTCCCAAACGGTTTTCAATCGTCCTGGTCTTTTGCTGCTGGCGCAAACCAGATCTCACCCCGAAAGGGCACAAGGCTGATTAGCAGATTTAAAGTAGCATTTTAAAATACTTAGCCCGTTCAACACCAGATTTTCCCAGCTCCCGGGGACTTCTGACCCTTGGGGCACGGTGAGAATCACTACTGGTCTCCACTAGAGCAGGTGCGATGACCACGCCGGGTGGTCGGGAACATTGGTCGGCAGTGGCCATCTGGCAGTGGTATAATCATAGAATCCTAGAATCCCTACAATACAGAAAGAGGCCATTCAGCCCATCGAGCCTGCACTGACAACAATCCCACCCAGGTCCTGTCCCCATAACTCCGCATATTTACCCTGCTAATCTCCCTGATACTAAGGGGCAATTGAGCATGGTCAATCAATCTAACCCACACATTTTTGAGCTGTGGCAAGAAACTGGAGCACTGGGGGGAAGCCACGCAGACTGGCAGAGAATGTGCAAACTTCAAACAGGCAGTTACCCGAGGTTGGAATTGAACCTGGGTCCCTGGTGCTGTGAGGCAACAATGCCATCCAATGTGCCACTGTGTCGCCCTGTTGTTGTCATAAGGAATTATATACTTGAATGAAAATGTTTTTCTTCATAATTTAGTTGAAAGACTAGAAATATCGTAGATGGGTTTTTAGGAGTGAGGATTTTCTTCAATATAGTGAAGTCTGCAGTGGACACCTAGGCCTCGATTTTCATCTTCAAGACATTTAGCGAAAGTCACGAACACTCCCAGCTAAGCCCGCCCACCTTGGGGGGAAAGTGTCCATAAGGCAGGATTTTCATTGCCGGGGGATGGGTGCCGTCTAGAGTCAGGCCAGCCAATCCAGGAAGACATTGGGAGGCAACCATATGGGCTGGTGGCTGTAGAGGCTGGCAGTTTAAAAGGCCTGCCTTCCAATGGGAAAATGGGATCTTTTCTAGTTCAAATCAAAAGAGAAAGACCCTCTAGCCCTCACTCCCCATCCCCCTCCAAACGCTCTCCATACCCAATTCATATCATCTCATGCTCCCCACCAACCCTCTATGCCCCGTATGCCCCCATGTCAGGTTATGGCAAGTCCATGTCCATTCACCCACTATTCACTGTCTACAACCAATGAACCCTATAGCGGGAAATATCTTTAAAATGCTTTTTAAGAAGTGATTCATTTACTGATTTCTCCTATGTTGAAAAAAGTACTTACTACAAATTACTAAACTGTCAATCATTCTCCATCAAAATATCAGTAACAAAATCCAGAAATCCTTGAAACCACTTAACTTGTGTAAACAAACATTTTGAAATTGACAGTAGCGATCAGAAAGCTTGAGCTGTCAATCAAACAATGCCCCTTCAGGGAGCAGCTGTTTCAACAAACTTATTGGATATCTGGGCTCTCAGCCAACCCTCATTATGCATGCTTGGTTGAGAGTCCAAACAATTACTAGAGTAATAAAAGACCTGTTTCCCTGAGGAAGCACTAAATAAATACAGGAGATACAGACACTAATACCCACACAGAAAACACAGGCACTGACACCAACATGCAAGAAATACCACAAAGGAAACACCGACAATGAAACCACACAGGAAATGTCAACATATCCACACATAAATGAAACACCTAGACCAGTATCCAGAGAGGGAACAACTACACTAATATCCACACAGGAAATACCCCCACTAATACCTGTACAGGAAACACACACATTAATATCTACACAGGAAATACACACACTAATATCAACACAGGAAACACACACACTAATACCCACAAAGGAAATTACAACACTCAAACCAACACAGGAAATACCGACACTAATACTTGCATTGAAACACATACATTAATATCTACAGATCGCAGATCCCGGTGGCACAGTGGTTAGCAGTGCTGCCTCACAGCACCAGGGACCTGAGTTTGATTCCCGACTTGGGTTACTGTCTGTGAGGAATCTGCACGTTCTCCCTGTGTCTGTGTGGGTTTCTTCCGGGTGCTCCGGTTTCCTCCCACAGTCTGAAAGACATGCTGGTTAGATGCATTGGCCATGCTAAATTCTCCCTCCGTGTACCTGAACAGGTGCCAGTATGTGGCGACTCGGAAATGTTCACGATGACTTCATTGCAGTGTTAATGTAAGCCTACTTGACTTGTGACACTAATAAATAAATAAACTTATAAACACAGAGGAAGCACAACAACAGCAAGTACCTATGGACACAGAAACCACCTACACAAAGACCCACTTAGGCAGCATCCATATGAATACCTAAAGCAGCACCCATGTCAATGCCCACACTTATCCCCTTGCATGCAGAACCATACTAGTTGTATTATATATAATTCAGTTCGGGCAGAATGTCTTTAGTTCCATAAATATGGTAAACATGTTTGTACTAGGAGACCACATTTGGTATTGTGCAAGGTTAGCATTTTTCATTTATTGACAAAATACCATTAACCAACCCCCACCCCCCACCTCGCGTCAGAAACACTAAAGTAATTTAGTGCCTAATCACCATATATGACAAGATTAGTAATTTAAAATATATTGACAGAGTGCCATTAACCATCAAAAGCAGAACTGGTCGCTGTAAAATGCTCTACATGATTTTGTAATCATTAGCTCTGTCCCTCCCTGTTTTATTTTAAAGTTGTATAATTAAAAGAACCGAGGCAGTTTTAGACCGGATTTCAAGATGCTCTTTTGCAAACCTGCATATCTTGTGCTCCTCTTATCAATCTAATTGTTTAATCTACATGAGCAAGCCAGGTTTTTTTGCACGAAAATGCTGTCCTTTGGATCAATTCCCTGCACCATTCTTCCATGTAGCAGCAAAGCTGGATCCGAGCGGCAGCATTCAAAATCGGCATCAATCTGCTGGCACAATGCATTAACTTGCAAGGTGCAGTGTTGCAGCAATAAAGTGAAATAAGAAATAAATTTGTTTTACAATCTTGAACCGTTGTTTTTAAAAATAGCAGCACAAATTGAGCAAGGTAAGTGGAAAAGGTTGTCAGATGCAGTTGTGACTGATTTTTCATTTATTCCAATTGGGACAGTTTAATTACATAACCCACTGAATTGCAGATTTTCAGTTCTACTGTTATATACTGATGGTGCCAATAATAGTTTTGTTAATTATTTCATTCCCAAATAGCAGTGTCTTAGTCCCCAGGCCCTGCAGCAGTATGCAAAATTCTACCAATATAAATGTATTATAGGTTTAAGGAAGCTCTGACTACATTGATTAAACTAACCTTCCAATTAAATGCACAGAAATACATGATACCGCAGTATGTCTAAATTACATGTAAATACATATTTTCTACTGTTTTTCTTGATCGCCATAAAGTTTTATTAAAATGGTGCTGTTATGACTCACTTGGAAAAGAAATCCTCAAATAACAATTTCCTTTAAACTCAATTAGCTATGTAGCTTAGTTTGCATCAATGGGTCCACTTTAACATTCCAGTTTTACACCTTGTATATATTTTATGTATAACTTGCACTGCTGTGATCTGCTTTTTCTTTCAAATCAGGCTGGCATTCCAGCAGTACAAGGTTTTTAAAAAATTCTTTAAGGGACGTGGGTATCGCTGGCAAGACCCCAACCCTAATTGCTCTTGAGAAAGTGGTGGTGAGCCAGCCTTTGCTACCTCACAGCGCCAGGACCCGGGTTCAATTCCAGCCTCGGGTGACTGTCTGCGTGGACATGATGTGGAGATGCCGGCTTTGGACTGGGGTGGGCACAGTAAGAAGTCTCACAACACCAGGTTAAAGTCCAACAAGTTTATTTGGAATCACGAGCTTTCGGAGCGCTGCTCCTTCGTCAGGTGAGTCACCCGAGGAAGGAGCACTGCTCCGAATGCTCATGATTCCAAATAAACCTGTTGGACTTTAACCTGGTGCTGTGAGACTTCTGTCCATGTGGAGTTTGCAAGTTCTCCCTGTGTCTGTGTGGGTTTTCTCCCATAGTCCAAAGATGTGCCGGTTAGGTGGACTGGCCATGCTAAATCACCCCTTAATGTCCCAGGATGTGTAGGTTAGATGGATTAGCCATGGTGAGTGTAGGGGGTTACGGTGATAGGGTGGGGAAAAGGGCCTGGGTCAGAGAGAGTCGGTGCAGACTCGATGGGCTGAATGGCCTCCTTCTGCAGTGTAGGGATTCTATGATTCAATGATGAACCTACTTAAAATCTCAGGTTAGAATACTGTTCGTCGCCTTTAATTTCAGATTATAGCACAGGTATCAAAAACTCAGAAAGGGTACAACAGCAATGCACACAGATTCTGCCTGATATGAGGAAATAGAAATGCAAAGGAAAATTTGGATTTTTGTCATTGGAACAGTGCGGATTATGGGACAATATAATAGAAACGTTTGCTGGACAGGAGGATGGGATAGAGTAGAAAGAAGCAGACTTGAATGAAGGGAAAGGAGAAAAAGGAATATGAGAACAATGTAGGTAGGTGTGATGAAGATGATTTATTTATACGGAGGTTAAAGGACTGATTAGGCTGAACGGCCTGTTTTTTGTAACTTCTACGTACTTCTACGTGCCACCTCAGCTCGTCAGTGGTTTCAGGCTGAACATGAAAGCAAATATACTGTGGATGCTTTAAGTCTGGATTAAAAACAGAAACTGCTGGAAAAGAAACTCAGCAGGTCTGGCCGGAGCTGTGGACAGAGAAACAGAGTTACTGTTTCGCGTTCTTCAAAAAGTGTCGTACAGACTCAAAACATTAACTCTATTTCTTTCCCTACAGGTGTTGCCAGACCAGCCGCATTTTCCAGCATTTTCTGTTTTTATTAGATTAGGCCTAACAGTTCTATGACAATGTTCCTCGCGTTTCATCTCCCTCCATTGACATATCCTTCTCTTCCTTTCTTCATCTAATTACCTAGTTTACCTTGACTGCATCCATGGTATTCCTTCAATCACTCCATGTGGTAGTGAGTTCCATATTCTCACCATTGTCCAAGTATCTTGGAGAGATTTTGAGTAATTCATTCTCACGACCACATATCTTGAGTAATCCTAGAATTCCTTACTGAATTTATTAAGACCAATTGATCATAAGGTATAGGAGCAGAACTAATCCATTAGGCTGACTGAAGCTGCTTCGCCATTCAATAATAGCTGAAATGTTTCTCAACCCCATTTTCCCACCTTTTTTCCCATAACCTTCAATCCCCTTACCAATCAAGAACCTGTCTATCTCTGTCTTAAATACACTCAATGACCTGACCTCCATAGCCTTCTGTGGCAATGAATTCCAGATTCACCACAGAGAAGTGGTGGTAGCAGCTGGTGATGCCCCCATCATTGGCCCACATTCAATGGGGGACCCCAAGCCACAGTGAGTTAGGGCAGGATAGGGATCTTGGGAGCAGAGGGGAGCGTAGTCAACAGGAAGGTAGTTCTCAGTGCCATCCCCCCTGAAGAAATTCCTTCTCATCTCTGTTCTAAAGGATCGTTCCTTTACTCTGAGGCTGTGCCCTCAGATCCTAGTCTCTCCTACTAATGGAAACATCTTCTCTACGTCCACTCTATCCAGACCTTTCAGTATTCTGTAAGTTTCAATGAGAACCCCCTCATCCTTCTAAACTCCATTGAGTACAGACCCAGAGTTCTCAAATACTCCTCATACATCAAGCTTTTCATTCCTGGGATCATTCTCGTGAACCACCTCTGGACCAAGGCCAGAACAACCTTCCTTAGATACGGGACCCAAAATTGTTCACAATATTCCAAATGTGGTCCGACCAGAGCCTTATAAAGCCTCAGTAATACATCCCCGCTTTTGTATTCTAATGTCCATTTTATTTTTATGGTCACTAGTTTTAGACTTTCCTGCTAGTGGAAAAATCTTTTACCTCCAATCAAACCCCCTTCTAAGACTTCTATCAGGTGACCGAGAGTCGCAGCCTGTTCAGTTTTCCCTTCACTCTCGATTCTGATATCATCCTTCTGTTTTTAGCTCTTTCTCCAATGCTTCTGCATAAATTTGTAATATGGAGACCAGAACTATGCCAGCATTCTTAAGTATAGTTGCTTTACAACTAAGACCAATGTCAAACCAACTCTTCAGATTTGAAACAGGTTATTCTCTGCACTTTGAGGTGTGTTTTAGCAGAACACTATTTATTATTT
The DNA here is from genome assembly GCF_964213995.1 of Mustelus asterias. Taxonomy (NCBI): domain Eukaryota; kingdom Metazoa; phylum Chordata; class Chondrichthyes; order Carcharhiniformes; family Triakidae; genus Mustelus; species Mustelus asterias. Next base: position 84,182,160 of record NC_135812.1, on the reverse strand, counting down.
ATTAGATTTGTTAGTACTTAAAAATAAAACTGATTTTAAGAACATAAGAAATCAGAGGAGAATATCATATGGTCCCTTGAGCCTATTTCATATCTCTGCTGATTCTGACAGGCTCATTGCCATTGTACACCCAACTCAGTGTTGATTTGCAGCAAGTGATACTTCCATCTCCACTTGGACTCAAGTCTTGCCTGGGAGAGCTGTTGGCCAATCTGATTGTTCTCCAGTCCCTCCACGCACAGCGCTGCAGTGGCTGGAAGAGGCACTGCAGCGCCATGTCTGACTATAAGTCCTGGGACCGCACTGCAGTACCAGGGATCCTGGGAAGGGAGGGTAAGGGAGGGTAAGGGATATGCTGGTGGGTTGGAAAGGGGTGGGGGGAATGATCTCAATGTCAGGGGGTTGGCCGATGGGGGAGGAAGGGCTAGAGTTCCCAAGGCCCTGAAGGGAAGAAGCCTCCAGTCTGAAGGGATCTTCTGTTAGAGGCAATCCCCCCCTTCCTGCCCCAGATTGAGTATGAAGACTTTTTCAGTTTCCAACCCCGGGTGCCCGCCAACCTAAAAAGTTGAGGCTGGGTGGGAAAAGGCAGGGGAGCGTAACATGCTTGGCAATGTTTCTTTTAATCTGTGCATTTCCTGTATAGTGAATGTGCTTTTGGTAGTGAGTCATTGCTATTTAATACCAGTTATTGCACTATAAAATACATAGGACCATGAAGTTCAATGTTTAAGAGCTCATTGGATTATCAGAATTCTTTCAGCCTTCAGCCTGTCTCTCGCATGTGATTGTTTTAGGTCAGACCATGTCGAAACATTTCCATGAAAGGGTTTTGAATAAAATATTCAAAGATTCAAACATAAAATATTCAAAAAATATGCAAATACAACTGATTTGCAAACGTAAATTTCAAGACTTCCATTAAAATTCCCAAGTTCCCCCAAACATCTACACAAGAGCACGCATTCCTCACCACATTCCAACCCTCTCCAAGATCGCCACAGCAAGGTCGGGCAATCTCTGCCTGGAAAGCCCAAAGAGAAAACCTTGTTGTGTTTGCCTACAGGCTCTTAGAGTTGGCAGAGTGATGAAGGTGGGTGATGGTTGGGGGGGGGGGGCAACGGAAGGGGATCCTTCATTCAAAGGCATACAGTGCCTGATTGAAGGACCTAGCACTGGGGGTTGGGGGGATGGCACTGAGAACTACCTTCCTGTTGACTACGCTCCCCTCTGCTCCCAAGATCCCTATCCTGCCCTAACTCACTGTGGCTTGGGGTCCCCCATTGATCCTGGGCCAATGATGGAGGCATCACCAGCTGCTACCACCACTTCCATGGCAGCAATGATAGCAAAGGACTGCTGCCAGCCTGTAATTGGCATGCAGTTCTTGGGGAGCAAAAGCACCTTCCAAACCATACCATCTAGAAGGACAAAGACAGCAGACACATGGAAACACCACCGCCTACAATCTTTCCTCCAAGCTACACACTGTCCTGAATTGGAACTGTGTCGCCTTTCCTTTGTTATCGGTGGGTCAAAATCCTGGAACTTCCTTTCTGACAGCACTGTGGGTGTACCTATACCACATGGACTGCAGTGGTTCAAGAAAAGAACTCACCACCACCTTCTCAAGGGCAATTAGGGATGGGCTATAAATGCTGGCTTAGCCAGCGAAGCCCACATCCCATGAATGAATAATATAAAAAATTCCACCATCGGAATCCTTGATTGTGAGGTTGGCCCACCACTGGCCAAAATGTCTGACTGGCAGATAATGCAGCGGGCATCCCCAAAGAAGGCAATGCGGGGCTCTCATTCCTCCAGCTGACGGCTGAGACCCTGGTCACCTGGATTAAACACTGCCCATAAACTGCATTGGTAAATGTCACCTGATCCAGTACTTTATCACATCATTGGCCTTCCTCGGTCCACATGGGAACATTTTTAATGACAAACTGTCCTTTTGCTCTGACTCCTTTATCCTTCAAGATTGCCATCATCAGATTCTTCTCAAAAATATACTGACGATCCCTGTGTTCTCTCCAATTGTTACCCTGTATGTATATCTCTCATTCTTTGAGCTTCAATCTATTTTTCTAACTTGCCCACAGGACTAAGGCAATCCTAGTCAAAGTCAACAATGATTCTTTGTGGACTGCTCTCTTTATCAGCTTCCCTTCTCCATGACACTGTTTCTTTTCATTCACGTTGGAACTCAAGTAGCGAACATTAAATGCTTACATGCCAATGTCTCTGTGAGGAGATGGTGGCGTGAACAGTTTGGTACAACTGAGCAGCATCTGGGAGTCACCTAGTCTGGTTTGGGCTAGTGTCACAGGTGTTGGGGTATCCTTCCCTAAAGGACATTTGGGAAGGGTTTTTACAGCCAGCCAGCAGCTTTGCGCTCACTTTTACTTTTTTCTGTTCATAGTTTTTAAACATAATTAAAACTGTCATGTAGAATCTGAATTTGTATTTTCTGGACCAATTGTCCAGGCCTCTAGTCCAGTAACCCATTATACAACACTACCCCTTGTAGTTGATCATTTCACCTTCCTTGGTAGTTCCTTCTTTGTGACATCTTTCATGTCACTTCTCTAGTTTGGTTCTACTCATACCTTTCCCAACAAAGCACACAAATCACTTGTATTGGCTTCCCTTTCTACCTGCACACTTATTGTAGGTAGACACTAGAGTTTCATCCTTGGAAACCCTTCATTTCCTTGTTGACCAATGACATAATTACTGGCTTGTGAATAGCTTTGTAAATATGCCCATCAGAACATAGGATCAGGAGTAGGCTCTTTGGCTTGCTCCACCATGTAGCCAGATCATGGCTGATCTTCTACCTCAACCCCATGTTCCCACCCTATCCCTATATCCCTAATGTCATTGATGTCTAGACACCTATTGACCTTTGGCATGATCATTGCCCATGACACTCGCTAAAGCATTCTCTCCTATTACTTCTGGCTGCTTGACCACCATTTGCTTTTCAACTTGCTGAGGTAGCATCACATTTTAGATGAGCAACAACTTCTTTCAAATCAACAGCAGCAAGAACGAAGTAACTCTACTCAGCTTGTGAGAGGACCAAGACCTCACACTGTATAGGTTTATAAAGTATATATAGATATCCCCAAGGCTGTTTCTAAAATTTTAAAATGGTCGGATCTATGTCTGTCTATGACCCCTGAATAAAAGGAGCTACCTGGCAGAACCGGAGAAACTAGCAGCTCTTTATCACTGAAGAGACAAAATTCAAAGAGAACTTTACAAAGGCCATCTACATTTCCTAACCCAGGTTAGCCAATAGGAGTCTATTCATCCGCTAGGACAAAGGTTGCCACAACCTTCCTTTCAATTCTTAATGGTCGAGACATTTAACAGTCTCGAGGACCCAGATGAGGGATTCACACCCTTTGTCAAAGACAGTGTGTAGATGTAGACGTCATCAGAGGATATTATGAATGTCTTGCAGCAAAGGCTAAACATCTAAGTTCCAGATACAGTTGCTCATTTTGAAAGACTTATTTATCATTAAATGTTGATTTACCAAGATCCAGAAGGCTGTGCATTGTTCAAATGGCAATTTACAATACTCAATTGCCTGTGTCCTAATTTTCACCAAGTTCCTTTCACCCATCATCTCCAAGCTTACATGACCAGCCCAGCGATGCCTTGCATGGACTGGTAGTTTGTGGAACCAGTAATATTGTCTTGTGGCACTGGAAAGTCAGTTTGCCATTTTAACATCTGAGTACCAGCCTCACAGAAAAGAAGCTCTGTCTTTGCCCCATTAATACTGCTTCTTCTGGAACTTCTACGCCATCGTCTATAAGACTGATTCCTTCTCTGCACACCTATCTCACTGTGTAAAGTCAACACCACCGGAAAAAGTGAACTATACAGCTTTGGTTTTCAGTTGACTGACTGAAAAATTTGAATTTGAAGTTGAGGTAGAAGATACCAGAAGTAATAGGAGAGAAAGCTTTAGAGGAGTGTCATGGGCAGTGATCACACCAAAGGTCGATAGATGTCTAGATACCAAAGACATTAGGGACATGGGGCTGAAGTAGATCAGCCATGATCTGGTTATATAGTGGAGCAGGCCAAAAAGCCTACTCCTATTTGAGAATTTGACTGGAATCCGTGTGAAAATATATTTATTATCTCTGTGGTCTTTGCATTATAAATCCTTCTTTTTCCCGTCCATCTTTTACTGTATGATTGCAAAGGAGGTAACATTGTCCAAAGATGTGCAGTTTAGGTTGATTGGCCATGGTCAATTGCCCTTTAGTGTTTTAAGATGTGTAGGTTAGGTGGATTAATCGAGGTAAAAGCGCAGGGTTATGGGGATAGATTGGGAGAGGTCTCTGGGTAAAATACTCTGTCAGAGAGTCAGTGCATACTCAATGGGCCAAATGGCCTCCTTCTGCACTATAGGGGTTCTATGGATTGTGACACCATCTCCTCGAGTTTTGAGTGTGTGCAAGTAAACTAACCTTTTGAGTTCATCCTGTTTCAAATTTGCTGTGGTGTTATACTAAGAATTGGATCACACCAAAGATGGAGGAAGTAATCCTCCGCTCATAAAGGGGGAAGCAAATGAAAACACCTTATTGTTTGTGGAAGGGTGGCCAGAGGAGAAATTAGTGCTGTTTAAATTAACCTCGCCTCTTGTCTATAAGAAGCTCTTGCCTAAAACTCCACATTTCCACCCCCAATCCTACCTCACCACTCCATTAATTTCTCAATCAGGAAATGAAGTATAATCCCAGTGTCACATTTGGTATTGAGCTGAATTGCATCCTAACTGCCACCAAGACTCTTTACTTCCACCTCTGCAATGTTATCTTTCTTCACCTTTACATTCTCTCATTGAAACCCCCAAATTTACTTATTCCAATACTCTAATTGTTGACATCCCAAATTCTGCCCTTCATAAATTATAATCCATCAGTGCTCCTTTGCTTGCATTGTATTTTGCACGAAGTCCACCTTCCCCATTACACCTGCCAAGCCTACCATCCATTTAAAAGTTATTGGATTTTGTTCTCCCCACTTCTGCAATATCCTTCAGTCCCAGATTCCAGTTTTCACCTGACCCCTCTTCACATTTGCACCCACGTTGCACCATTCGTTTTTGCTCCGCTCTCTTTCTTTCCTGGCCTCTGTTCTGGAAAGCTCCACTTAAAACTTCTCCACCTTGCTATATACCTTTCACACTTCTTTCAACGTTGACTTCTTCAATCATACCATATCAAAATCCATAAGATATTCAACAGCACAACTGCTGCTTGCTCACCAAGCCTGTCACATCAGTGAAGCACTATCCTATGCTCTTTATTAACATCACCACACAAGTGCAAGGTACTGTTGGGGCTGATAGATTTAAAACTGTCCAACAAGAATTTGGATTTTCCTACCGCTTGCAGACTGAAAATACTTTAAAATCATAAATTCTCTACAAATTGCATGAGCTGCAGAAACATCTGACACAAGGGTTTTAGTGTATGCTTGGTGATATTATTATTTGTCTTTCAATGGGAGTATATGAAAATCAATCTTTGATCGGACTGCCTGCGATAGAATATTACTACCCACAGGTAGATCTTGTAATAGGCAATTCCTTTCTACAAATACATCACCATGACAGAACAGGAACATAATCGAGCTGAGGCCATCCTTTCACACAATGTGTAGCCCATGTTCACTTAGAAATGGGTGATTCACAGGAATTGGCTGGCGTGAGCCCTCAACTGATTATAAGCAAACACTGACCATGATAGTAAGTAGCCTTGTAGTTCATCTGTGATCTCAATTAGGGTGCTTTATGTACGAAGCATCAGATTGACGCATCGGTGCAAAAAGCAATTTCGCTTTGCGCAGAAGTGCTGTAATGAAGTGTGCATATTGTGAAATTATGTTTCAAAGTAATGAAAATGCTTTCACTTTTAATAACTCATGAAACATTAAGCAACCAAACTTTATTCAGTTAAGACTCTTATACTAACTCGCCAGTTAACGTATGCATGGTCTATGTCATCTCCTGGAATGTCTCTGATCGGCTAAGGGGGTTTGAGAGGAATTTTCCAGCGATGTTTCTATTTTTGTTGCCTCACCCGAGGGCTCTGGGGTGATGGTGAAAGGCTTTGAGATGTCCAGTCATGATGTCCCTGGCATCATGGGTGTTGGGCAGGTTTGATACATCAGCCAGGCTTTTTGCTGTCCATCATTTGCAGATGTTCAGAACTTGCAGCTCAAGTCTCACAGTTGGTAAACCCACTAATACACCGCTCCAAAGGAGCCAGGCACATCAGTTTAAAGTTCATTTATTAGTATCACAAATAGGTTCACATTAACACTGTAATGAAGTCTTGCTGCATATTCAGATGAACTGCTTCAGTATCTGAAGAGTCGCAAATGCTGCTGAACATTGTGCAGTCATCAGCGAACGTCCCCACTTCTGACCTTATGAGGGAGGGGAGGTCATTGATGAAGCAGCTGAAGATGGTTGGGCCTTAGACACTACCCTGAGGAACTCCTGCAGTGATGTCATGGGACTAAGACGATTAATCTCCAAGAACTGCAAACCATCTTCCTTTGTGCTAGGTATGACGCCAATCGGCAGGGAGAGTTTTCTCCCCAATTCTCGTTGACTCCAGTTCTACATGGGCCCTTGATGTTACATTCGGTCAAATGCTGACTGGATGTCAAGGGCAGTGAATCTCACCTCATTTCTGGAGTTCAGCTCTTTTGTCCATATTTGGACTAAAGCTGTAATGAACACAGGAGCTGTGGCCCTGGTGGAACCCAAACTGAGCTTCAGTGAGCACATTACTGCTGAGTACGTACCGCTTGAAAGGTTTTTCGACAACCCATTCCATCACTTTGCTGATGATCGGGAATAGACTGATGGGGTGGTAATTGGCTGGGTTCGATTTGTCTTGTTTTTTGTGGACTGAACATATCTCAGCAGTTTTTCACATTGCCAGGTAGATGTCGGACTTGTAACTGTGTTGGAACAGCTTGGCTTAGGTGCAGCTAGTTCTGGAGCACAGGTCTTCAGTACGACTGCTGGAATGTTGTCAGTGCCCTTGGCTTTATAGTTTCCAGTGCCTTCAGCCAATATAGATAGGTTAAGTGAGTGGGAAAAAATCTGGCAGATGGAGTATAATGTGGGTGAACGTGAAATTGTCCATTTTGGCAGGTGGAATAAAAAAGCTCATTGTCTAAATGGTTAGAGATTGCAGAGCTCTGAGATTCAGAGGAAACTGGATATCCTTGTACATGAATCGCAAAAAGCTAGTATACAAGTGCAGCAAGAATTAGGAAAGCTCATAGAAGGCTACGATTTATTGTGAGGGGAATTTGATACAAAAGCAGGGAGGTAATGCTTCAGTTGTACTTAGCATTTTTCAGACCACATCTGGAGTATTGTGGGGGCGGCATGGTGGCACACTGGTTAGTACTGATGCTTCACAGCACCAGGGATCTGGGTTCAATTCCCGGCTTGGGTCACTGCCTGTGTGGAGTCTGCACCTTCTCCCCGTGTCTGCGTGGGTTTCCTCCGGGTGCTCTGGTTTCCTCCCACAGTCTGAAAGGCGTGCTGGTTAGGTGCATTGGCCATGCTAAATTCCCCTCAGTGTACCCCAACAGGCGCCAGAGTGTGGTGACCAGGAGATTTTCACAGTCACTTCATTGCAGTGTTAATGTAAGCCTACTTGTGACTAATAAATAAACTTCAGTATTGGTCTCCTTATTTAAGGAAACCATGATGTGGAGTTGCCTGCGTTGGACTGGGGTAGGCACAGTAAGTAGTCTCACAACACCAGGTTAAAGTCCAACAGGATTATTTGGTAGCACAAGCTTTCGGAGCGTTGCCCCTTCATCAGGTGAGTGAAGGGGCACCTGATGGAGGGGCAACAGTCCGAAAGTTCATGCTACCAAATAAACCTATTGGACTTTAACCTGGTGTTGTGAGACTATTTACTGTATTTAAGGAAAGATGTTGGGCAAAATCTTACCAAAAATAGCAAGAGTGTTGTTTCCAGCGAGAAAACTGGTGCATTTCTCTCCAGAGAATTCGGTCAGTTTTCTCTCAGAGATCGAGGTGCCATCTTTAAAGGGAGCCTCAATCAGAACCTGAGTAAACCTCCCCACCCCCAGGGTCTCAGTGGATTTCCCCCCCCCCCCGCCCCCCGCCAACACTTGATTGGAGTCAGCACTTCTCTACCCCCGCCCAAGTCAATCATCATTCCCTTCTCCCTACCAACCCGCCCCCCCCCCCACCCCACACCAGATCATCAGTCTCTCCCTCCTCTGCCTCAGAGTCTGAGCTGACACCTACCTCCTCCCCCGCACCTCTCCCCCTCCCTCCCCCCGCAACATCTATGGCCATCGCTGGCATCCCCTGCAGCTCTGCCTGCTCCCAGCCACCATCACGTGCAAATGAATCCCCCACCCCTCCATGAGGATCCCACTGGGGCCTGCCCCTTGGCACAGGTTGGCACTGCCAAGCTGGCAGTGCCAACCTGTGTCAAGGGGCAGTGTCAAGGAGCATTGCCAGGCTACTGCCTGGCCATGGCTCTCCTCCGGGTGTTATACTTACCTTTACAATCCTGGGGCGATCCCTCGGGCAGGTTCTCCCCCACTTGGTGAGACTAGTTGGGCCTGTTGTAAATGGCACTGGCATGACTGCATGTCAGTGCCCGCTGAATATCCAGTGAGGGGGAGGGGGGTCCTGGAGAGAGTGCTTGCTTTTGACATGCTAATATATTAAAGAGAGCATTGTGTGGTCCTGTGGCGCATTTCACACCATTCCACCGGCGGGGGGGCAGTAAGATCGGAACTTGGAAACTTGCCAGCACGAATCACGCTCTCTGGATTTTGAGCATGCAGGCAGAGAGTGTGGGCTTACAATCAACCCCATTCATCTGCTAGAAGCAGTTCAGAGAAAGTTTGTTAGTCTACTACCAGGAATGGGTGGGTTGTCTTGTGAGGAAAGGTTGGGGAGGTCAGATTGTATTCACTAGGATTTAGAAGAGTAAGTGGCGACTTGGATCAAAACCTTTAAGATTGAGGTGTATTGACAGGGTGAATGAGGAGAGGATGTTTCCTCTTGTCAGGGAATCTAGAACGAGGGGTCATTGTTTAAAAATAAGGGTCACTCATTTAAGTCAGCGATGAGGAGAATTTTTTTCTCGCAGTGGGTCGTGGGTCTCTGGAACTCTCATCCTTAAACGCCAGTGGAAGCAGTCACTGAATATGTTTAAGGCTGAGAGTCTTCATAACAAGGGGGTGAAAGGTTATTGCGGGTAGGCAGGAATATGAGGTTAAAGTTACAAGCAGATCAGCCATGATCTTACTGAATGGCAGAGCAGGCTCGAGGGGCCAAAGAGGCCTACTCCCACTCCTGATTCGCACATTTGTATGCTTCTTGATATCATGTGGAGTGAATTGAATTGGCTGAAGGCAGGCATCTTGTGATGCTGGGGACCTCCAGAGGAAACCGAGATGGATCATTCACTTGGCACTCCCAGCTGAAGATTGTTGCAAATGCTTCAGCCTTGTCTTTTGCACTGATATGCTGGGCTTCCCCATTATTGAAGATGGGGATATTTGTGGAGCCTCCTCCTCCTCCAGTGAGTTGTTTAATTGTCCGCCACCATTCATGACTGGATGTGGCAGGACTAATGACAAATAAGTGCAGTTCTGAGCAAATGCCGTAGCATTGGGAATTCCATTTTCTGGATGTGGTGTTGAGTGGAGCCTGGAATTTGCCATCTCAGGTGACATAAAAGAAGAACAGGTTGGTTTTCACCAGTATCTTGATCAACAATTATCCCCAAAGCAGCATAGCTAAAACAGAAAATCTGGTTATTGTTGCCTGCAGGCCTTGGTTGTGCATTAACCAACGCTTTTCCTACTGTTAGGGTACCAGATCAGAAACACCAAGGTATGTTATGAAGCCTGACTAGACCCAACAATCTTCTATTTTGGAATTAGTTTGAGGATAAGATGCTTCAACCAGGTGCAATTCTACTGACAAAAGGGAAAACGTTTATCAAAAGAAACTTTATTTAACAACACAGTTTAACTATAACAAATGAATTAGTTCATCCTTTAACAATGGAACAATACTTAAACATGACAAGATACAAATCTTAACAGCAAACCTATCGCTATAATTTTCAATTCAAGCAATATTCCTCTTATAGATTTAAACCCCTCTTTAAAATTAGTTAGCAAAACACAGGCTTACTTGCTTGTCTTAGGTTAACAGTTTTGGAGCTTTCAGAACACTTCTGAAGAGAGAGACAAACAGAGAGACACGTTTCTTCTGGCAGTCTAGGCAGCAGCTGCTTGTATTTTAAAATAAAACTGAAACCCTTTCTTTCCTGCAAGCTTAGCTCCTCACAATAATCACATGACTCTGTCTCTGTCTATCAACCTAATCAAAACTCTACTCTGAAACCCCCGGGAAACTCAAGTAAACACAAATGCATTAGCTCTGCTTAAAACATACATTCCAGGTCTAAAATTAGTACTTATCTTGTGCTCCCAGCTACCAATGTAAAGGTTTTGCTAGACAAATCAGCACCCTGCAAAACAGGCCTGAATTCTAAACATACCCCTTACATGAAACATGATATAAATATATCTCTTAAAGGCATAATGTTATTACACTCCTTTACAATAGTTGCTACAGTTCAAAAGATATTTCATTGGCTCTAAAGTAATTTTGAATGGCTCAAGTTCAATATAAATGCAAAAGGTTCAATATAAATGCAAGTTCTTTCTTTTTGTGCACTGACCTACCTAAGTGACAAATAGGGCTAATGGGCTTTTTTTTTCTCCGTTCTACCCTTTTATATTCATAAGTTTCAAAATCAGGAGGAACAAAGATCCCCAGATAGCATCTGTGGTGCACTTGCCTTAAACATCCTTCCCAACTCGGGTAACATTGCTGCTTAATACTCTTTTTACTTAAAACCAAAACCTTCATTGCACCACAGAGTTGACAGAAGATATTCTTCCCAAAAGCACCTGATCAATAACGCTGTACATTATTCCGTCAGCATTAGGCGAATGTTAGGAGACGGGTGAATGGACAGAATAACTGAAAACAATCAAACACCTCCTTAAACACATGGGGATGTATATATTTTTAAGAAACAGGTATGCCAAAATAGGTAGCACTTCAAAAATACATTAACTAATTTTCACTCCAAACAAGTTACAGTTGATGGTTCAGTGTAGGTAATATTTAAATGCATAAACTCCTGACCACTTATAAAGATTAGAAACTGTATTACCTCATCCATTGATGTGTACAACGGAAGCAGCAAGAACATGCCTAGAATGCATATCCTCCATTATCGTCCCCTTGTCTTATATTCAATGCTTACATTGCAACTTCTACATCAATGCAAGACACAAATCCTTATTTTGCTCCTTCTTCTCCCAAGTCACTCAGGAGGGAAGAGCACCAGTATCTATTACAGGAATCTTCTCGAGTCCTCTGCCCGAAGGCTGGTCCAACACACAGTGCTCCAACCTCCACCACTGGTAGGGTAATGAGGCTGGTCCAAAAGCCAGAACAGGAATTAAACCCTGTGCTTTTTATACCAATCTGATCCACAATGATCGTCCACACAACTGAGCCAACCAGACTTCCAAAGAGTCAGATTTGCTGTGGCAGCATGCTCATTTACATGCATTTTGTAGCTTGAAACCACTGATAGTGATGGTGGAGGCTCCAATTCTGGTCCATTACAGGAATTTCTGCCACTCTTACCATCCGCCATTGGTGTATTTTAACACCAGGTTAAAGTCCAGCAGGTTTATTTGGTTAGCAGGAGCTTTCAGAGTGCTGCTCCTTCATTTAAGACTGTTATATCCTTTAATTAATATATAAATTAGTGGTCAACATCAACTCTGGAGTTAAGAGCCAAATAAGAAACTTGGTCAGTTATTAAGAACAGCATCAACAATAATAGCATTGACAAAATGTGGAGGAAACAAAATTATCAGCAGCATTAGCAACATTTATCCCTTAATGCCATCTGCAACATCTAACGCCACATGGTTTCCCTTGGTCTTGTTAGTAGGATGCGGGTTTCAATGTTCACTGCTGTACCCACAGCTTTAAAAATACAGTGAAGGATATGACGTTACCAGCACCAAATGTGCGATGGATAGAGAGAGTCTTTAAAGTTTAATGGTGTTTGCTATAATGGCTGTGTTATGATTACTGTGGTGAGCCATTTATGAAAAACAATCATCTTAAAAAAAGTACGGCAAGAGAAGCAAATTATATGCTACTAATTTCCATACCTTTTAACCTTGAGATATTCAATTCATTAAAATTTAAATTACTAACATTTATAAACACAACAGAAATGTACAAAACCCAGATAGTGTTTTCAGTGGAAGCATTTAATCCTCTGTTTTACCAGTTTAATAGTGCAAGTTGCCTGCCGACTGCTGCAAGCAGACTCTGGGGAACTCTCTCCCAGCTCATTACCTGAACACTTAGATTTGTTGAGATGTACAGTGCTATTTTCTCATGGCTGGCCATCAGGTTGGCAAATAGTCCGACTGGCGCGTCTACGTCTCCGTGTGAAATGTGTAGTATTCAGTAGCGAACCAACAGAATCACTTTGGCATTTTATTGCAGCAAATTTACAACACGAAGCTGCGAGGTTCACTCTACTCATTCTTAGAGGGCTTTATTCCGTGTTGATGTGTAACTTTAAAGTATTCTCAGCCTGTGTGTGCCAATTTTGACTGATACAATTAACGTCTAGAAGACTGATGACGGCATTACACTGTTATTAAATTGAGCCAAATTTAAAGAAATTGCTATTTCTAATTATATTGAAGAACTTTCCTTGCATGTGCTGTATCAAATCTCCTGACACACACGTAAAAAAAATTAAGCCATATAATAAAAGCATTTTTTTACTTTGCAAAGGCAGTTGTACGGTTAAACATGAACTGCTGCTGTGCCCTGAGTTTAATAAAAATGGTAACTGATTATCTGCCTTGAAGGACATAAAGTTGCTGCATTTGTGTGGTAGGTAAGAATTGAACTTGATACAGAAAGTTAATTCATTTCAAATCTTGGTACCCTTTCAGCAATGTGTTAAGCGTTAATTACTGAAAATCAACCTCTCTGGCATTGAAAATTAACTATTACAAGAGTGAAGTCTCATTCCTTCAGCTATTAATTGTTGTTGAATATTTAAAAATTGTAACATTTTAAGTTTAATCTGTCCATTCCCATTCCGGATGTTTAAGGACAAATCTAACTCATGGCAGATGCTGCCAGATGACCTGCTGTCGAAAATTCTAAACAAAGTTAGATTTGCTGAACTTGATCATCAGCAGCAGCACAAATCTAAATTATTCACAGTCCATGTTTATGAGATTGTATTTTGTCAGTGTGATCTTGCTGGTAATTGCAAGGTGTCAAAAATTTGGTATGTAAAAGCATTCAGCGATAGAGCAGATATGAAATAAAGGAAAAATACTGAGGATGCCGAAATCTGAAACAAAAACAAAATAAGCTGGAAAATCTCAGCGGGTCTGACAGCATAGCAGCACAGTGGCACAGTGGTTAGCACTGCTGCCTCACAGTGCCAGGAACCTGGATTTGATTTCTGGCTTGGGTCACTGCCTGTGCGGAGTCTGCATGTTCTCCCTGTGTCTACCTGGGTTTGCTCCGGTTGCTCTGGTTTCTTCCCACATTCCAAAAGATGTGCGGGTTAGGGGCATTGGCCATGCTAAATTCTCCCTCAGTGTACCTGAACAGGTGCCGGAGTGTGGCGACTGGGGGATTTTCACAGTAATTTCATTGCAGTGTTGATGTAAGCCTGCTTGTGACACTAATAAATAAACCTTAGCATCTGTGGAGAGAGAATACTCGAAACGTTGGCACTATTCTCTCTCCATAGATGCTGTCAGACTTGCTGAGATTTTCCAACATTTTCTATTTTGGAGCAGATATGAAATATGTGCAAGTCACATTGCACAATTTCTGCACAATAGTAATACAATTCTGCTTGCGATAGCACAGAATGAACAGACAGTAAGAGAGAGAATCTTATACTTATTTTTGTCCTTTTTAACCATAAAGATACAAAGACACATTTGAAAAAATAACCATTTCTTGTCTAACTCTTTTTTTCCCATTATGTCAAACACAGAATTCATCTCTGCTACTTGTCCTTTTAATTGCATTAAATAATGCTGTGCAATACTTATTGTATCAATATTTAAAATAAGTTGAAAAAGATGTGCTTAAATATTACTTTTCAATGCAAATGCAAAGAAGTGAAGCTAATTTCATTTGGTGTTGGTACAAGTTCTGGAGCAAAGAGGACCTAATTCAAAGTATTAGGTCCTCTTTGGAAGGAGAGGGCTAATGGAAGAGGGCTAATGACTTGGAAAAATGTGCAAATAGGGAAGCAAAGAGCCATTCAAGGAAGGCAGCAAAAGAACTTGCATTTTTACAATGCCTTTCACATGATCAAAACATTCTAAAGTGTTTCACAGCCAATTAGATGCTTTCAAAGTGTTAAAAATATGTTGTGCTGTAATGTAGGCAAACATAGCAGCCAATTTACACAAAACAAAATCCTACAAACTGCAAGGAGATAAAAGACAGGGTAATCTGCTGTTAGTGATGTTGTTTGAGGGGATAAGTGTTAACCAGGACACTGGGGAGAGCTCTCATGTTCTCCTTTGAATAGTGCCATGGAATCTTTTACATCTACCTGAGGGAGTGTGCTCACTGTAGGCTAATCACTCATCTGAAAGACAGCACCTCTGAAAATGTGACACTTCCTCAAATAAACTGGGATACAAGAGCAGAGATCAACAGTGGGTGGTTCTTAAAACGTAAACTGCAAAGATAGAGAATTAATATGAATTCTTAAAATTAGTGACTATTTCAAGTTTCAAGCACCCCAGGGATAGGTAAGGATGTTAGAAACAAGCAAAAATTGAAAACAAAGGCTTGAGGTCCTTACTGGTGTTCGCATCCCCATTGAGATTTCAGAGTAGGTCAGGTAAATAAACTGTTTATGATCCCCACAGAGACCAATAACTTTTAAATAGAAGTTCAAACTTTCTGTAAATAGCTGAAAGAATGACACATCAAGATTGCACATTTTAAGACCTTTACTGTAACAAAAGACAAAAAGCACTCTTGACTAAATTATTTTTTTCTAGGCAACTTATAATTTAAATTACAAAACAAATCAGTCACCTTTCTTTTAGTGCAATCAAAAATACACTTCATAGATATAATTTACACTGTCCTTTACGTAGACATGCAATTCTCCTGGTTGCAGTCCAAGGTGATTCATAGCTCCTGGGGGTTACTTCTGTTAGTTTCTTCTTAAACTGGGAAGTTTTAAACTCAGAACTGCCTTTTACAACAGTTTCCCCCTGGAGATTCTTCCACTTGTACAAGCGAGGCAAATCTTCCAGCCTCATTTTAACTCCTCATGAATTTGGTCTTTTCAATTCAAGCTCCCACCCACATTCCTGTGTGGTGAACCAGAGCATCTTATTACCTAAAGGTGCTCTCCCTCACCTGGATCCTGGTAGACAACGGCTGTCTACGGGTTTTCAGTGTTCACTGTACCCTTCCCCTCTAAATCCTAAGTTCATGGCAACGTGAATCATATGAGCCTTGTATCCAGGTAGAAGTGCTGATCAGCTAACCTTGACACCACAACTCTATCTTTGTCTTGGAAGTGGACAATTAAAGAACAACTGTGTACAGCCCAACATTCTGAACACTCTTCTAGGCCTTTGAAACTCTCAGTCTATCCCCAAGCAAACAGGCTTTGTCTCTATGTGTAAAACAACTTGCACCTTCTTCCCAGCAAAACAATCTAGGCTGCCTTTAATCTCTAACAATAAATCACCCAGGCTAGCTGTCAGATCACATGAATCCTTCATTTTACCTTAAAGATTGTGTCCCAAAACATAAACTTCTGAACCTTATAACTGTAACAGAGTATGATAAAAAATCAGGTGCAATATGAGGATATTAAAGTTGAAAATCATGGCAAATATATATGAAATTTTACCACGTGCAGTTTTGGTTCCATGCTATAGGAAGGATATTGAAGTAATAGTGGCTGTGCAGATTCAATAGGTTGCTGCCTGGCATGAGGTAATGCAATTACAAAGAAATCTCTGAAAAATCAACATTGCAATGTTTTCATTGCAACAAAGGACATTACTGAATGATTTAGTAGATGTGTTTAAAATTATGGGACATGGTAGATAAAATTTTCAGTTGTTGTGTGGTTCAAAAGAAGATTAAAGATTTAAACTTTCCAATGGAAAGTCAGAGAAACTTTTTAATGCAGAGACTGATAAGGCTTCAAAAAAACATTACGTGAGTTAACAATTGAAACAGCGTTCATGCCAACTTTTAAGGAAGGTTTGCTAAGTGGTTGAAGGAGGTGAAGATAATGACAGGATATGGAAACATGGTGAGTATATGGTGAGGATAATGAGAAGATATGGAAACATGGTGAGTATATGGGATTAAAACTTTCAGTCAACAGTGTGGGCTGGTAAGTTTGAAGGGAGTGAGGCCTGTCGCCTCCGGATGCGGATCAATGGCAGGCACAGGAGCTACCGAACGCTGAGCTGAGCTGTTTAAGTGACCTGCCATGGTCCTCTGGGACTTCATCCCAATTGCCATGCATTTGACCCTCGAGCCCTCCCCACATACTCCCTCATCCACCCGCTCCCCAAACCCATACACATCAGTTCATGCCAATTCACACTGTCATCCACTCGCAATGTCCCCCCCATTCAGTCCACTCGCCCTGACCCCTACGACCGCTTATAGCTTCTATGCCAATTTCATGACCCCAACCCAGGCCTCCTTACTGCTCCTATGCCAAGTTGTAACTCATGCCAACCCATGTCACCCTTTGCTCTTACACTCTCCGTTTCACCCCATCCAGTATCTATCATAGGTAGGGCTCAGGAGCAATGCTGAGATGAAATAAAACCATGTTTTAAATATCTATTATGCAGTTCACTGCATAAAATTCATGAAAGCTGACCCAGTATATTTAAATTCCCTCAATGAAGAAAACCCTCATAAAATCAAACATTTGTATTTCTAACCCCACATCTAATATAGTAAGTGCTTTGATAACCTCCTTGAGCTGTCAACCAAACTGCAAACTTATACCCTCCCCAAATCCCCACTGTGATAATGATAGGTTGAGGAAAGCAGCCAGCCATTAATGATGCTAGAATATCAGTACTTAGGGTTTTGTCAACAAACATCTGTTGAATCTGCTAGAATAGCTTTTTTCTACTCTCAGGCACAGGCAAGCAGTTTTTTTTTCATTTAATGACAGCTTGACAATTCTACATCATATCAACTTTTCAATGCCATTCACCAATCTCTAAAGGTTTGCAATTCCCATACAATGGGATAATGCCCTTTCTGTAGTGTACATCAGTTCTATTTGAACCCAACAATGAGTTCAGGGTTGTAAAGATTGGTCTTGCACACCCCCTACTACTGCCAGTGAGAATGGAGAATTTGGCGCTCAGCCAAATCTTTGTCCCCAGCAGCAGGACCAGAGAATCCCAGCCGTGGGCAAGCTTGGCCAATTCCGGCCCAAGTATCCCTGTTGAGTTCAGGTTTCCCTTTATCCCCCATTGTCAGAAATGGGGGCAGGACATCCAGATCTGGTTTCTACTGGCCATTTCTAAAGGTCTCTGGAGCCTCCAAGACTCAGCAATAAATCCAGCCCACAATTTTGATATAAATCTGGGTAATCTTGATAATGCTTTTCTGAACATAAAGATAATGGACCCAGCCCATTTTCCAGCCCATCCCATCAGGGGGGGATCTTCCAGTCCCGCCAATGGTGATCCCCTGCGGCACGTTCTCTGCCAGTGGGGTGGGCAAGCCATGCAAAATACCATAGACATCGGTGAGACTGGAAGGTCCTGCCAGCTGCCAATGACCTCCGCTGCCAGGGCAGGGGAACCCATCCATCATATTAGTATTAGGTGGCATGCTGTTTAGAACAATTATTTGTCCGGGTAATTAAATTATTAAAAAAAGAGCACTGGAGACAGATGGAGAAATGTTTTCACACAGCAAGTGGTTAAGATCTGGAAATGTGGTGCCTGATAATGTGGTGGAGACAGGTTCAATCAAAGCAGTCAAGAGAATATTGGATTATTATCTGAAAAGGAAGAATGTGCACGGTGTAGATGGAATGATACTGGATGAATTATTCATTTGGAAAGCCACCGTGGACAGGACAGGCCAAATGGCCCCCTTCTGTGCTGTAATAACTCTTTGATTCTGTGAAACTGCTTATTAAATCAGGTCCACTGTGCTAAATATTAGTATGCACTCTTATCAGTACAGGAAGTTATAAAATAAACTGCTTATTTAATTTTAAGGAACCTCTCTAGGAAATCAGATTTGCCAACTAAAATGGCACATTATATCACATTGTGCTGCTGACATTGATAGGAGGTCCAATGTAGTATAAGTGGCAGAGATTTACAGCCCAGGCTCTCTCCACTGCCTAGTCCTGGGCATTACAATAAACAAGGACAGAACATAAATGTATCGGAACATAAGAAGGTGATGGTGAAATAAGTCAATCCAAACGCGTTTATGCATCTTATACCACACCATTCTAGAGGGCTTTACCAGATGTCACTTCTTTGGATAAGATAAAAATCAGTGGCTGAGGGGAACCTTAAACCACGAATGAAAAAGATAAAGATCCAGATTTTCACTGAGTTGGGAAGACTCTATAGATCTTTAAAAATGGCAGGCAAGATCTGGATGTGGAAGTAACCCCCCCCCCACCAACCAACTCCATTTCCAAGGAATCCAATTTTTGCTGCCAGGAGAAAACCTGTGCTGGATTACTTTGATTCACAGGCCATCTGGTATAGGTGACAACAAATGTTACGATTTGTTCATGTAGTTTCAATAGAAGTCATTGTTGATATTTCCCAAGGGCTATTATTATATCATCATGAGTACTTTAATGAGTTTCAAAAACTGAAATTATCTCAGCAGGTTTTCAGTTCACAATTTGATAGACAATTTAAAGAGGCTATTAAAGAATTAGCTGTCTTTGATGGGGTTTGTTTTTATCAGAGATTAATGATTTCAGGAGATTTAAAAGTTTTGACTGGGTTTTAAGATGGGAGGTTTTTTCAACATCAAATTTATATGAGTGAGAGATGTATTAGATTGTTAAAATTTATTTTCATCTGCACATGGCTCCTGCGGTCTGCAAATGGTGAGCACTGGTGAGTGGCTACAGAGGTGGCACAGGGGATATGAGGTGTATTCAGGCCCTGAGTTAACACACAGGATGGCACAGGGGTATTTGGGGTATGGGTAGCGAGCAGGAGCATGAGTTAGCATGGATGGTGAGGGTGTGCGAGTCGTAAGGGCCTAACAGCTTCTAAAACAACTGGGATGATGGGATGAAGTCCCAGAGAACTGGGGCAGGTCTTCCAACCACCCTCCTAGGCACTCACCTGTCCCTGTGGCCAACTCAAGGATCTGCTTCTGGGGGTCAACACCATCAGCCTCCTCTGAGTGAAAATTGGGTGTACCGGGGCTGTTTAAAGTGAGGTGGACCTGCTGTGTCAAAACATTCCCTGACTCAAGCTACCCAACTTGGTAGTGAAGATCAGGCCCAACGGGTGCAATGATCCAGTCTTGAGTTGGATTCAAGTATAAACCATATTAGCCAGGACATAAGATTAGGGCTGCAATATACTGTAATGTTAAAATTCCAGACGATGAAAAAAAATCCACTTAAGCTGAAACTAGCCATTCCACAAATAAAATATTCACTTCAGTATTCTGTCCGCATTTTATTAATTTTTCTATCATATATTGCCAGATGGTCTCAAAAATAAATTAAATAAAATGTGCAAATGATCCAATGTCAGAAACAACATTCTGGGAAGCACCGCGATTCAAGTGAAACTGTTTTGATGTTTCTTTCTGTATTGGAGATGACAATGCAGGCCAATTGAATATTTTATCTTCTTTGTAGCTAGTAACAGCAACAAGCTGTAATGGAGAGCTCCTCTTGATACTATGGCCTAGAATGTCCTTGTAATTTTCTGTGCAACAGCAGCCTATGAACTATGTTTTGCTGCTTTTTTTCTATAGAAATGTTGGGCCAAAGTGACTTTTCTTGTTGCTAGGACAGATATTTGTGTCAACATCCTTGATCCTATGCATTGTTCCCAAATTCCCTATGTTGAAACTCCACTAATTTTGCGAACAGAATTTCACCCACTCTCCCTTCTGGATCGACTGTGACCTGCTCGTGCCTTCGAGTTCATTTTGCTGACAGTTTATCTGTGAGGATAATTACTTTGTCCTCTCCCTTTCTTTTTTCCACTCACCATCTAAGGCCAAGAGTTCAGATGAGTAACCTGCGTTCAAGCCTCCACTAATCGTGCTGTGTTTGCTGTGACAATGAACCAGTTCAGATTTTAATACCTGGATTTTAATACCTTCCTGTTTAGGAGCAGGGCTGGGGTCAGGGGTCAGGATGTGGCAGGGTGGAGGGAAGCAGAAAGGAGCTGGGTTGCTGGCTCACAAATATTGTGCCAGTATCGACCATATCAACCAGGAGATAAGATTAGGGCTGCAATACGCAGCAATGTTAAATCTTTAGAAGATAAAGAAAATCCAGTTAAACTCAAAACTGGCCATTCCACAAGTAAAACAGAACAGCTTCTCAGCCTTCTGCACGTTCATTTATATTCCTTTTGTCCCATTCCACCATCCCTCCCAACCCTCATAGTATAAATCTCTGCTGACTGTTTCCTCTCAGCTTTGGCAAAGGATCATTTAGACTCGAAACGTTGGCTCTATTCTCTCTCCATAGATGCTGTCAGACCTGCTGAGATTTTCCAGCATTTTTCTGTTTGTAAAACAGAACAGAAGAGGCTTGAGGGACCAATCATTCTTATCCTGCCCTTCTTCATCAGATGTTGGTCCATTTTGATTTTTCTGCCTCTCCCTTTTCAGAACTGGTAGCATTTTTCATCATGCATCGATGCATAGATGTGGCTGAGATCAGAAACTCAGCAAATGGTTCTTACAGGCAGGAATCTCTCTCTCTCTCACACACACACACAATGCTGGAAATAGTGCTCCAAGGTCACATGTCATGTCGGGCTATTGATTTCTCCCCTCGCTCTCCTGATCACCTCGAGCTAATCCAGGTTCCTGCCTTTTATGGGTGGACAGGAAAATGTTTGTAAAGGGGCCACAAGAGTTTAAAGTGTAATGAAATATACAGGATTTCCTGAGAACATGACAGTGTAATGCTCACAGTTGTTTCAAAAGTGACTTGCGTTGATTTTTGCGCTACGTCTGAATTTCCCCGATCGCAATTCTGTGAGGCCTCCACTGAACTCCTATCCAATTGTTTATGTAGGCCATTTCTCCAATGTACTGAGAAGGAAGCACCACTTCAAGCTAGCCTGCACCTCTTACAGGTGAGGTGCAGTCCAGCTATAGCCGGAGCTGGTGCTGGTGTGAGAGGAATTAAAGAGCAGGAGGAACTTCTTCTGATTTAATGCATTGCTTTACAGTGCACTGCATAAATCTCTGACGCAATGCTGGTGCAGGAGCTGGACAGGAAGAGACAGGGGGGTTCTCTACCCTCAGAGTCAAAGGACCCTCCAGCAGATACTAAGAAGATAGGAAAAGGTAGTAGCCATTGCGGTTAATATTTTTAATTCATTTGTGGGTCGCTGGTTGGCCAGCATTTATTGCCCATTCTTAATTGCTCTTGAGAAGGTGATGGTGAGCTGCCTTCTTGAACAACTGAGTGGCTTGCTGGGTCATTTCAGAGGGCATTTGAGAGTCAACAACATTGGTGTGGGTTTGGAGTCACATGTAGGCCAGACCAGGTAAGGATGGCAGATTTCTTTCCCTAAAGGACATTAGAGAATCAGATGAGTTTTTCCAACAATTGACATTAGTTTCATGGTCAATAGTCGATTCTTAATTCCAGATTTTTTTATTGATTTCGAACTCCACCATCTTCTGTAGCAGGTTTCGAACCCGGGACCCCAGAACATTAGCTGAATTTCTGGACTAATAGTCTAGCAATAATACCACTAGGCCAACGCCAATGCCAGTAGTCTCTCCCCAAGGCCCCTCCAAGTGGTTCAATGGCCCCAAGGACAGAGAATGCACTTAGCATATCCTACCCTTGCATCACCAGCCTCACACGCTGCTCCATTCACCCAAAAACGTTTCATTCACCAGCCAACAATCTCCAGTCGTGACTCATGCCTCACTTTCATAGGCCCACCTCACAAATTTTTAGCATTGTTGCAAGTCGCACACCCACATCACACAGCCTGCACACACACTGCCAGCAATTCAATTGTATTGAGCACATCACTGTGAAGGCATTCTTTCTGGTTGTATCACAGCTTGGTATGGCTCCTGTTCTGCCCAAGACCGCAAGAAACTGCAAAAAAACGTGAACGTAGCCCAATCCATCACGCAAACCAGTCTCCCATCCATTGACTCTGTCTACACTTCCCGCTGCCTCGGGAAAACAGCCAGCATAATTAAAGACCCCACGCACCCTGGACATTCTCTCTTCCACCTTCTTCCATCGGGAAAAAGATAAAAAGTCTGAGGTCATGTACCAACCGACTCAAGAACAGTTTCTTCCCTGCTGCCATCAGACTTTTGAATGGACCTACCTCGCACGAAGTTTATCTTTCTCTACACCCTAGCCACATTCTGCTCTCTCTTTTCTTTCTCTATGAATGGTATGCTTTGTCTGTATAGCGTGCAAGAAACAACACTTTTCATTGTATACTAATACATGTGACAATAATAAATCAAATCAAATCAAAATATTACATAGACACATTGGCCGGGATTTTCCACTCCCAATCACATCAGGCGGGTTCGGCGCCGGGAGTGGAAAATATCATGAGCACTGCAAAGCCACATTTTACCTCGGCACAAACGCATGACACAATTGTCTCCTCCCTTCCCATCAGTGACGGGACGCATTTCCCAACATTAAACGTCGGGAATATCATTATAATAAATTACATCATTATCAGGCCCCTGTGCCAGAATCATTCGCACCTCCCCCCATCCCCAGTGACATGATGGCAGAATGGCGTTCGGCACGATGGATCTCCATAGGCGTGCACCTGTTGAGCTGACCTCCCAAGGGAACTCAGGAGAGTGCAGCACTCAGCGGGGAGAGGGACATGTCCAGGGATTGCCCAGGTTGCCGGCCTTTAAGAATGGTGCCCTGCTCTTCGGCTGTCTAAATTGCTGGTGGGTGGCGAATCAGAGGCTACCCACCAGCAATACGTTGTGGAAACCGTGACATCAGGTTTTTTTTTAGTGCTTAATTATACAGCAGAGAAAGCTGCCATTGCTGTCAGCGACTTCGACACCGTTTTTTGTCGGCCATTGCTGAAATCAGGGGGGAAATCCCGGTCACAGTACCAGACTCTCTGACACATTTCCTTCTCTCTTGCAGGAGATGGAAGAGTTCTGTGGGCACCCCCATGGTGAAGTGCAGATGCTAAACACACTTCCCCTGCAGCTGAAGGCAAAAGAAATGTTCCTGGAAGACCCTTGATGGATCAGGCATCCTGCTGAGAACTTGTTTACCACTCTTCGCCTCTCTGCAAGCATCTTGTCTTTTTAGTCATTGCCTCTGTGCCATCTCCTTCTCGTGATGTAGTCTAATGGGGCTGCTACTCTGGCATCCATCACTGGGAGGCAGTGGTGCAGACAAGCCCCCTGCAGCCACAATCAACGAATTCTCCAAATTCCTCAAACCACCCAACAATTCCACAAACTCAAAGAGGGCCAGCAGAGAGGAATAAGTAACTAAACTGTTGATAATACCTTTATTTAGCATTGGAGTTTGGGGATAGTCCTTCATGCTGTTGAATACACACTGAGCTGATAAGAGAGAGGGGGATAACTAGTGGTGAGGTCCAAAAATGCTGAGCTAATGTCAAATCAGTGTTAGACACAGATTGATGTCATAATCTGCCTACATAGCATACTTCCAGCACATGCTTGTGATACCCTTCACCCAGATAGAGTGCCATTGTAGGTCATGCCAGATGTGAGCATAAGCAGCATCGATGCCATTTTGGAAGACAATTGTGCGGCGGCACGGTGGCACACCGGTTAGCACTGCTGCCTCACAGCGCCAGGGACCCGGGCTCAATTCCAGGCATGAGTCACTGTCTGTGGGGAGTTTGCACATCCACCCCATGTCGGCATGGGTTTCCTCTGGGCGCTCCAGTTTCCTCTCACAGTCCAAAGATGTGCGGGTTAGGTTGATTGGCCATGCAAATTGTCCCTTAGTGTCAGGGGGGTTAGCAGGGTAAATATGTGGGGTTACAGGGATAGGGCATGGGTGGGATTGTTGTTGGTGCAGACTTGATGGGCCGAATGGCCTCCTTCTGCATCAGTAATTGTGAAGCTACTGGAGCCTGTAAGGCCACTGGGCCTTTGCCACTGGCTTACATTTGTGGCTTAAAAATGCCAAAAGGGTGGTCAGTGAAACATTGCCTCATTCTTTGATCTATCGTCCTCTTCCTGTCAACTTTTTCTCTATCTCTACTGTCCTGCATGTCTACCGTTCACTGTGGGATTTGTAAATACTTTCTCCTTTTTGCTCTCATGGAGAATTTGTTAAAGTGAGATAACTGCAGACTCAAGTTAGGCCACCATTTAAAGCAGTTAGGAAGGCCTCAGTTCAAATTAGATGGGCTTAGAGTTTTAATTGCGAGCTTTCATGACTCCACCCTTCACTGTTAAAGGGGCAATCACACCAGGAATGTCTGGTTTCATTGTGGAAATTCCCACCAACCAAAATTGCAGTTAAAAAAATCTCAAGACTCTAAATGTAAGACAATTCTGATAATGCTTCACAAATTTGAAAACCAGCTTTAAAAAATATTTTAGATACAGGTTGGATATCAGTAACTCCCGAACAATATATTTATTTCTTCTGTCATTTTTTTTGATTCAAGTCGGCCAGCGTAACATCAGAACAGTAACAATTCTGGCCGCATTAAGCTCTGTAACGATTATTTATCAGCTTCTGCTGCTTTTCAATGAGACTCTTTCATTGTGGTTGAAAATGTAACCTGTTTGAATGTATTGGGCTCAGAAAAGTCAACCTCAACCTTTTTTAAAAGCAGGTTTGCTGTCTGCCTTCCTTCCATGACCAGAAGCCTCATTGCGAAGAAGAGGATTCTCAGCTCTCGGCAAGCTCTGTAACTATACTGCAGCGACGCAGGCTTCATGGTTGCGAGCATGTCGCTCCTGATTCATGTACCTTGTAATGAATGCCATTGCAAAAGCTGCATGCATTTTCACGGAGGTATTTGAGAGTCTTTTTCCTATGACATGATCCATTTCCACATCCAGGGATCTCAGCACTGGGTGCAGTCGTTAAGCCTTAGCTATAGGCTTACATTTGCGGCTTCGAAACGTGCGTGCCATATAACCACAAGGATGGTTAAGTGAAATATTGTCTCATTTTTTGATCTGTGTTCTGCTTCTTGTTCATTTTTTCCGTCTCCCTTTTCCTGCATTTCTATCTCTGCAGACTATTTTGCTGTGGGATTTGTAAATCGAGATTTTTTTAAACATGTTTTTAATAAACACATTTCAACACAAGACCAGCCTACAACTTCATTCAACTCTTTATTGGTGAAAATTCATTAATGTTGTTTGCCAAATAAAGGAGTAAGCAATATTCCTGTCCAAATATTGACAGTGGATGTGCTTAGTGTGTGTGTTCGCTGAGTTGTAAATGCTGCTTTCCTTCTGAATATCCTAAAGTTAACATTAGTACAGGATTTACCAAGGCCCAAGAGTGCAGTTAGACAAGGTTTATGGAACGGAATTGGTGTTGTGTCTCTAAAAATAGAGCTTGAGTGGCATGTGGACTGTCAGAGGCTAAACACAGCAAAAAAAATCTTTCAGCTCAAATCCAAACGGCCAAACGCATTAAATCCTTGCACACAAATGCCACCTATCCCACCCGAATGACTGCAGAAGATCAAGTGTAATAGCCTGCGCACACTGATTGCAGGAGATTGGATGTAATAAACCTGCAACGCAGGACTTCGGGAGATCAAATATACATGGACTCCAAGAGATTGAGTGTAGTAATCTCTGTTCATGGACTCCAGGACATAAAGTGTAATAACGTTGTGTTCATCGGAGATTGTGCACTCTGTGATATGAGTCCTGCCTTAACAGGTAAAGTCTAGCTTTTGTGCTAAGTGATATTGTGGGAGTGGTATAATAAAGAACGTTTAAAGATTCATCCCATTTTACGGTTCAGTGACACTTTCCAATGTAAGCCTACTTGTGACACTAATACATAAACTTAAACTTAGTTTACCCGATATCATTGGCTGTGCTTTTTTTTTGGCCTTATCACTATTAGAACAGGGCTGGTGTTCAATCTTCTGGTTGGAAAAAAATACACCGAGTGTGAGTACATTAGGTTTAGTCCTCTGTACAGTAGTTGACATTCTCGGACATTTGAATAGCATACTTGGAAAAACGAACCAGTTCATTAAAAAAAAGTAACCCTGCGTCCAAGCGAAAGCCTGAAATTGAACATTTTCAAACTTTCCAATTTGTACATTTATGGGAGTTTCATTCCACGACGGCCTCTTTGCAATTTAGTTTGTAACTAGCTAAAATCAGCAGTATTTTATGCTGCGTTTTATTTTGCTGAGCTGCTGCTGGAAGGAAGCACTGATCCGGCTGTCAGTGCTGGAACATAAATAAGGTGGCATTGTCAGCGCAGCTTACCAAGAGGTGGTTTGCCCATTGTCACCAGAGACCACCTAACAGCGAGCGGCAAATATCCCAATTCTCAAACCAACATCTGAATGTGGACGCAGCAAATTCCGGAGCACCAGCAGTGAAAAGACCTGCTGAGCCGCTTCGAGTGGGAAGTTCAGCAATGTATCCGCGGTCCCGTTATTTAAACCTCTGACTCAACGTTGACAGCCCAAAACTATTTCTGTCCCATACGGAGTAATAACTTTTAGCCATCTTGAATCTCATCTTGTCAAAACCCTTCAAACCACTGCAACATTTAATTTGCTGTTCTGCTTGAAGTCTCAGTCATCAGTGCTCAGACACAATTACCCCCAACAAATCTTTTAGACTGAGATGTGTGAATGTATCGGAGATGATTCTGTATGAGTGGAAATGAAGTAATTCCCAAGGCTGTTTCCCACCAACCTCAACATGAAGAAGCAAAGGTTAAAGATAAACTTTTCAGTATAATGTTGGGGAAGACCTCAGTCCAGAAAGAGTAGCAAAGTGTTCTCTCTGCAGTGTCAACCTAGAAACTGTTCACTCAATGTTGTTCAGGTTCATGTCCTATCTGTACTATTGTAGACTTGTCCTATGTGACCTGGTAGATTGCATAAATTGCATATGGCTTCCTAACCTTAAATGATTGGGGTCCAGTGGGAGAGCAATTGGAGGATTCTCAAGCTTTTGCTATTTAGTCGACTCCTATAGTTAAAAGAGATGCTCATCAGGAGTTTGTGGCTTGCACACCCGAAATATCTGTACTAAAACATAAATCACTTTTTGAGAAAATGCTGAAAATCTGAAAATGGCAGTGGAGGGAGTGAAACCACTAATCTCAAAGGTACTGAATAGTTTCCAAGACTCTCTTAAGTACATGCAGCTGGCACCATCCTTCTTTTGCCTCCTTTGCCTGAACCTTTTTCCTGAAGTTAGCTGTTCGTGCTGTGTCATGGTTCATTCAGCAGATCTTTGGCCTTTTTTTTAATGTGGAAGTTTCGGAAGGAAGGTGTAGGAGATTACATGGACATGGATGTGTTCATCGATCAGTGTGATCCTGTCCTCTATTCACATATACCTGTAGTTTTGCATATCGTGAGCAAAAGCGTAAGAAAACGATTGATTTTCCCCCGATTCGCCCGGGGGTGCCAAAATTGATGAGGATATTAAGTTGATCTTTCTCTACACCCTAGCTATGACAGTAACACTACATTCTGCACCCTCTCCTTTCCTTCTCTATGTACATAACGCTTTGTCTGTATAGTGTGCTAGAAACAATACTTTTCACTGTATACTAATACATAGGGTGACACGATGGCACAGTAGTTAGCACTGCTGCCTCACAGCGCCAGGGACCTGGGTTCAATTCCCCGCTTAGCTCACTGTCTGTGTGGGGTCTGCACGTTCTCCTCGTGTCTGTGTGGGTTTCCTCCAGGTGCTCCGGTTTCCTCCTACAGTCCAAAGACATGCAGGTTAGGTGGACTGGCCATGCTAAATTGCCCCTTAGTGGCAAGGGGACTAGCTAGGTTAAATCCAGAGGGTTATGGGCATAGCGCCTGGGTGCGATTGTGTTTGGTGCAGTCTCAATGGGCTGAATGGCCTCCTTCTGCACTGTATGATTCTACGATTCTATGTGACAATAATAAATCAAATCAAATCAAAAGAAACCTTACTGTCTCTTCAGCTAAGATTGGTAAATTAATTGCAGTTTCGGGATTTTATTTGGGGTGTTACCTGAATTATAAGCTCGAGGGGCAACATCAAATAACCAAGATCACAGTTTATAGTACATTTACTATTATTTTTTTTAACAATTCCAAATCAGCTTTGTACGTGATAATATCTAGTCTGCAGTCAGAAAATCCCAATAATTCCACCTTACAAGGAATGAACCGAAGTCTTACTTGAATTAACAGCCACAAAAGAACCACACGCAAGTTCAGAATTAAACGTCAGGTAACAGACCAAGGAGCCATGGATGAATAAAACCGAGTCCTAGTGTCAGAACTCACTAATTAACACATTCAAACTTCCAGTAAAATCTCCCGAGCTTGCCTTTTCCCCTTTGCTCTGCCGTGCTCTATCTTTGCCAAGTAGTTCCTAACCGCAGTGAGTAAATATCTCATTGTGACAGTCGCTAACATGCTGAACAGTAATGGAGTCAGAACAGAAACAGCCACTTTTAATCAAACCTGTCATCATTTGTTTTTCTCAACGCGTTGAAAATGCCATCCTCTCCCACACCAGCATATTACTTACACAGTGTGGCAAGAGACTGAGAGGAAGCTCCTTTAATAAGCTGGGACCTCCTCATCTTGCTAACAAGGGACAGACAGAGATCGGTGTCTGGCAAACACAATGACCAAGCACTGTAATGCATGTGTGCGACTGAGCATTACAAGAGTGACTGGCATGGTGGTGCCGGTCAGAGGGTGTGAATGTATGAAGCTTTTCCCCATTTAAGGAGAATGCAGAAGTGAGAGAAGGCAATAGTGAGTGGCAGGGTGGCACAGTGGTTAGCACTACTGCCTCACAGCACCAGGAACCCAGGTTCAATTCTGACCTTGAGTGACAGTGTGGAGTTTGAACATTCTCACGCTGTCTGTGTAGGTTTCCCCCGGGTGCTCCAGTTTGCTCCCACAGTCCGAAGATGTGCAAGTTATGTGGATTGGACATGCTAAATTGTCCTTTAGTGTCCCAAGATGTGTAGGTTAGGGATATTCTTGGGTTACGGGGATAGGGTGGGGGATGGGCCTGGTAAGCTGCTCAGTCAGAGAGTCAGTGCAGACTCAAAGGGCCGAATGGCCCCTTTCTGCACTGTAGGTCTTCTATGAAAGATTGCAGTACAAGTACAACCCATCCTTACTATAAGGTGTTTTGTTCTTTCACAAGCCTAAATGGCTACGGATTCTTAGGTCCCAACTTTTTTATTTGTCTGTTGTGAAACATTCACGATTACATTCTGTCAATTCAAGCTCACAGATGCCAACTGCAAGAGGACCCTGTTTTAATGAGGGTGACGTGCAGCTCACCAATCCTATCAGCAGCTCAATCATCTTATTTCTGAATGTATTTTAAGTTGTAGCATCCACTTTTGAGTAATGTTTACTGATTGAAGTGGCCGCGCTGTGACTCAAGTCCTGATCTGGCTCGGGTACCCAAAGGATGTACCCTGGCACTGAGTAAGGTGAAGTTTACAGTGCAAGTGCTAACTGGTCAATACTCTGAAATTAGTGCAGAAGGTGGTGAATTCGGAGCACTTTTCAAACTGCAGTCATATAATATAACTTTGGTTTAGTTTGGGTTTTTTTTAAACAAACTTGGCCTTTTATTTTTGGTGATCTCATTTTTAAAAATCTTTTATTTAAATCACAAGATAACACAAAATAAATAATGGTTAAAAAAAAAGGCACATTCATGTTAATGGCTGTGATGGATGTCAACTATAAAACATGAAGTACAGGGTGTGATAATTATGCAATTAAATAATTATTTACTCATCTCTCGTGGATTCATAGGGAATCATGACTCTGTTGACCAAAGCTGTGGTCAGTATTTGAAAAATGATTCTACTGTACAACCAAACTGAGAGTTCTTTATTCAGAAGAACGCTTCGAATGAATAACAAATTCAACAAGCTGAACAGAAAAATCACCGCAAAACACGTCACCAAAAATCAGTGTTGGTTGCCTCAATCTATTTTCCAGCAGATGGATAAGACGATCACGTAAACTGCTTCAAAACTGGTTGCAATGCAAGCTATAATCGAGGAATTTGCTATTTGAAAAGATGGTGCAGGTGAACAGATGTGGCACTGGGTGGTCTTGGGGGTTTATACTTGGATGTATTGTTCTCTCACACCTTTAATTCAACTTGAGCCAAGGGTGGATGCTGCAAACTGAAAGGCATTTAATTTCCCAGCATGAGAAACCTGAGCACAGTGAAGGATAACAGTACTGGAAAAATGTAAAATAGAAAGTAAATGGACGGTTTCATCCAGCTCATTTCACATTGTACTACATGTTATCTCTTCCTTCGTCATGCAAATTAAAGGAAACATATACAGTATGTACGAAGAAATGTCATTTTCTTTGTGATTCTCGTGTTCCTGCTATTCACAGCTCTTGTTACTTGTTCACTATTTGGCACTATCTCATGTTATCATCTCTCTGCCTCAGTCCTTCTCTTGTCCCCCTGTGTCCTTAGCTCAAATTCTGCTTTCAGTAACACAGATCCTATCTGGAGGCTTTCCACAGGTCACTCTGTTATCGCTGTTAACAGGGATTACATTCTTGCTCGGAGCTCTGCTGTGATAATGTTCATTTGTACTATTAGGTTACCATTCGGAGACTCTGTGAAATTGCAGCTCACAGCAGAATGACAATTTCACACTCTAATGTCAGAAACCAGCAGATAATCGATGCTAAATGAATTATGACATGTAGTTTGATTACTTCAGGAAACTGTAAACGTTATGGCGTGATGCACTGAAATTGCTGCTCATATTATATCATGAGCCTGAACAGTAGAATTGGAAGTTTCCCACCATTTACAGTCTGCAGCCAGTGAGCTAAGCAAAACCAAGAGGTTCCTGCTTCCTGACTGCTTTTGTGTTCTCTCGCTGATGAATTTAAGAACAAGATTTTTATTTTCTGGTTCATTTTTGTACTCTATCCTTCAATTTCTTCTCCTTTGTCTCTTTCTCTTACTTTCACTCACTAACATTTTCTCCTCCTCATTCACTATGTTTGTATCCTGAGGGAATTACATATGTCTTTACTGGTGGTAGAACCCCGAGGCATTACTTAACAGAGCGGCACAATATTGATGAAAGATTTGATCCAACGGTTGAACTAGAAGCTTGATGGATGCATTTGCAGGGTAATGGGGCAGGGATTCTGAAATGGGGCACAACATTTACAGTCCAGCATCTTTAGGTCAGCAATGAGTTTGAGAAAGGACAGAAGGAGAGCTACTGGCATCTTTGACCTTTACGATATTGAACCGGAGTGAGGAACATTCTGAAGGGGAACCTTGGTGCTTGAATAATATTGAAGTGGGGTGGAGGCATTGTAGTTCCTGTTTTGAATTGGTCTTTCTTAATGTTCATCTGTAAATGTCCAGTCTTATGCCAAAAATTTAAAGGCACATTGCACAAGTTAGTTTCTAGTCATAGTGCGTGGACCTCTCACACACTACGGCTCGGTATGCCTTCATCATGAACAATGATTCAAGATCTCTTCTTAACTCTAAAACAGAAGGGTTTGGAGCCTGGAACTGGACATATCATAGAACGTGCACTTCTCAGTACTAAAAAGCATTTATGACTTCTCTAAATTATGCAGTGTCCATTTGGTAATGGGCCATACCATATTTTAGATTCAACTGATTTTGTTTGCATTTTATTGTCTTCCTGTACAGCAAAAAGAATGACGACATTCACAATTCTGTTCCAAATGAGAAACACAATTGCGCCATCTAATAGGACAGAACAGGCAGAGAACTATGTCATGGTATTTTACTGACTTTGATTTTCTTTTCTGAGCCAACCCTGTTTTGTAGATCGTAAATAAAAAATTCCAGTGTATATCTCTAGTCCAGGAAAATATAAAGAGACAGAAAACAATCCACACATAAATTAACAAAGGAAGCTGCTTCATATTTTGCAAGCAAAACAGTTTCATATTGCTTCTTGAGAAACCTTGAAAACCCAATTGTAGACAGCTGTACTGGCATGCCATAGCGCCTTGATAGAACAGTCACTCATGTAGACATCTATAGGGAAGCAGTTTTTCTGTAAAGGCTATACAGCAGTGCTAAATTACTGATAACCACTTAGCAGAACTAGTTAGACATCTTTTAGAATATCACTCTTGACCACGTGACAACTCAGAATCTTTCATGAAGTAAATGGTTGCATATGTAAGATGATCACATAACAATAACTATTCTAATGGAAGTATATTGCGGTGTCCAGTGAACTGATAATGTGAGGGTAGGTAGAAGTTATCAATTCATTTTATTAGGTTAGACATTATGCGACCCTCACTTTAATGGTTGATGAATCACCACCACATTGCTATACTTTGATCTCTACATATTGGACCCTGCTCTGCTGCTGTACTAACTAGATAAATAATTAGTGTTTTTATTCCTAAACTACTCAATTCACTTCCGGAAGACCCAGGTTATTAAAAAGTAAAAAAGACGAAAAAAAAGCAGCATCAAAAATGAAAATAGAAATAAGAATGTGTTACGGATTGCAGAACGAATGAGTCTTTGAATGCCTTGAAAGTTGGTGTTGTGTTACGAAAGAATAAATCCCATGGAGTACAATTCCCACTCTCAATACACACACGCACATAAAAATGCAAAATCTCAGCCAAATTTCCCTGATTGTAAAAGAGTCAGTTTTGTCATTAAACACTGAAGGGCAGATTAAAAGACACAAAGTTTTTTTCCATTGAGAGCACATACTTTGTAGCCAGTTTGAGACCTACAAGTAGAGAATGGAAATCCCTCATTTTTAATGTTCAGATGAGTTTGAATTTATTCTTTTCGTAATATGTTCCCATCTTCTGCAATTTTATCTCCACTTCTAAACCGTACATTTTTTCCTGAAACTTTCATTTTAAATGGACTGCTCACTGATAAGTGTGAGGGGAATTTAAGTCACAGTTAGAAACAGAATCTGACCGATAATGACTGAGAAAAATAGAATGTGAATAAAGAGCCAATGTCCCCACTTGTGTCTATGCAGCATCTTTAGGCATGTATTCATCACGGAGCTATACACCCAGGGAGGGGGAATAAACAATGCAGAATTTCCACAAGTACATTTGTAATATATGGTCACAAAGTGGGCAAATAATATGTCCTGGACACACATGTGAACATTCACAATTACTGTGATGAAAATACCAATCAAAGTATTTTCAGACATGCTGTAGGGCTCACATCACTGCTGTCATCCTTTGCATTCCCAGCCAACTCGGGTTTCATACTCTAGAAGGCAAAAACTTCTAATGACACTTTCCTTGATGCCTCTATCATACATTGCATTAATAATTAAAAAGAACCTTGTTCAGTATTTAAACTAACCCTAAAACCTGTGAAAGTGGTATACCAATATAGTGAAATGCTTCAGGAGTGATAATCTTGACAGACCTGGTGTGTACATCAGGACAGACTTGTGCTGTCATATCAGGATTACAGGCACAGATTGATTTTAAGATCATTGCTGACTTCACTGAGACACTCCAACTCCCAAACTACTTCCCAGTTTTAAAGTAGATTTTGGCAGTATGTACACGGCACATGTACTGATAACACGGGAGGTCAGACAGCCACAGACATTGTGAGGCCACTGTAGCTATGTGTGAGATCTAACTTCCAAACTAAGAGTAGCACTTGTACTAAGCCACACTTTGCACTGATGCTCCAATTATTTCTTTAACACAGTTATTTCTTTCCAGCCATTCACACCAACAACCTTGTGAATTCTTAAAACTTCTTTCTTTTAAAACCTTAAAATTTCCATACAATATTGTTTTATTATTGTACTCAGTGAGTTACTAATTCCTTCACACGGAAAAAGGAAAAATTGTTGGCTCACACCGGTAACTACTGCAAAAAATATCTTTCAAATTTGTGCAAATGAAAACATACTGGACACGATCACTGAACAACCATAACATATTTTAGCAAGCATTTCTAGCAGGGTCTAAATTCATCGTTCTTTAGATTGTTGTAACAAAGCAGCATAGGGTCACAGGTCCACTATTAAACCACTTTTACCAACACCAGACATTTTAATTCCTCCGCTATCACAGTTTGACAAAAGCCTTTCATGCTACCAGCAGTGAAGCATTGAATGAAAACTACTGAGTAAGATGAGTACATTTCAGGACAGGTGGAGGAAATGAGAAAAAAAGGGGGGCCAAATCAACACATTTCAAAGGGCCAGACTTGTCCTGCCCTCTAAATACACCATAAATGTGAATCCAATGAATCTCTGCTTAAATGCCTGCAGAAAGCAAAAAGAGCTAATACATTTGATTACACTCTCAGAGCAGCCAGCTACATTGCACTAACAGCCTAGATCCTGCAACTCAACACTTTAACAGAGTCCAAAAATTGCAGAACAAATTTCCCAGAAAGGCCCAATGCACAGTTGCCTGTACCTCAGGAAACAATTTTTCTTCAATTAACAAATCGCAGCATTTTTTTTAAAAAGCTGCTACCACTCAGCAATCTGATGTTGTTCAAAGCAACAGATCACTGATCAATTTCATTCAGGTTAATCGTCAAATTCCGACCGCGCAATAGTTCACTAACAACTTCCAACTGCATCTGCTTTTTGCTACACCGCATGCTCTCGACTTCCTCGCTCACAAAGTTTCATTCTTTACTTGCACGGCACACACATTACAATGGTGAAATACGCAGACCCACATTGTGACATCCAGGTTTCTCTTTCAAACCGAAACGTATATTCTAACGCCAATGATGAACGGGTTAAAAAAAAAGAAGCAGGCAAACTATCAGCATTAACCCTTTTCCTGCAAACTGATAAACAGTGTCAAGTAATTTCAGCATCTGTAATAATTTGCCAGAGCTAACAGTGGCTTTTGAACAAAGCTGAGAGCTGCTTAATGTGGAAAAACAGTTCCAAGGTGTACCTACCCAGAAATACATCATCATTTCGAAACCCAGGATATTCAAAGTGTCTTCAATGGGAGGGAAATGCAGGGATACTGCAGCAGCCACCAGAATCTCTTTCACTGTTCTTGTGTTCCCTGGCTTTGAATGAAGGTAGGGTGTTTCTCTTCTTTTTTCTTCTTCTCTCTCACTCCCTCTCTTTGTCTCTCTCTTCTCTCAGCAGTATTACACTAGCTGTGATCTGCAGCAACCGTCTCCTTTCTTCTCCCCACTCACAGCTGAGCTTGTGTGGTCAGAGTCGATCGTATGGCTCTCGCTTTAATTTTTGTTGCTGTCCCTTATTGGTAGAACTAAAACATTCAGTTGAAACTGAAATCATATGACAGTTTACAGCAGTTTAAGCCATTCCGGGTTCTGTGTAGCTGTGTTTTCAAACTAACAAGAAGAGCATAAAAAAAAGTGAGGGTGGAATAAAAATTTTGGAAGGGGGGGGGGGGGTAATGTGTTGGGGGGAGGGAGGGGAAGGGGGTGCAGGGGAACAAAATGCACACAAATGGAGGTGATAATAAAATAAAGCACTGGTTAAACTGAGAAGTACTGGAGTCGTTCTTTTTTTTTACTGCAGTGTTGTTCAAATGATGGGGCTGTGAGTCTCGGTCTTGCCAAGATGCCCAATCAGAATGCAGACACTGTGCTGAAGGCTCTGAGATGAGAGGCTGGTCAGCTGGGCTGGAGGAGGCAGGTTTGACCAGCTGCCTCTGCTCAGCTCCCAGGAACACTTAACCTGTGTCAGCACTTTCCGTGTCATGCCAGCACAAGGGGGGGGGGGCGGGGGAGAGACGGGGCCGGCCTCAGCATTTACCCACATGCCTCCTCACTTGAGAACCTTTTATCACAGGAATGCATCATGTTTTCCAAGCATGCAGAAAACAACACTTTAAATAATTCAGTGCTAAAGCAGGAGAGATTGCTCCCTGCTCAAAGGGATTAGGGCAGAAAGCAACATTCTTCATGCACCCCCCCCACCCCTCCTCCCAAGCTGCAGCCTTACAGCACATAGCCACAACTTAACGCCTCACTCACGTAAAGGGGGGGAATTAAAAAAAACAAAAGGAAAAGAGTAGAAAATTTTGTTTCCAACCAATGCATTAAATCAATTCCACTCGCGAATTGTTGAAAATGCTGATGTGACTGTATTGGCTGATGCAGCACCAGGGATTGGGTATGTATGTGGCAAAAACAAAGGTTCAAGAGGTTGTTTGCCACCTTTGAACATTGGACAAATCGTGCAAGTTCGCCAAGTTTGTCCTGTGGGTTGCTACAGCGATTCCTGACACCGGGAATGTCACCACTAGCAGGCTGCTAAACGAAAGAAAAGGGATGCACAATTCACATCCGACTTTCAGCCACTGACGGGTAGCGTTCCACTTATTGCTTTTGCTCCAATTTCCCAAAAACTGGAAGAAAATAATAAAAAAATGAATACACAAAACCCTGTCACAGGTGGTCCTGTGTGTGTGTGTGTTTTGCAGGGGCTAAGGGGAGGAGATGGGGAGAGGGGGTGGTCGGTCAGGCAAAGGCAGAGGGGGGGAGTTATTGCTGTTTCTTTCCTTATGGGAATGAGCAATAATTTCACTGCCCAGGAGGGTGATAATTCACACAAGGGAAAAATAAAAACAATAATTACACGTGTGAATTAGCTCTTGACAGTTGACAGCTGCACATGACTCTCTAGAATAAATTGAAAATCTGCACCAAAAAGATTGCAAAGATCATTTACTCCAACAGAATAACTGCCTCATTGAAGTCAGTCAGTGTGTGTGTGTGTGCGGCACTTTTATCAATCGTGCAAAAAAACCAATCATTTTTCATACATGTAAAGGAGCTTTGGCTACTCACTATTGTTGTTTAAATATGCATCTTTCAACGCAGCAGTTTGAGCAACTTTAGCCAGTAGCACAAAAGGAGCATGCCAAGAGGAAAAAAAAATGCATGGGCAATTTCTTTGGGCTGGTTTCAAATTTTGGATTTCGTAGGAAAAGTAACCTCTCCCAGAAATCGAACTTCTCATTGACTGATTGGTTCACTTCTACTACTGACTTGGACTGGTTCACTTCTCCCATTGACTTTGACCAAGTGCTTTCAGTATTTTTAAAGTTAAGTGGTTAGTTTGGCTCACTCTCATGTTTATCTGATGCTGACCACCAACAATAGCATTTGGGTTTCTTCTTTATCACCCAACCTCTTGCCCTCCTCTCCTAAAGGATTAAGGTTTGCCGGTGACAGTGGTCCTCTAATTCCTATCACCCAAATGGCCATTCTTCACATGTGAAAGTAATCATTGTGTGGCAGCAGCCTTCTCAGCCTGGACGGTTATCACAGTTGAAGCTAATCTAATCTTCACACCCAGGAAACCATTTTAAGCTATCCTTCCTAGCAGGAAACTAGCAGGATTGGGGTTTTATGCACAGCCCATTATAACTCTCCATCAAAGTTAATGTAGAGTAACATTAAACAGGTTGTCAAACTGGCATCCCACCCCCATCCTGTCAGATTCTTATTGGCCAGGTTAGTTTAAAATTAACACCCATTATGCTCTTGCATACACTTTCCATCATTCAACATGGATCAAGGATCCCAGCTCATTTTCCAACCTCCCTTGAGGCCAGCAGGGACTTGTCAGAAAGTCCTCAATGTAGTGCAATCATAATTTAGATGCTGGGTAGATGTTTCCCTGGCGTGGAAGTCCAATGTTAGAAGGGGTCACTGTATCAGAATAAGGGCCATGATGTAGAGATGCCGGTGTTGGACTGGGGTGGGCACAGTAAGAAGTCTGATAACAGCAGGTTAAGCTCACCTGATGAAGTAGCAGCGCTTCGAAAGCTCGTGATTCCAAATAAACCTGTTGGACTTTAACCTGGTGCTATGAGACTTCTTACTCAGAATAAGGGATCGGCCATTTAGGTCTGAGATGAGAAATTCCTTCACTCAGAGGATTGAAGACCTCTCAGGATGGAAATCGAGGAGCAGAGAATTGTGGATGTTCAGCCATTGGATCTGTTCGAGATAGAGATTGATAGATTTCTGGATTCTAAAGGAATTAAAGGATATGAGAAATAGTGCAGGGAGGTGCAATTGAGTCTAAAGATCAGCCAAGATCATACTGAATAGCTGAGCTGGCTCACAGGACAGAATGATGGTGTTTTCTATGCTCTTATGTTGAGGTTAAAGCATCAATTATTGCAAAATATCTAAATATATAGACATTAACTAGATTAACCAGTGTGTAACAGAAGTTGATGATCATTTCTGATTTATTTGTGTGGATTAAAAGCATTCAATAAATGTTTTGCCATCTGTGTCTCTTGACAGACAATTTTATAAAGGGATTTGTAATTATTTATCTTTTTTCCCATTTTAAGGCTTAAGAATTGTTCTTATTAATGGATCAAAAAATGCGTACTCGCATTTCTTTTCATTCAAGTAGATTGCAATGCATTCTGAATTCACTAAATATAAAATGTCCTTCGCAGCTTTCCAAATACACACCATATATTTTAAACTGGATATTATTAAGTCGAATTAGAGGAATCTGAAAAACTCTTGCTAATTTTCAAATAAACAGGAACATTCATGTGACATTACTTTAAAAATGGTTCTCAGTATCCCGGAGCTGAACTTGCAACAATCTGAAGAAGATAGTTCAATGTAACTCAGCAAAAGAAACAGCACTTCTGCCACATCTGATGACAGAAATCTTCTGGTTTGAGGAATTCCTGTTTTGAACAACTAAGTTTGGTACCCCAGCGTTGGCAAAAGCCAATTCCAGGTATATTTTGGCTGGAAGCAAACTGGAGTTCCCTCGACTCTCATCTGATTATTACAGCTAGCCTCGACTTCAGAAGAGAAGATTTCATTGTACCAGTGGTCATTTTCTAGCTCCCATATCAACCACTCCTATAAAGGCAAAATACTGCAGATGCTGGAATCTGAAACAAAGACAGAAAACGCTGGAAAATCTCAGCAGGTCTGACAGCATCTCTGGAGAAAGAATAGAGCCAACATTTTGAGTCTGGGTGACCCCTCGCCAGAGTTCAGACTCGAAACATTGACTCTATTCTCTCTCCACAGATTTATTTATTAGTGTCACAAGCAGGCTTACATTAACACTGCAATGAAGTTACTGTGCAAATCCCCTAGTCACCACACTCCGGCGCCTGTTCGGGTACACTGAGGGAGAATTTAGCACGGCCAATGCACCGAACCAGCACGTCTTTGGGACTGTGGGAGGAAACTGGAGCACCCGGAAGAAACCCACGCAGACACGGGGAGAACGTGCAGACTCCACACAGTGACCCAAGCTGAGAAACGAACCCGGGTCCCTGGGACTGTGAGGCAGCAGTGTTAACCACTGTGCCACCCCAGCAAACATGCTGACTTTCTCCAGCATTTTCTGTTTTTGTTTCAGCCACTCTTATGATGCCCCAAAGTAGTTCTGAAGGACCAAACTCATATTATGCAGGAGGGCCTTTTAAAACATTCAGTGAGGGCCACTTTCACTGCATCAATCCGGCATGCGTTCCAAACCAGGCTCCACAGCTCAAATAGCAGTATGCCATTGCACTGCGTCACCAAGCCTCCTTCCTCCAATGCTGCAATGCCTCCCTACCGCAAGGCACTGAGGCCGATTGTAGCACTTTTACTCCCTGTGGTAAAGTTGGGAGTTGAACCTGTGATGTTCTGATCCAGTGCAGCTCAATGCTCACTAAATAAACTCAGCGAGCAATGGGGGAGCTCACAGACAAATGTTAAAAGGTTTCATTTTGACCCGTGACAGGCTAAGGGGTTTGAAACTTGCAAAGAGCAGACTGTTTTCAGACTGGTGGCTGGTGTGATGCAAATGTACACTCTTGAGCCATTTTGTCTCATTTAAATATTCATCTGCCTGCCAGTTAGACTGATTTTCAAAAGCACATCGTGGAACTCAAAAGAGCAATAGCAGGAAGTCTCTGAAATCCTAACTTGGACTCAATTTGCAAAGTGACTCTTGCACTTACTGAGTTGAGCTTCAATTTTTTTGAAATAAAATTTGGCCTTCCATGACTATGTAATTTCCTCTCTTTAGCTCCTCAGAAACATCCCTGGCATGTCATTTTACCATCTGCCAAAAGGTTTCCTGATGTGGGTTCGGACCAGCGATAAACACAGAGCTTCCCTTTCATTCTCTCGTACATACAACATCATTTCCACAGCAGGAGCTGTGTGAGAGGATCCTACAGAATGAAACCATAAGTGCAGCACACCATTAATCCTCTCTAACAGCATATATCAGTTAAGATTAATCAATAGAAAGAAAATCGGTACCGGCGGTGCTTCTGACTCTTTTTGTTCATATGAAATGCAGATAGAGTAAATTTGAATTGTTCTGTGAAAAAGCTATTCAAGAATAGTGCAGAGAAGCTGAAGTAATTAAGTCTATGCAGCAGTGGACCTGTGGAAACTGATTTATGTTGTTTAATAATGCACATAAAGGCATTCCCTGGCTAATACATGCGCAGTTTACAAGCAGCCTCATAAACCATTAACTCGCTGACCAGCCAAGCACACTTCATCATCTCTCTACTGCCTGGCATCCTCTCTATGAGGCAGTCACTCACTAGGCATGCTCATTTCCCTCTTTTCCCCTTCGTAGCTGACTACTTACAGGAGCTTATAGTTTATTGTCCTTTTGTTGTTTTTTTTCCCCCCTTCCCTCTCAGCTAAATCTAGTCAGCGACAAGAATCTGCTTAGCCCTTGTTTTAATGGAGAAGGGTCAGCTCAATTCAAAGTCACGTTCCACTCTCTCGGTCTCTCATTTTCAGTCTGTATCTCCATTAATCTCTAGTCTCTTACTTTCTCTCTGCCCTATCTGTACACCTCTATTGCAAATGTTCTATACCCTCTTGACTCTTTTATACTGAACTCCATTTTTTATTAAAGTAACGCTTCAATTATATCAAATATAATACTCTCTCACATTGAAACCTCGACACGATGTTAACTGTTGCTTTGCCAAAGCTCTATATACCGAACAATACATAACAAATTAAGGCCAGAAATGTTGACAAATATTGAACTCATTCAACAAGCTTCTGCTGGTCAGTATTCTCACGGATGCACGTCTCCAAATTCAACTCCATTTCCCTCTGTTGATAAGATATAACTCACAATTTGTGCAGACTTGGGCAACTATTAACCAGCAACTTGGCTGGAGCAGTTAAACTGGCCTCATGCAAGCTTTTCATTCCCTCCAAATGCACCTAGGTTCCTTCTTCTAAAGCAAGCATGTGCATGCATGACATTTTCTTCAAACCCAATATGATGTTGGACTTTTTGGGGATGTGACTGAACGATCAGAAGAGAAAAGCTGGGAATTTAGATAACTATCTGGAATCAGCTGTATAAGCATGGTTCGTAAATAATTTGGGAAGAAGCACTAAGCAAATCTCCGCACTGCCTTATGGCATTTGAGGGAAATGAATGCGATCACACAAAATATATAGGGAATTATATGCTTTCAGATACTAAAAGTATATTCAGTACGAGAAAACTGCATACTTTATATAATGGATTTAGTCATCTTCGTATCACAGTTGCGAGCGTATGGAAGTTAGAATATTAATGCATTTTTTTTTCAGACATGAATATCCCAGTTTAGCACAGGGTCAAGGGTTCAATTCTTGTTAGAGATGTTCTTCTTTTTGACAGCCACTACAAACACGGGAAAGGTGTGATGGTTTCTAACAAGAGGAACTGCTCTCTCTTGTTGCTAAAATATGTACCGGATGAATAATAAGCATCTGCCTTCATTTATGCACTAACAGTCCCCAAAGATTGACTGTTAAAGCCAATAATTATGTGCTGTTGAGATGTTTTCTTATTCTTTTGGTGTCAAGCAGTCGTTATACCCAAATTAGGGAAAGTTTAGAAATATTTGGCACAGAAAGGGCAGTCGTCGTCCGAATTAATGATGTACAATTCTGCTGTATTAATACTATGCATTTGAATAATTTTTCTTTAATTTCTGCGTAATTCTCATAAGATAAAGTGAGCCTTTATAAAAAGCAATTAAGCTTCACTTAAGGACCTGTGTTATCAAAAACACATATTTCTCACAAAAGAACGAAGCACAGGTAACAGATCCCAGCATAGGAAAGCTGTTCTTGTAATTATGAGGAGGCTATCCTAACAGCTATGGGTGCTGAAGAGATATGTGCATCTCGCCCTGAATTGCAGCCACCAGACTGACAAGGATACTTTTATCTTTAAAACTTTAAATTGGACCCATGGTATGAAAAACTTTCAATGTGGATTTTGTTGATGCGCCACTGGACAGGGCTAGTCCTCTCTGACAAATCTACTTTAATATTCCAATTTCCCACATTGTAGTGTAGGGATAGTGAACTTATTGTAAATGTTGCAACCGTGTCATTCCATAGCATTTGCACATTTCCAATATGGATATATTGCAGCGATTGTTTTGTCAAGAGTGGTACCCGGAGTGTATTGGCTGAGTGCCCACTACAGTTGTCAGTTCATCTTGATAACCAGGCCACATTTGCATCCAGCCAGCGGGTTGCAGCTTGTAACTGTGTGTCTCAGGGAAGCCTGGGTGGCCAGCCTCTGGGCTGGAGGAAGGCATGTTTTTTAGAGGCTCTCCAATCTGCAGGGCTGGAGTTGCATCCAGGCTGGGTTGGCTGAGCAACTCACCTTTCAGATGCTTTTCAGCCAAACCGCTATGTACTCAGCAGAACGTCCGATCCAATTTAACTTAAGAATTGCTCCTATTGACAGCCCCGGACCCAGAATTTCTTTTTTAAATGGGCTTACCGCCTGACTCCAGAGGTTGCTCTGACAATCTAGCCCCAATGAACATTTCTCTATTATAGACCAGCAGCAACAATGGAGCAGCAGGCTATTGCCCGCTATTTTCAGAGCACTTCCAGGCAGAAATGTACTACCATATGAGGTGCGATTCATTTCATACCGCATCATAAATACAAAGTTACACCTGCAGGCCTGATGCAAATGTGGCCTAGTCACCAGGATGAACCCGGCCTCTTGGCAGAAATAATGTGATCCAGGCAGTTCAGTCTAATGATGATCATTAAACCATTGTCGATTGTCGTAAAAACCTATTCGGTTCACTAATGTCTTTAGGGAAGAAAATCTGCCATCCTTACCCAGTTTGGCTTATATATGACTCCAAACCCACAGCAATGTGGTTGACTCTCAAATGCCCTCTGAATGGAGGGCAATTAGGGATGGGCAATAAATGCAGGGCCCAGCCTGCAATGCCTATATCCTGTAAAATGGAAAAATAACAAAAAGTCTGTCTCAAACTGTGGGGAAATATTCACTGCAATATGTGCATGTGGTATGGAATGATACTACTGTAGTATTCTTGAACAAGCTAATCGTCTCGATATTATTACAATGTGGGAAATTA
The DNA here is from genome assembly GCF_964213995.1 of Mustelus asterias. Classification (NCBI taxonomy): domain Eukaryota; kingdom Metazoa; phylum Chordata; class Chondrichthyes; order Carcharhiniformes; family Triakidae; genus Mustelus; species Mustelus asterias. The sequence continues at coordinate 84,138,081 of NC_135812.1, read as the reverse complement.
GAATATTAAAGTGGATTTGTCAGAGGAATATCCCTGTCTAATGACACATCAATGGATTTACATTAAAGATTTCACATATCATTTCATGTGGCTGCCACTTACATATGAGTCCTTACTGATCTTTCCTATAGTGTTCTCGATTACTGGCCTAGTACATGCTACTTTACAAGAAAAGTTAAACACAGAAGTGCTGAAAAAGTCAGCAGGTTTGACAGCATCTGTAGAGAGAAGAACACAATTAATGTTTCCAGTCCAATATCATTTCTCCTCTGAAGAGGCCTGGATTTTCACTGAGGCAGGAAGACTCAAGAGCCCTTTAAAAATGGCGGGCACATCCCGATTCTCGAGCCCATCTCCAGGCTGCCTGATTTTTGGAAGTGCCTTTAAAGGGTGTGTCCTGGTTCCTGTCAGAAATCTGCAACCAGCATTCCCAACCTGGCTGGCTGAATTGCAGAGATAGGCACGTTCTACTCCCACAATTTTCATGGAGGCCCAGGCTTTTAAAGAGACATGGTTCATCACCCTCATGAGTCATGAACACTATTCTGCATGAGGGGACTTTTTAAAAAATAAGTTCTCTTTCGGAGATTTGTACAGACTCAATGGGCTGAATGGCCTCCTTCTGCACTGTAGGGATTCTATGAGTCTAGACTCTCAGCCAAACATACATAATGAGGTTTGTCTAAGAGGCCAGACAACCAGTAAGTTTGTTTAAAAAAGCAGGAGAAAACACTTGATTGACAGCTCAGGTTGTCTGATTTATGCTGTCAATTTCACAATCTTTGTTTACACAAGTTAAGGGGTTTCAAGTGTTCATGGATTTCATACTTGAAATGGTTTGGATGATTGACACTGTTATTAGCTTGTAGTGAAATGACTGTTTTCAACATAGGAGAAAGTCGTGAATGAATTTCTTTTTTTCAAAGCTTTTTTTCACACATCCTACAGTCACTATAGGATTAATTGACTCCAGATAGTATGCACTGGGTCAATGGGCATGGAAGTGCCATAGCTTGGCACGAGGAGAATTAGGGGGCCATAGAGGTTGGGTGGAAGGGCAGAACTTGGCACAGGGGGTATGAGTGGCTATGAGGAGGGTTTAGGGAAGAGATCAGCATGGGGGCATGAGGGCTCACAGAGAGGTGGCGGGAGGCATGAAATGGGATGGATGGGGCATGAAAAGCATTTGGAAGGTGAAGGGATGTGACGGGATGGAGGGCCATTGTGTTTTTATTTTAACTGGGACAAAGTTCCATAGCACTGAGGCAGGACATTTAAATTGTCCACCTCATTGTTCCACAGGAGCAGGCTGAGGGTAAGGGAGCTTGTTTGTGCACTAATTTATTTAATTATTTTTCAGTTAAATTTGTGAAAAAAATCGGAGGTTTTTTTTCTAAACAGGAAATAGGCCCAGCAGCAGCCTGGGAAGGTTTTGGAGGGTTTAAAAGTAGGCTGCACCTTTAAGCGGGCAGCGTCGTTAGCGGGCAGCGGAGTGAGCAGGGGACAGAGTGAGAGCTATAAGGGCTTTGGCTCACAGGGCTTCGGGGAAGGCGAGGAAGATTGTTTGTTTTTCTTCTGTTACACCCCCTTTTTGTTTTATCTCCCAAAAACTAAAAAGGACATGGCTGGTATGAGTGGGAGGCCAGTATACTGCATTCGGTGTGGGATGTGGGAGTTCCTGGAGACAACTTGCCTCCCGGAAGTCCATATCTGTGCCAGATGTGTGGAACTGCAACTCCTGAAGGGTCGTGTAAGGGAGCTGGAGCTGAGGCTCGATGAACTCAGTTTAGTTAGGGAAAATGAGAGATTAATAGATAAAAGTTATAGTCAGGTAGTGACACCAGGGTCTCGGAAGGAAGACACGTGGGTCACAGTTAGGAGGGGTAATAGTCAGAAGGGTGATGTGCCAGAAAGTACCCCAGTGGCAGTCTCCCATAAAGAAAGGGATGGGCAACAGATGGGAGAAGGGAAGGGAGTGAGCAGTCTGTGGAGGGATCCCCTGTGGTTGTCCCCCTCCAAAATAGGTATATTGTTTTGGATTCTGTGGAGGGGGATGACCCTCCAGGGGTAAGCCACGAGGACCAGATCGCCTCCACGGAGACAGGCTCAGGGGTCCGGAAGGGAAAGAAGGGGTTTAGGAGAGCGATAGTTGTGGGGGACGCAATGGTTAGAGGCACGGACAGGCGGTTCTGTGGGAGTGAACGAGAATCCAGGATGGTAGTCTGCCTCCCTGGTGCCGGGGTACTGGATGTCTCCGAGAGGGTAGGAAGCATATTTAAAAAGGAAGGTAGTCAAACGGATGTGATTGTACACGTTGGTGAAAATGATGTAGGTAGGAAGAGCAGGGGGGTCATACGAGAGAAATTCAGGGAGTTGGGTGCTAGGCTAAAAAGTAAGGCCTCCAGGGTAGCAATCTCTGGACTGCTCCCGGTGTCTAGTGCAAGTGAGGCTCGGAACAGGGAGATTCTACAGTTGAACGCGTGGCTAAAGGACTGGTGCAAGAGGGAGGGTTTTAAATTCATAGATAACTGGGAAATCTTCAAGTCAGGATGGCAACTGTACAGAAAGGATGGGTTACACCTCAACTGGAAGGGAGCAAATATCCTGGCTGGGAGTTTTGCTAGAGTGTTTCGGCAGGATTTAAACTAGTGTGGCAGGGGGTTGGGGAACAAAACAGGAGGTCAGTAAATACTGAGGCTGGGATTGAGCTGGGGGCCAGGGCAAGGCTAGCTAAGAAGAGGAGCACTCTGGAGGAGGATGGCCTGAGTGGGCCTGGAGGTCTGGAGTGCATCTGCTTCAATGCGAGGAGCGTAACGGATAAAACAGACGAACTTAGGGCCTTAATGCTTATGCGGAATTTGGATGTGGTGTTGCGGTGACGGAAACTTGGTTAAAAGAAGGACAGGACTGGCAGCTGAATATTCCGGGGTATAAGTGTTTTAGGCGAGACAGAGGAGGGGCTAAAAAAGGTGGGGGAGTAGCGATATTAGTTAAGGAGCATATTACCGCGATGCAGAGGGTAGACAACTTAGAGGGGTCATGTACTGAGTCGCTGTGGGTGGAACTCAGAAACAGGAAGGGTGCAGTCACTATGCTGGGGGTGCACTACAGACCACCCAACAGCCCACGGGAAGTGGAGGAAAGGATATGTCAGGAGATTCTGGATAGGTGCAGAAAAAATAGGGTTGTTGTAGTGGGGGACTTTAATTTTCCTGGCACAGACTGGAAAGTGCTTAGAGCTGGGGGTCTGGACGGGGAGGAATTTGTAAAATACGTACTGGAAGGTTCTTTGGAACCGTATGTAGATAGCCCGACTAGAGAGGGGGCTATACTGGACCTAGTTCTGGGAAATGAGCCCGGTCAGGTCATCAAAGTTTCGGTAGGGGAACATGTGGCAAATAGTGACCACAACTCTGTTAACTTTAGGATAGTAATGGACAAGGATGAGTGCTGTCCTACGGGCAGGGTGCTAAATTGGGGGAAGGCTGACTATAGCCGGATTAGGCAGGAATTGGTGGATGTTGATTGGGAGAGGATGTTCGAGGGTAAGTCTGCGTCTGGCATGTGGGAGTCTTTTAAGGAACTATTGATAAGGCTGCAGGATAGGCATGTGCCTGTAAAAAGGAAAGATAGGAAAGGTAGGATTCGAGAGCCGTGGATAACCAGGGAAATTGAGGATCTGATTAAAATGAAAAGGGAGGCGTACGTTAAGTCCAGGCAACTGAAAACAGATGGAGCTCTGGAGGAATACAGAGAGAGTAGGAAAGAACTCAAACGGGGAGTTAGAAGGGCAAAAAGAGGTCACGAGATGTTCTTGGCAGGCAGGATTAAGGAGAATCCTAAGGCATTCTATTCATACGTTAGGAACAAAAGAGTTGTCAGGGAGAAAATCGGACCTCTCAGGGACAAAGGAGGGGAATTATGCTTAGAACCCAAGGGAATAGGGGAGATCCTAAATGAATACTTTGCATCGGTATTCACGAAGGAGAGGGGCGTGTTAACCGGGAGTGTCTCGGAGGGAGGTGTTGACCCGTTAGAGAAAATCTCCATTACAAGAGAGGAAGTGTTAGGTTTTTTAGGGAACATTAAAACTGACAAAGCCCCAGGGCCTGATGGCATCTATCCTCGACTGCTCAGGGAGACGAGAGATTAAATTACTGGGCCTCTGACGGAAATCTTTGTCGCTTCTTTGGACACGGGTGAGATCCCTGAGGATTGGAGGATAGCGAATGTGGTCCCGTTGTTTAAGAAGGGTAGCAGGGATAACCCAGGAAATTATAGGCCGGTGAGCTTGACGTCCGTGGTAGGGAAGTTGTTGGAGAGGATTCTTAGAGACAGAATGTATGTGCATTTAGAATGGAACAATCTCATTAGTGACAGACAGCATGGTTTTGTAAGAGGGAGGTCGTGCCTTACAAATTTGGTGGAGTTTTTTGAGGAAGTGACAAAAACGGTTGATGAAGGAAGGGCCGTGGATGTCGTCTATATGGATTTCAGTAAGGCATTTGACAAAGTCCCATATGGCAGGTTGGTTAAGAAGGTTAAGGCTCATGGGATACAAGGAGAAGTGGCTAGATGGGTGGAGAACTGGCTTGGCCATAGGAGACAGAGGGTATTGGTCGAAGGGTCTTTTTCCGGCTGGAGGTCTGTGACCAGTGGTGTTCCGCAGGGCTCTGTACTTGGACCTCTGCTATTTGTGATATATATAAATGATTTGGAAGAAGGTGTAACTGGTGTAATCAGCAAGTTTGCGGATGACACGAAGATGGCTGGAATTGTGGATAGCGAAGAGCATTGTCGGGCAATACAGCAGGATATAGATAGGCTGGAAAATTGGGCGGAGAGGTGGCAGATGGAGTTTAATCCGGATAAATGCGAAGTGATGCATTTTGGAAGAAATAATGTAGGGAGGAGTTATACAATAAATGGCAGAGTCATCAGGAGTATAGAAACACAGAGGGACCTAGGTGTGCAAGTCCACAAATCCTTGAAGGTGGCAACACAGGTGGAGAAGGTGGTGAAGAAGGCATATGGTATGCTTGCCTTTATAGGACGGGGTATAGAGTATAAAAGCTGGAGTCTGATGATGCAGCTGTATAGAACGCTGGTTAGGCCACATTTGGAGTACTGCGTCCAGTTCTGGTCGCCGCACTACCAGAAGGACGTGGAGGTGTTAGAGAGAGTGCAGAGAAGGTTTACCAGAATGTTGCCTGGTATGGAGGGTCTTAGCTATGAGGAGAGATTGGGTAGACTGGGGTTGTTCTCCTTGGAAAGACGGAGAATGAGGGGAGATCTAATAGAGGTGTACAAGATTATGAAGGGTATAGATAGGGTGAACAGTGGGAAGCTTTTTCCCAGGTCGGAGGTGACGATCACGAGGGGTCACGGGCTCAAGCTGAGAGGGGCGAAGTATAACTCAGACATCAGAGGGACGTTTTTTACACAGAGGGTGGTGGGGGCCTGGAATGCGCTGCCAAGTGGGGTGGTGGAGGCAGGCACGCTGACATCGTTTAAGACTTACCTGGATAGTCACATGAGCAGCCTGGGAATGGAGGGATACAAACGATTGGTCTAGTTGGACCAAGGAGCGGCACAGGCTTGGAGGGCCGAAGGGCCTGTTTCCTGTGCTGTACTGTTCTTTGTTCTTTGTTCTTTGTTCTCTGCACTGGGCAGCTCGAGGGCTGCTTCCAAATGTCTTCCTGGCTCGGCTGACCTACACCCTCCCCCCGGTAATGAAGATCCCACCTTTGCGGACACTTTTGCCCGAGGTGGTCAGACTGAGATTGAATTTTCCAGAGTCCTGCTACCCGTCAGATTTTGAGCATCGCCTCTATTTTGCTTTTAATTCTGAAAGGTTAAAGTCGCATTCAGCTTTTTCATCCAAAATCTGTGATTTAGAAAATGGAGGAAAATAGCACAAGGGGCAGAAGGTGCAGCAGAAATGCAAAAGGAAAAAAAATGCTTCGAATGATGTGAGAATTCCTCATTGCAAAAGAAAATTGCAAGTTCACGATGCAATTCGCAGAGATTGAAAGTCCACCAGGAAGAGAATTTGCAACTAAAATACGTTACATCGCAAATAATTTTAAAGTTGTCCTGCTGAAATTGAAACAAGTTGCAATTCCCAGTCAAGAGGTGTGAAGTGAAAAACTAAGCAAGGGTTTCCAACTAACAACCCGGATTGAGTAGGTGAGCTTTGTGTACTGAGTCTTTGCTGCCACCTTCCCCCAACATTATTTTCATTCGAAGATGTGCTTAAACAGTTTCACAGAAAATGGATGTCTGCAGTGATGCCATTAGATTAATAAGCAGGAATCTCTTCCCCCACTTGCGGTTCTCAAAACATGCCAAATGACTCATGGTTCCACAAATAGAATAATTAGGATTTCCTAGACCAATTGTATAGATCTGTGGGACAGTAATTGAAACTTACCACATTGTTTGTGCAATCTCAAGACGATGATGAAGTCAGAGGATTTACCTGCTCGTTAGTGGGCGGAGTGTTCAGGTTTACCAAATGTACAGGCCTATTAAATGTGGAATAAGAGTTTTTCTAGGTTCGCTGGATAGAGTTGTAGAAAGGGAAATGGCTGATTTTCCTGAGCTGGTTATATCCTTGGTGGTCCTTGATGTCAGAACCACGCAGTTGATTTTTATAGAAGGTGGAATGATTTCATTGACTAAATTGGCTGGATTGATAGAGGGGAAAATGGGATGACATTTTTTTTCAGGCACAGGGATGGTGCCCCCACACTCCTGGCCTCACTGTTCATATTGCCTGCTCATCGACTGGTGTAACCATCGATGAAGACTTGATTGGAATGTACAGGATGGAAAATGGAGCAATTGGCTATAGAGACAGTTCTTGAGATGTTGGATGCAGTGTTGGCGGTGTTAGTGACGGAGGTGGAATGGATGAGAGTTGTCACATTTCCCCAGGGGCCCAGCAAGCATTCAAGGCAACTCCAGCTATTTGGGCATGGCAGGCACACCAACTAAGGACATTGCAACATACTGTCCTTCTTCCCGCACTCTTGCAGGACAAGGTGGTCCATAACTGCTGAAAGCAGCAGGGAACCAGTGCGAAACAGTTACGCATGCATTGCTGACCTCTCTGGGTGAGCTGGGCTCCTCATCTGTGACCGAGATGTTGGAATTCGGCATCGTTCTTGCTTTATGCTGCTTCTTAAATCCTACCTGCCCTCTGGCCTGAAGTACAAGCTGCCGATGGTGTGACCGTGGATCTTTTGTTTCCCTCCTAGCATCCTGCCCTTCCCTCACCCAAACCTTTCCCTTCTGCATGTCTGTCTGAAGATAAAGCAGCAAGTGCCATCTCAAACTTCTGAAGGAAAAGCACCGCCACTTGATCAGCCACTGGCAGCCTCCACCTCAGAAACAACATTGTACCTTAGAGGGTAGCAGAGTCAGGATCAGAACACAGTGAGTCATTGGATATGAGTGGACACAGGCCAGAGGAACGGGGTAGTTTATCTATCAGCTTACTGGAGGGTAAGATCAAAGATGAGTTGTGCTGCAAAGGGCACAGGTAAGGGTTTCAATGAGGCAACTTAAAGAGAAATGCTAATGAGTAGGCACACTATGGTTTTTGCCACAGAGCGTCTTTTCACTGTCAAGAAACATGAAGGAGCCTGGCTGCAACTTACCACAAGGCTTTGCGTAGGTGTCACAGAGCTTGGAGACCATTCTCTCCAGCATGGAGGTGATGGCCAACTCCATGCCCCCTGTGATGCCAGTCTGCTCACCAATGTCCCAGGTTCCACTGCAGCACTGGCAGAAATCACCCAGCGTCGCGATGCTTCAGAGGAAGCACAGACTGAGGTCTTGTGATCTATCTCTCCAGCAGTGCAGGCTCTGACTGCTGCCATCATGACTGTGGATACCAGTGCCCAAAAGGGCATGCAGACTCTCTGCCCTCCAATAGATTGCTAGGATTTCTGAAGGTGCTGTACCAGGAGAATGCCAGTGGCTCCAGGACTCAAAACCTGCTGTACTCTCTCAGGATGACAGCATTTGTACTTCCTATGCTGCTATTCCACCTGAGCCTTTCAGAGTCCAGACTGCTGCTGCCTAGGTTGAGGTGGTGCAGTTCAAAGCTGGGCCTTCCTGGCACACCACTGCTCAATGCCATCCTGCAAGGAGTCTCCCGCAGTGAAGGTCAGCAGCTTTCCATCAGCTAGGCCACAGCTACTGGGGTAGCACTGCATGGGAGCACTAGGACAGGAACTGAGGGAACACATTAGCTTGAGTAGTCATGGTTTTTTAATGTATTATTGCAAGTGTGTTTGATAAAATTGCGATGAAATGTCTATTGGTGGTTTTATTTCAGGATTTAATCAAAAGGACACTGATGGGATTTTTAAATAAATCTTTCACGGGCTGGTTGGCACAGCATTTATTGCCCTGCAGAAAGTGGTGGTGAGTGGCCATCTTGAACCACTGCAGTCCATGTGGTTTAAGTACAATCAAAGTGCTATTAGGATTGATGGATGGGGAATTGTGGAGCAACTGTGATGTGGGGATGGCATCTCAGGAGAACCGAAAGTGTGAATACCCGCTTGCAGATCGCCCATCTGTAGTGGAGTGTGAGGATCCACATACAGATAACGCATCTGTACTGGTGGCACAGTGCTTAGCACTGCTGCCTCGTAGCGCCAAGGACCCGGGTTCAATTCCCGACTTGGGTCACTGTCTGTGTGAAGTTTGCAAGTTCTCCCCGTGTCTGCGTGGATTTCCTCCGGGTGCTCTGGTTTCCACCCACAGTCTGAAAGACATGCTGGTTAGGTGCTGAACAGGTGCTGAAGTGTGGCGACTGGGGGAATTTCACAGTAACTTCATTGCAGTGTTAATGTAAGCCTTATTTGTGACTAATAAATAAACTTTAACTTTTTTGGAGTGTGAGAACCCACACACACAGATAGTCCATCTGCACTGGAGTGTGAGAACCAACTCACAGATAGTCTGTCCAGACTAGAATGTGAATACTCACTTACAGATAATCCATCTGGACTGAAGGGATGCTGGATTCTTCCTCTATTCTTCCTCCTGAGGTGAGGCGGCACAGTAGCACAGTGGTTAGCACTGCTGCCTCACAGCACCAAGGTCCCGGGTTCGATTCCCAGCTTGGGCCACTGTCTGTGTGGAGTTTGCATGTTTTCCTCGTGTCTCCATGGGTTTTCTCCGAGTGCTCCAGTTTCCTCCCACACTCCAAAGATACGCGGGTTAAGTTCATTGGCCATGCTAAATTCTCCCTCAGTGTACCTGAACAGGCACCGGAGTCTGGACAGACTATCTGTGAATTGGTTCTCACACTCCAGTGCAGATGGACTATCTGTGTGTGTGGGTTCTCACACTCCAAAAAAGTTAAAGTTTATTTATTAGTCACAGTATCTTCATTGCAGTGTGAATGTAAGCCTACTTGTGACTAATAAATAAACTAAAACTTAACTCCAAATGCCTAATGGAAAGACTGCACCCTCATGATGGTTTTTGAGGACGCAGAAGACAACCTTAAACCTGGAGACACACTATGATAAGTATTGGATGTCTACCCCCGAATGGTCCTGGGAGTGGAATTGTTATGTCAGGACGCCAATGATTTGCTCCGACATTGCTGGTGGTTGTAAGCACGGTGCCCATGTGTCATTGTGTGGGAGAAAGGAGTAATTAGTCCATTGTCTCGTGGCTAGCCTTTGCCACCTGGCAGCCAGCCTCTGGTCTTTGATGGTGGTCCAAAGATTCTATGGCTGATAGCCATGGGATGAATGTGTCATGGCTGCTTTCAAGGTGTGGAGATGCCGGCGTTGGACTGGGGTAAACACAGTAAGAAGTTTAACAACACCAGGTTAAAGTCCAACAGGTTTATTTGGTAGCAAAAGCCACACAAGCTTTCGGAGCTCTAAGCCCCTTCTTCAGGTGAGTGGGAATTCTGTTCACAAATAGAGCATATAAAGACACAAACTCAATTTACATGAATAATGGTTGGAATGCGAATACTTACAACTAATCAAGTCTTTAAGAAACAAAACAATGTGAGTGGAGAGAGCATCAAGGCAGGCTAAAAAGATGTGTATTGTCTCCAGACAAGACAGCCAGTGAAACTCTGCAGGTCTAGGCAACTGTGGGGGTTACAAATAGTGTGACATGAACCCAATATCCCGGTTGAGGCCGTCCACGTGTGTGCGGAACTTGGCTATCAGTTTCTGCTCAGCGACTCTGCGCTGTCGTGTGTCGCGAAGGCCGCCTTGGAGAACGCTTACCCGAATATCAGAGGCCGAATGCCCGTGACCGCTGAAGTGCTCCCCAACAGGAAGAGAACAGTCTTGCCTGGTGATTGTCGAGCGGTGTTCATTCATTCATTCACGCTGCGACAACGGATGAATGAACACCGCTCGACAATCACCAGGCAAGACTGTTCTCTTCCTGTTGGGGAGCACTTCAGCGGTCACGGGCATTCGGCCTCTGATATTCGGGTAAGCGTCCTCCAAGGCGGCCTTCGCGATACACGACAGCGCAGAGTCGCTGAGCAGAAACTGATAGCCAAGTTCCGCACACACGAGGACGGCCTCAACCGGGATATTGGGTTCATGTCACACTATTTGTAACCCCCACAGTTGCCTAGACCTGCAGAGTTTCACTGGCTGTCTTGTCTGGAGACAATACACATCTTTTTAGCCTGTCTTGATGCTCTCTCCACTCACATTGTTTTGTTTCTTAAAGACTTGATTAGTTGTAAGTATTCGCATTCCAACCATTATTCATGTAAATTGAGTTTGTGTCTTTATATGCTCTGTTTGTGAACAGAATTCCCACTCACCTGAAGAAGGGGCTTTGAGCTCCGAAAGCTTGTGTGGCTTTTGCTACCAAATAAACCTGTTGGACTTTAACCTGGTGTTGTTAAACTTCTTACTGCTTTCAAGGTAGCAAACATTGACCATGACAATCTTCTGGTCTTGGTCACACACCAACTGGATATTACTGTAGTGATAGCCTTTGCGGTTACGGAACAACTTCCCCATTGGCATGTGGTGCCCACAGAGCCACATCACTGCAGTCAATTGTATCCCTCACTATTGGGAATCTCATTAGCCTGGAAATTTACGTGCTCTCTCTCCCTGCTTCTTCCTGGTTAGTGAAGACAATGCAGTCCTCTCTCCCTCTAGCATCATCTGTCTAACCCTACCACTATCGCTCTATACAGGGCCTCTGCTATCAACTGTTTAACTCTAACTTCTGGACAGGCCCACTTGCATGAACTGACATTTGGATAAGAGAGCTCCAAACGGCGACCACCCTTTGCGTTTCCTAACTTCATTCCTGAAAAATCTAACTCCAATTTTTTAGCTATGTCCTTAGCACCTCAACCAGCAGAAATCGTTTTTCTCTATCCAACCTCTCACTTCTCCTTACCATCTCGAAAACCTCATTCCTGGTGCAGTTGCACATTAATGTTATAAGGCCTCAACTTCTACATTGAAGGAACCTGTCACTTGAAACACTTTAGGCACCTGATAATAGGCACATAGAAAGGGCTGCATCAGCAATGCGAAGGGAGCGCATGGTCAGGGGATCAGGGGTTTTGGGGAAAAGGCAGGAGAATGGGGATGAGAAAAATATCAGCCATGATTGAATGGCGGAGCAGACTCGATGGGCCGAATGGCCTAATTCTGCTCCTATGTCTTATGGTTTTGTGGACCAATTTTGAGGCTATTGGTGCCAGTGTTAAAAACAGTTAAAACCAGGCGAAGAGAGCGAAAACTGGTCCCACTGAGTATAGATTGCCTCTATCTACCCTTCACTGTAAGGGCAATCAGATCAAGGCAGGCCAATGATTTATTTTGTGTAGGCACACAATATTGGGATTGCTGCTCGTTTTGAAGATAATAATCAAGCTGGATTAGTTGGATCAAACAGCCTGCAGATTGATAATATCTCCGGCAACAATTAAGCAAACCTACTTTACACAGAGCAACCAGTTTTCCAGTTTGGGTTCACAGACCTCCAAGTGCAGAATTGTAAAGCTTTTCACATCGATTTCGGAGACCTGTTGAGTGGAAATGATTGAATTTTCGAGATAACATGCCTGGAACTGCAGATTAGTGGAACATTTCATATTACGGGCTTTAATAATATTGATATGTGGAGACACTTCAAGATAATTGGCTTTCCTGCCAATATTATTTCTTCCCCATAAAAGGAGGAAGCAAAGACGGAAGCAGCACATCGCTCCAGTGATTCAGCTTGCTGTTCCAGTCGGCAGCTGAACCATCCAGCTCAGAAAATTGCAGGTATGGACCAAATCCGTACAGAGCTAACTGATCTCAACCTAATAATTAATGATAAGTAGCGGAAGAAGAGAATTTTCAATGACTACAGAGTTTGGAACAAACTGTTAGAAAAACTCACTCTCCAACATCTCCCAGCTAAGAATGGCTTTAACTTTTAAACTGTTTTGATCAAAGAAATTAAATTGGAGCTGCAGCCTTGCCTGAGAAGAGCTCTGATCAAGTTTGATACTCTGAAACCAAAAGAGAAAGCACTGGAAAATCTCAGCAGGCCTGGCAGCATCTGTAAGGAGAGAAAAGAGCTGATGTTTCGAGTCCAGATGACCCTTTGTCAACTTTGACAAAGGAACAATGGGTAATGCCTCAAAGTTTGCCAGTGCTTCTCTCAGAAGGTCTTTGACAAAGGGTCATCTGGACTCGAAATGTCAGCCCTTTTCTCTCCTTACAGATGCTGCCAGACCTGCTGAGATTTTCCAGCGTTTTCTCTTTTGGTTTTAGATTCCAGCCTCTGCAGTAATTTGCTTTTATTAAGTTTGATATTCTGTTTGGCCTGTTTCTTTGGCTGGTACAACCTTCAATGTCCAGTTTTTGAATTGCCAAACATGGATCAGAATTTAATGTAGGCAATGGGAGGTCTGACCTGTCTGCTTGACAGCCCCAGGTTGCCTCTCTTCTGGAAGGGCTGCCGCCAATCAGACACTTAACTAGGCAAAGCTGGGCCTTCTCGAGGACCTGACCGGTGGTAGAGTTGTGGGGAGTGAAGCTCTACCTGCCTCAAAGCCAGCAACTCTCCATTGCTCAACTCCATTGCTCGGGAGGTGGTGGTTACTGCTGGGAATGAACTCACCTGAGGGTCAGGATTGCCAAGGGACCCAGGCACGGATGAGTGATGGCAGGAAGGAGCTCTGGGGTGGGGGAGTGGGATGGCTTTCCCGTTCAAAGGCACTCAGTACCTGATCAAGGGACAATTCACTCCCGTCCCCCTGAAACTTTAGCCCCTCCCCAGGAGTCCAAAAGCAAGGGTTTGCTTTTCAGGTTTCCCACACAGTCCACCACTGGTGATTACCAGAAACAGTGGGATGCAACTTTTATTTTGGGCATTGATTCCCTACTTAAAGGCTTAAATCGGCAGCAGGAAGGCTGTCCATGAGTGTTCCCACCCAAGGGACAATTCATCCCCGTCCCCCAACAAACTCCCACCTGATTAACTGCCCCCCACCACCAAACCTGCGGTGAGCGAGGACATGAAATTCTACCCAGAGATGTTTGTTATTTACGTAAGATTGAAAGAATTCATTCGGCAGTTGTATTAAGGGTTATGGAATTAGGTCTGGTAAATGGAGTTAGGTTATAGGTCAGCCATGTTCTATATAAAATGCTAAAATAGGCTCGAGGGTGTAAATGGCCTACTCCTGTCCTTACGTTTCTGATTCAGTGGGTGGGAATTTTCAGTCACACTCGCTCCAACACCAGAAATTCCCACCTGAGGTCAATGGGCCTTTAAATGGCCTGTCAGATTTTCCAACACCCACCCACGATGATTCCCACGGCTGACGGGACTGGAGAATTTACCCCAGTGATTTTGTTTCCTGTGGCTTAGGGACGTGCGTGAGCCATTAAGAAAACTGAGAATGCAGAATGATGCTGGCTACACATCCATCACCCAGTGACTGAATCTACTTACTGAAGAACAGCAATCTGCAAGAACTCGCCCTTCGAGAAGATTAGGTGCGATTCGATTGCAATGTTCAGAATTCTGAAAGGAATTGGTAAGGTCGATTGAGGGAAAGTTGATGCGATGGTGCGGGAGTCTAGGTCAAGGAGAGTTAAAACCTTAAAATCGGAGTTTGGCTATTCAGGAGTGAGATTCGGAAATACTTTGCCACATAAAGGGTGGTATAAGCATGGAAGTTCCCTCTTCCAATACAAGCAATAGATGTGAGCTCAATTAAGACCATAAGACCATAAGACATAGGAGCGGAAGTAAGGCCATTCGGCCCATCGAGTCCACTCCACCATTCAATCATGGTTGATTTCAACTCCATTTACCCGCTCTCTCCCCATAGCCCTTAATTCCTCGAGAAATCAAGAATTTATCAATTTCTGTCTTGAAGACGCTCAACGTCTCGGCCTCCACAGCCCTCTGTGGCAATGAATTCCACAGACCCACCACTCTCTGGCTGAAGAAATTTCTCCTCATCTCTGTTCTAAAGTGACTCCCTTTTATTCTAAGGCTGTGCCCCCGCGTCCTAGTCTCCCCTGTTAATGGAAACAACTTCCCTACGTCCATCCTATCTAAGCCGTTCATTATCTTGTAAGTTTCTATCAGATCTCCCCTCAACCTCCTAAACTCCAATGAATATAATCCCACGATCCTCAGACGTTCATCGTATGTCAGGCCTACCATTCCTGGGATCATCCGTGTGAATCTCCGCTGGACCCGCTCCAGTGCCAGTATGTCCTTCCTGAGGTGTGGGGCCCAAAATTGCTCACAGTACTCCAAATGGGGCCTAACCAGTGCTTTATAAAGCCTCAGAAGTACATCCCTGCTTTTGTATTCCAAGCCTCTTGAGATAAATGACAACATTACATTTGCTTTCTTAATTACGGACTCAACCTGCAAGTTTACCTTTAGAGAATCCTGGACTAGGACTCCCAAGTCCCTTTGCACTTTAGCATTATGAATTTTGTCACCGTTTAGAAAATAGTCCATGCCTCTATTCTTTTTTCCAAAGTGTACGACCTCGCACTTGCCCACGTTGAATTTCATCAGCCACTTCTTGGACCACTCTCCTAAACTGTCTAAATCTTTCTGCAGCCTCCCCACCTCCTCAATACTACCTGCCCCTCCACCTATCTTTGTATCATCGGCAAACTTGGCCAGAATGCTCCCAGTCCCGTCATCTAGATCGTTAATATATAAAGAGAACAGCTGTGGCCCCAACACTGAACCCTGCGGGACACCACTTGTCACCGGTTGCCATTCTGAGAAAGAACCTTTTATCCCAACTCTCTGCCTTCTGTCTGACAGCCAATCGTCAATCCATGTTAGTACCTTGCCTCGAATACCATGGGCCCTTATTTTACTCAGCAGTCTCCCGTGAGGCACCTTGTCAAAGGCCTTTTGGAAGTCAAGATAGATAACATCCATTGGCTCTCCTTGGTCTAACCTATTTGTTATCTCTTCAAAGAACTCTAACAGGTTTGTCAGGCACGACCTCCCCTTACTAAATCCATGCTGACTTGTCTTAATCCGACCCTGCACTTCCAAGAATTTAGAAATCTCATCCTTAACGATGGATTCTAGAATTTTGCCAACAACTGAGGTTAGGCTAATTGGCCTATAATTTTCCATCTTTTTTCTTGTTCCCTTCTTGAACAGTGGGGTTACAACAGCGATTTTCCAATCCTCTGGGACTTTCCCTGACTCCAGTGACTTTTGAAAGATCATAACTAACGCCTCCACTATTTCTTCAGCTATCTCCTTTAGAACTCTAATAATTTTAAAACTCAGAATAATGGCTTTTTGCAAACCAAGGGTTGTGTGAAAGCAGCGTCTGGAGTTAAGGTGCAGATCATCGATTCAAAGGTGCAACTGGCTTAGAGGGGGTTAATGATTGTCCCATTTCTATATTCCTTAGATAAAGGATCGCTGCTCCAAAATTCTTTTGGAGCAGCAATCACACATCTACAGCAAACTTTAATGCAAGTAATGTCTTTGTGATGCGCTATCAATAAGGCGAAAGACTACCGATATGCCAATATAAGTGTAGGCTTTTATTCACAACAGAATCAGGAGCAGATCCCAACAATTAACAGACCTGGACTGAACAAGGGGGAGGAGACAGCCACCTTTATACTAGGTGCTGAGGGGAGGAACCAAACTGGAAGGGGATGTGTCCAGGTATGACAAACACACACAACGGTGGTCCATATAGGACAAAGGCACAACTGAGGTCCACCACATTCACCCCTTCCTTTTAAAAAAACAACACGGGGGTGAAGCGGAAACAATATCACAAGTCCAGACGAACCGGTGGCTTGATCCGTCGTCGCGATCGTCGTAGTGCAGGTCGCAGAGTCGACCGAGCCGGGAGCGATGTCGGCCCAGGCTCCGTACAGTGAGCGTCGAGAGAAGGCGCTGGGTGGTGTGAAGCGGACCGATCCGTCGTCCCGTCCAGTCGTCGGGTACTGCGTGGCGACGGCTCCGGCGACTCAAGCGAGCTGTACATAGGGGCGAGAGGAATGAGCAGTGGCCCTGGTGGCGTATGGGGAACAGTGGGAACCGGAGCTGGGGGGTGGGGGGCTGCAACAGGCTCTGGGCACACTACATTGGGGACAGGGACTGAGGGAGGAAGAGGCGTAGCAGTCTCCGAATGGACGACACCAGGGACCGTGGGGCGGAAGGACGTGGTGACCTCCGGGGCACCCGCGGGTGCCAAGTCACGGACAGAAACCGTGTCCTCCCGCCCATCAGGGTACGCTACATAAGCATATTGGGGATTAGCATGGAGCAATTGGACCTCCTCGACCAAGGGATCTGCCTTATGGGTCCGGACATGCTTCCGAAGCAGGACAGGTCCCGGGGACATCAGCCAATCCGGGAGCGAAGTACCCGAGGAGGACTTCCTGGGAGATGAAAACATCCGCTCGTGAGGGGTCGTATTGGTCGCTGTGCACAAGAGTGACCTAATGGAATGTAATGCGTCCGGAAGGACGTCTTGCCAACGGCTGACTGGAAGGCCCCTAGACCGTAACGCTAATAGAACGGCCTTCCAGACGGTTGCGTTCTCCCGCTCTACTTGACCATTGCCCCTGGGGTTATAGCTAGTGGTGCGGCTGGAGGCAACACCTTTGGCGAGCAGGTACTGCCTCAGCTCGTCACTCATGAAAGAGGACCCACGGTCGCTATGAATATAGGCTGGGAAGCCGAACAGGGTGAAGAGCTTGTTCAGGGTCCGAATCACTGTAGCCGTGGTCATGTCCGAGCAGGGGAAGGCAAAAGGGAAACGTGAGTATTCGTCAATGATATTCAGGAAATAAACATTGCGGTTAGAGGAGGGGAGGGGGCCTTTAAAATCAACGCTAAGGCGCTCGAACGCGCGAGTGGCCTTTACAAGGTGCGCCCTACCTGGCCGGTAGAACTGCGGTTTGCACTCAGCGCAGACCCTGCATTGCCTGGTAATCGTCCGGACTTCCTCAAGGGAGAAGGGCAGGTTACGGGACTTGACAAAATGGAAAAATCTGGTGACACCCGGGTGACAGAGGTCGTTATGGAGGGACGTAGCTGGTCTAGTTGGGCACTGGCACATGATCCACGGGACAGGGCGTCTGGGGGCTCATTGAGCTTCCCAGGCCGGTACATGATGTCATATCTGTAGGTGGAGAGCTCAATCCTCCACCGCAAGATCTTGTCATTCTTAATCTTGCCCTTTTGCCTGGTGTTAAACAGGAAGGCAACTGACCGCTGGTCCGTAATTAAGGTGAATCGTTGGCCCGCGAGATAATGGCGCCAGTGCCGGACGGCTTCCACGATGGCCTGGGCCTCCTTCTCGACCGAGGAGTGTCGAATCTCAGGGCCTTGTAAGGTCCGGGAAAAGAAGGCCACCGGACGGCCCTCTGGTTAAGGGTGGCAGCTAGGGCAAAGTCAGACGCATCACTTTCCACTTGGAATGGGATGGATTCGTCCACAGCGTGCATCGCGGCCTTCGCGATGTCCGCTTTGATGTCATCGAAGGCCCGACAGGCCTCCTCCGCCAGGGGAAAAGAGGTCGATTTTAGGAGCGGACGGGCTTTATCTGCGTAACGGGGAACCCACTGGGCATAATAGGAGAAGAAGCCCAGGCATCTCCTCAGTGCTTTGAGGGTAGTAGGGAGGGGAAGCTGCATAAGGGGACGCATACGGGCTGGGTCGGGGCCAAGGACACCATTTTCTATCACGTACCCAAGGATGGCGAGGCGGCGTGTCCGGAAAACACACTTCGCCTCATTGTATGTGAGGTTCAGGAGAGTGGCCGTACGAAGGAATTTTTGTAGGTTGGCATCATGGTCCTGCAGGTCATGGCCGCAGATGGTGACGTTATCCAGATACGGGAAAGTGGCCCGTAGTCCGTGCTGGTCCACCATTTGATCCATGGCCCGTTGGAAGACTGAGACCCCATTGGTGACACCAAAGGGGACTCGGAGGAACTGGTAGAGGCGGCCATCCGCCTCAAAGGCAGTGTATGGGCGATCCTCCGAGCGGATAGGGAGCTGGTGGTAAGCCGATTTCAAATCGATCGTTGAAAAAACCCTATAGTGCGCGATGTGGTTGACTATGTCCGCGATACGGGGAAGAGGATATGCATCTAGTTGGGTATACCTGTTTATGGTCTGGCTGTAGTCAATCACCATGCGGTGTTTCTCCCCCGATTTAACTACGACCACTTGCGCCCTCCAGGGGCTGGTGCTGGCCTGGATAATCCCTTCCTGGAGCAAACGTTGTACCTCGGACCGAATGAAGGCCCGGTCATCCGCACTATAGCGCCTACTCTTGGTGGCTATAGGCCTACAATCCGGGGTGAGGTTATCAAATAACGGGGGGGGGGGTGATCTTGAGGGTCGAGAGACTGCAGGTGGTGCGTGAGGGGCGCTGCCGTGACGGCGCCTTGCAGACGGAGAGCGGGGGATAAGGGCCATCGTACTGCAGGATGACGCTTCTATGATGGCTGAGGAAATCTAACCCCAGCAGTACAGCTGCGCAGAGTCGCGGCAGCACGAGGAGCCGAAAACGCTCGTAGACTGTGCCCTGTACCGTCAGCGTCACCAAGCAGCACCCGAGGACCTCCACTGAGTGAGAATTCGAGGCCATGGAGATGGTCTGGCTCCAGGGTCGCACGGGAAGGGCATATTGACGCACTGTGCGAGGGTGTATAAAACTTTCCGTGCTCCCACAGTCAAACAGGCAGTTTTCTGCATAACCATTTACCTTGATCTCCATTATGGACTTGGAGAGTTGATGTGGCTGCGACTGGTCCAGGCAAATCGATGCCACTGTTGAATTAAAGAAGAATCCATCTTCGTCGCCGTCTGATGACGTCACGGTTGAAGCTTCCTGCTCAGCTTGCCTTGATGCCAGTCTCAAAGATGGCGACTCCCGCACTTCCGGTGACCGCATCAAAGATGGCGATTCCCGCACTTCCGGTGACCGCATCCAAGATGGCGATTCGCGCGCAGCCGCCGCCTGCATCAAAGATGGCCGCGCCCTCGGAGCACACATGGCTCCACGAGTCTTCAGAAGCGGCTTTGCTCTGCAGACTTTAACAAAGTGGCCTAGCTTACCGCATCCGGAGCAAATCGCGTCCTTTGCCGGGCAGTGACGCCGAGGGTGCTTAGGGAGGCCACAAAAGTAACATTTGGGCCCTGCTGGAGCAGCCGTCGCAGTGGAGCCGTCGGTGGAACGGGATCCAAGGTAAGACCCGAGATTATGGGAGGCTGCTTCTAACGTTTCAGCCATCGTGGCCGTTTTCCGGAGGTCTAGGTCATCTTGTTCCAGCAGACGCTGCTGGATGTATGTAGACTCAATGCCCGCAACGTAGGCGTCGCGGATCAGATCCTCCGTGTTCTGAGCTGCTGAAACAGCCTTACAGTCGCATGCTCGGGCGAGGACTCGCAGGGCGCGCAGAAATTGGGCGCACGATTCTCCTGGCTGCTGTTTGCAGGTAGTTAGGAGGTGTCTGGCGTAAACCACGTTAGGGCTCTTTCGGAACTGCCCTTTTAGGAGTTCGATAGCGTCCGCGTAAGTAGCAGCATCCCGGAAGATTCCATAGACAGTTTCGCTTACCCGCGCGCGGAGCACGTGGAGTTTAGCAGCGTCGGTGTCGATGGCCGTAGCGGTGTCGATGAATGCTTCGAAGCAGTCCAACCAATGATCAAATTTATCAGAGGCTCCAACCTCTTGAGGGTCTAATGCTAACTTGTCGGGTTTTAGAAACTGCTCCATACTAGTAACTGTTGTGAATAAAATTGATGCGCTATCAATAAGGCGAAAGACTACCGATATGTCAATATAAGTGTAGGCTTTTATTCACAACAGAATCAGGAGCAGATCCCAACAATTAACAGACCTGGACTGAACAAGGGGGAGGAGACAGCCACCTTTATACTAGGTGCTGAGGGGAGGAACCAAACTGGAAGGGGATGTGTCCAGGTATGACAAACACACACAACGGTGGTCCATATAGGACAAAGGCACAACTGAGGTCCACCACACTTTGTACAGTAAGAATTGCTGATGGCATAAGTGGCAGAATTTGGCCTCAAAATTCCAATGCTCGTGGTAGACTGGTAAAGATGCAGGCAGATAAAGATTTTGAAGTTATCATGAAGAAACCACTTCATAATACTCCAGAAAGGCCACACAAGACGTGAGATCAAGATATATTACTTAAGATCACCCATCAGCGAGGAAAACAGCTGTAGTTTGCTGGTACATTAGGTAGTGAATCTTTATCCTCTAGCTCCAAGGACCAGCTAATGAAATGTTAGAGATGTTTAATACGGTAGAAGATTTGCAGGAGCCGCAAACGCAAGATACTGAGTCACGGACTGCATGAAATGAAAGCTTTCACATTCTATTTGGGAGAGAATAGTGGGTCATTCAGAAGGCAATGAGAGAGAGTATGAGGCTTGGTGTCCATTCATCCTACACCACAGTAGAAAGTTCTGTTACAGTTCAAACTTGCTCCAAATACTCTCCATCCACTGTGCAACTGAGCAGTTTGCGCAGTCAGGTTGGCATTCCATGTAAACTGAAGCTTCAAACCACATAGACAGAGTAAATGGCTCAAGAGACTGTTGAGTTAACTGTGTTTTTTTTATGAAGATGTTTTGCCCTAGAGGTCTGGACTGTACTCCTTACTCTTTGCTAAGTGCAAGGCAATACAGGGACAGACGATGACTTCTTACACTTTGGTAAGTGGAAGGGGCAGACAATGTCACTGGCTGAAATGATAGTCAAATGTGTTAGAATAGGTAAGTTCACTCAGAGGTCAAATGAATACCATAAACTGTGTTTATTTCTCGATTTGGAAATAATGAACGTGACCTTCTGAGAGAAGCACTGACAAACTTTGAGGCATTCCCTATTGTTCCTTGTCAGGAACCAGGGGATGTCCCGGTGCTCGCACGTGTGGTTCTTGTACATAAACCTCAGATGAGCAGAGATATGCTGCCCAGCTGGATGCCTCTGACACTGCTGCCATCATTCTAGACTTGGGCTAGATGCCTTGAAGCTGCCTGGAACTATTAAATGGGACAGCCCGGTGACACAATGGTTAGCACTGCTGTCTCACAGCGCCAGGGACCTGGGTTCGATTGCCGGCTTAGGTCACTGTCTGTGTGGAGTTTGCATGTTCTCCCCGTGTCTGCGTGGGTTTTCCCAGGGTGCTCCGGTTTCCTCCCACAGTCTGAAAGATGTGCTGGTTAGGTTCATTGGCCATTCTCCCTCAGAATTTACTGAGGCCATTCTCCCTCAGCAATTTCTCCCTCAGTGTGCCCGAACAGGTGCCGGAGTGTGGCGAATCAGGGATTTTCACAATAACTTTATTGCAGTGTTAATGTAAGCCTACTTGTGACTTGTGATATTAAATAATAATAAACAAATAATAAAACACTGGTGTGGAACCAGGGAGGGAAATGACTTAACAGTGGAAGCTGTGTCGCAAAGAGATTTTTCTTATACAAATTGCTTTTAAAGTAAGGGTGACACGATGGCACAGTGGTTAGCACTGTTGGCACAGTGGTTAACATTACTGCCTCACAGCACCAGGAACCCGGGTTCAATTCTGGTCTTGGGTGACCTTATGGAGTTTGCACGTTCTACCCCATGTCAGGGTGGGTTTCCTTGGGGTCCTTCGATTTCCTCCCACAGTCCAAAGATGTGCACGTTGGGTGGATTGGCCATGCTAAATTGCCCCTTAGTGTCCCAAGCTGTGTAGGTGAGGTGGATTAGTGGGGTGAATGATTGGGGTTATGGGGGGGAAGGCGGGGGAGCGGTGGACCTGAGTAAGATGCTCTGTCAGAGAGTCGATGCAGACTCGATGGGCCAAATGGCCTCCTTCTGCACTGTTGGGATTCTATTTTATTCTAAACCAGCTAGAATCTTTGCGCCTCATCTCAGGATCTTTAAGCTAAGGCCAGGATCCCCCTCCCCCCACCGACCGTGGTAGGCTCTTTGGTGGTGGAGGCAGTTGACTATTGGCTGCCGGCGTGATCATGCGGACCCACTGAAGTCAATGATCCTTTACGTTTCTTGCCGGGTGCCGTTAATCTACCGGCGTGGGAGGTGGGGGGGGGGGGGGGGGGTCACCTTTGTGGGGGGGGGGATCAGAAAATCCTGCTGCCAAGAACTGGAAAATCCCCGCTTTTACATAGGAAAATGCCTGTACATCCATGGAGATTGGCTTCACTTCTGCGGCTGCAAATTAAGTTGTTCAAAGTGAACTAAATGTCCTTACGCTGCCGTTCAGCTGAACTCTCACTCTGTGTGAATTAGAGGGGAGCTTCCTTGTGGAACCGACCGTTAATTATGAAATTATGAATTCAGAGTTGGCGGGTACGTGTATAAACAGCTCCAGCGTCATCTCAAGAGACGTTTCCCAGGTCAGACCTCAAATGCAGCCTTTTGCAATTTCTGCTGCCAAAGCATCCCTTATGGTTTTGGCCACCACAGGCAATGAGCTCAATTTCTTTTCACATGAGCAGTCCTGGAAGCAAGCTGGCTAGAGGTACCAGCTAGACAACCTATCATCTAATTAGCTTTGTTTTTAAGCAATAACATCAACAGAGATGAATCACCTTCCCGTGGAGTAGTTATTATTCTCCAGACGATATTGCTTAACCCTCAGCCCTGAGGAAAGTACAAGAAACCATTTCTCTTGGAAGCAACTGATGAAGGCTCCATTTTAAACTTCAAGTACATTGGCATAGCTGCAATTCCATCTGAAGAAAATATCAGTAAGATACGGTACCGATATTTGACAAGCGCAACCATTGGTGAAACAAGAGTGCTTTGGGGCTGGGTGAAAACAGGGAGTTCCAAGTGGTAAGTTTGCAAAGGATAAGTCGAAATTAAACTTAACTTCAGGGCTAATTTCAAGCTAAATTAGTTCTTCAATCTAGTAACTAAAAGCTGTTCTTTTTGATTGGGTGTGATTTAGGTGCACTTGCGAAACAGAAAGTCAGTTAACTCACTCTTAACTGAAATTGGTTAGTTGAACAACTGGTTTAATCTAGTTTCAGAAGCATAATTTTTGGGGCCTACAGAAAGAGGAGGGGACCTCGCTGCTGCTTGTTGCACTGAGCATGCTGTGAGTGAAGCTTGGTGAAATGAGAGTGCTTTGGAGTTGGGTGAAAACAGGGAGAGGGTAAAGCTAAAAGAGCGAGTGTGGAGCTCAGTCTGGCAGGAGTGGCGCACAGCAGAGCTTCATAAACAGAGAGAGTGTGAGGAAACTGATTTGGCGAGTAGTGCGGACGGCTGATTAACTGTTACTAGATTATAGCACTTAACTTTTTGACAGAAACGGCAGGGTAAGTTGGCATCAGGGTAAATTGGCGTCAGGGTAAATTGGCGGTAGTACAGGGTAGCGTTCCAAGGTGACATCACAGTTCAGAAAGTGTCGTGGGACCAATGGGAGCAGCTGATTGGTGAGTAAGTCCTGGGGGTATTTTCAAATTATAAATTTTAAGGCATTGTTTAAGCAAGGATAGGAATTTTTTTTTTTACAAAGTCTTCTAAAGTTTTAAATTTAAAGGATTTAATTATGGCAGGGGGGCTCAAAGCTGTAGTTTGCTCCTCCTACTCTATGTGGGATCCTGGCTACATTGCTACTATGGGAAGAAAGAGAGGAAGAGCAATAGTAATAGGGCAGTCTATAATCAGGGGAAGATAGGTGCTACTGTGGCCGTTAATGTGACTCCCAAGTACCAGGATCCGGGTTGTCACTGAACAACTGCAGGGCACCCTGATGGGGGAGGGTGATGAGGCAGTGGTCATGGTATATTTTAGTATCAATGACAGAGGTAGAAAGAGGGATGAGGTATTCCATCAAGAATTCAGGCAGTTCGGCTGTAGACTAAAAAGCAGGACCTCTTAGGTTATAATATCTGGATTACACCCAGTGCAATGTGTTAGTGAGCACAGGAATAGGAGAATAGCGCAGATGTGTGGCTTAAGAATTGGTGCAGGAGAGAAGGTTTTGCATTCCTGGATCACAGGGACTTTTTCTGGGGAAGGTTGGACCTGCACAAGTGGGACGGGCAACATCTGAACCAGAGCAGGACTAACATCCTGGCAAGGGGTTTGCTAGTGCTTTTGGGTTGAGTTAAAATTAATTTGGCAGGGGGAGGGGACACAGACTGTTATCAGAATAGCGACACAGCATAATAATATAGTAAAACAATCAAGTCAGAAGGAGTACAGCTGTATTAAGTTTCAAGAGAATAAGACAAGGCTGGATGGACTCTACTTGAATACCCGGTATATTACAGGCAAAAGTGATGAGTTAAAGGGTGAGGACTGACACCCAAATTGTGATATAGTAGCCATTACAGAGACTTGGTAGAAGGAGGGGCAGGATTGGCAACTCAACATTCCAGGGTATAGAATGTTCAGGAGAGACAGGGGTAAAACAGGAGGAGGCATTGCATTAGTAGTTAAGGAGTCAGTTACTGCAGTAAGGAGAGATGATGTGGGTGATTCTCTGACCTCACCGTGCCTGGTGCAGATTCTGTCGATCCCAGAGAATAGCATGCGGGTCTAAAAATCAGTTTCATCGCCGATGCCAAACAGTTTGTGATCCTCCTGACCCCTTTAAATGACGTGAACCGTAAAAGGTTGATGAGCATCTGGTCAACTGTATTATTCAAATTAATGGGATATTGATTCCATGTATTTCAATGATAAATTAGCAAAAACTATAATAATACATCTCAAATGTTCGCTTGCTAGGTACAGAATATTGGACACCTGTTTCTCAGATATTCATCCAGAGACGAACTCAAAGAATTCAGCAAGTTTACCGGAGAGTGAAATTGCAAGCATATTGCTTCACTGCCAGAAATAAGAGAAAAATAGTCACTTTGTAGTACAGATTTGAATATTGTTGAAAAGAGAGACATGTTGCCAAAAAATTTGATCTTGCAGTCATCAGGACAAACACAAGAATGCCAAATTTTAAATGATCCCATCAATTTATACCACAAGAGAAAAGGGTGCAGATTGTCTGGCATGTTGACTCTGATTGGCTGAGATGTTGCCATGGAGAAAACAATGGGGAACTATAGGCTCCCCAAGCACCCAGATAATTTTTAAAAAGGCACATGGCTTGGACATATTCCTTTTGTTGGCAGAGAATGGATCCCTGAGTATGAATATGCATCGCTTTTAGCTGGCGTGAGCCATGTTACAATCTCAACTGGTTATCTTAAATCTTAAAAGAGAGAGAAAGGAAGTCCAAGCAGCCAAATTGCCAAGGAAAAAGCTGACGATAGTTGGAGCAGAACCCCATTTAGCTGTGGAAATACATCTACGCACATGTAAAGCAGTCCAGCACCAGAGGCTGATGTACAAATGTACTGAAGGCTTATTTACTGCAATAGGCAATTGGTCAAATTGAACGTGGTTGAAAATGGGCAAAAAAAGACTAAGCTAATTATTATAACCAGAGAATATCTTTTACTTTTGAGGGATGGAAATATGTGAATGCGTTGCTGTGAGAATGGGCTGAGGAAAGCAGCAGTATGAGGATAAGTGAAAAGTGCATCTGAAGAAGGCATGAGAGCACTGCAAGATTTGGTTCTTACATAGATGGTTAACTTTAATTCAGCCACTTAACATCTCAAGTAACACAGCAAGATGGCAGAGAAAATACAATCCAGAAGGAACAGATTACTTGTTCAAGACTGGATGAGGTATCATGGAGTTACAACAGAATCTAGAAGGACCTGCTCAACTGAAAGGTTTTGCAATTTTTTCTTTCAAAAGGCTGATTTATTAACTTTTTGAGTTAGGAATATGTAAAACATTGCACCGGACGTCCGCAGTTCATAATGCAGAGAGATACTTGATTGTCAGAGCTGAACATTTGAGTGGAGTGTATATTAAAGATTGTAAAAAAATGGAAGGATGTAGCAAAATGAAAGTATGAATTAGTTATCAGCTAACTTCCTAGAATGGTCATCGTCTGGTGCACAAGTGGAGTAATTACTTCTACCTTTAGACTGCAACAGTAATTGTCATTATTTCTGCCCTCAGTTTGCTCACTCAGCTTGGGATTGGATCCTGCTGGGATCCAATGGTGTTGGGTCCCAATCTTAAACAAGATCTTGGTGTAAAAATGTCGCTTACATGGGTGGAGCTGAGGGCTTTCTGTTCTGGAGGTTTCTGCTTGTGTTTGGGGTTTGAATCGCCGACTGAGATGCACCAGCTTCCAGAAGGGAAGTGTAGGGGGTGGTAAGGGGAAAACATGGTAAACCTCACCCTAACCCCATCACTTGAGCTGCACTTTTAGTGCTGGCATCCCTGGGGCCTTCCAATGGGACAGCACAAATCTCCCTCCAGCTACCAAAGGCTTGCTCATGCAGCCTCCTCCCCTGATGCTGCCTAATTCATTCAGCAGGGTCAGCAGCAGAGGTTTGTGGTTAGTGTAATTGTGGCAGAATTCTTGAATGCCGCACTTCAGATCTTCATATCCGTTGCCATCTTAAACAATATGAAAACTCAGAGACACAGAGTTCAATGTCTTTGGCAGCAGAGAGGAAAATAGGCCAGCACCCTCACTCATGATCCCTGTCCAGTGACCCCTGTTGAAGTGCTTCCAAATGGGGATCAGATGAGGACAGGGCTTGACTCAACTGAGGTCAAATAATCCACTGACAATCCCTGCTGATGTTTGCACATGAATAATGGCTATTTGTGGAGCTCAAGTTTTTATTGTCTATGCTTCTGTAATATGACCTGGGGACATTTCACTGTGTTAATGGCATTGCATATAAATGCCAGTTATCCTTAAGGAGTCATAATTTTCGTTTTGCCTCAAACCAATTTTAGATCGTTTGGGTGAATCCCAAAATTAAGGAACCCTCATAATTAATTATTTAAAGGTACTTGGCACCTATCCTACAAAGAACTTTGGGGTTAAATTATTCTGGCGGTACAGTACTTAGTGCGTTCATATAAGATTACAACACAGTTCTTAACATGTGGATGTTTGTTCAAATATCAGACAAAACAATTTTACTCACTGACTACATTGTGTGTTACGCTGGAAAATTACCCCCTGTTGACTTCTAAAATTATTATAAAAACATTATTAATTTTCCCCTGCCAATCACAGATCTGCAGCCTCAGCCATCTGAATTTGCTTATTCACAGTTGGGGGACCTGCCAAAAGATCTCGGCTTCTTAATTTCCATCTGTACTGTAATGGGATTATGTGTAGGTGCTGCCATGACCGGGTCTCTTTGTAGGTGTTTGATGTTTGTCTACAGGTAACGTAATTGTCAAATAAGGGATGAGAGCACTGGGCTTAATCCAGGGAATACAATTGCCATTAGAACTAGATTACCATTTGGTAAACACAAACCTGGTTGAAGGATTCACCGAAGACAATTCACTAGTATATAAAAGTATACAGTTTTGGTGCAGAGGCAGCAATTGACACTATAATATCAGAATAGTGCAGTGATTAGTGAGATGGACTGAAAGAATTTTGCTTCATCAATATCCTTTTATATAGTTAAGGCTGAGGATTAACCTGAAAATACATCCTTTAAAACTTAAATACAGTGGAGAACAATTGCATAATCATTGCTTTCCAATAGCTTCACAATAGAATCTGAATGCAGGGATCCTTGTCGGCTTCAAACAGAAGGACATTTCTAAAGGAAGAGGGATATAGTGTCTTTTACATCCTCAGTGCTCAGAAACATGTTTCAAAGTCAATGTAATTCTTTTGAAATGCAGTCACTGCTGCACTCTTGGGAAACGTAGCAGCGAATTTGCACACAGTAAGGTCTACGCAGAGTAATGAGATAAATGACTGGCAATCAGTTTTAAATGGTGTTGGGAGTGAGATGTAAAGACACAAGGAGAAAACTCTCCTGTTTTTTTTCAAATAGTGTCTTTGTGATCTTTTGTGTCCATCTGACAGAGTAGATGGCTATCGTCAGAAATGCAGAGTATGGCAGCACGGTGGTTAGCCTCACAGCACCAGGGACCCGGGTTCGATTCCCGGCTTGGGTCACTGTCTGTGTGGGTTTCCCGTGTCTGCGTGGGTTTCCTCTGGGTGCTCTGGTCCAAAGATGTGCGGGTTAGGTGGATGGGCCAAGCTAAATTGCCCCTTAGTGTCAGGAGGACTAAGTAGGGTAAATGCATGGGGTTATGGGGATAGGGTCTGGGTGGATTGTGGTCGGTGCAGACTCGATGGGTCGAATGGCCTCCTTCTGCATTACAGGATTCTATGAGTATCTGCAAAAGTGCAACACCTCCGAAGCTGCACAGTGAAGTGTCAGTCTAAAATGTGTCTTGAAGCCTCAACCATCTGCCTCAGAATTAAGAATTATTTATTTATGAGTTAGGATGGTGGAGTGGGAGAAATGGTGAAACCTCTTGTTTTTCTTAAAGCAGTCTAGAAAGCAAATAAAGGTTATTTTCTTCCTCCTCCAGATGCATGCAGTTCCAATTATGTGTTATTAACCACATGCATTAGCTTCGAGGGAGAGCAAGTAAGGTGCAGTCACCAATTAACCTGCTTTAGAATGGTTGGCATGCTCGTAAATAGTCAATTGCCCTCTGACTGTTGTGGTATATTTTGTCTTGTGTACTTTACTGAAATATCAATGAAATAATATATCTCTACTGAAAGATTCAACATCTGTTCAGATTACTGTATGCCTCATAATTTAACAAGAATTTGATTTTAATGACTCTCCTTCTTTCACCCATTGCACAGAGAATTTTACCATGAGTCCAATTTCCTCGTCAGACACAGCTTGAAGCAATGGTGACGTGAGCTGCAATTTCACTTTGTTATGGACAGGTATGAGAGAGAGTTGAAATCCCAATTCCCTTCCCTTCTGGTCTGCAATCAGTGTGTTTTTGAAAGGGAAGATGAGTGTGTTTTTTAACCCCCACGTGTGTGCTGAATTTGAATAACCAGTAGCAAGCTTTCGTGGGTTTAAATTATGGAATTCACCCTGAGAGTCTAATGCTATGTCATTCACACGCACAGTCGAAAAAAAGTACAGTTAAAGAGAACAGTTCACTTATACAGGTCAAAAATAAAATAATAGTTTGTAATTCACAGGTTTGGCTTGTCATCAGAAAAAGCATGCCTTGCAGGCCCAGAGAATTAGGTTTTTCCACACCTGAGGGGTAATCTCAATGGGTTCAATAGCCAGAGTCACATATAAGAATTATTCCAGGATTCCCTTGGAGAAAGTGGATTTTGAGCAGATCATTAAGTTAGTTACTTTTACTCTTCTTATTAGGAGGACAAGTTTCTGCACTGGTGGAGTTGAAAAGAAAAAGGGTAGGAGACTTTATGATGTTGCAGTCTCTTGGTCTGAAGCATAGGTGGTTTACTTTTCCTGCTTCTGTTTCTTGATGTGTAGTTTGCAGACCCAACAATTTTCTTCTTGGACCTTGGGATAATAAGATCCATTACCTGAGAACACTTTTGATCAGGTGACCACATGCTCCCTACCTCTGTTATCCACCCAAAATGGCTTGAAGCAATTGCCACAATGGGAGATAGATGTGGCCATAAGTATCAAGGTCAGAGATTGTTCATCTAAATTTTGGGCCAGTCCACAAGCAATAGGAGGTGTGAATTCCATAAATGATTTTGTCTCGGTATGTCCATTCAGTGGAGGCACTCCACCTGTGGTCAATCAATGAGGAATATTCCAGAGGCTTGAAATACTTCTGCATCTATGCACAAATTGCAAAAGTCACCTGACTCTTGGCTGCCATCTTAGCAGCCTTTTAACTTAAGAAATAGCAGATCCAGAAAATTCTGTACTGAATACCGTCGTGCTTAAAGTTATGAATATAACACAACTTCACTTGGCATGACACTTTCTATCAGTCATCAAGATTCAATACCTTCTACTCTTCCTGCCTCAATGTTGGAGCTTATCTGTAAAGTTTGAAGGTACCAGCAATTCACCACATAATCTCTCACTGTGTTTGGCAATATTGCTCATGAATTAGCTGAGTTACATCGAAAGTCATGACAAAATGTCTCATCTATGGCCAGCAATAATTGAAAAGTCATAGAAATGTTTCCCGGTGCCAATTATGTACCGGCTAACAGTTATGTTCCCACCGGAATGAGATTCTGGCATCCATTTTGTAAGCTTATTTCATATTTATAAATATATGCACATAAGATATATCAGCATTGCTTTTGTTTTTTACAGAGAGATTTTCTTACTGCACTGGTAGAATTTACAACTGTGGGTTGCACGCTAGTATGTGAAGATGGTACCATCGGATATTAAGGATTATTTAGTGACATCAAAATATTTCAATTTCTTTGTTCAAGTGATAATAATGATTCTAAATTCATGGCCGACTCCTTCAAGAGAAGCATGCCAGAAGATGCTTTATGCATTTACCAAGTAAATAAAAGAGAATGGAAATTCAAACATGTAATGCATGAGATGGTTTGATATTGTACAGCAGAAAAGAAATACAACTCCAGTGTGGAAAGCTCTAAATCTTAGATGCATCACCCGAGAATATATTTCCGAGGAAGAAAGAGGGAAAATAGTCTCGGGCACTTTTCATTTGGCTGATTACTGCGAGGCATTGAGATGTTAGAAAGGAGATAACCTGCCTGACCTTTCAACCAGGGAATAATATATTGTACAGGAGTGTCAAAGGACAAAGGTCAAAAATAAAAACTGAAGCAAAGGCATTTTTAAAAATCATTCAATGCTTTTGAAATACTGCATTGGTCGGAATTGGTGTTAGTCATAAAGATGTATATTAAAAATGGTTACAGCACCCTTATCAGACAGACAGTGCTACCTTATTGGTTATCCACAGAAATGATTAATAATTGTAACTCCTGCAGCAAGGTCAAAATAGAGGAAATAAAAGCAATGACCAATTTTACACAAATACACAGATTAGCCCTCCCCTATCTCCAGAAAGCAACCAAGCATGCTCCCGGGGACCATGTGGTTGCCAATGACCCAACAGCAGCCAAACTGAATTACTCTAGCCCCATTATATGAAATGCCAAATCCAAAAGGAGCCTTTGACAAAGGGTGAACATTTTGAAAGTGTCATGTCCAGTGAAGGCAATGGACATTTGGCTGGCCCACCACATTGCCCGTGGTGTTTCACCATGGCGACGCCGGATAATCCCTGTTCCAGCAGAAGCTTCTAGACCTCTTTGTTTATATTTTAAAATGGACACTCAGAAGCCAGCTAAGATGGCTGCCAAGAGTCAAATTACCTCTGCTTATTCAACACAGAGTATCTCAAGTTTCTGGAAAGTTCTAATTGAATCATCCTGGGTGGGGGACTGCCCCCAAGAATGGATATATGCTAACAGCACCCCTTTGTGGAGTTCCCACCTGCCATTGTACAAAGTTCACTTGAAACAAAATCAATTAACTTCTAGACTCTAGCAGCAGCTTGTTGAGGCTTCAAGGGTCTTGCCTGCTGCCTGGAGAACCAGTGAGAGACCCACATTGCCTCTCTTTGAGCAGGCCTGCCAAACCATAAGCCAATCAGGCAGTGGAGAGGCCAGTGATGGGACTTCTGCTGGAATCAAGACGCAAGGACAGATGACGACTACGAAGAACAGCCAGCCTTCTTGAACCACTGTAGCCAATATGTTGTAGGTATGCCCACAACGCTGCTAGAGGGAGTTTCGGGATTTTGACCCAAAAACAGTGCATAAGTAGTGATGTAGTTAGGAGTCAGCATCATGTGTGGCTTGGAGGGGAGCTTGCAAGTAGTGGCATTCCCATGCATCTGCATTTATTCTATGAGCTAGAGGTCATTGATTTAGAAGTTGCTGTCAAAGGAGTACTGGTGAAACCTGACCTGTAAAGCAATTTAACCTCCAGATATGGAAACCACAAGTGTCTTAGCTTCATGACTGGTTGAACATTAATCTCTTCGAGGGAATCCTGCAAAAATCTGGATGTTCGACTTCAGCTAATTGAACATCTGAACTACAGTCCAAGAGTGGAAAAGGACACCATTTTCTACCAGGTCCCCGATGACTGATCTCCGACAGTTGTAAGAATGCACAATCTTCTTTAATTGTATCTTTCTTGAGTGTCTGCAGTGTGACTGGTTTACTGTTTAGAATGGGGATGACTGTGTGAATAAATAATCTTGATATTTAAAATCCACACAAATCTGCCATTTCTTTAAATTGACCAGAAGCTAAAGGGAGCTTAGAAACACACATGTCTAACTTTCCAAAACAGCCACACTGATTGCAGACAGTAAGGAAAGGGAATTGGGAGTTTCAATGTATTTCATCTCCTCTGTCTGTCACAATGATAAAATAAATATTTCCTGACATCCAATCTATTACTATCCAGTTAACCTAAATCTACAATATCCAAAAAAAATCAATCTTATTGCAAATGAAATTGCTGAATGGTTGTTTTTCAGACTGGAGGGAAGTGTGCATTAGGGCAACCCCCAGTTGTCAGTGTTGGGACCATTGCTCTTTTTGGTATTAATGACCTGGACTTGTGTTTATGGGGAACAATTTCAATATTTGTAGGATGGCACAGTGGATAGCACTGCCTCACAGCGCCAGAGATGCGAGTTCGATTCCGGCCTATGGTAACTGTCCATGTGGAGTTTGCACATTCTCCTCATTTCTGCAAGGGTTTCCTCTGGGTGCTCCAGTTTCCTCCCACAGACCAAAGATGTGTAGGTTAGGTGGATTGGCCATGCTAAATTGCCCACTAGTGTCCAAAAATGTGCAGATTAGGGGGATTAGCGAGGTAAATGCACAGGATTAGGGGGACAGGGCAGGAGTGAGCCTGGGTAAGATGCTCTGTTGGAGAGTCGGTGCTGACTAGATGGGCCGAATGGCCTCTTCCTGCACTGTAGTGATTCTATGATACAAAACACAAAAAGTGTAGTAAACAAAGAGGAGGATAGTAACGATCATCAAGAGGACATAAACAGACTGAAACAGGCAGACACCCAGTCAATGGTAGGAAGAATAAGGAAGAGGTAATGTTAACTAATTTTAAACGGGGTGCTGGAACAGAAAGAACTGAGTGAGTCCGTACATAAGTTTTTGAAGATGGCAGGACAATTTTGGAAAGCTGTCAACAAGGCATACAGGATCCTGGGCTTTATAAACAGTGATTATGGCACATGGTTGGAACTTCGCCAAAATGAAAGCAAAACACTGGATTTTCTGGATGCTGGATTTTCACCAAGTCAGATCCACCTGGGAGGTCTTCAGGCAGGAGCCCATTCCAGGATTGCCACCCCCATTCCCATTTCCAGCATGTTTTTGCTGGCATGTGATAAGGGTGCGGGAAGCCAGGTCATACACAGTACACCAATTATCTAATTCAAATGCCTGGGGTCCTTTGAAATTAAATAAAAACCCTTATTAGCTTTCACTTAGAGATGAAAGCCCACACCTTTCCTGGAATACTTTGATTGACAGGCTATCTCATATAACTTAGATTTAAAAGAGACAAGTCTGTGCTTTTGGTTTTATTAGACTTTCCCAAGGATGGTTTGACAACTAAATCCATTCTGAATGGAAAGGGGTGGCACGGTAGCACAGTGGTTAGCACTGCTGCTTCACAGCTCCAGGGTCCCGGGTTCGATTCCCGGCTCGGGTCACTGTCTGTGTGGAGTTTGCACATTCTCCTCGTGTCTGCGTGGGTTTCCTCCGGGTGCTCCGGTTTCCTCCCACAGTCCAAAGATATGCGGGTTAGGTTGATTGGCCAGGTTAAAAATTGCCCCTTAGAGTCCTGAGATGCGTAGGTTAGAGGGATTAGTGGGTAAATATGTGGGGCTAAGGCCTGGGTGGGATTGTGGTCGGTGCAGACTCGATGGGCCGAATGGCCTCCTTCTGCACTGTAGGGTTTCTATGATTCTATGATTTCTATGAATACTTGGCTGAGTTTCAAAAGCAGAACCACATACCTTAGCAGAGGGCTATGTTCACGTTTTTATTGAAAGTTTTAAGAGATGGTTATAGAATAATCTTTCTTTGGTAAATGAATAATTGTATTTACGTTTGCTTTTAGAACAGATTCACCTCTTGAGGGAATTATGTTTTAATGCCTTTTTTGAATGAAAGGTTTTTTCAGTATTGTGTATTTTAATGAAAGCGCTGTAAGATTGGTAGATTTTTAAAAATGTCTATTTCAAAGGCAACATGTGGTCTTCCCAAAATGGATAAGGCTGAGTAGTTAAGGAGAATACAATGGAGGGCATGGGGAGTATGAGGAGGCATAAAAAGAGTTTGAAGATATGAGGAGGCATGGGGACCTGTGGGTGAGTGAGGGGTGGTGAGGATTTGACAACCTGACATTCATCATTGCAACTGGGCCAATGTCCCAGAAAACAGAGGTCAGGGCTCCAGCTTGTCAGCATGGCCTCCTGCCCATCTCCATTGCTGCCTTGAAACCAGGTGTAACAGACAGAGAAGGTTATGGGGAAACCTGGTGGAGGTCCTGAAGGATATTGACAGAATAAAGAAGGAGAAACTGTTTTCCGCGACAGAAATGTTGATAGCCAGAGGACAGCTTTAAGATAATTCACTAAAGAACTAGAGTTAAAATGAGGAAAGCATTTTATGCAGCAAATTGTGATGATGTGGAATACACTACATGCAAATTTAGTGGCAGCTAATTCAATAAAATGTTTCACAAGGACGTTGGAGGAATACTTGAAAAGGAAGATGATCCTTGAGTTATTGGGGAGATGGGGGGGCGGGGGGGGGGGGAGAAGTGTCATCAATTGGATAGCATTTTCAATAAGCTGGCACATGCACTTCCTTCGGAGTTGTATAATGCTATGATTGAACATCTTCTTTGAGCCAAAGGTTCTGTAAAGTGAATAATCCTAATTTGGTAAACCATTCTTCATAATTAAACAATACGTACCATCTCTGTTACCCTCCGCTGTCTGTTTGCCAAACTCGCACTATCCATTACCAAATGTGGACAGAAGTCTCTTAAAGACAGGAACAGAGGCAAGGAGGAAACGCCAAAAATATCAGAGCTCGGCAACTTGTCAATTTCAAGGCAATAATGAGCCACATTAGTGGTGGTGGTGGGGGGAGGAATCCATCCTCCCACTAATTCAGGCTAATTAAGAAGGCTAAAATTCTCTCCGAGAGCTTGTTGAGGGGGAAGAGTTGGGATACATAAAGGGGTGGACAGGATTTCAAAGTTTCAGAGCAGTTGAAGGAAGGTGGCTACACAGTGGTGTGCCAGTCACAGCTGCGCCAGGGAATCACCCCAAATCCCATAAGAGGATCGGGGGCATGGGGAAAAGGGCACTTCTTAAGGGGCTGCTCTCGGCACAGCATAGGTAGCATGGAGAGTTGGCACCTGGGCTCTGAATGGGGTTGGCACTCCCTGGCATCACAGGAAAGAAGAGAAGGGAGCAACGTTACTGAGGACAACTGGGTTGCCATCGACTGAAAAGGCAGGCTCCAGGTGGCAATGGGGGGGAACGACAGTCAGATTCTGGGCCTCATGGTAATAAGGGCAACACCATCCACAGGAAGGACAGAACACCTGGAATCAGGAGGGCAGGAAAGGGGGATGGAGGAAAGGCAATTGAAACAATACCCTCAACATAGATTGTCTGCCAAAAATGCATCAGCAGCTACCTGGAGATGACTGAGACCCAGTGTCGCAACAGACGGCACCTTTCCAGGCAGATGGTAATAGATATTTGTGCCCTTTTCACCGTCATGCCATGCCAGTAGCCGTCAAACCACTGTGACCTTGAACTTCTTCACTGCTGGCTCCTTCCAGGTATCAGCTGTGGATCTTAGTAGCCCCTCAAAAATGGTTACACAACACTGCTTCTCACTGGTCACTGATTCCCTCTCAGCCAGAGCTTCACACTGCATTCCTTTAATGACAGACACAGCCTCAGAGGGACAGAGAGAGTTGGCTCTTTCTTTCTTTGCTGGACTCCTGCAGGTACAGGGACGAGCCAGAGGGATCCATTAATAGGAACAGTTTTCACTCTCGTAAAACTGGTCTGCAACAAAACAAGTGTTTCTTCCAGACTGCCTCAGATCACCACTCCAACAGCCAACGTACGTGGAAGTGTGGGTATTGGAGATGGTGAGGCCCTGGAAGGGGACAGTTCATTGCAAGAAGCAATAGAGAAAGAGGAGATGGAAGGGGAGGGAGATCTGCTGAATAGAGAGGTACCCCTGCTTCACATTGAGGTGGCTGCCTCCTGCCACCTTCCTGGGAAAGGGTCTCCTTCCTCTCCCTAAGAGCCTCCAGCATTCCGTCAGATTGGCATTGATAAAGTGACGGTCTGACCAGCCTCATGTGCTTCCCTGTGACATCTCACTTCTTTCTGTTAGAGTGGAAGACTTTGGCACACTCAACAGATCTCTCCCTCAGGACAACCAACAGCCTCAATAATGCGTTCCACGTTCATCTAACCCACCTCCATTCCTATCCCCATTGTGACTAAGTGGACAGGAAACCCATCTCCATATAAACTAAGGGCTGAACTTGAATTAGTTTCCCATGGAGGGCGGCCAGCTCCTGTTTCCCACCTCTCTAACAAAAACTCAACCAAAATATTTCATGTACAGAAATACTAAAGCCCTCTATAACCAAAACATCGTGCTTTTACATTCATCCAGTAATACTTCCTAGAACCCTGTGTTTTGCCCCATACATATGTCACATGGCTGCTGAATTTCTAATGGCCGATCGCTCTTCAGTGGACATCATGCATGTAATAGTCATAGTTTGCATTGCCAATATATTTGACACTCTTCTCCCCATAAAATTACATCAGTCATTTACAAAACCATTCACTTATCTGCGTCAGCTTGCAACAAATATTACTTTATTTTTAACGTTTACACTCATTGCCATCTCATCTGTACAATTAATAACAGTAATTTATCTGCACTCCTCAAAATCATTGATAAATCTAAGCGAGAGTAAGTGACCCAGCACAAACTCTCGGTGACCTCTGCTTCATCGAGTGCTCTAATCTAACCCTTTCCCATTATTAACAACCCCCTGTTTAATTCCAATCAACTCACATTCAGTTTGCTCTTTTCCCAGTGATACTAAGGCATCTGGGGGCTTGTGGCTGGAGGGTTGGATGGGTGGATTAACAGTGGGTCAGATTTTCTACAAATATATGTGATTTGCAGAGAATTCACAGCATTTCTTGGACCTTCTTCATTTGTAATATTTTTTAATACTAGTGTTACAAATAGGCTCATATTAACACTGCAATGAAGTTACTGTGAAAATTCCCTAGTCGCCACACTATGGGCCTGTTTGGGTACACTAAGGGAGAATTTAGTGTGGCCAATGCACCAAACCAACACGTCTTTCGGATTGTGGAAGGAAACCAGAGCATCCGGAGGAAACCCACAGAGTCATGGGGAGAATGTGCAGACTCTACACAGACAGTCACCCAAGACGAGAATTGAACCCAGGTCCTTGGCACTGTGAGGCAGCAGTGCTAACCACTGTGCCACCCACTCATTTCATATGTAGGATGGGATTTCCCCAGGATACTTGCTTCTTACTCTTAGACTGCGACATGGAGGGAGAGAAATATGGCTTAGCTGCAGCATTTAAAAGACTGTGAGGGCCAGAGGTCCTTGAAATGGGGAAAAACAGAGAGAAGGCAACAGTGAAAGAAAGAGCAGCAGTGTCAAGAGTGTCAATTGCAGCAAAAATCCTTCCAGAAGTTCTGATAAATCAGTGGGTATGTTATAGGCCAAGATAATGGTGAAGAGGAGCAAGTATTACGTCACCGTGGATTACAACTCCCAGTGAAGAGTGAAAAGGCACAGGTCAGACATGCATGCACATGTGTGCACGCACACACACACACACAAACACATATGCACACGCACATACTGCTTTATTCCATTTCCTCAGATCAAGGTTGATGAGAAACTATTGTATAGCTGGCACCAGAAAGCATAATCACCATGGCATGTTAGCAGATACCTGGTTGAAATGAAGTGTTAAGTCAGCCAGTTGCATTCGCACCGTCTATTCTGGCAATGGAAAAGTTGCAGAAAATCGACAAATAAGTGCCACAGGGAATTGGTTGGAAGAAGCATCACCATTATGCCTTAAGCATGAATTGAACTACATAAAGTGGAGCAGATGATTACCATTGTGATGCGTTGTTATTGTCCTCACTCCTGTTACGAATGTGGGGTTTTATAAGTTGATTATATTTTTGGCTGTCTCTTTAACAAAGGTGGAATGAGCCAATGAAGAGACTCATGTGTCCTCTACGAGTTCTGCCTGACAACATGCTTGGGTGGCTTGGTTGCCATTGGGAACAGGGGTCCAAATCTGATGTTATTAAAATGCATGTGCCAATTTAACATCTGAAAACAATAATGTCTTGGCATTGCTGACTTTCTGTATTAGAAACATTGAACAGGAACAAAGAGAGAGGAAGGGAACAACACTAGTTGTGGTCTGCAGAGAAGAAAGGCTGTTTTCTCTGTTAACTACCAGGCAAAAGTAGGGGAATGCTTGTCCACTGGTTGAAGAGAGGAAACTTACAGAGATTTGAGGGCACTGGAATATTTACCCTGGCAAGGCCACGAGGAGGAATCAACAGAGATGGCCTTACCAGTTGGTTTGGGAAGTCGCAGCTGATTGAGGGAAAGGACCTTCAAAGGTCACTGAATGTTATAACTCAGCGAAATGGGAAGAAGTGAACCCATTAGAAACTGGGAATGACTGCAGGCTCTTTCTTAAGAAGAATGTAATCCTGTGGAGATTGTGCTGTAAAATACCCAAGTGCATCTTGGAGTTTCATTAAGTTAGAAAGTCTTGTGATGTCCTTGCCTCTGAGACAGAAGCCATGAGTTCAAGTCCCACACCAGGACTTGATGGCCAGGAAGGTGCATTCATACTTTGGCCAAACAAGTTTACTGTCAACCTGCAAAATTCCTTCCAACACATCAATGGCAGGTGGTAATAGTGGGAGAGACTCCTGCTCAGCCATGCTTGACGTGAAGTGCTGCCCCTTTAGCTACAAGCCCCTGGCAACAGATGAGCGACTGGTTCCAGAAATAACTAACTATAGAAGTTTGTATTAGTACACCATTAGGTTTGGGAAGAGAATTGGAATTTCTACAGTTTAGAATATTAGTAATGTTAAGTCAATGTTGATTTTAGTTTAACAGTAAAAGTTTTAAAACATGATGGTTTTAAATAGGGAGATAGAGAATATGTCGTCGAGTTACACAGAGGATTCCAGGAGCTGGACGGAAAAGGAGGAGCCAGTTTTTTCACAAAGGTGGTAGGGCAGAGGGCTGACAGGCCCAGAGACCCTCAATTCAGTGGACCAGCTTTCAAGAGGAAAAAGCAATCAGGGAGAATCAATCTGTTACAGGCAATGGTGACAGTTCACTGGCACACCCTACAGACATGGATAAGTTGGAGGGAACCACCACTCACACTAGCTACACTTCCAGGAAAGTTGCCAGATAATAGCAAAGGATGTGTCAAATTTAGCTGTCCAGGATATTTCCTTAGGAACTTGACATCAGGAGGATGTTGCAAGAGAAGTCAGTATTACTTGGATGATCATCATAGCTGCTTCCATTGATTTCATCAAAACATTCTTAGCAACATCACCAGGGATTCCAAGACCCATTGGGATGAGTCAGCCTGTTCTCACATTGACCAATAACAAATGTCAAAGCCCAGTGCAGATTAATTTGTGTGACTGAAGTGACACAATGGCATTAATGGTTAACCGTGAACCGCCGGAATTTTACCGCCTTGCCCGCCATGGGATCGGAGCGGATGAGGGGTGGACAATGGAAAGTCCTCAGGTGGGATTTTACAGTTTCAGGACAAGCGAGGCCATAAAATTCTGCCCATGGTGTGTAACAGCTACCAACACTGGTCTCATCAATGGTCTCACTGCAGTACCACTTGGATTCCTTGTGGGAGCACTGAGAGGCCCTGGTACCTGTGGAAGTAGCCGTAGCTATCACGCTGCAAGTATCAACTTCTCTCACATCCTCCTTGATGTCATGTTGCCATGGAAATATCCTGGGCTGCTGCACTTAGCGGCATCTTCGGCATTATCTGGCAACAGAAACCAATCACTACAGCAGCCAAGAAGTTGGGAGCAACACTAAAGCACACCAAAAGATGGAGGAGGTCTTTGACTGGAGTTCATCATGGCCTTTACCAGGTAAGTGATGAGAGGAAGTGTCAGCTTCTAATAGCCTTGCTGCATGGGAATATTCGTTCTGCTACCCCAAGGCTGACACCATGGATCTGATGGTTCTAGTGAGTAATGGACATAGGGTGGGTGGGATGGAGATAGGCAAGGGTCCCAGGTCTTCCTCTTTGCAGGCATTTGCTTGCAGGGGGGCAGGGATGGGCTGATCAGAAGAGATTTAAGAAGGAGGAGAAATGGAGTTTGGAGCAGTAAGATGAAGTATACCTCATCAATATACTTTATCCACTTCCCTGCTGCGAACCCGTCTGATTTTGACAAGATTGCAACATTAAATCCAGACGATGGTATCGGGAAGAAATGAAGAACAAAATAGGCAAATAATGCGCATTAAGTGAGTGGCCCATTAAGGTTTATGCAGCCTTAAAAGTTATCCTGCAAGCTTTTGTAATTGGGCAATTAAGTTAAGAAGATTGCTGATTTGCCCAACGAGGAACAGATATGAAAACCATACACTACCAACATCTGGAAGGCTCACAGTTTTTGGAAAGGTACCAATCAGGTAGCAGTCGCTGTTACAGTGAAAACAAATAATGTTGCTCAATTTATTTTTTCCCAAGTTGTTTTAGGCCCAACTGAACATAAATAATATAAATATACAAACATAACTAAAATGTGCATTTAAATGTATTAAAGGTATTACTGTGAATGAGTTTCAGGGCATAAAATTTTAAAATATGTTTCAAGGAATTAAACTGGCACCCTGTTTCTGTGTTATTATTGACATTCCGCAAAATACCAAGATCCATGCCTGGATAATGTAAACAAACCACTCCTTCCCTTCATTATTTGTTGCGGCTTTGAATATCTCTGACTGGCATCTTTCAGTAAACCAGTGCATTGCCTGCTCAGCACCAGTCAATCAATTAACTTCGGTCTAAAAGTATTGCTTTCATCAAGATACACACTTCATTAGGCTGGAAGTGCTGATGTCCATTAGTCCTCCGATCGTAAAACCTTCAAAGGCGAGCAAAAAAAAAACAAAAATTAAAATTTAAATTTAAACGGGTAATGACCCACCAATAAGGTGCGAGCTGAAATGCCTTGAGGTTTGGATTTTTAAAAAAAATGGTGCCAGAGACCCCCATGTCTATTATTGAAATAAGAACAGAGGGGTGGGTGACGCGGTGAACTCTAGGATATAACCGCAGGCAGAAGGAGCGAACCTCATTAGAAAACCTCATTTTCAATCTCATCTACTCAAGTTTGAATCCAGCCAAGATAAAAGGAACACTAAAAGGCATTTAGACTGCAGTGAAAAATCTGCTCATCTGAGGAGACTATGCCAGAAATATGAATATGTGGGTCATTTTTAGGATACACTTTCTAGATGCCATTCCAAATCATAAATAAATCAAAGCTTTATGCTGCCCTCAAATTCAACACTAATTTGGTAATTGTTGTCAGACTGACTTCAACTGGATTGTGCTCTGAATGGGTCTGGCAGCAACTGTCGGAAGAGAAACAATCTCAACACTTCAGGTCAATAACCTTTCATCAGAACTTTTTCCAATGTTTTCGGTTTTTATTTCAGACATTGCAGCATCTGCAGCGCTTTATTTTG
Organism: Mustelus asterias; assembly: GCF_964213995.1. NCBI lineage: Eukaryota > Metazoa > Chordata > Chondrichthyes > Carcharhiniformes > Triakidae > Mustelus > Mustelus asterias. The sequence goes on along the minus strand of NC_135812.1, from coordinate 84,095,702 downwards.
GAAGCTGAGACGCAGGTATTCCTCACAGATTATGTAAACTGGTCTGAACGAGACATTCTTCCTCGGCAAAGAAATGAACAGCCAGGGGAAATTAGAATTCCCATGCCTTTTATTCTTCAGCTTAAAAAACGCACACGGATAAATCATACAGCAGCTACCCAATTGCACTTTAACGGTGAAATATTTTGACATTCCCAGATGAGAATAAATCCATTAAATCAAAATGTTTTAGGAATTTGTTCCAGGGTATGGTACCTTTCGGATATGTCAAATGTGAGTTACTTAATGTATTACGATGTAAATGGCAATTTCTGTTTAAGATTATTAGTGTCTCAAGTGGGCTTACATTAACACTGCAATGAAGTTACTGTGAAAACCCCCTTCGTCGCTGCACTCTGGCACCAGTTCGGATGCACTGAGGGAGAATTTAGCATGGACAATGCACCGAACCAGCATGTTTTTCAGACTGTGGGAGGAAACCAGAGAGTGGGAAACCGAACTGTGGGAGGAAACCCACGCAGACACAGGGAGAATGTGCAGACTCCGCACAGACAGTGACCCAAGGCCGGGAATCGAACCCGGCTCCCTGGCACTGTGAGGCAGCAGTGCCAACCACTGTGCCACTGATTTTCAAAACTTAGAATGTCAAGAAAGTAAAAATTATTAATTTTATGGTACTGTAAATTTCTTTGATGTAGCTTTCATCCATGGGAAATTACAGAGGAGTTAATTGTTAACTGCAATGGTTGTAAGAAAGTTGGCGAATATTTAAAAATTTGCCAAGGATTGATATTTGTGATCACAACATTGCAAACGAAAAGATACACTTGCACAGTAATGATGACAACAGTTTTAGAGTTGGACCAAATTTTAGGTAAAAGTCAATCAGGCAGCATCCAAGTGAACACCAAATACACTGAACATACAGCGACAAAACGGCTGGTTAAGGAACAAAACACATGTAATCTAAACCTTGTGAAATATATCAGGGAAAAACAATTTGGGACCCCCACAATGTACCGCTCCGAGAGGAAGTATTGCCTGTTTAAGCTTTAGAAGGAATCCTATTTGTGTAGGAACTCACACTAAAAGCTTGAGTGTTGCCAAATCAATAATTCATTTAGTTTAATGAGATAAGTACTTTGGAAACTAATCGGCAATTGCTTCATTTACTCTAACTTGTTAGAATCTTAATGCACTGTATTTCTCCTCTGGTAAGCAATCTTTCAGCGACTGGCTTTCCTAAAAAAAACAGAAAGCTGACTTGACATCTTTCCCCATTATCATAGAAGTCAGAAGTTAGCCTCCAATTTTAAAAGAAATTCCAGAAGATTTGAGACAATAGATTTACTGAGAGGAACTGTGCATGGATAATTAGCTACCAAATGCACACATCTTCCAGATATGAGCATGTAGCAATGGGTATTTGTGATGTTGATTGGGTTTTGCTTGATTGGTTAACCAGCAGTCATTGTTTAGCGATGAACAATCATTGGTATCTTGTAAATTGGGATATTTAAACAACACTCTAGTCTTTGAAGAGTTGCTGGCTCTAATCCATACACCTTTTAAAATCAAACCCTGTAAAAACAGCAATTGTTTTTTTGGAGGAAAATGTAGGTTACCGTGTCTGTATCCTTAAGGGAAGATTTAGCAGGAGTGAGATAAAGGTATTACAAAATGAAAGATGCCTAAGAACAAATGTGTAACCACCATTTTCTGTTTCTGTCCCACTGTGTGATAAGGGAACCAACTTCAACAAAACAAAATGTTCAACAAATTAATGTAAGTCACCCTAAATGTGAGGCCAGGTTATAAAAATGTAATTAAAAATGGCACTTGAACCAACTGACATGTCTCCCACCCAAACAACAAAGCCTACTTTTTTAATATGGATTTGGCTATCCAGCTAAATTCAAGTCTTCTTTAAGTATTCACTTCTTTTAAGTGTTACACTGATACGTTGCAAAGTTACACATGTATACAAAGTGACCAAAAGAAAAAATGCTGGAAAATCTCAGCAGGTCTGGCAACATCTGTAAGGAGAGAAAAGAGCTGACCCTTTGTCAAGGGGTCAAAGATGTGACTTTCATGTCACATCTACTTCCGTTACAGCTATCCTTCAAGCCTTTTGCTCTCACAATTAAGTTTTCCCATTTGTTTTATTTAGCACTAATTAAATCTGGCGTGCTTGGTCATCAGAGTAGGTGGCATATTTGTCTCGTAGATCTCCTGGCTCCATTTCCAAAGCTACCATGTTAAGATGTTTGCAATCCCAGCTGCCTTGGAGCTGTGAAAATTGTGCCATTGGCCAGAATGTCCACCTTGTGTTGCTGACTCTCGTGCTTGCTGTCCCTGTCAACAAACCTCCCTCCCCAATTATCGACCACAAGAAGTTTGAGTGATGAGGCCCCTCTTGAGATCCCAAAAGCTACATTCTTAATTGATACTGCAAATTGGCTTAAACCTCCTTCACTGCCTTTTACAAAATATTGAAAACAGACTTGAGGAACTTTAAATGACTGTGTGTAGTGCTTGGGGACTGCAGATGAAAGGCTCACAACTTGAAGCTTCAGCTTGGGTAGTGCTTTTGGTTGCAGAAAGCTGAAGCAAGGAGGATGCAATTTGTATAAACCTATTTTAGAACTCTCCATTGGACTGACTCCTTTGTGGCTGCTGCCCTCTGCAACTATTCTGCTTTGCTGCTAAAACCATCATTGTGGCTTTTATTAACTCTGGACTTGACCATCCCAAAGCTGTCATGACCAATCTCCCATCTCTCACTCTCTGTAAACTACAACTCATCCAAAACTCTGCCGACCTATATCTTAACTCATACCATGTCCCATTCACACATCATCCTTTCTGGTCCTTCCTGACCTACCTTGACTCCCAGACCAGCAATGCCTCAAATTTAAAATTCTCAACCTGTGTTCAAATCCTTCATGAGCTCTCTCCTCCCCATCTCTGTTACCTCCTTTGACAATCTGTGAACTTGATATTGCTCCAAATTAGGTCCCTCGTGTATACCTAATTGTCTTATCTCATCACTGGATGCTGTGCACTCAGTTGTTTAGGCCTGAAGTTCTGGGTTTTCCTCCCTGACCCTCTTCGCCTCTCTCCATTTTAAGAAGTTCCTTAAAACCCACTACTTTGACCAAGCTAACTGTATATTGATGACTGGGACTGGCTTTGTAGGCACAAGTTCAAAGTTCACGGCACAAAACTCTGACGTAAAATAAACATCGAGAAGAACATTTACACAGCGTGATGAAATGGGCAGACACATGGGGTAGAATTTTACCAGCCCACACAAGGTAGGAACAAGGCAGAGGGGCGCCTTCTAGTGGCAGAGAAAATGCTTTGCGAAATAAAGCTGCTCCCATAGTCCCAACACTTTCTCCAGAGTGGTTTTGTCTCCATCAGCACTGGTTTTGTTTTCTTCATGATATACTTTCTGTAGCTGCAGGGCCCCGTCCTTCCTCAGCTGTGGCGACCATTTCTGGTGGCACAAATGACACCTCTGAGATTGGTCAGCTGCTGTCTGAGGCGGGACCTCCTCCTTAGTGAGGAGAGGAAATCCTATCTCTAGTCAATTAAGGCTCCACTTTAAATGGCTACGTGACAGCCAACATGGCTGCTCCATCGGTAGTGGAGCAGAAAATCCTGCCATTTGAAAAATCCTATTCAGGAACATGAATACAGAAAAGTGTGAAGAAGTCCAGTTTGGGGAGAAGAATAAGGAGATTAAATATGAACAAAATGGTACAATTTTAAAGGGGATGAGGGAACAGGGAGAACGGGATTGCATGGACATAATTTTTTTAAAGTTGGCAGGACAGATGGAGATGATGATTAATGGGTTTATTAGGAAAAGGATGCAGTACAAAGCCAAGGAAGATGTGTTAAACTTTTAAAACAGGCTTAAGCTAGAGTACTGTGTTCAATTCTGGGCAGCAAAGTTTAGGAAATACTTAGAAAGAGAGCAGAAATGATTTAACAAAATGATACCACTACAAAGGATTTTAATTCTTAAGTTTATTTATTAGTGTCATAAGTAGGTTTACATTAACATTGCAATGAAGTTACTGTGAAAATCCCCTAGTCGCCACACTCCGGCACCTGTTTGGGTACACTGAGGGAGAATTAAGCGTGGCTAATGCACCTAACCAGCGTGTCTTTTGGACTGTGAGAGGAAACACAAAAAGATACAGAGAAAAACAGACTCCGCACAGACAGTGACCCAAACCAAGAATTGAACTCAGGTCCCTGCACTATGAGACAGCAGTGCTAACCACTGTACCACCGTGCCACCCACATTTTGGAAGACAAAAGAAATGTATTCTCCTAAGATTGAAGGTTAAGAGGAGATTTGATATAGGTGATCAAAATTCTGAATGGTTTTGATAGAGTAGGGAGAAATTATTTCCAATGGCAGAAGGGTTGGGACACAGATTTGAGGCGATGGGCAAAAGAACTAGATATGACATGAGAAATTTACTTTAGTATGAAGAGTTGTTGAGATCCAGAATGCACAGTCTGAAAAATGGCAGCAGCAGATTCAATAAGTAATCTTCAAAAGGGAATTGGGCAAATATTTGATGGAAAAACCTTGACAGGGATATTGGAACAGAGGCAGGGAGTGGAACTAATCGGATAGCTCTTTCCAAGAGCTGGCACCGGTACGATGGACCAAATGACTCCCCCTCCGTCTCATTCGATGATTCTCAGCTTGTCACCCATCCAAAAACCTCTGTGTTGCTCCATGTTAAATTCTGTCGGCAAATCTGAATGTGAAGCAGCTTCAGACACTTCCTTATGTTAAATGTATGACATGAAAGCAAGTGTTGTTGGAACAAATTGCTCAGATTCTGGGATGTTGAAGACATACTCTAATCCAGAGAGGTTTGCCTAAGAGACCGACCTGAAACCTTTGAAAAGTACTTGAATTAACAGCCCAAAATGTACAGCCTTGTGTTGATTCACCATAAGCAACACGTCAGACATACATTCCTTACATTTTAATCGTTTTTCACATCACACACACTTCTCATTTCATTCTCCTCAAACTTAATGATGTTCTTTTCTTGTTATGTTGCAATACCAAATTTTCTCTAATTTTGCTGCTGCTTTTCGTCCAATTTCTTCCAGGTATTTCTGATTGTTGCTTTCTTTATAAGAGACTTAGCTCCTATTGTGTGATATACACATTTATTCCACCTCAAGTAAATTTGTTCCAGCTTATTAGTTGACGTGCAAATTTATTATTGGGATTCACGCACGCTATGATTTATTAGGACGGAGTGAGTCACATGAAATAATGAGCTTATTAGCAGCATGGAGTAACAACTTCTGGAACAAATACCCATTCATGCAGAAGGATAATTCCTCCTGTTAACAAAAAAATCAGCCCATCCTCCCTGAAGGTCCACAACTATGGGAGGCACATTAGTATAGTAAAATCACATGCTTCCAATCATGTGTTTACGTAGCAATTTCTATAACACTTCATTGGAATTCTTAATCATGGACCATTTTATCTGAATGCACAGTGTTGTTCTTTATATCTCCTTACTTCACAAATACAGCAAAGGAACAGGCCATTCGGCCCAACTTACCTTTGCTGGCATTTATGCTGAGTCGCTGAGCAGAAACTGATAGCCAAGTTCCGCACACATGAGGACGGCCTAAACCGGGATGTTGGATTTATGTCACATTATCAGAAACCCCCACATCTTTCCCCCTGATCTTGCAGAATCTCACTAGCTGTTCTGTCTGGAGACAATACACATCTCTTTAACCTGTGTTGAATGCTCTCTCCACCCACATTGTCTGTACCTTTAAGACCTGGCTGGCTGTAGAGATTTGCATTCTAATTAGTATTCTGTAACTTGATTTCTGTGTCTGTGCACTGTTGGAGAACAGATATCCACTCCATCTGACGAAGGAGCTGCGCTCCGAAAGCTTATGGTATTTGCTACCAAATGAACCTGTTGGACTTTAACCTGGTGTTGTGAGACTTCTTACTGGATTTATGCTCTACCCAGGCATCCTCACATTCTTCTTCATCTGAATCTATCTGCATGACTTTTTTTTCCTTTCTCCATCATCTGCTTGTCTAACTTACCCTTAATGTGTCTATGCTAGTTGCCTCAAATACTCTTTGTGATAGCATCTTTCGCATTCTTACCACTCGTTGGGCGAAGGAGCTTCTCCTCAATTCCCCATTGCATATATTAGTGACTATTGTATGTTTTTGAGCTCCAGTTTGTTTACACATGATGAGAACATAAGAAAGAAATAGAAGCAGGAGTGGTCCATACGGCCCCTCGAGCATGCTCCGCCTTTCAGTACAATCATGGCTGATCTTCTGCCTCAAATGCACTTTCCTGTCTGCTCCTCGTATCTCTTGATTCCCCGAGAGACCAGAAATCTGCCTCTGATTCCTGATTCTTCCTTTTACAAATGAGTGCCAAACCACAGACAAAAATATTAAAAGATACCACAAATAATTGAATAGCTTTAAGCTTGCTTAAAGTTTAAAGAATGATTTTTGCAATGAAGGTAATGAATACTTTTTACCTCCTGCCGTGGTTTTGTCCTGCTCCTGACTTGTTAATTGACCCATAAACCAAACAGGCTCAGAATTCTCCTTTGCATGCTGGTCTGAACCCACTATTCATCTGATGCACTCAGAATAATTCCTTCCCCTAGCCGTTAAAGATCACAATCTTGTATGTTACTTCGTATGGGATAATATTCTTACAATGTTCTTTCTTTTCTGTCTGTCTGTATAAAGCAGAAATCCTATGATTTAACATGGAGCAGTGGTATGAGCATTCACCTGCGATGTTAATGTGGGTGTTTGCACGTGCAATGGTCTGCCAACGTTTTTGACAGGCATAAATCAAAAATGACCACAATCATAACTCAATAACAGCCAGGATTCATCTTCTATTTTTGCCGACTCAGGCAAATTGATCAGACTTGAGACTTCATAAATGAAACAGCTCAAAAAATTAAACATTTTTTTTTTGCCATTGTTACTCAGCAGCCAAAATATCGAACATGCAAAAAATGTGTAATAAAGGACAAAAAGATTCATCCTTCTAAATAAACTTTATTATGCCTTTGTAAAATAAATTGGCATTTTGGCCTTTTTGAGTTCCTTCATCAAGGCCTTTCTTGGAAGCTTTAGGCCCTTTCAAAGGCCTACAGAACTCTGCATTCACCAGCATGTATCAGAATGATCTTCTCAGCCCATATTGTGAAGGCTCACCTCATTCACAATAATAACAGGATTCCTGACTTCCTCAGAGTTTCTGAATTATTTGAAAATTAGTTGGAGAATGACATTCAAAATTATTAAAGCTTTCCATACAATATTGTCAATTTCCTATATTCTCTCCCAGATAACATCTCTGTGCTGTTTGTATACATTTTAACAGACTAAGTGATTTTTTTTAAGCAAGAAACCCTTATTATATAATAGCATCAGGACTTGTATCCAAGATCAATTATGTCGATATCCATAATTGACTGAAAGTCCGCCTCTTCAAATCAGTTTAGAAACAAACCACAGAATTAATTTTGAGAATGTTCTTGAGGTAAAGTTTCAGATTTAAATCATTAAATACGTATTTATTTTGTTGGGGATGAAGTTGAGAGGTGAATAAATGGCTGGTTGTGTTTTCTAATGTTTAAGAATGTCTTTGGTGCTTTATCTTCTCAAATTCTTCCCGAGATTCATCCCTTCCCAGTCCTGCATCCCTCATCATTGACTTCATTACAACGTGAACAATACATTTTGGCTGGGTTTTCTTGAACTCCTACCCTAACTTCAATCGAAGAACAATCATATCTGCTGGTCATAGTGTTTTACAGCATAAAAAATGCCCTTCGGCCCATCATGTCTACACCGGCCATCAAGCACCTATCTATTCTAATCCCACTTTCCACCACTTGGTCCGTAGTCTCGGATGCTTTGGTGTTTCAAGTGCTCATCTAAATGCTTCTTAAATATTGTAAGGGTTCCTGCCTTTACCACCTTATCAGGCAGTGAGTTACAGATTCCCACCACCCTGTGGATGAAAAGGTTTTTCCTCATCTATCATTGGAGAGCATCTAATTGAAATTCCAGATTGATTTACTTCTCTGTTTTAACTTAGATTCCCTACAGTGCAGAAGGAGGCCATTTGGCCTATCAAGTCTGCACTGACTCTCCAAAAAGCATCTAACTCAAGACCTTCTCCCCGGCCTCCCCCCTCCATCCCCATAACCCCACATATTTACCATGGCTAATCCAACTAACCTACTCATCTTTCTGACACTAAGGGGCAATATGGCATGGCCAATCCACCTAACCCCACATCTTTGGAGTCTGGGGGGAAACCGGAGCACCTGGAGGAAGTCCATGCAGACATGGGGAGAATGTGCAAACTCCACGCACAGTCACCCTAAGCCGGAATTGAACACGGGTCATTGACGCTGTGAGGCAACGGTGCTAACCACTGTGCCGCCCATGTATGTGTGTTTCCCTGACTGATTATTCGGGTTTATTTGATTTTATAAATCCTCAATCATTTCTCTTTACGGTACTCTATCAAACCAAACCAGTGAGGTCTGATTTATCATTCCCATTTTTCTTCAGTTGAGATATGTACCTCTCCCAACTTTCTTAACTTGGCATATACCATTGCAGCAACATGACCTCTGACTCACCAAGAGCAAAGCAACAAGAGAACTATTAGTAACATTAGAAAATTGCCTACTCCTTGACACACTTCCTGTGTCAAACGTAACTCATGCCAATTGCTGTGTCATTCTTGCATTTCATTGACTGAAACTTCATATTCATAAATCACTGACAGACCATTGCTGAATGGGTAGGCACTGCATCAATCAGCAAATAGCAAGCAGGAATGAAAGCCATGAATCGTGGAGTTCAAATCGGATTAAAAAATAAGTAGTCAGGAACAGCTGAAACGAGGAAATCACTTGGAAAATGTTGCAAGGTTGCTTTAAGCTGCCATGTTGGATTTTTCTGCCGATATATATGTAACATTTACAGCATGAAAATGAATTAACTCGGCATAAAACGCTTATTTCCAGCTATAGAGTAGCCAGCAAGAGTGCTGTAAAGTCCCTGGAACATGTTCTCTCAAAGATGCTTAATCTTGAAATGTGAGTCCAACTCTGAACCACAGATCAACATAAACCAGGAGCACTCGCACTTAATCTGAAGTAAATACAATTTGTTCAAGGCAGTCCGATATTTTGTGTTCGACAGCACAATGTTCCATTTACCTCACCTCTTCCCCTTAATCCCAGTTTCCAAAATGACAGAAAATTGCTGATTGTACAAAGGTAAGAAACCAGTTTTGTGAGTTGAAAGTAAAACTTTTATTTTGGGCAAACCTTCAAAGCAAAACAAAGCACGTTAGTTCTGTAAACTAATTTTTGAACAGTGCAAAATATGCACTAAATGTTATGTTTGCACCATTTCCACACTACCTATAGCAGCAAGGTTTCTGACTCAATGTTAACAATAAGACATGAGGATATTGAAAAATGTTAAGACTGATGTAATTTTTTATCATTTGAATCCTGACTTTCTATAATTCCAGATGCAAATTTTGCATACCTACATTAAAATATTGTTATGATCCCCACAGCTATGAACCCGGTAGCTTGTCGAAAATATTCAAATTTCCACTGACTGAATGGAAGGACCTCAAGACAAAATTTCAAGTCTTAAGACTTTTACTAGAATAAAACTAAACTAAACTAAAAAGCAACAGTTATTCAAGAGACAATTTGTACTCCAAAGTGCAGAAAAGATCTCCCATTTAGTTTTTTAAATGACCAAATATCTCCCACCACGATTATACTTTATGAGAATGAGGTGCCCCTTGTGGGCACCTCATTCTCCAGGAATCAGTCCAAAACTAATATCAGCACCCAATTATTTGTTTCCTTTTTTTCATTTCCAAGTGAAGAACTTCTAATCCCCAAACTGGCTTTTATGGTGAGAAATAAATTGGAGATTCTTCCTTCTAGCCAAGCTAGGTGAATCTTCCAGTCTCATTGAAAGCTTCATGGTCATGATCACTTCAGTCAGACTATTTAAAGTATAACCATTTACAAAAACTACCTTTCTTAACACCTCCCTGTGACTTGGAGACTAATGACTAGATTTTTCCTACTGATGCAGATAATTTGAAGTGGGAAACCTCCAGACTTGGTAGGTCCTCAAAGAACAGTACAGCACAGGAACAGGCCCTTTGGCCCACCAAATCTGTGCCGACACAGATGCCTCTCTAATTTAATATTTTCTTGCTTCTACATGGATCCGTATCTATTCCCTCCCTATTCATGTATCTATCCATTTGTCTCTTGAACATTATTATAGAAGCTCCTTCCACCACCTCCTCCGGCAGCATGTTCCAGGCATTCACCCCATCTGTATGAAAAATTTGCCCCTTACATCTCTTTTAAACTTTCCCCCTCATTCTCAACCTATGCCTCTGAGTAATTGACTCTTTGACCCTGGGAAAAAGACTCTGACTATCCACTCTATCCAAGCCTGTCATAATCTTGTAAACCTCAATTAGGTCCCCCGTCATTCTCCGACGCTCCAATGAAAACAAACTGCCCCTTTCTGAATTAGTTTTATTCTGGGGAAGAAAGAGCAAGAGAGGGTCGCCCTCCACCCCCAGGAGCAGATTGGAGATGGCCACAGTGATGGCCAGGTGTCAAGGTTGGATGGTTAAAATGCATGCCTAGGGTCTTTGGGACTTCATTCCAGTCATTTGATTATATTTTAGGTCCCCTTGCTCTGATTCCTCATATCCCATCAATACTCAACCCACTCCTTATATCATTTCCAGATCCTCATGCCAACTCAATGCCAACTTATGATCCCCACACCAATGACCCCTCATATCTTTCATGCCAACTCATAGCCCCTCCATTCCAACTCACATAGCGTATGCTATGTATAGAAACAATTAATCCTTCAATAGAAATGCCAGGTGTGAATCTGCTTAGAAACACTCATTAAGAGTTTTTTGAAAAAATAACTGGTGTTTCTCCAATCTTACAAAAGTGTCGAACAAACTATTTGAGTATCAATAACAGAAACTTCAATCACTTGACACTCTTAAAGTTGTGGAAATAAACATTGAGGCATTGACAAAAGAGATCACATAAAAATAACTTATTATAACTTCACAGATGTGTCGATCAAACATTGGGGCATGCACTGGCATTGCGTTGGCATGGAGGTAGAATGGGGGCATGGGTAAGACTTTTTCAAGTAGTAATTATGGCGGTGGGGCGGGGGGTGGGGGGGGGGGTGGTGGTTCTGAATTCGGAGTGGGAATCCTGGAATCAGCTCCGCACAACCATTATAAAATGGCTCCAATGTCCTTCCAATTCATGAAATCTGGCCCTCACAATCTGCCCACCTTCTTCACAGCTGCCCTGGGCATTGTTTACTGATGTGAATATCTTCCACCCTCTCAGTAAGACAAGCTGCCCCCCACCCCCGCCCCCCCCAATTCAGAATAGGTCGCAACTGTCACATGAACCCTTCCATTCTTCCATTTTATCTTAACTGTCCCAAAACATAACAACCTTATAAACTTCATATTTGCAATAACAGTGACTACACTTCTTGAGGATGGCATGGTGGCATAGTGGTTAGCACTGCTGGCTCACAGTGCCAGGGACCCAAGTTCGATTCTGACTTTGGGTGACTGTCTGTGTGGAGTTTGTACGTTCTCCCCATGTCTGCGCGGGCTTCCTCCAGGTGCCCCGGCTTCCTCCCACAGTCCAAAGACATGCTGGTAAGGTGGATTGGCCATGGTAAATGCATAGGGTTGTGGGGATGTTGGTGGGGGGAGGGGGGCGCTGGGTCAGTGATTACTCAATGGACCGAATGGCCTCATTCTGCACTGTGGAGATTCTAGAAGTACTTCAGTTGCTGTGAAAAGCTCTGAGATGATCTGAGGTTGTGAAAGGTGCTATATAAATTCAAGTCTTTGTATCTATCTTCATTTACAGGTGATTGCATAAAAATGACATGCTCATTTGGCACTGAAAAGCCAGCTAATGTGGCAATCAGAACAGAGGAAAATCAGAATGATAAACTTCCAATGCAAACTATTGAGGTCACGTGAAACAATCAATCCATAATAAGCAAATCGCAAAAGCTACCAGTAAAAAGAGGCTTAATGAATAACAATGTGGAAAATAATTTGATTTTTCCAGTAATTTGAGAAGTTACCAGCCAGAAATAAAGTTTGCATAATTATGATATTAAAACAACAAGGAAATGGTTAAATGACCTATCAACAATATTTTCTTTGCTCACTTTGAGGGTAATTGTAATCATGAAAATGGGTAGATTTAGATTGGGTGGGAAGCAAAAGTACCAAGAATTTCAAGCAGAAACCCATCCTAATCAAGCCTGTCCACGTTTAACTGCAGCAGGCCACCCACCTGTTTACAGGAGGCACTCCTAAAACCTTTTAAAGATACTGCAACTTCTATTTTTACAGGATGAGAGGTCACACGACACCGGGTTATAGTCCAACAGGTTTATTTGGAATCACATTTTCACAGTGTTTCTATTTTAGGCCGATTTCTCAGGCCTCGGAAACCAAGCAGGTAAATGAGGTGAGAGGGTCTGGCTGCTTACGGCAACGGCCCTTACAGCACTGCATGTCTCCCCGTGACTGCCACCCCCAATGCATGATTGGCCCTGTGGTCACCAACACCTTCCTTGATCTTTTCATTGACTCCCTCTCCATCAGCCTACCTGGCCACCCACAATCATGCTCTACCCATCCCCTGGTTTCACGCTCCCTCGCTGCCGCCACGGCTAAAATTTACTGTCTCCTTGGCTGCAGCCTTCTGTGCAGCTTTCATCACCTTACAGGTGGCCAGGTCTATCAATCAGGCTTACTTTCCACAAACCTGGGAGGGAAGTGTGTTTGGGGAAACCCAGCAGTTAGAGGATTCCCCACGCTCAAACCGCACCCTGATAAGTATCATTATTTCGCCAGCCATATCTCTCAGCAATGACCCATGTCTGACTAGTCCCATTCATTTATCTGAATTCTGGGGCCCCCATGATTCCTCCTGGTCCCTCGGCCTCCCGCAGTCCCAGCTGTGGCCACCGTTCTCAATCTGGATCTGAAGAGTCGCTGGCCATTAAATTGATCAGCAGCTCTTTGAGGCAGGTTCCTCATCCTAAATGTCCCAGGAACCCTGAAAACTGGCAATCGCATGTTTGAATAAGATTTAATTGCACTGGGACTCTTGGAAATAGCTTCAGGGCAGTTGCCACCAGCTCTCTGACTAGTGAAGAGGACCCATCGCCTTGACCATTAAAATCAACCCAAAGTTCCAGTATTTTTCTCTCCTTTTCATGTTTCTTGGCTCTCACTATGACTACTTGTACTAGAATCATAGAATTACAACAGTACAGAAGGAGGCCATTTGGCCCACCGAGCCTGCACCGACAACAATCCCACCCAGGCCCTATCCCAGTAACCCCATGTATTTACTCTGCTAATCCCCCTGATACTAAGGGGCAACTTAGCATAGCCAATCAGCCTAACCCGCACATCTTTGGGAGTGTGGGAGGAAACCGGAGCACCCGGAGGAAATCCACGCAGACACGGGGAGAATGTGCAAACTCCACACAGACAGTGACCCAAGGCCAGAATTGAACCCAGGTCCCTGACGCTGTGAGGCAGCAGTGCTAACCACTGTGCGATCCCTGTGCTACGGTACGGTAGCACAGTGGTTAGCACTGCTGCTTCACAGCTCCAGGGTCCCGGGTTCGATTCCCGGCTCGGGTCACTGTCTGTGTGGAGTTTGCACATTCTCCTCGTGTCTGCGTGGGTTTACTCCGGGTGCTCCGGTTTCCTCCCACAGTCCAAAGATGTGCGGGTTAGGTTGATTGGCCAGGTTAAAAATTGCCCCTTAGAGTCCTGGGATGCGTAGGTTCGAGGGATTAGCGGGTAAATATGTGGGGGTAGGGCCTGGGTGGGATTGTGGTCGGTGCAGACTCGATGGGCCGAATGGCCTCCTTCTGCACTGTAGGGTTTCTATGATTTCTATGATAAAAACAAATCAGCTAGTTTGTCTATTTGGTGATCCGTTTAGACTATTTGGTGACTTAAGGATTAGTGTGTAATTTCCATATTAAAATGTTACTATTAAGTTACATTTAGCTCACAGGGAGTTGAGTCTACTCAACAGCCACATGCTGAAGGTTTTGATTGGTATTCGTTCGTGATCCTTGATGAATTGAAAACTGATCTCAGAAAAAAAATAATATCAGTTGGTTCAGCCTCATTGATCGAAACTGAAGCTGAGCACTTGTATTATCCACAATGTTGCTGGTATTTTTGCAGAACCTGGCCTGTGCACCACAATTGCATGAGGCAAATGCTGACTGGCTTAAAATGGCAGACCACCATGCCTAGTTTTAGTTCAAAGGAATGACAGCAGTAAACATATTTCGATATTCTTGCAATACCATTAGCTTCCCTTGGCGCTTGAGAATCACACATCACAAGCATGCCCAACAAGTGTACCTTTTCTGGAATGTAATTATATTCTGAAGACAGAAGGCGTTTTGTTTGGTGGAACTGCAGAATCAGACAGCATTGTGTTCCATGAATGTGGAGGGAGCTTTTGAGACGCATGGCATTCTGAGTTTCCCAATTCCTCAATGATTCTGTGATAATACATTCACTCTCTCCCAACTTGTCAGTTCATAGGTTCCTTCAGACACACAACAGCTTGCTAGGCTAATTGTTTGCTTCAACAATTCTTCTTCAAGGGGATTAATTTGTTCCAACGTAACCAGAAAAGGCAGTTTCATCCTTTTGAAGGCGGCTTGTATGAGTGACAGTCAGCACAGAATAAAACCCTGCCTGATGACTCCACTTTCTCATCTCTCAATTCTTGCAGGAATTACAGGTGTATAATTCAGAAGAAGGATCAATGGAACACACTTTTGGCAGTGTAAGGCTTTTTTAAAAAATCAATAATTTCCTCAAGACACAATCCTTGGAAAATACACAATTCTTTTCCGGCATGTTTCGTGTTGGAACATGTGACACTGATGGCCAGGATAGAAGCTAACTGGACCAGCAAGCCTGCAACACACAATGAAAGGCAAAGCATCATGAATGAACCCTCTCTCCCTCCTTCACCACACCACCTGCAGCCAAGAGGAAAAAAAGCCTTCACCAAAAGAAGGAAATTCCTCTTAAATCCCTTGAGCAATCAAACCAGTCCAGGAGACCACATAGACCAAGAGCATGCCACAATGACATTTACCTTCTATATTAAACAATTGCTGCCCCAACCAAGAACTGTCCCAACTTCTCTTGAAGGCATACAGAAAACTGGCACCCACCACAGTGCCAGAAAATGTATTCTAGATGTGTACTATACTCTGGGAAAGGAAGAACACTTCTAACATTCATTTTATTCCTACTCTTTCATAGTTTCAATTAGTCTTTCCCCATCTGTGAGACCGGAAAAAATATCTCAAAAGGGATGCTATTGAGTCTTTTAATATTTTTTATATAGATGTTTATCAGGTCACCTCGAAGTCCACACTGTCTATGATACAGAAACCAAGGACCTTGAGCCATTTCTCTGTATCACTGTATCATTGTGTCTGCTATCTCTTTCTGGTTAAATCAAAACCATGCCTGCCTTTTCAGTTAAACATATACATCTGATGGAATATTTGAAAAAGAACAGAGAGCTGTCCTAATATCCTAGCCAACAGTCTCTCCTTCACCCAACATTCATCCCTCAACCAACATTGCCAACGTTACGTCAATTGGCCGTTCCTTACTGTTTGTGGTCTCTTACTGCTGCAAATTGGCTGCTGTGTTTCTCATTCATGTCAGTGTTGTTTGATGGGGTGTTCCGAGGATGTTATAAGACTGGTCATTGCTGAAAAAAGAGATGTGCTGTCAAAGTTTTTTTTATCTTGCACTGTTCAGGACAGTTTGCAAAAATACCAATTATAAAGGGAAAAAACAATTCATATTGTGTGAGAAGAGGGTGCTGATTGGTTGGCAGGTGGATTCTAATTAGTAGAGGCATTGCCATGGAGAATGCACCAGGGAACAGTTAACTACTAACTTTTTGTTCAGATTCATATCAGGCAGGTCACCTCTGGCTGGTCAAGACATCACCATGGGGAATAAACCAGGGAATGGCTGTCTCCCAAGCTTTTGTTTAGTTGAAAAAGGTGCAATGTGTGGACATGCTCCTTCTGTTTGCACAGGATAGGGCTCTGTGTCAATATATGTGACATACAGCATACGTAAGTGAACCAACCTTTGTGCCTGACTGATAATCTTTAATTGGTTCTCAATACAACTCTTAGCCCAATCAGGATTGTTTAGCAAGTGTTTGATCGTTGGACATCATATTGTGAGCTTTGCAAGCAATGGCTGGTTGGGTATGCTTTACTCTGCCTGTTGTGCCAAAGGGATGTGATGTTTAATATGATCCACCGGTTATTGGGAAATATGACCTATATACCTGGCAGCAGACTGGCACTGAAATTCATCTGCCACATTACTCATTACTCAGAACACAGATCCCTGTTGGTTATACACAGAGGGAGCATGTCCACGCATTGCACCTTTTTCAACTCAACAAAAGCTTGAGGGACAGCCATTCCTGGTTCATTCCCCGTAGTCATGCCTTGACCAATCAGAATTGACCTGCCTGGTTTAAATTTGAACAACAGCTTGGTAGTTAACTGCTCCCCGGTGCATTTGCTGTAGCAATGCCTCTAGCAATCAAACCAACCAATCTGCACTCTCTTTTCATGCAGTATGAATTATTGGTCCTTTCGCTATTGGCATTCTTGCAAATCTGTCCTGATAAGTGCAAGATGAAAAGCTTCCACATCCTGTATTTTTCAGTAATGCTCCAGTTCTGTACTACCCACTGGGAGAATCGACCCCGTAATCCCTATTCCATGGGAATGAATAAATCCATTCCGTATTTTTCAGGCCTAGTATTCTAGATTGGGTTAAAAAAAAAGTTTTTATATCAATTGTAGAAATTGCTGGAAAATCTCAGCAGGTCTGACAGCGTCTGTGGACAGAGAATAGGACCAACGTTTCTGAGTTATTTATGAGATTATATCAAAATGGTCTTCTTTCATTCTGTAATACAAAATAACAAAAGGTCTGTGACATGACCATTTGAAATCATTTTTCTGTTCATTACCTCAGTGGATTTGTAGTTCACCCTGTCCTCGGTGCATGGCTGCAGCAAGAATGTTATTCATATAGTTGCGTTTCAAACAAAGCCTTGAACTGGTTTTGGCATCATCCTTTTGAGCACAGAATGGCAATATTAGGCTACCCGAAAGTTCAAGTTTCTATTTCCCCACGCACTAAAACAGCCTCATTAATAGGAAAGGATGTTGACATGAGCACCTTGATGAAATGAAGTTATTAATTAGCTTTGCACAGTGGCAGATATTGAGAACTCCAGCCTCCTTTGTGCTGGTGGTAGGTGGGATGTGATTGATTTAAAGGTGCGCTGATTCGTGAGTTCAGCCCACGTTCAGGATGGTACATCAATAACTCTGAGCTGCAGTGGGTGTTATAAATCTTACAGATCTTATAAATGATCCTTAAAATGTGGAACAATTTTTGGAGGCTATATTTTCTTTATTTCACTCTCCTTCGCACAGGATCTCTTATCCCTCATTACTGTCCTACATATTACATAATTTTTGTCAATATTTGCATTAACACAAATGATATAATTAAAGGCAAAATACTGAGGATGCTGGACTCTGAAACAAAAACAGAAAGTGCTGGAAAATCTCAGCAGGTCTGACAGCATCAATGGAGAGAGAATAGAGCCAACGTTTTGAGTCTCAGACGAAGGATCATCCAGACTGGAAACGTTGGTTCTGTTCTCTGTCTACAGATGCTGTCAGACCTGCTGAGATTTTCCAGCAATTTCTACAATTGATATAAAACTTTTTTTTTAAACCCAATCTAGAATACTAGGCCTGAAAAATACAGAATGGATTTATTCATTCCCATGGAATAGGGATTAGGGGGTCGATTCTCCCAACCCGCTGCACTGGAGCTGTATAAATTATTATAATGAGCATTTGCATG
Source organism: Mustelus asterias (assembly GCF_964213995.1). Lineage (NCBI taxonomy): Eukaryota > Metazoa > Chordata > Chondrichthyes > Carcharhiniformes > Triakidae > Mustelus > Mustelus asterias. The sequence continues at coordinate 84,077,502 of NC_135812.1, read as the reverse complement.
TCATGAGCGAGCCCGAGACTGAGGTCGCCTGGCCTGCTAACCTCTCCTGCTCCCACCAGGAGTGGGGGGGGCTGGCAACCTGACCCTGCTGGAGTGAACGGTGCCCCCAGAGGGTCAGGGGTAAGGGCAGGGTGCCCCCTGGGCATTGCCAGCTTGGCAGTTCCAGCCTGCCTCCTGGCACTGTGGCAAAGTGGCAATGCCCAGGGGGCACATTGGCATTGCCCACCAGGCATTGGGCAGTGCTAAGGGGGGGTGAAGACAGGAGGGTGGGACCTATAGGGGGTGGGGCCTTTGGGGTGGGAGATTGGTGGGGGTGGGGGGGGTCAGGCTGCCAGTGGAAGGGGGGGTGCAAAGATTGGAACTGCCGGGGGGCTGGAGATCGAGGCGGGCCCAGAGCAGGGGGTTATCGGGGCTGGCCGACGTCCGGGAGCCCAGCCATCAGGTGGTTGGGGGGGTGGGGGGCGGGGGGGTCGCATGGCCAGTTGTGCAGGATGTGGGATCGCGGGGCTGGCCAGCGATCGAGCTGGCCAGCACTTAGGAGGCTGGCAGTGCAGGGCTACTGTGCGTGCACCGATCTCAGCGCTGACAGATCGGCAGATCGACACGTGCGTAATGGCCTGCTCAACGCTACACTGCCAGCCTCTCCAACTGGAATAGGCCCCGTCCGCTGATTTTTAATGAGATTCACGCTAGGGCACTCTATGATGCACAGAGTTTTGGAGATTCAGTTTGAAACTCTCACTGAAATAAATAGTGGGATTTACTCCAGCTTTTACACAAATTCTGCACTTTGAATTTTCTTGGGAGAATCCCACCCAATAATCACCAAGCAAAATTAATAATGGTAAGGTTAGGTAAAATGCCACAAATAAATATGGTAGCACACATTATGTTTGATACAAAATCAAAATACTCCAGATGTTGGAAATTTGAAATAAAAATAAATAATGTTGTAAGGACTCTCAAGCAGCATCTGTGGAGAGAAACAGAGTTAATATTTAAGTACCTGAAGGAAAGGCAGGAAGAACAAATGAGAAGGTCTTGTTGGAATATGTCTTTAAGCAATAGCAGCTACAAGGGAAGTGTGTCATGTAATCCAGTCTCAGTTTCACTTTGGCCTGTGAGCAGAACACAGCACACACAGCTTTGCAGCTGTATATCTTCAACCTTTCCAGCCGTCTATATGTGTTCCCCTATGCCTCGTTTAAATAAGTGAACCCACAACCTGTTTGCTCGTCCCTTATGAGTGATTGGTGCCTTTATATCATTCTGAAAACATGACAGGTCTGTGAGTGGAGGCCAAGGATGATTAAATAACAAAAGAGTTCATGATGCAGCAGTGGAAGAGAGTCATAATGGATACAATGAAGAAACAAGGGGTTGTGTCCAAATGAGGCGTGAATTGCTACATAAATACCATATGAATGCAAAATGAAAAGGTAAAGAAAGAAACAAGATGAAGACTGACCCAGAAAAAACAAAAAGGCAGAAGAAAAAGAACGCATAAAACAAGATGGAGGCAGAGTTTTTGTTCTTAATCTATGTTTAATACGAAATCAATTGAAATTTTAAGAATATTTTATATCAGAAGAAAGATAAAGATTATAATTTGCTAGATTCTACATTGTGGATATTACATCTAACTATTTAACATGTACCAAATTGGTTTTGCATATGTCAAAAATAAGTGTAGAAGGACATGCTTTATTAATAGAAGTAGCGCTACTCATTAAATTTGGGAGTTTGCTGTCTTTTTAAAAATGTCAGTTTAATTCTTGTGGTCCTAATGGTGCACATTCACTTGTGTCTTCCAGTCTTGAATGGTTTAAAATGAGCAAGTTATTTATTTAAGGTCTTTATCAACGCTGTAATATGCAGGGACGACTGTACTAATTCAACATGGTTTTCATATTGTGTTGCACTGCTGCTGTTTATGGTAATCAAGATGAGTGCAAGTTGATCATCAGGAGTGTTGTGCGCCACCTCAAGGTGATAATCTTACAGTGCTGTTTTAAAATTACACTTTAAAATGTCTCCAAACAGTTCTTTAAACATTAATATTAAAGTTCCGCCAGTAAAAACATGCGGGTGAACAAAACTCTGCTCATGTTTAGCTGTGATTTGTGTGAGCTGACAGTGACATGAATGGGATGGAATACCAATCAAGGAACAACCTCGTTCCATCAATAAAATAGTAGCCTTCTTCAAACGACTGCAGTATGGACACTAAACGCACCCATAACATCAGCCGCTATGGTAGAAATGCATCATAGTCATTTACCCTGCACAAACATATATCCCTTCTTTCGGAGCCGAGGTTTCTGTTCTTTGCTGCGTTCCCCAGTGGGCTCTGGGTATGTACAGCTTTTCTCAATGAGGTGGCAGGAGTAGACTTTCAGAATGTTCCAGCCTTGTTTTGTGCGTGACACAGTTGGTGGACTACAATTTCCTGAATGCACCGGTGTCAGTGAAATATCACACTGATGGAAAACTCTGTCCAAAACACCATTCAATTTAATACTGGCCTAGCAGGGAGGCCAAAATTTTAAAATGGATCTGCAGTGCACTTCAGGCTGGTCCTGCTGTCCAGTACAAGAAAATATTCTGGTGCATTGAGACAACATCCTGGATTTGTGATTGGGCAAGTAAGAACTTGAGCGTTGCTGAATAAAAAAGAGACATGCTATCGAAGCTTTTTACTTTGCATTCATCAGAACAGCTCGCAAGATAAAGCAACAGCAAAGGGAACAATTTATACTACATGGGAAGAAAATGCTGATTGTTAGCAAGTGAACTCTGATTTGTAAAGGTTGCCATGGAGAATACAGTATAAGTTGATGTGCAAGATGGAAAACTTCGATAATATGTCTCTTTTTTCAGCAATACTTAAGTTCCTAACTACCAAATCACTATAAATAAGAATTTCTGCAGATTCTGATGGAAATTTGAACCAAGAGAAAAAATACCTTCCAGAACGGTTACCATTACAATTCCCAGACCCTTGGCCCTATTAAACAAATAGGTCCCTCAGTCTCTCAGGATTCAATTGCTTCGACTTTACAAATTTTGGTTACCAACTCTCCAGGCCTCCCCTATTACACTCAACTCCCTAAATGTTCTTACTTTCTTGATGCATGGTGATCCCCTCCCTGTACCCCTTCATACTCTGATTCCCAACAGCTTCTAGGCTGAGAAAGTGACTGCAGTGACTAATTCACCTGTGCGACAGATTCCAGACTACCTGTGAGCAATGTCAGAGCAAAGTAGTTGTGCTTGCAAACCTCTGGGCCCGTTCCAAACACACAGCCGCTACCATCCAGAAGGACAAGGGCAGGAGATACATGGAAGCCCCACCACCTGCAAGTTCCCCTTCAAGCCACTTGCTATACCGTCTTGGAACGATTGCGCCGTTCCCTCACTGCCACTGAGTCAAAATCCTGGAACTTCCCCCCTAGCAGCACTGTGCGTGTATCTACATAACATGGACTGCAGCGGTTCAAGAAGACAGCTGAGCACAACCTTCTCAATACATGCTGGCCCAGCCTGCAGAGCCCACATCCTTCGAATGAATATTGAAAAAAAACAATTTCCATATCTAAAAACAGATACACAAACTGGGATTCAGGTGTGAGACATTTAGTAGCTGATTGATGTTCCGCCAATATAATCTCAGTTCAGCCAGAAGGTTGCTGGATTAAATCCCTCCAAACGTTCATGAGGTAAATCCAGCCTGACACTTCAGTGATGTTCTGAGGGGACCACTGCATTGACGGAGGCACGGCTTTTTCAGGTGAGACATTAAACACAGCCCCAGCTGGTTATACAAGATGGTGTAACACTTTCTAGAAGAAACACAGTGAGCTCTCTCAGTGGGCGGGATCTTCCGGCCGCGTTTGCCCCAAGACTGGAGTATTCTGCCCGAGGTCAATGAAACATGGCATGGTCCGCCGCCGCCCGCTACGATTCCTATGGCGGGCAGGATGGGAAAATTCCGCCCAGGGTCTAGGCCAACATTCATCCACCCACTAAAACAGATCAAATAGTAATTTATCTTGGAATTTGTGGGACGTCACTATGTACAAATGGCCTTCCATGTTTACCTAATAAAAAACACTGACTATTCTTCCAAAGTAATCTGCTGTAGAGGTAGAGGAATTATATATATTATATATATATATATATATATATTATATATATATTCATTTATTTTATATATATGTATAAAGCCATCTGTACTTTCTGTGGCTCCAGCTCAAATGACATGGCCTGTCATCAAACAGCCACCATAGTGGCATAGGATGTTTTTGATGAAACAAAAACAGAAAATGCTGGAAAATCTCTGCAGGTCTGACAGAGCCGGATGAAGGGTCATCCAGACTCGAAACATTGGCTCTATTCTCTCTCCACGGATGCTGCCAGACCTGCTGAGATTTTCCAGCATTTTCCGTTTTTGTTTCAGTTTCCAGAATCTGCAGTATTTTGCCTTTATCTTTTTGATGACAGTCTTTGTGTACTATGGAACATTGGAAAATGGAATTGTGTTTACTCACGATGAGTGGTTTTCCCTTCTGCATGTACGCTTTGTCATTTATTAAATCAAGCAGTGCATCTGAGTTTGAGATATTTATATTTTCAAATAAACCACTTAATTTTGTGTCAGTAATTCATCTGGCTGTCAACTCAGTAGGGGTGGTTATTACAAATTTCAGTTCCTGATTCTTTTGTGGGCGACTTACTTAGCAATCATTTAGTTCTGAAAGGATTAAATACATTCATAAAGAAATAATCTTGATTTCATTGATCCTGTCACTGCTCTGGACAGCAAAGTTCCTTTCTGCCTTTCTGAAAGGTTATTGGGGATAATTTGATCCCCAGCCCCATGGCAGGTGGGAGAGGGCCAGGGAAGGCAGTGATTAAACTGACTAACTTGCAAAATCCAAACCCAGCCTGCCATGAATGTCCTGTTTCTATATTGACCACAATTGGCCTCTAAGTAACCTGTTCAAGACGTAGGTCTGTAATTGTAATATTCAAATGAGCTGCCATTCATGACCTTTTCAGACTGGGTTCCCCAGATACCTGGCAGCCAAAATGAAGTGTTAGCAGCTGGATGCAGCAGGTAAGTACTTTTTATAGCATTGCTTGTGGGCATGGAGGAGCAGGAATGTTACCCACCTTCCTTTTCTCCTGCGATTAGCTCTCTCAATCCTGATTGCCAGTCCTATTTTTCCAAACCCCACCAATCCTACAATTTTTACTGGCTCCCTAGTAAAGGTATATATACATATATATATAATATACATATATTACCATTTCTCTCCTAGATGCCACTCTGACTCCTTGTCACCCCTGCAATGTTTCCTGATTCTCCGTCCCTCATAATTGCCACTCACTCACGAATCTCCCAATGTTTCTCAGTGTCCTCTCCCTTTCAACTGCTCACCAGACCTCCTCCAGCGCCGTAACTGACCATGCAATATTTCCAAGTTCTCCCCCCGACCTCGCGACAGCCTTTCTGAACTCTCCCCTGACCCCTACCAACTCCACAATGTTTCCCAGTTTCCGTCCCATTTCTAGTCCAACCCTTCCCAAGCTGAGCCACAAGTAGCTGCAATGTTTCCCTGTGGCTCTTGGCTGTAGCCTCCCATAGCTTGCTTTGTCCTCCAGTGGCTGACCAGCTGGTCAATGAGGCCTATAACCAGCTGAGCAATGGAGTGAAAAAGTGTTAATGAGATAGCGTTGTTAAATCCAGCAAGGTCTCGGCATGCCGAGGGCCGGTGCACATCATTAACAACTTGTAGGCCACAAGGTTTTTTTTTTCCCAATAGTTTTTCCCTCACACCACCGCTTATCAATACTCCCTGACAATACCAGTTGCATGACTGACAGTGTCTATAATGCCAGTTCAGTACAAGCAGTATGATTAGTGCTTTGCCTCTAAGGTGACTTGGATGTCTTTATATCTCCTGTGCTCACCTACAGCAGTGCTTCCCTTTGTAAGTCCAGCTAAATGATTACTTTCTCCCCTGAGGTGACTTAAGACCTCTTCTCAGTTTTCTTTGACAGATGTTTCTATGCCATGCTCCGCAAGTCTATTTCTTCTTTTCTGACCTCTCCTAAATTGTTGCCTTTTTCTTTGCAATGTGACACCTTTACAATCTGATAAAGACCAGTTGATCTCCACCTACGACAATCGGAGGAAATAGCTACTTCAGTGAGAAGGAAAAACTCCCAAGTCCTCCGAAAAGACAAGCTGTGATGCCAATGTAATAGGATAGTGCTGCAAGTAAGAGCTTAGGATGGAGGATGAGGATATAACCTGTCTTGCGTTTAACTTTTTAAATGTTGAGTTAAAACAAATGCAGGATATGATCCATTTATCTTAAAAAACTGAAAATTAAAATACATCCTCATGAGTGTCTATATATATATCTTCTCTCTGCTGTTACCCCTTTCATTTACAATATGGTGTAGGCACAGAAACAAAACAGCCTTGCTGCTGGGTGGGTAGCCTGACGTGGACAGCAGTGATTACACCTCAGCGTAAAGGGACTGGAGGAAAAGCATGGGCAAACTTTACAAACACGTCTCAATATTAGGCTTCCTAACAAGACATAAATGTTTCACTGCATGTAACCAGCAGTAACTTGCCTCCAATCATATGCCTATTTATTTTCGGATATTGGACTGGCATTGGTGAATCACTCACTTTATCTGCCAACTATAAAAGATCCATAACTCACTTGCCTATGGCAATCATGAATTATGAAGGTCTTCCTCATGAATAAAATACACTGCTATGGTGAAATATTGCATTTATTCTATTGACTTTAATGTTTTAAAATGGGGGGTGAAAAAGTAAGATTGGTTAAAAAAAAATTCCTATTTTTAAATGTTTCATCTAGCTGATCCCTTTATGGGAAGAGGCCAAGCTCAGCAGTTTCACAACTATGATGTGCATAATGATGTGTACTCAGCTGGCACTGAACTGTCCCAGCTTGGATGCTTCCCATTTAGCATCTAGGACAGGGAAGGATGCTGATCTGTGGGATTGCTTCGGGAGCATCTTGCTTGCTGCTTGCACAGCAGACATTATCTGAGCGCTCTCCTGTAAAATGGGAGACCTGGAGCAGCAGGTCTCTACAGAGGCAGGGAGATATCACCATAACCACTATCCCTTTTTAATGGGGACTCTCAACCCTTCTGCTTCCGAGGCTCAGCATTGTGTTATAAAAATTCCCAGACGCCCTGCGACGCTAGTATTTTTTCGGTGTAAAGATTAGTCAGGCGCACAATTTAAACGCGTGCAGTTATTATTTTTTTTTTGTTTTACTTAGTGTGACGAGAAGACTGATTGCCTAATCCTTAGTGAGGGAATGCTGCATTGAGCGAGGTTGGAAAATGGATGTAAAAAAATGATGAGTTTTCCTGTCGTGCCAACAAGGTGAAGGAGGCCTTAAAAAAAAACTTCCTTTAATATGTACTGGTGGTATAGAACTAAGAGATGTTCCTCATTACAGTTTGATCTATTTCAAAACACTGTTGTTCAGGACTTGATTAGCTTAAGATAACTGGCAATTCAGAACACTAATTTAAGATATTTCATGAGCATTGAGGCATTCAACAAGTTCCTTTGTAAGTTTGAGAGAACTTAACAATCGCTGGAATGTTAAGAGTGATATTTTTGAACGAGCATAACAGCCTCCTCATATAAATACAGTCATTGAGCCTATTTATTACACAGATGATTTGAAATCCAATCATATATTACCCACACCCTTAATCAATAACTGGAAATTAGATGCAATTTAATTTTTCCATTACTGTCATGTCAGAGACAAACTAACGCAGGATGTGACCTGAACCAGGCCCTAAGCACCAACATTACTGGCAGCTACTGGAGCAAGAGGGTGTAAGAGGAAGCTCTCTTTTGGTTACACTATTATTACTGTTGGTTATTTATTATTCACTGCTGATCCTTACTGAACGAATTGAGGGAAATCCGGCAACTTTCTGATATTGCTATTGGTGATCTTAATGTGCTCTTGTTTGGCCCAGTGTTAGTGTCTCCCTCTTTCTCTCTGAACCTGATCCCCCTGCCTGTCATGCCTGAAGCACATTGATATCCCCTGACCTGATCTCACTAAACCATTCTGAACTGCAGAATAAATTGAGCAACAAGATTGGCTGCATTTGACCTGGAGATGTAATCTCGGCAAAGAGAGTAGCAGATTGAGATGAAGCAAGAGGTTTCATTAGTTACTTTTGGTGCACCCCTTGAAACTTTCTTGCCGATCCCTGGGAGACAGTGGACCCCTGGTTGAGAACCTGTCTTCTACAGGACAATTGTTCTTAACCCTTTTTTTGTATTCATTCATGAGACATGGGCGTCGCTGGCTGGCCAGCATTTATTGCCCATCCCTAGTGCCAGGTAAAGTCGCCATAGTCCCAGATGACCATAGGCTACTTTCCCCTTTGAAGGGGAGAGGTGATTTAAACACCACACCTCAGGTGAGGGACAAGGTTGAGAAGACATGAATAAACTCAGCTGGTACAGGAATTGAACCTGCGCTGTTGGCATTGCTCTGCATCCTTAACCAGCCGTCCATCCAACTAAGCTAAACATTGCATTAATGACAGGCCTACTTTACAGAAAATGTTGCTTCTCCTTCCTTTTTTGTCCATAAAATTAAAATAATTACAAGAATTAATGGCTTGAACATGAGAACATCTGCCTCATAGCCAGCTGATTCGGAACTTAAGCCTCACGGACACTAGTCACTGGAATGCTAAGTGTCCAATTTGGATGATTCTGGGATCGTTTGAAAGAGCTTTGGGGTCAATTTGAGTATTAATATTTTATTGGACAGAATGCATGTAAGGAAACCCGACAGGGAAACTCATGCACCCACAACTGAGCAAGTCTAATTTTCAATCCTTGCCTCCTTTCCTCGGGATTGGAACAGCTTTGTGAGAGTTGGATGGTGATGGAATGTGCCAGAAATCCAACATGCTATTCCATGAATTGCTAGGATTTGAGTTTCTCCTCAAATTTCTCATTGTGGAAGGTGACAAGCAGAAACCGGGATTTTACCACAAAATGGCAGCTGAAGAATGATGGATAATGAATAGGAAGACTGGGGTCTTGTGCACTTTCTCAGAACAGCTGCCCGTTTGGCAAAGCTCTGAGGATAGGTTCAATGCCCGGGCCTGGACTTTCATAGAGTTGGAGTGACCTGGAAGCATTTTAAAAATGATGGGGTCAGGAATCCCAACTCTGGGATTGCTGACCCCAGTCGCGAGCTGTCAGATATGTGGGAATACCTTTAAAGGGAGTGGGCTGGTTCCTGTCAGAGTGCTGCATTCAGCACTCCAGATCTGGCCAGTGCCATTGCAGAAATAGTCATGTCCGATTCCACCACAATTTTCATGGAGTCAGATCAGGGTTCTACAGCCATGGTTCATGGTTCACGACCCTTTAGAGAAATTGGGAACACCAGCATGCATAAGAGGATCTTTCACAAAATGCCACTCATGCCCCAATGTGCCCCGAGATTCCCTCATACCCCCATGCCAGGCTCTGCCTTTTTACCCACCCCGTATGTCCTCCATGCTCTTTTACCCATCCCTTATGTCCCCACTTCTATGCCCACTGACCCACTGTACACTTTCTAGGACCAATGAACAATGTATTGTATAGATCTGGATTAAGCCAGCAGAAGTGTCAATCATCCAGATCCTTTCAAGTTACAAAAATCACAACCTCTTAAAACCACTCTATTTGTGCCAACAAACATTAGGGAATTGACCAGAGATCAGAGAGCCTGAGCTGTCAATCAAATAACATCTCCTCTGGGGAATCGGTGTTCTTGTATTGTAATAGTTGTGTGCATGGCTGAGAGCCCTGACATATATTTAAATAGGAGAAGGTGATGGATGGCTGTCATTTCTTTTCCAAATCTACTCTTCTTACTCATAGCACAATACATTATGGCGTTGATTGGTCCTAGAAAGCATACAGAGCTTGCTTGGCATAGGGGGAACAGGAGACACGGAGGAGGGTGAGGGGAAGGGTGGTGGTGGTGGGGATGGTGGAAAGGCAGAGCATAGCATAGAGGACACGAGAGAACATATCATAGAAATCATAGAAACCCTACAGTGCAGAAAGAGGCAATTTGGCCCATCGAGTCTGCACCAACCACAATCACACCCAGGCCCTACCCCCATATCCCTACATATTTTACCCACTAATACCTCTAACCTACACATCTCTAGTCACTAAGGGGCAATTTTAGCATAGCCAGTCAACCTAACCCGCACATCTTTGGACTGTGGGAGGAAACCGGAGCACCCGGAGGAAACCCACGCAGACACGAGGAGAATGTGCAAACTCCACACAGACAGTGACCTGAGCCGGGAATCGAACCCAGGTCCCTGGAGCTGTGAAGCAGCAGTGCTAACCACTGTGCTACCATGCCGCCCACACAACATAGATGTATGGGAGGCATGGCATGGCATGGAGGGGCATGGGGAGTGTTTGGAGGCGGACAGTAAATGAGGCGTAAGGGCTGGAGGGTCTTTGTGCTTTTTTTCACTGGGACTAAGTCCCATGACACTGAGATGGGCCTTTTAAACAGACAGCCTCTGCATCCAACAGCCCCTGTGGCTGCCTTCAATCAACTGGCATACCTCCAGCCTGCACCCAGCTCCCAACAATGCAGATACCGTCTTTACGAGCACTTTCAGCCAAGGCAAATGGACCAAACCAGGACTTTTTTTCTGACTTCCGCTACCTGCCTCAAGGATGAAAGTCCAGGCCCTGGCCTCTCCGTCAAGTGACAGGAAAGTTAAATAAGAGTAGGCCATGTGAAAGTGAAAGGTTTAAATGAGGGAAAAAATGGAAAAGGAGCCAAGAAGAAGAAGCTGAACGGTTATTGTACTGCTGACTAGAACACATTGTGCACTGGATGAGTATTATTGTACCAAAATATGATTAGTACAATAAAAAAAACAGTTCAGCTTTGATAAAATGTAATCTATTGCTGACTTTATCATATGCTTGAAAAAATAGTCTGGACTAAGCCAGTAAAAGTGTCAATCATCCAAATCCTTTGAAGTTACAAAAGCCACAGAGAACACTGTGAACTAAATAGCAGACTTCTTCATCAACTGCCTAGTATTGGTAGGTGTTACAAATGTCAACATAATGAGAATAGCATTTGGCTGCGATATCACTTGTTTGACTAAGATATTGGCGTCAATGTGCTGTCAGAATAATCTCACTTGAGCTGAGACACTTTGCGATTGAAAGAGATACTTTGGTGAAGATCTTAAAAAAATTACCTCACACTGTCCCATCAGGACTATAATCAGGCCTGTAGCAAACAACGGGTTGCCTGTGTGCTGAGTAGTTCAAAAGGCTCTCTGCAGACATGAGCTCTGCTTCGAAGGACAGAATCTAAAATTCAATTCTACTTTTACACACTGGCAGCAGACCAAATGCAAATATTTCATTCGCTTTGTTACAATCTCGCTGACGCTATGACAGATCAACTCTTCCTTCCTAAAAGCAGAAATTGTTCCCATTTGAAGAATTGTTTTATGGCATTAAAGGAGTCTTGGCAGGGCCGCAGCAAGTTAACTGTAAAAATGCAAGCTACTTCTTCAGTAAGAGGAAGCAAAACTGCACAGGGATTCACCCGCACAAACTCCCATTCATTTTCCAGTAGCTAATTGACACCAGTGGTCTGGGAACAGGTTAAGAACATCCAACTCTTTAATCAGGATGTACTTCGCTCACATGCTTGTAACAATTATACATGATAATCATCAACATTAGAAATTTAGAGAAGATCAGTTGTCATAGACTAAAAATGTGTATTTTGAAGCTGCAAAGAACATTCAGTTTCACAACGCCTTGAACACAGTTAGCATGAGCAGTTACGAAATTCACGACAAAAAGCCATAAAATGACAGGGAAAAAAATCCAACAGATTTGGAAATAATTAAGGCATTAAGCCGCCGTTGGAAAATCAAATCTCATGTTTTAATTCTTATTTGAATGTGCTTTTTATTTGAATGGTGAGCGGGCGGTAAGTGGAGCTGAGTCCACGAAAAGATCAGCCATGATCTTATTGAATGGCGGAGCAGGCTCGAGGGGTCAGATGGCCTACTCCTGCTCCTAGTTCTCATGTTCTTGTGTTCACCCCTTCATGTTTGCTGCTCTAGCTTTCGGCCTTGCCCGTTCATGAAGCAGACTGTTTCATTTCCAGTGCAGGGAAGGAAATGGCAATGCTCCCTCATAGAAATGGATCTTTTCACAGCTAATCACAGAGCAGTTTCAGTGGCAACTGTGTAGGTATTAGCAGCCCAGACTGTCCAGCCTTCCCTACTGGAAGTAAAAAGCATGGTGCAGGTGACAGCAATAGGAAATCTAAGGTTCATTACAAATTTAAAAAAAGAACTCTCCAGCTTTAATAGTATTCATGTTTAAAGAGTTAAAACTATGCTGTGCTTCTCAGTCACCCTGATATTAGTATACAGAAATAGTATGATCTTGTTCTATAGATAATACGTTGTTTGATGAATGCTACAGTAACACTGGTATTGAGCAAATTCCAGTGCTGTCCATTAATTTATTTTCTGTTCTATTAATCCAGTGAAGCCCATCAGATGCTCGAACGCTTGGTAGAAGAATCGATTGTAACCATCTCTATTAATCTGGTGAGTGGCTGATTGATCGGGGTCTAAACTGGGTCAGTGGTATTGTCTGCTGAAAGGTCAGAACCCCTTAATCATCATTTACTTCAGATAGACTGATCAAACTATTTCCACAGAATAGGGATGTGGTATTGACTTGTTTAATATAAGTAGTGTGATATTTCAGGGTAAAATGCTTTAAATAGGGAATGTGTGCATGGAATTTTTGTAACCTATCAAATTTTTACCTGAACAGTCACTGGGCATTCCTTTCATGTTTCACAACTTAAACCCATTTTGCTTTCGCTTTCCTGACAATGTCAAAAGCTTTTAATTTTATACAGCTTTCCAAACAATAAGGACAAGCACTGAAACAGATTTAAGAGGAGCGCGTCTAATTGGCAAAGTTCAATCACCAGTGTGTAATACGATGTTTTTGAGCAGTCACAAACAATTTCTTTTGAAAGGATTAATACCCACATAAAGCTGGTGCAAATGGGAACGCAGTCTGAATATATGAAAAATTGTACATTGCTGAAATTAAATTTTATTCGAGGATATCCAAAATGATGTGAATTTGGCCAGAGGGGCTGGAGAAATTCGGAAATGACTTTGTGAGGCAACAATTAATGTTGCCCCAAATGCTTAATCCCTTCTTTATGGCTGGTTTCTCTGTTGAGAGTAACTACAAAAGAAGGGGCCTTTTCATGCGATGTTAAGTACTGTTCTGATTCTGATTTTTAGTGGTCTAGTCGCAGGATTTTACCAACTTTTGTGGAGCCATTTTGTGGAAATGCAGCTGGATTGCCAGAGCTTTTGGGTAGACATGGTTCATGAGGCTGTGCCAGATCCCACTGGTGCTGTCAGAATCTCGTGAAGGGGAATCCATCAAAATTTCTTGCGATCTTGAAGAGGCAAGGGGATGGACGTATTTCTCAATTCCTTTTCACTTTAGTGTCACATCATAATTAGGAGGAATCAAATTTGATTTTGTTTCATACATTAGGTGGCATAAAAATAGGAGGTTACTATAAGCAACTAATAGTGTGTGGCAAAGGGAGACTCTGGAGGGTTAAACTTCTCTTCAACAATTGCATTTAGCTGGCGATGGCTAATTCTACTCTTGGGTTTCTGGTGATGTGAAACATGCCACTGCTGGTGTTCCAGTTCGGGCTCTTGGGACTTTTGTGATTACCTTTTAAAAGCTCTATCAGCACATAGATAATGCAGAGTTTCTGAGCTGCAGCCACAAATATCTATAGGTAAGGAAGCTCCCAGTGAAATAGGAAGTCTGCTTATATCAGTTATGATAGAGAAAAAAAGGAGGCATGCTTCAGAGGGTGGGCTCACGATAGGATGAGATGGGAGGTGAGCTCACAGTGGAGTAACGTTGTGAACTGTAGTGAGAGGAATGCTCAATGTGAAGTGAGGTGGGAAGTGTACTTTCTGAATGTAAAGGTCGGAATCAAGTTCAGATAAAGCTCTTGCATTAAAATTGCAGGATAGACCATCCATCCTTGAGTTTGGTAAAATATATATTTTTAAACTTCTGAGTAAAATTCATTACAACGTTTAGATAGTCAAACGCAGTGAAGAGCAACTGAGTACAATGATAGACACCACAAGTGCCATCATCCTCAATTGATGTCAGATTGATTTGATTTGATTTATTATAGTCACATGTATTAGTATACAGTGAAAAGTATTGTTTCTTGCGCGCTGCACAAACAAAGCATACCATTCATATAGAAGGAAAGGGGAGAGTGCAGAATGTAGTGTTACAGTCATAGCTAGGATGTCGAGAAAGACCAACTTAGTGCGAGGTAGGTCCATTCAAAAGTCTGATGGCAGCAGGGAAGAAGCTGTTCTTGAGTCAGTTGGTAGATGACCTCAGATTTTTGTATCTTTGTCCCGACGGAAGAAAGTGGAAGAGAGTATGTCTGGGGTGTGTGGGATCCTTGACTATGCTGGCTGCTTTGCCGAGGCAGCGGGAAGTGTAGACAGAGTCAATGGATGGGAGGCTGATTGTACAAGTTCCATTAGGCCTGTGCACTTTAGCAGACCCTTAACCTAAATCTGAAAGCAACGAAATTTCCAATCAGTAAGTAAAAATTAATAAATGTGTCTAAGGTGGAAATGGCTCTTGTTCATGGGTGACATGACCATTGCGTTTGGTTTCGAATGAGCAATCTGCTTGGCGTGGTACGTCCTTGCAGCAAAAGCGCCTCGTGCAGAGTCAGATTAGGTTTGCTTGCGGTGGAAGGAAATGCCACTGGTGTGGCTGAATGGAAGTCTGTTAGTTGAGAGAGATCCCTGGCCCATGTGGCAAGTGTGCTCAACGCCGGGGGTATGCCACAAGGTATGCTTACAGTGATGTGAGGTGAGGTTGGAAATATGTGGTGAACTAAGATTTTCAATGCCGACATTAAAGAAGCTATTTGACATGAATCATCTGAAACTAGGGCGATGGTTGTTTCACCCATGAGTAAGAAATGAAGTGGAGTGGAATGGAACAGAACAGAAAACCAATATGTTCCCCCATGACCACTCAGAAGCATCGGCAGACAGACAGCTACCATGGGTTTAAGTCATCCTGTAGTCCTAAGCAACTGAAAGATCACATGCTGTTAAAAGCAGATCTAACCTAACATTCAACAATCGGAACTTTGTAATGGTGCATCATTTAACTAAACCTTTGGTCCCTACTTCTTCACTATTTTGAAATATGGCAGTGGATTTGTCTCAGGGCAAGTGTATAAACCTCCACAGTACCCATGAAGTAGGATGAGCTGTTAGTCCTCACCAGTTACAGCAGGGCTGCATGTAATTGTGGTCATTCCTGAGATATTTCATAAATGTTTCATTGGTCTTCTATAACTCATTCAGAAACTGTCATTTGTGTGATTAAGTCGAATAGAGTTGTACCCTTGAGCTTGTTAGTCACAGGGGGCCCATCACCAGCATGGCACAGTGCCAGCCATAACCCAATTTCCATCTTCTTGGCAACCAGCTAATAGAAAACAACTCAGTTTGATTCACACTATCTTACTTAGCTGAGGATCTTGTATTAGAATTACGGCAGTGACTGCTCACCCTTTGGTGAAGTAAAATGATACCCTGCGGGTTCTGAGTGAAATTAATAAAAATAATGGATGGATATAGCTTAAATGGAGTAAAAAGTCACAAAGCACAATGATGAAGCCACAAAAAGTGACATCCATCTTGCATTTGTGTCAGACTTTCCATAGTTACTAATTCTGTTAAGTCTCATTGTGCTACCAGACCCTTAGCCACAATCTCTATAGCAACAATATTGCGAGCCAATATATAAAAAAACATTCTTACTTAATAAATCTGTGTGATTCCTGTCAACCCAAATTACAAAATGTGAGGTCAGCACAATGAGCAAGTCTTAGTCGCACTGAAGCTATTTGCCAATTAGACAAAATTAGCACTGAAATTGGGTGAGCAAGATGTGAACAGTATTCTAAAACTTCAGACCAGAGTATAAGAAGCAAGCAGGACAAGTGAAAAACAATATTACCAACCCAAAGAGAAAATGAGGTATGATTGAGTGAAAACAAGAGATGAGTAACTAATCATTGGAGGAGCCAAGCTTTTAGTCAGCTTTGCTCATATCTCCTTATGCACATCAGCACAGTGGGTTAGCACTGCTGCCTCACAGTGCCAGGGACCTGGGTTCAATTCCCGGCTTGGGTCTGTGCGGAGTCTGCACGTTCTCCCCATGTCTGCGTGGGTTTCCTCTGGGTGCCCCGGTTTCCTCCCACAGCCCAAAAGACGTGCTGGTTAGGTGCATTGGCCATGCTAAATTCTCCCTCAGTGTACCCGAAAAGGCGACTAGTGAATTTTCACAGTAACCTCATTGCAGTGTTAGTGTAAGCCTACTTGTGACACTAATAAATAAACTTATACGCCTTGGTGTCAAACTTTTATTCTGATAATGCTCCTGTAAAGCACCTTGGCATGTTGTGCTGTTTTATAATAACAATGCAAGTTATTCTTGCTGATGCACATATCGCACCTATGCGATAGAGACTAATAGGCAAAGCCTGGGAGATTTGATCAGATGGGACAGATTTGTTAAGTCGATTAAACTTCCCTTGGATATTTTTCTTTTGAAATTACTGATGTTTGAAGTGTAGATTTGCTAAATTAAGCAGTAAAATGCTGTTTTCCAGCATCCTCACCATTAACAAGCAACTTCTGTCAATCACAGTGACACTACATTGTAACTTATTGTCCCAGAAGTGCATTTACCCAACAGCTGGTAAACATGTCCCGACAGCATAAGTGACAGGGTGACATTAATTTGATTGACTGATACCTTCGCTTTGAGAGTGACCACAGTATGATATTGATGACTATTGAAGCACTCCTGGGTGTGGCAATGGAACGCTTCCAGGAGGAAGAATGGAAGAGCGCATAGGGAACTCCAATTCCTGGCTTCAGTACAACAGCCACAAGACTGGAGCATAGTGAGCGTGGTGTTTACTGGTGTGCTGCACTGAGCTTGTGGAATCAAAGTCAGCCTCATTCTTTTATTCATTTGTGTAAAGTGGGGCATCTCTGGCTGGCCAGCATTTATTGCCCATCCCCTGGAGGGCAGTTGAAAGTCAATCATTGCTGTGACTCTGGAGTTACATGTAGGCCGAGCCAGATAAGGTTGGCATGTTTATTTATTAATTTTATTTTGTTTATTGGTCACAAGTAACACTGCAATGAAGCTACTGTGAAAATCCCCTCGTCGTCACACTCCGCCGCCTATTCAGATATACTGAGGGAGAATTTAGCATGGCCAATGCACCTAACCAGCATGTCTTTCGGAGTGTGGGAGGAAACTGGAGCAGCCAGAGGAAACCCATGCAGACACGGGGAGAACGTGCAGACTCCGCACAGACAATGGCCCAAGCCGGGAATCAAACCCAGATTCCTGGCGCTGTGAGGCAGCAGTGCTAACCACTTAGCCACCGTTTCCTTCCCTAAATGACATTAATGAACCCAGAAGGGTTTTTCCAACAATCGACAGTGGTTTTATGGTCATCAGTAGATTATTAATTCCAGATATTTTTTATTGAATTCAAATTTCACCACCTGCTGAGGCAGGATTCGAATCCGGGTCCCCAGAATATTAGCTGAGTTTCTGGATTAATAGTCTAGTGATAATACCACGAGGCCATCGTCTCACTGGTCGGCTGCAAGGAGCCCATCAAAGGGAAGTAAGGAGAAAGCATCCTTTCCGGATGTATCACAGCTTGGCATGGCTAACCAAGACCACAAGAAACTACAAAGGGTTGTGAATGTAGTCCAGTCCATCATGCAAACCAGCCTCCCATCCATTGACTCCATCTATACTTCACACTGCCTTGGGAAAGCAGCCAGCATAATCAAGTCTAGAACAAGGGGTCACAGTCTGAAGATTCGGGGTAAACCATTTAGGACGGAGGTGAGGAGACATTTCTTCACCGAAAGAATGGTGAGCCTGTGGAATTCATTACCACAGGAAGTCGTTGATGCCAAAACATTGAATGTATTCAAGAGGTGGCTGGATATAACACTTGGGGCGAATGGGATCGAAGGTTATGGGGAGAAAGCAGGATTAGGCTATTGAGTTGGACGATCAGCCATGATCGTAATGAATGGTGGAGCAGGCTCGAAGGGCCAAATGGTCTCCTCTAGCTCCTATCTTCTATGTTTTTAAGGACCTCACACACCCTGGAAATATGCTCCCACCTTCTTCCATCAGGAAAAAGATACAACAGTCTGAGATCACATACTAACAGACTCAAGAATAGTTTCTTCTCTGCTGCCATCAGACTTTTGAATGGACCTTCCACATATTAAGCTGATCTCTCTCCTCACCCTATCTGTAATTGCAACACTATATTCTGCACCCTATCCTTCCCTTCTCCCCTATGTACTCTATGAATGGTATGTTTCGTCTGTATAGCTCACAATAAATAATAATTTTCACTGTATCCCAATACATGTGAAAATAATAAATCAATTCAATTCAAGTATATCACCAGCCCACAAATGGGCAGATATCAATATTTAAAGGGATGCAGCCACCTAAATACAAATGGTGGCAGAGGATGAGCAGGAATCTGATAAAATACCTCCTTATTTTTGACAATGCATCATTGCGGTGACACTAGGCTGCCGCAGCTGTTCAGTGGGCAAGGCAATGACAAGGGCTGGCCATGCCAACCTGTGCCTCTGCCACCCATTTGATATAGAGGCAAACGGCACATTACTCCCACTGGTTGATCCATATGCTTGCTCAGGCCAAGAAAGAGGCCAAACAGATTTGGTGACCTTGACTGCCACCGACGATGCCATCCCCCTGGTGCAGGGGTGCTTACAAAGGTGGTACACATCTGCAGCTGGCTCCCAGCTGATCCAGAGTCCACTAAGTCAGTTCTTTCCAGCTGCAGTGAGGTGGCCGTGCCAGGTTAGGTTTACTGGTTTAACGAGAGGTGAATGCAGTCTGGGTCGAGTGTCTGCTGAACTCTCCACCATGTCCTTTGACCTCTTATACCATTATAACCAGGGTACAAAAAGCCACCCAAATTACTCAGTTAAAAGTTGAAGAACACTGTGGTTTGTCCTTCAATGTTTTATCACTCCCTGAACTGCTGCAGAAGTGGGCGGCAACAGTGGCACAGTGGTTAGCACTGCTGCCTCACAGCGCCAGGGGCCTGGGTTCGATTCCCGCCTTGGGTCACTGTCTGTGTGGAGTCTGCACGTTCTCCTTGCATCTGAGTGGGTTTCTCCTGGGTGCTCCACAGTCCAAAGATGTACAAGTTAGGTGGATTGGCCATGCTAAATTAATTGCCCCTTAGTGTCATGAGGACTAGCTGGGGTAAATGCATGAAGTTATGGGGATAGGGCCTGGGTGGGATTGTGGTCGGTGCAGACTCGATAGGCCGAATGGCCTCCTTCTGCTCTGCAGGATTCTATGATTCTATGATTTTAGGTTTGTACTATAAGAGCTTCCTTTTGAAGCTTCTTCTTGTTTAAACTTTTATTGTTCTGCCACAGTCTTGGAGATGTTTCAACATCAGCTGACTTTCCAGTTGATTAAGAGAGAATGTTCAGCGGCAAAAGGCCAGTGGAGTGTGAAAGGCTGGAAGAGAAGTTTTCAGTCTTAGACAGAGTGCAGCATTGACGTATGATCAGACGGGTCTTTTTTTTCTCTATAATTAGGACCTGTATGAAGTGAACAAATGAAGTTTGATACTTGCGAGAGTTTGATGCAACTGGGAATTCCATCTCGAACATCTATATTTCAAAGTTAGATTTGGAAGCGCAGTGAACTCTAAGAAATGTGTGAAGTGTGCTATTTGGGTTGTCAGGGATCTGGGACGGCGCCATTGCACTCAATGTAGAAAACGGAATCTTTGGAGCATGTGATCTCTTGTGCTGAAGATGCAATTGGACATACTTCATAGCACAGAGAATATCAGGAGGTTCTGGATGGACTCTCTGGAATATAATCACCCAATAGGTAGTAATACGTAGTTCAAGACATAGCTATAGTGTAGAAAGTGTAGAGTGTATGGCCACTCACAGATCGAGCAGAGAGACGGGATTATAGTTGCATGAAATCTGAGTCACTGCAATTGTCTAACAGATGCATTTGGTTAGAATGGTATTAACTTGGAAGAGGATGGTCTAGCACAACCATGTGACACTATGAAGAAAGTTAGAATCATAGAATAGAATCATAGAATCCCTACAGTACAGATGGAGGCCATTCAGCCTCTCGAGTCTGTACCGACCACAATCCCACCCAGGCCCTATTCCTGTAACCCCACACTTTTATCCTGCTAATCCCCCTGACACTAATGTCTATTTAGTATGGCCAATCAAGCTAACCTGGAGGGAACTGGAGCACCCGGAGGAAACCCACGCAGACACGGGAAGAATGTGCAAACTCCACACCAACAGTCACCCAAGGCCGGAATTGAACCTGGCTCCCTGGTCCTTCGAGGCAGCAGTTTCCTCTGTGCCACCGTGCCGCCCATGAGTGAGTACGTTGTTACAAAATGTTTCCAGATGTTCATTCATCCCCTATTTAATCAGGGTACAATTTAAAATTAGCAGAGAGCGGTTGACATATTTGGACGCTTAGGGGCAATTTAGTATGATTAATCCACTGAACCTACATATTTGGACACTAAGGACAAATTAATATTAGTGGGCTGAGGGGAGGGAAAACTACGAAAATAGAAGGACAGTAGAGCAAGATGTTCTACAGTAAGGGATACACATAGAATTTTTTTCAAGTTTTGATCTGGAGTTCCACATGAAATGTTGCTTCCTTGGTATCAGGAGTAGGAGGTCTTGTGATGCTGTGAGCAGTGTCCTTGCCTCTGAGACAGAAGCTCCGGGTTCGAGTCCCATCCCAGCAATTGATGACCATGGAAGGTGCGTTCATAACGCGGTCAAACAGATTGAGTGTATCATAGAACATAGAACATAAAACAGTACAGCACAGAACAGGCCCTTCGGCCCACGATGTTGTGCCGAGCTTTATCTGAAACCAAGATCAAGCTATCCCACTCCCTATCATCCTGGTGTGCTCCATGTGCCTATCCAATAACCGCTTAAATGTTCCTAAAGTGTCTGACTCCACTATCACTGCAGGCAGTCCATTCCACACCCCAACCACTCTCTGCGTAAAGAACCTACCTCTGATATCCTTCCTATATCTCCCACCATGAACCCTATAGTTATGCCCCCTTGTAATAGCTCCATCCACCTGAGGAAATAGTCTTTGAACGTTCACTCTATCTATCCCCTTCATCATTTTATAACCTCTATTAAGTCTCCCCTCAGCCTCCTCCGCTCCAGAGAGAACAGCCCTAGCTCCCTCAACCTTTCCTCATAAGACCTACCCTCCAAACCAGGCAGCATCCTGGTAAATCTCCTCTGCACTCTTTCCAGCGCTTCCACATCCTTCTTATAGTGAGGTGACCAGAACTGCACACAATATTCCAAATGTGGTCTCACCAAGTAACCAAGTCTCACAGCATCACAAGTATCAATCTGCAAATCCTTCTAAACACGCTGTCAGTAAGAGTGAGAGAGACTCCTGATCCCCCATGTTTGAAGTCCAGTGACGCTCCTCAAGCTATCAGCCCCTGGTGACAGACGAGCGACTTGTTCCTGGAATTACTAGCTATGGAAACAGATGAAAGTCTGCCTTAGTGCACCACTAGGTGCGGGAAGAGAATTGGAAATGGAATTGGTATCAAGATAAAGAACACCACACAACAATTAGAAAGGGAGCTACAGCAGCTGAATGTTATGGTCCATGTTGGAACCAATGCTGTAGATCGAACTACATTTCAGAGGAAATTTTATGGAGTCTTTGGGGGTCTTGCCTTCTGGTTGAGGAGCCGGTGAGAGGCCCGCACCTCCCAGGAAGGCCCACCATTATTAAGTGCCTCTCAGGTGATCACTTACGATCACATGCCCTGGAGGCAGAACTCCTGTCAGAGGTTGGCAGCTCTTTTGCTCACCAAAACTGCTAGGGAGATGGTAGCTGCTGAGGAATGACAGCCACCAGAGGCCCAGGATCAAGAAGTCACCCAGGTCATAGGCAAGTCATAGGTAAGGGGGTGAAGGGGGGGATCATCAGCAAAGCATGGAGATGACTCTCTTTGGGTCCCCACCTTCCCAATGCTGGGTCCCTCAAGTGAGCACTGTACCTTCGACGGAAGGACCCAGATGAAGGTCCGTATGCAGCCCATGCACTTTTGTTTGTCGAGCTCCCCGTGTGATGACAGGCCCACGCGCAGTGAGTGAGTGCCAGTGAATTCCATACCATCAACATCCTCGGAGACTACCATGACCAGAAATTGGAGCCACACACATCCCTACAAGAGCACATCAGAGGCTGGAAATTCTGTGGAGTAACTTACTTCCTGACTGCCCAAAGCCTGTCCAGCATCCAAGAACACAAGTCAGGGGTGTGATGGAATACCCACCACTTTTCTGGATGAGCGCAGCTCCAACAACACTCGAGACCTCAACACTGTGAATTGAAATAAAAATTGCCACTCAGGAGCCTGTCATATATTCTTTGACCAGGCTTTCCCTCCCCACAAATGCTCTTCTAGAAATTTGAAAGACTGCCGAAGGGGAAATGCCAAATAAATTAGTCTCTAGCCCTGGCCCTGCCCACTCTCATACCAATGTTTGGGGTGGATGGATACTCTAACCTCACAAAAGCAGGTGAAAACTGAAAGATAACTTTAGAGTCTGGTGTATTGAGATAATTTGCCAAATTTGCAACTCTACCACCAGGCTTCCAGAGTTACGGAGGGAGTGCACTGGAGAAGCCATGAATACTTGGCTGTATAGAGCGGCATGGTGGCACAATGGTTAGCACTGCTGCCTCACAGCATCAGGGACCCGGGTTCAATTCCGGCCCTGGAATTGACAGTCTATCTAGAGTTTGCACATTCATCTGTGTCTGCGTGGGTTTACTCCGGGTGCTCCGGTTTCCTCCCACACTCCAAAGATGTGCAGGTTAGGTGGATTGGCCATGCTAAACTGCCCCTTATTGTCAGGGGGACTAGCAGGGTAAATATATGGGGATAGGGTGGGATTGTTGTCGGTGCACATTTAATGGGTCGAATGGCCGGACAATGTCACCGGCCATTCACGCCAGCGGGATTTTCCTATCCCGTTGCAAAGAATGGAGATTTAGCTTGCAAGCAAATTCTCCATCTTCGCTGCAGCGGGAGAGTAGCATGAACGGGCGGTAAGATAGTGCCCACTGTAAATTTAAAAGATATCTATTTAAAAGCTTTTCTAAAGTGCCAATTAGTGTGCTTTGCCAGAAGCTTCTATTCTGGAGACTAAGTTCAGTGGTGGGCACGGAAGTGGGAACGATTCCTCATGCCTGTGTACTGTGGGGGGGGACGTGGTTTATCCATTATTTGTGAATGGGAGGGGAGGATGCCCCTCTTTGGTGAGGGCTTGGTAGTGCTCCCTTGATCAGTGGGGGTGGAGTGGGTGGGCACCAAATTCATTTTTTGGGGGGAGGGGGATCTATTCCTGAGTGTGAAAGTCTGGGCGCTGTTTAAAAATGGCGCCCAAACTTGGAACATTGGAGTTAACCGGTGGGTTACCAGAAATGGCCTCATTTGCATATTTCAGGTAGATGGATGAGGCCCGTCTGACAGGTGCTGCCAGCGCCAGCGGGAAACACTCCTGTTTTCCCACCAGCATGGGCACGAAGCCTGAAAATGTGACAATTCTGCCCTGTGTCTGGAAAATAGCTCAACTTTAAGAACTTCCTCGGAGGCCTGCAAATAGGCACAATTAGCAGAAACTGGCAGTGACAATTAATTCCATCTGGAGTCAGGACTAGTTTTGTGGACAGACCTTGATACTACCACAGTGTTTTTGTCAACTAGCATAAAACATCATGGAAACTCATTCATATTATTTGTAATCTGCTCTTGAAATTCCTCAATCTGTTGCGTGATTTGGCTGTTTTATTCTTTCATGGGTTGAGGACATCACTGGTAAGGCCAGCATTTGTTGCTGTGAGTCTTGAGTCACATGTAGGCCAGACCAGGTAAGGATGACAGATTTCCTTCCCTCAGGGACATTAGTGAACCAGATGGGTCTTTATAACACTTGAACAATGGTTTCATGGTCACCATTAGACTTTTAATTCTATATTTCTTTTTAATTGAATTCAAATTTCACCATCTGCTGTGGTGGGATTTGAACTCGGGTCCCCAGAAAATTATCCAGAGTCTCTGGATTACCAGTCGAGTGACAATACCACCATGCCATTGTGATCTGGGGTCAAGTTGCACTGTAAGTACAGTAGAAATGCCTGCCTGCTGGTTTTAATCCAAGACATCTCTGGTTGTGTACGTGACCCATTTATTGTGCAGGGTGGTACAAGGCTGCATTTGAACCAGTCAAGCAGATTACAGTGAGCTGAATTGCAAATGATTCCTTCGGATCGCACAATTTTCACAGGAAGGTAAGTTGCAGCTTCTGGGTCAAAGTAAGCTTGCAGGAATTTCCGTGAAATTGTTGAGAAAAGATTCTTATTAAATATTCAGAATTGCTTCATGCCTCATGAACCAAATTCCACAAATAACTCATCAACTAGGCCTTGACTTACTCGCTGGATGGTCCTGCAGTCAACTCCTGAGCTGTAGTCTGATGTCAGATCATTCCATTTGGTCGGGCACATCAGCCCACCAAATAACCTGAAATTGTAGATATATGGCAAATAACTTCTCAAATAAGGAGGAGGTGATGGATTTAGAGGAGGAGGTGATGGTTTAGTGGCATTGTCACTGGACTAGTAATCCAGAGACCGAGGCTAATGCTCTGAGGACCCGGGTTCAAATCTCACCATGGGGCATATGGTGAAATTTGAATTCCATTGAAAAAATCTGGAATTTTAGGGTGGCATGGTGGCACAGTGGTTAGCACTGTTGCTCCACAGTGCCAGTGACCCGAATTTGATTCCCGGTTTGGGTCACTGTCTGTGTGGAGTTTGCACATTCGCCCCGTGTCTGCGTGGGTTTTCTCCGGGTGCTCCAGTTTCCTCCCACAGTCCAAAGATGTGTGGGTTAGGTGGATTTCCACTCCATCTGATGAAGGAGCAGCGGTCCGAAAGCTAATGGCATTTGCTACCAAATAAACCTGTTGGACTTTAACCTGGTGTTGTTAAAACTCTGAGGTGGATTGGCCAGGCTAAATTGCCCCTTGGTGTCGGGGGGACTAGCTAGGGTAAATGCATGGGGTTGTGGGGATAGAACCTGGATGGGATTGTGGTCGGCGCAGACTCGATGGGCTGAATGGCCTCCTTCTGAAGGATTCTGTGATTCTATGATGAACTTGTGAATCTTCAATAGGGATATGGATGTGAGAGTTTTTTAAAAATAAGCATTTTTAAAACATTCCCATCCCATTTGAAGCGAACATGTTGCTTGTTGAATCTCTGACCTTAGCATGACTAAAGAAAGTGGTCTACACAGATTTAGAAGATTGACCTTTGAGTGAATGCTATTGCTTTCGGTTTGGTCCCTCTCATCTCGTGAATTTACCAAAACTCTTATGGATCTATCCCATAATTACATGTGCTTTACAGGAAACTTGTGAGCAAAATGTGTTTCTTATATGGTGTCAATTTAAAAGCAACTTCTTTCAAAACTGGACACAAATTTCTCAGTCTCTCATTTCTATATTTATGCAGTCTCAACCCTTCTGCGGCTTGGTGTGTTTGCTGTAATGCTAGGATGCAATGCAGGGTTACTTTTGATATGGCAATAAGCTTGAGGCATCTAGTAGTTAAGAAAGTGGGCCAGTGGGAGAGGAACAGAATGGAGAAAAAACTTTAAAGAACACTGTAGAATGTCAAAGCTTGTTCTTTATTCGGAAGGGAGGGTTACATGTTCAATTTCATCCGGTGGAATTCTCCCCCAAAAATTCAAAGTATCAAATTCGCATGAAAAAAGGAGTAATTCACGGAGTTTTTTTTCAGTGGGAATGAGAGAAGAATCTCGCACACTCTGTGCACTGCAGAGGCCACCAGCTCGAATATCATTAAATTTCAGGGGGTGGGGCCTATCCCCGCTGGAGAGGCTGAAATCAGCACACCCAGGCCCAGCCCCGAACCCCTCTCCACCGGCCTGCCCCGATCTCCAGTGCTCCTCCCTCTGATCACTCCCCCCCCGGACCGCAGACCCCCCCTCCGCAGTCCTGATCCACCCCTCACTGCAGTGCCAATACGCCCAGGAGGCTGACCGCCCCTTGGTTGACCCCTATCCCTTAGCCCGCTCCAAACGCTGGCCTCCCTGCTTTCCCTACCAATCCCTATGCAGAGTGGCAGCAGGACCCCATCACCCCCCCCTTGACTGCCCCTAGGCCCCGCCCCATCAGACCCCGCCCCTATGCCCTGTCTCCATATGCCTTGGCACTGCCCCATGCTTAATGGGCAGTGCCAAGGTGCCCACTGGGCATTGGCACTTTGCCCCTTGGGCATACCAGGGGACCCAGGCTGGCACTACCCAGGTGCCAATGCCCAGGGGACAGGACCCCCTACTGCCCAACCTTCTGGGGGGGCCTCGATTGCCCCCCTTCATGGGCCGCAAGTTCCCCGAAAATGGGGAGCTATTCTAAACCCAGCTGGAGTGAACCACTCTTGTGGGGATTGGGGGGGCGGAGGGGGGGGGGGGGGGGGGGGGGGGGGGGAAGAGAGAAGGGGGAGAGGCTAGCGGGCCCGGAGACTTCAGTCCCAGGCCCGCTAAGAGCATTTAAATTAGATTAAAATTAGAATTTAAATACTCACCCCCCACCCCGCCGATTTCTGGCACGGAACAGATGCTACCGGAAATTGGTCACTGGGAGACGTCACTGCAACAGGGACGCACGCGTGAATCCTGCACATCGCTCGCCGCGAGATTCTCCCCTCCCGCTGCGCTATTTTTTTTAGCGCAGCGGGATGGGAGAATCGCCCCCATAGTGATGATGAAAATTAATCATTGATTCGTTACAGTAAATCCCTGTTTGAAATGCCCCCTCCCTTTAAAGTGGTTTCGCTTTAAAGGGCTTTCACGTCTGGGTTCCGTTTAAAGTGCCGTTTTCCCCTTTTTAAAGTGTGCGAGCAGTGTGATAACACCATTGCATCTCTGGTCTAACTTGTGATCAACATCATTTTACGCTCTGAAGAAGAATCGTCCAGATTTGAAATATTAACTCCGTCCTCTCTCCACAGATTATGTCAGGCCTGCTGAGATTTTCCAGCATTTTCTGCTTTTGCTTCAGATTCCAGTATCCGCAACAATTTGCTTTTATCCTTTCTGGACATTGGGTTGTTTTTGCTGTTTTTTCAGTCAGCTCCCCTGCACTGTACTGAACTTTTGTTACTGAACGCTATATTAATTAAGAAACTCTACGGACTTTGTTTTTTTTGATAGAATTTTCCACAGTACTGCACCATAAACTTTGTTTTTCAAATTTCGTTGTTGCTGGTACAGGACGTACCTGAAGGACTGCTGTGGACTTATGTTTATAAAAGAATTCTCTGCTGTATAGGAATACTGCTCGGTACTGTACAGTACAGTATCTGTGTATGAGGAACCAGCAGGCAAGGCAGCAATTTTAAAGTCACTCACTGTATTGTACAGTATTGCAGTCTGTGTGGGGTACATTATTTCCATTTTTACATTGATTTTTCCAGGCAAAAGTTGTCCTCAGGAACCTAACTCTGGTTTTAACATTGATTCCTGTGGGAAACCATGCTTCATTTCAAGGGGGATTCGCTTAAAGTGGCGATTTTCAGGAATGCAACCACCACTTTAAATGAGGACACTATTAAATAAAAGTAAGTGAATATTCTCCAACTAACAATTCAGGCTTGCTGAAAGAAATGAGCACAGCTGTAAAGGGAAATGTGGCTGTGATTTCTTTTATATAGCGATATAACACCAAAGGATTAACACACAGGTAATGTGATTCCATTTTCTAAACAGGAGGGCCGACTTGTGATCTTTGGAATTATTGGCCTATTAGTGTGACATCTATTGTAGGCAAACCATTGAAGTCTATTATAAAATAAGTAATTGAAGAAGATTTAACAAGAGTAAAAGCAATAATTCTAAACCAATGTTGGTTTATGAAAGGGTAAGTCAAGCTGAACAAATTTATTGGAATTCTTTGAGGATGTAACAGAATTGGTTGACGGTTGTGATATGACAAATGTTAGCGACCTTGGCTTTCACGAGAGACTTGTGGCCAAAGTAAATAGCCTTGGGATAGGAGGAAGGATATTGGACAATAAGAAAGAATCAAAGGATAAAGATTAAGTGTAGTTTGTATTGGGCATCCGTCATTAGAAGTGCTTCTCAGGGTACAGCACTTTGCTGTTCATAAATAATCCAGGGGAGAAATTAGATATTTAAAATCTTTGCAAATAATATTAAATCGTGCCGGAACGCATAACGTTTGGGGAAAAGATAAAATTTAGTGAGTTTGCAGAGGCCTAGATAGTAAACAGCTGAATTACGCATAATGTTGGGAAGCGCTAACTGTATTGGCACTAAAATGGAAAATATAATTACAGGTGAAGCATTAAATGTGAATTAAGAAAATAAAATCCAGTTGACTAAATACTGCAAACATTGTCACAAAGGAAGAAGCATTTATAAATGAAATACTGAGAGGTAAAAATTGATCATAATGATGAAAACCATTGGAGTTAGACTAACACTGTATAAAACAACAGGTCTGGTATCATGTGCCAAAGTGATAATTTTCTTAGGCAAAGATTCATGAGCAGCAGAAAGGCTCTTTTAGGGTAATAGAAAATACTCTGTTACATAGGATTGATAAATCGTTGAGTGTGGTCCTGAAATATGATGCAAAAATAAGGTAAGCTAGGTGACATGCTCTTATCTGTTTGATTTTGTGAGGATCCATTAGAATGCTTAGTACCAAGCACAGGTCTTGTGGTAGCGTCTCTGCTTCTGGGCTAGAAGCTCCGGGTTCAAGTCTCACTCTCGGATTTGATGGCCAAGGAAGGTGAGCTGATAACATGGTCAAATAGGTTGATCATCAGCTTGTAAATCTTTTCAATGTGCCTGGTGGCAGGCGGTAAGGATGGGAGAGATTCCTGGTCAGTGTTACTGCAGAAAGAAAGGGTCAACCACCATAGTAATTTACCAAGGATAATTATGGAGCAATCCAATGGAGGTCCATGATCACCAGTGCTCTCTTAGGACCTGGTACGTGAAGGAGGAAGAGTGTTCAAGCACTGGTTGCTGAAATCTATGGGATGCCCATTTTGTAGAACACACTATGGAAATTAATGGGTTCATTTTGTACACGAGCATATCTACAGGAATCAGCGAGACTCACAGACATCGGGGAGCTATGAGATTAGTACATCCTCCAAAACAGGCTGAAATGTTTAGGCTTTGTTCTAAAGGATCAACTTAGTGAGGATCTGACAAAATGACACTGGTACAACTTTCATGATTGTACATCAACCTAAAGGAATACAAGGGGAAATTGAAAATATAGGCGCCATGCGATAGGGAAATGTTGTTTTAGAATTTTTACGTGCAAGGAATTGTATTTGCTTCCCTCTACTCAAAATTCATCCAGTGAAATCACAAAATACTAAAAAGATTGACAAGCCCCCATTACCCCAGAGCGGCTCCATAACACGGTCGGAGTGACTGTCAAAATCAACAGCTCACCTGCCACTTTTAATCAGTGGTCAACTGAGCTGGTTGCAAGGCAATTGACTGGAATAATACACTCCCCATGCCACAAAATGGCCAGATCGGGCAGGTGGGCAGGCCATATTTTAAAGGAAATTACTTAAAAGGCAGGATAGAGGGGTGGGCATGTCCTTCAGGGGGTGCCCTGTGTTTGTCAGGGGCACCTCCCCCTAGATGAACCTCCGCCCCAACTTTATTCCTCTGTGCCTGGCCTCCAAAACCCACCCTCCCACCCCCTCCCTGGATTTCCTGAACCTTCCCTCCCCTTGCGTGTCTCCACCACTGAGTTCCAGAACTGCTGGAACGACCAGATCTGCCGGCCAATCAGATTGGCCAGCAGCTCTCAAGGGTAGAACCCCCTCCCGCTGAAGGGTGGAAACACTCTCTGCTTGTTTCACCCACCAGCAGAGTGTAATGGCTGAGGGGTGAGCTCTTTCTAGGTGCATCAGTTCCCAGCCAACTTTTGCAATGGGGGGGGGGGGCGGGTGCAAGCAATACCACCCGTTACCACACCCCCACCCCAAGACCAACCAAGTATGGGTCAGTGCCGGTGAGATTTTGGATACCAAGTGCTCAGCTATTGGTAAGAACCTAGAGATCCAAGAAATCCTTTTTAAAACATTGATAGGAGGAGAGAAAGAAAGGTTCTCACAAACTCGCATTGCTGTTATTTTCAACTTCCCGCTCTGAGTTATTGAGTCAATTTATTTGAAGGGGAATATTTTGGACCATCGATGGTTTAGCACTGCCTCTAAATCAGACCTTCCATTGAATTGTGTAAGTAATAGCTATCCAGTTTACTATTTCCATAAAGGTCCAAATCCCATCAAAAAACCTACTGAAATCAGTAACTCAGACTTTAATTATACTATACTACAGAAGATTTGACTGCAACAGTGAACTAGACAAAAAAATCCTGTGATATACTGGGGCTATACCTTGGGTCATTTTATATTTTAAAAATTCACAACTGTTCAATAATTGGCAGGACAATTTCAATTATTAGGAACGCTTATTGCAAATCTTTGTTCAGTTCTCAAGTTCCAGCTTAAAGAAAAAGGTTCCAGCACCTGTAGACAATGTAACAGGCCATGCTGATGGGGGCACTGATTATTCAAATTTCACACCAGGTTCTCACAGCTGTCTCACTGTTTAAAATCTAAAACATATGGCTCAATGCTAGAAATAATCCTTTGGTTACCGCAATGGTGTTATACACAGTAATGAATGCATACCAGTCTGGATCAATTTCATAATTGAACCTATGCTTTTAAAATAATGGCCCATTCCTCATTGTCCAGAGAAGAAGTCGGTGCAGATCAATTGTCTGTAAAATTAATTGGCTTGCGAGACTTTTTCAGAGGGCTTTCAGAGTCAACCAGTGGATAAGAATTTTGTGTTGGCTGCTCTGGGTCAGGGTGAAATGTATCTTTTCCTGAAGGACATCACCAATTTTTACAGATATCCCATAGTTTGGCGTGGCCGGGACGGCGACGGGGGGCGCATGCGGGCTCCAGACGGGCAGTGACCCCGGGCCGGGAGTTAAGCCCTGGTCTCTGGCGCTGTGAGGCAGCAATGCTAACCAGATTGTTGTGTGGGATGAAAGTGCATTCTGATTCCACTTTTAATAAGCCACCTCTATCCTGTTCTGTATTCCCCCGCCGGAGGAAATAGATGGGTTCAGCAATGGCTCATTTGGTTAGTTGCAAAAGTATCTGAAGATGACTTGATTTGATTTATTATTATCACATGTATTAGTATACAGTGAGAAGTATTGTTTCTTGCGCGCTATACAGACAAAGCATACCATTCATAGAGAAGGAAATGCGAGAGTGCAGAATGTAGTGTTACAGTCATAGCTAGGGTGTAGAGAAAGGTCAACTTAATGCAAGGTAGGTCCACTCAAAAGTCTGATAGCAGCAGGGAAGAAGCTGGTTCTTGGGTTGGTTGGTACTTGGTTCTCTTGAATATCAGAATGGTAACACAACATCAAATTGGATTGCATCAGGGCCGCAGCTTAAGGCTGAGTATAGAGATGGGCATTTTGAGAACGACAGGTCCACAGATCCCTGAAAGTGGCAACACAGGTAGATAAGTTGGTCAAGAAGGCATACAGCATGCTTGCCTCCATCAGCCGGGACATCGAGTCTAAAAGTTGGTAAGTTATGTTACAGCTGCATAAAACTTTAGTTAGGCTGCATTTGGAGTATTGCGTGTAGTTCTGGTCGCCACACTACCAAAAGGGCAAAGATGCTTTGGAGAGGGTGCAAAGAAGGTTTTACCAGCATGTTGCCTGGTCTGGAGGGTTTTAGGTACGAGGAGAAGTTGGATAAACTTGAATTGTTTTCACTGGAAAGACGGAGGATGAGGGGCAACCTGATAGAGGTCTACAAAATTATGAGAGGTATAGAGAGGGTGGATAGTCAGAGGCTTTTTCCCAGGGTGGCAGGGTTGACTACAAGAGGGCACAGGTTTAAGATGAGAGGTGGTAGGTTTGGGAGAGATACAGAGGATGGTGAATGCCTGGAACACACTGCCAGTGGAGGTGGTGGAAGCAGGCATGTTAGCAACGTTTATGATGTATCTTGATAGACACATGAATGGAAGGCGAACAGAGGGATAGGAACCACATATCAGTGCAGGCTTGGTGGGCCGAAGAGCCTGTTCCTGTGCTGCATTGATTTTTGTTCTTTGTTCAAAAGAAAGCATCCTTTCTGGATGTATCACAGCTTGGTATGGCTCCTGCTCTGACCAAGACAACAAGAAACTACAAGGGGTTATGAACTTAGCCCAGACCATCACACAAACCACCCTCCCATCCATTGAATCTGTCTATACTTCCCACTGCTTCAGAAAAGTGGCCAGCGTAATCAAAGACCCCACGCAATCCGGACATACTCTCTTCCAACTTCTTCCATTGGGAAAAAGATACAAAAGTCTGAAAACACATACCAACTTGAAGAACAGCTTCTTCCCTGCTGCCATCAGACTTTTGAATGGACCTACCATATAATAAGCTGATCTTTCTCTACATCCTATCTGTAACTATATCCTGCACTCTCTCCTTTCCTTCTACAGACCATAAGACATCGGAGCAGAATTAGGCCACTCGGTCCACCGAGTCTGCTCTGCCATTCAATCATGGCTGATACTTTTCTCATCCCCATTCTCCTGCCTTTTCCCCATAACCCCTGATCCCCTTTTTAATCAAGAACCTATCTATCTCTGTCTTAAGGACACTCAATGACCTGGCCTCCACAGTCTTCTGTGGCGAAGAGTTCCACAGATTCACCACTCACTGGCTGAAGAAATTCCTCCTCATCCTTCAGTCTGAGGTTGTGCCCTTTGGTTCAGAGTTTAGAACCAGAAGATACAATTTCGAAGTAACGGGGAAACCAATTAGGACAGAGACGAGGAGAAACTTTGTTATGCAGAGATTTATGAATCTTTGGGATTCTCTATCCCAGATACTGAGATACCTCTGTCGCTGAGTATGTTTAACCATGATGTGGAGATGCCGGCGTTGGACTGGGGTAGGCACAGTAAGAAGTCCCACAACACCAGGTTAAAGTCCAACAGATTTATTTGGTAGCATGGGCTTTCAGAGCACTGCTCCTTCATCAGGTGAGTCTGAGTATGTTTACATTGGGTATGTTTAAAGTAGAGATTGGCAGATCTCTAACTGGCTCTGACATTTAAGTTTATTTATTAGTGTCACAAGTCGGCTTACATTAACGCTGCAATGAAGTTACTGTGAAAATCCCTGAGTCGCCACACTCCGCCACCTGTTCGGGAACACTGAGGGAGAATTTAGCTTGACCAATGCACCTAACCAGCATGTCTTTCGGAGTGTTGGAGGAAACCGGAGCACCCGGAGGAAACCCACGCAGACACGGGAAGAAGGTGCAGACTCCGTATAGACAGTGACCCAAGCCGGGAATCGAATCCAGGTCCCTGGCATCATGAGGCAGCAGTGCTGGGGGTATTGTGGGAGTAAAGCGTTAAAGTGGATGATCAACCGTGATCATACTGAATGGTGGTGCAGGACCGATGAGTTGAATGGCCTACTCCTGCTTCTTATGTTCATATATTCCTATGTTCTTATTGTACTGTATGCTGAGCTGTCCGGGTCAGTAATTCTGTGTGAGGAGGCGATGAGTGGATCCTTTTTCCACCGGCAGAGCAAAAAGTGAACGAACAATAACCTTGGATTACTCTTGCGTGCCTCGCAGTGGCTGCCCACAGAGTGGTTTTTGACAGAGGTCCAGGAGCAGGTCACTTAGCAATTGTCTCAGCTGAAGGATGGCAAGGAGGCAGAGGTAAAGACTTGGAAAAGTTTTCAAGTTGCGGCATACCGATATTTTTTAAAAAGTTTCATGAGAAATGGTGGATGTATCCCATTCAGACGAATTAAAGTACCATGTTTGTGTCCTGTTGTCATTCAGAATATTCAAAACTGGTTCGCTTATCTATAAACTAGCATCTCTGGCTTCTGATCCAATCATTTAATGTGGCATTGATCTAATTTTAACACAAGATAAAAGCTGAATTTAAACAAAAAATGGTTGCAGCTCCTGTAGGTTTATATTATTGCTGAAGTAACAGTATCTTCAGCTTTCACCTGGGGAAGACTGGGAAAACATAATCAATAATTAAATTCTATTCTGTTTGATTCAGATACCAATCCTGTATTAGGCTCCAGGCCAACATCATTATGGGGGCTGGGGAGAATGGGCTCTATTACAGGGAGCTTTCGTTCAAAAATGAAACCTGTCAAAAGTCCTATTTATTTTGCAGCTGCATCAGTACATTTTGCAAACTAAAACTGGTGCACGTTAATTGCTGAAGTGTAAATGCAGCAGTTAAGACTATTAAAAATCAAGCAATCCTTGGTCAAAGAATCAGCCTGGGGTAGCAAAGCTGGAGTCTCACTCAAAGCTGAGGCAGCACACCGGCATAGGTACTAATTCTCTAATGCACTGCACCACGGAAGAGGATTGTGCGTCTGATCTTGGCTGCGCCATCAAGGAGAGGCTCTGAGCAAAGACTAGACAGTTCCCCATAGGCAGGAAGCAGAATCAGAGCACGAGTCATTCGAAGCCTTTCTCGTGTAACTGCTCCTGGTTAGGTCAAAAGCAGCAATTGCCAGGAGGCTGCAGCCTAGCCCTTCACAGCTGGATAAAGGTATGTAGAAGATGGAAGGCCGACAATGAGGCAGAGAAAAGAATAGGATCGACAGAAACATTCATAAGCTAGAAAAATATTGGTTATTGCAGCAGCGCAAACTTATGCACTGAATTGGTGATTTAATATCATCTGGATCATGAACAGGCCATAAAACCAAAGGAAATTAGATTCAATTCAAACCATTCTAGTAAGAATTGATTGCAGTCCCTGTGGGGCCAATAAGTATAAATGGATTAGAGCTGAGAACAGGCAACTTCATTGAAACTTACAAAATTCTTACAGGGTGTGTCAGGGTAGACGTGAATAGGATGGTTCCCCTGACTGGTGAGTCTAGAACCAGGGGACACAGTCTCAGAATAAGGCGAAGGCCATCTGGGACTGTCCTGAGGAGGGGGTTTTTCACTCAGAGGGTGGTGTATCTTTGGAATTCTCTACCCCTCAAAGCTCTGGAAGCTCAATCACTGGGCATGTTCAAGACAGAAATTGATAGATGTCCGGATACTAACAACATTGAAGGAAATGAGGCATAGCACAGGAAAGTGGCATTGAGGCAGACAATCAGCCATGACCGAACTGAATGGCGGAGCAAGGATGGGTCAAATGGCCGACTCCTGCTTCCCAGTTCCAAACTGCTCAAAAAGCAGAACACTACAGATGTTGGAAATCCAAAATAAAAACATAAACTGCTAGAAAGAAAACTCAGCAGGTGAGGCAGCATCTGTGTGGAGAGAGAAATACAGAGCTGAGAAGAAGGTGCGGCCCTGAACTTGGCCATATTTTTTAGGCCAACAATAATATTTCTGAGGAAATTTGCACATGCATCTGCTATATTCATTTTAGGCTGGAAACTCTCTACACCCAAATTTCCTCAATAAATTGCACTGATTCAAGAAGTAATGTTTATTTATTAGTCACAAGTAAGGCTTACATTGACACTGCAATGAAATTATTGTGAAATTTCCCAATTGCATCCATCAAAACCCCACTTAGTTCAGTAATCTATCACTGCCTCCCCCACTGCTTCTTCTATGTAATTTACACCTAAATGCTTAGGTGGATACTATATTTCAGGTTATCTGTACCACTTTTATTGATAGCAAAACAAAGTGGTTACTATGGTGACCGAATCACCACAGATAATGAACATACTTCTATATTACTCAGCCTTCATTGTACATTGCCATTCATGCTTTCAATTGATGCAGGCAAGGGATAAATCATGGTCCCTGACCCTGTAACTAAGGACCAAAGTTTATTTTAATTAGAATTTGATTTTTGCTTTTTTTGTACTAAGCAAGTTGAATAGATGTGACCTCACCGGCTGGTTTACAAACCCCCTAAGACTAGCAGGAGAAAGATGCTCCCTACCACACATGCAAACCCCAACCCCCGACAATATATATTGTTCAAAGAAAATCAAAGTTATGGGCACGTCTACATTGTGTGAAGTCTATTCAAGTTTTCTCCAATCTCCCTTCAAGTTATAATTAGCCCAAAATATTCACATGGGAAGCCCAATGAGTACCCTATCAATACACGACCATGGAAAATGGATGCACACTCTGTCAATAAGGTAATAGTTAATGGATCTCTATGCAGCCTGTAATCATTGCAAAATTGGGAATGGTGAAAGAATGTACGCACAATCATTTTATTGCAAATTCCTTTCATTTCTACAACTTTACCCACCAGAATGTCATCTATTCCATGCAAATTATGCTTGATTTCTTAAAAAGTACACACAAACATTAATGAAAATGGTGGAGGTGGAGGAGTAGCCTTGGTGATTCAGAATGAAATAACTTAGATGAAAAGAGAGGACATAAGAAGGGGCAAGCAGGCTGTGAAGACTTCATGGGTGGAAATAAGTAGAAACAAACTTAAGATTATAGGGGGATTGGTTACAGGCCCCCAGATAGCAGTTGTAAAGTGGTAGATTGTATAAATGCAGGGATTGGAAATACATATAGCAAAGGCAAAGTGATTTTAATCCGGGATTTAACTTCCATATAGATTAGGATAAGCAGAGGACAACATGTCGGAAATGTAGTCAATTTCTTGAGTGCGATCAGTCTTTTTTCTGCAGAAATTTGTTCTGGAGTCAATGCCATATTAGAGTTAATAATGACTAATGAGTTAGATTTAGTTCACAGCCTAAGAATGCATGAACATTTATTCAATAGCAATCATAATACGATTGAATTCACCATAGTGTTCTAAAGGGGGAAATGTGAAACAGTTACTAGGATTCTAAATTCAGGTGAGGTTGATTTCAATGGAATCAGACACAGCCTGCCTACAGTAAATCAGTTAACGGGTAAAACGACAGAAGATCAATGGGAGATGTTCAAGAAAGAATTGAATATAATACAGGACCACTTTATATCCTTAAGGTGTAAGAGCTCTGCTTGCCAAAAAGACAGCCATGGACAACTAAAGAAGTAAAAGATAACTTAAAACCAAAGGAAAAAGCATACGGAAATGCAAAGGTAAGCACAGATCTTGGCAAACAGGAAAGATATTAAACAAAATCAAGGGTAACACAACAATTAGTAGGAGCTACATGAAAAGAAACTTGCCAGCGATATAACAGAACAACACAGTCTCTTCCTATTTTATTAGGAAAAAGAGGGCAGGAACAACTTTTATAGCACTTGTCTCACCGTTTGAATGCACTGGTGTACAGTGAGATGAAATGAGTATCTGAATCCAGTCCTGCAGACCTGGGGGTCTATTAAACCCTGGGAATGGTCATGTTGTTCATGAAAATAAGGAAATCTTCGGGACATGATGAATAATTACTTTGCATCAGATATCCCATATCCTAACAAAACTGATATTTCATAGCATCCCTGCCGTGCAGAAGGAGGCCATTTGGATCATTGTGTCTGCACCAACCACAATCCCACCCAGGCCCAATCCCAGCAACCCCATGCATTTACCCTAGCTAGTCCCCCTGACACTAAGTGCCAATCCACCTAACCTGCACATCTTTGGACTGTGGGAGGAAACCGGAGCACCCGGAGGAAACCCACGCAGACACGGGAAGAATGTGCAAACT
The DNA here is from genome assembly GCF_964213995.1 of Mustelus asterias. NCBI lineage: Eukaryota > Metazoa > Chordata > Chondrichthyes > Carcharhiniformes > Triakidae > Mustelus > Mustelus asterias. The sequence goes on along the minus strand of NC_135812.1, from coordinate 84,039,261 downwards.
CCAGACAGTGATCCAAGCCGGGAATCGAACCCGGGTGTCTGGCACTGTGAGGCAGCAGTGCAAACAATTGCACCACCGTGCCGCCCAATTAAATGAACCGGGGACTCAGGAAAATTAATGCCAGCAAAATAACAGTCAAGAAGAAAATAATGGCACAAAAGAGTGCCAAAATCTCAGGCCAAATGGTTTCCATCCCAAGGTTACGGAGGAAATAGGTGAGAGCGTTGCAGATACCTTAACTATTACCTTCCAAAGTTTTATGAATGAAGGAACCGTTTCTTTAGACTGGAAAATTGCAAATGTCACTTGGCTATTTGAGAAAGATGAGAAAAGGAAACCAGGGAACTATAGATTAGTTAATCTAATATCTGTTATTGGAAGGCAAGCAGGCTGTGAAGACTTCACGGGTGGAAATAAGAAATAGAAACAAACTTAAGATTATAGGGGGATTGTTTACAGGCCCCCGGACAGCAGTTGTGAAGTGGTAGATTGTATAAATGCAAAGGTAAGCACAGATCTTGGCAAACAGGAAGGATATTAAACAAAATCACAGGGTGACACAACAATTAGTAGGAGCTACATGAAAAGAAACTTGCCAGCGATATAACAGAACAACACAGTTTTTTCCTATTTTATTACGAAAAAGAGGAAGTGCGTATAGCAAAGGCAAAGTGATTTTAATCAGGGATTTAACTTCCATATAGATTGGGATAAACAGAGGAGAACATGTCGGAAATTGTTATTGTTATTGTTACTGAAGTCTATCTTGAAAATGTTTGGCTGTTCAGAGAGATGATGTGGAGATGCCGGTGTTGGACTGGGGTGAACACAGTAAGAAGTCTAACAACACCAGGTTAAAGTCCAACAGGTTTATTTGGTAGCAAAAGCCACTTTGTACCAAATAAACCTGTTGGACTTTAACCTGGTGTTGTTAGACTTCTTACTGTGTTCAGAGAGAGCCAGCATGGATTTGGAGAGAATAGGTGCCTGGTGAATCTGATTGAATTTTTTGACGAAGTGACTAAAGTTGTGGACAGACAAATATGTTTTATTCTTTCATGGGATGTTGGCGTCACTGACAAGTCCTGTTTCCCATCCCTAATTGCCCTTGAACTGAATGGTTTGCTGTGCCTTTTCAGAGAGCAGTTAAGAGTCGCAAGCAAGCCAGACCAGGTAAGGATGGAAGATTTCCTTCCCTAAAGGACAGTCCTGAAGCAGATGGTTTTTACAGCAATCAATGATAGCTATCATGGTCATCATTACCAATGACTAGCTTTGTAATTTCAAATTTATGAACTGAATTTTAATTCCACCAGCTGCTGTGGTGGGATTTGAACCCATCTTTTGGAGTATTACCTGGGTCTCTGGATGACGAATCCAGTTACATTACTATGACACCACCATCTCCCCCTAGATGTTATTTACATGGGTTTCCAGAAGGCATTCGTTAAAATCCCTCATAAAGGACTGTTAGCTAAAGTTCATGGAATTGAAGGCAAAGTATTGATCTGATTAGGAAATTGGCTGCATGGCGACAGAGAATAGGGACAATGGGAAGGTATTCCAATTGGCAAGATGTGATGCATGGTGTCCCTCATCGATCTCTGCTGGGGTTTTAACTATCCACCATATTTATTAAGGACATGGATGATGGGATTGAAAGCCAGACATTCAAATTTGCCAATGGCTCAAAGATGGATGGCACGGTAAGCAGTGTAGGTGGGAGTGTAGAATCATAGAATCATAGAAACCCTACAGCACAGAAAGAGGCCATTGGCCCATCGAGTCTGCACCAACCGCAATCCCACCCAGGCCCTACCCCCATGTCCCTACATATTTACCCGCTAACCCCTCTAACCTACACATCTCAGGACATTAAGGGGCAATTTTAGCACGGCCAATCAACCTAACCCGCACATCTTTGGACATACCAAAGAAACATACCAAAGAAATACTGACAGATTGAGCGAATAGACAAAGTTGTGGCAAATGGATTTCAACGCAGGCAATTGCAAGGCCATCCACTTTCAACCTGAAAAGAATAAGAATTATGTATTGTCTAAATGGCAAAAGCGAGAAACAGTGGAGGTCCAAAGAGACTTGGCAATCTAGATACACAGATCATGAAACAGTACAGAAAATAATCAACAAGGCTAATGGAATGCTGGCCTTTATAGCTAGAGGAATTGAATCAAAGTTTTCAAGATGTTCAGGGGCACAGATTAAGTAGATAAAGAGGAACTATTCCTGGTGGTTGGAAAGCCTATGACTGGGGGCAGAGACCATAACAATGAAGCCAGGTATTTCAGGAACATAATTAGGTAAAGCTTTTCCAAGTAAAGGGTGGTAACTCTCTTCGCAAATGCTGATTGATGGAAGGTCAGTTGTGAATTTTAAATCTGAGATTGATAGTTAACCAAAGGAAATTTAAGGGGAGGCAGTGGCATTGTCACTGGACTAGTAATCCAGCGAGCAAGACCTGGGGACTTGGGTTCAAATCCCGCCATGGCAGATGGTGAAATTTAAATTCAATAAAAATTGTTGTAAAACAAAACCTATCTGGTTCACTAATGTCCTTTAGGGAAGGAAATCTGCTTTTGTTACCTGGTCTGGCCTACATGCGACTCCAGATCCAGCATAGCTGACTCAAATACCCTCTGAAATGGAGGGCAGTTAGGGATGGGCAATAAATGCTGCCAGCGACGCTCTCTTCCCGTAAAAGTAATCTTTTTAAAAACTAGGTATGTGGAGTCAGGTCACAGATCAGCAATAATCTCATTAAATGACAAAGTAGGCTTGAGGGGTTAAATGTCCTAAATTTCTATTCCAGCAGTTTATATCCCAGTCTTTTGTTCACTACCAAATGTCTTTAGCCCGATTCTAGTTCTTAAAATTACCTATTTTTTCCTATAAATTGAGCTACAGTCAAAGTGAGTAGTAAATTATTCAGCCATCAGTCAGCAAAAGTGTACAAACAGCACCAGCGTGTGATTGCCTGAATAATGCTGAATGCATTTTCCAGCATGGTTTGAAGTGATTCTGCAGAAAAATCTACTAAATTATCTCTGTAATGCAAACACCCTCACTCAGGGTCGCGTATCGATCTACTCAGGCCAGCTCATTCCTAAAGGAATAGTTACTATTCTTTACTGCTTAGAACATCTGGAACCTTTGTGAATAGGAATGATATTGAAGAGCGAGACACAACCCTGAACCCTTGGAGAGAACACACAGTCTGCGGTGAGGTGAAAAGAAAACAGCATAAATAGCAGAAAAATGAATGTTTGAAAGGCCCAAAGTATATTATCCATTCTGAGGAAACACAGACAGGAAAATATTTTCTTTGCTTTGACACTCGGTAATGTAATATTCTCATTATTAACACAAGTCAGGACAGGATAGTCTGGCATCAGGCAATGCAGAGGTATTAATGAATCTGCTAGCTTCTATGTAGCTCAAATAAAACCGTTATAAAATGCAGTATGGAATAATAGTACAATCAGATCTGATCATGTGTGTCCCTATGTGACATGTAAATCATATTTAGGCTAGCATATGGCCAATTTATTTCCTGGAATTAGATGTGTGCTTCCTGCAGTGACCTATACAACAGTTTCTGATAGACAAATTCAGTCAAGGTCAGTTTGGATGTGATCAACTATGCCTAGTCCAAGGAACACACATTTATTTTATTGTTTCCTTTCAAATGGATTTGCCTGCCTATTCCCTCTTGTTGTAAGCTGCCTAACACCATGCATTCTTTTTTCAGCTGGGAGAGTGGACAGTCTGGGTGATGCTGACTCCTCGACCACTGCCAACAACACTTATGATCCTTTAGTAGGAGGTACGATTCTGATGGGGAGACCAGGCCATGCCCTCCACTCCATCTCGTGGCTTAATGAAGAACAAGTGAAATTCACCCAACCGAAGTAAGCAATTTCAGGAGGAAGGCTGCCTGCCCTCAACTCATGTGTTGTGTCCTTTTAATTGGGTGTCAAGCACTCAAAAGTTACACTTGTCAGGCCAGACTGTATAAGGATAAAGGTTAGCATTTGTGAGATTTCTTTTTTTTAAAGAGTGTGCTGGGTGCAATTATACACATTGCTTTTCAAATAGTAATATAATCCCAGACTGTCAATGAACAGCTATCAACAATGCAAGAACTGTGTAGGTAATGGACAGCTATTAATGGCGTGCAAAAGCTACATAGTGAATGTAATCAGTTTTGTAAAAAGACAACAGTACATTCAAAAGTGTAAAGCAGAATAAGTAAACCAACAATATACAAAATCTTGTATGCAATTGACAAATGGCATTGTGAAGGAAATTAATGGCACAAACCATTCAGAACAGGTTATCCAAATCCAGATTAACAAGAATTCACATAATTAACACCAGCAATACTGAGACCGTTACTTTAACCATTAATTTACTCCAAAAGTAAAATTTATTTATAATTAGTAGAAATAAAGTCATGGCCTCAATTTTAACCTAACCAGACGAATGGGAACAGGGCAGGTTTTGGGTAATAAAACACAACCAAATTTGACTTCAGTGGAGAGTTAACCAGGGAGAGTTCTGAAAAAAATCTTCAAATGCCTGGTGGATGAGGTTAAAATTACAGCTCATGACATATACTTTACTGGATAAACAGAAACTCTCAATGCAGCCACAATGGATGTGGTGACTAGTGTTTTACTGGATTGATAATAATGATTGATAAAAGTAGCTAAAGGGGAAATGTGTTCCACTGCATTGTTGCATAACCCTGACAAGAGAAATGTAAATCTCCTGGTGTCTCCCAGTCATGCCTTGCTATTATCTTGCATACTTTAGAACGTCTTTATAAACACAATCTGAGATTAGACATTATATATAAGTGTGCTCTTCTGTGATACAACAAAATTTTGCTCCAGGAATAATGAGAATAGGAACAATGGCTAAGTAACTCCACCCCCCACCAAATTAAGAATAGATTTTGTGATATCATAACAGGGGTTATACACAAAATGTCTGCTTCTAAACTCCTTCAAACCAGTGGTCAGATTCATCAATAATTTCACAACTCTTCCTCTAATACATTTAGGATTATGTGAACACTTAGTGGAACCACCCTTCCTCTTCAAATAATAGGACCGAGCAATGCACAAAGTGTTGCTAAGTCTATTAAAAAAAAATGTCATCTGGTCACATGCGTGCAACTTTAGCAGGCAGGTTAGTAGTTTTTTTTTTACAAGGCATATCTATTTTTGGTATTGCTAATGATCCAATTAGTGTCATATTTAACAGAAGAGTCATGAACTCTGGTCTTGTAGGATTTTATAATATTTTAGATGGAAAATAAATTAACTCCTCAGTTAACAATAACATTGTCAAATGTATAAATGCATAAAACCAAACAGGCAAAATTGTTCAAGATGTCTCTTACCTTACAGATTATTGGAGTCTTATGCCAAAAATGGCATGAATGGCCCCTATATCAGCACTCAGGGTTCTGTAAAATATAATAAAACGGGAGTTGTTGACTCAGGGTTGAAATAATTCAAGGTTTGGATAAAAATAAACACACGCCTCCAATGCCAACAGAGTGAACTGAACTGCAATGTCTTTAAGTGACTTCCATCTGTTTGCTGTTTGCAAGTGCACACCAATAATTTATTATTCACATCTGGGAAAACATATTTCATAGAAACATCCAGTACAGAGGAGGCCATTCAGCCCAGTATGCCTGTGCCACTCTTTGAAAGAGAATTTTACGAGATTTTTTTCTAAGTGCCCAGCTAGCGTGAAAACAGGAGAGTTCCTGATCCGTTTTTTTGGGATAGTTTTCACACCCAATCAGATGCACTCAGTCTTTGAAAATATGGGCTAGACCATTTCTAGCTGTTGGAGGTAGTGGGCGGGGCTAATTCGCCAGACAGCCAGCAGCTCGGATCGGAGCCACAAACTCTGCATGTGCAAGAAAAGCGGAAAAAACCCAGCTCTGCTGACAGAACCCCCTCAGGCCAGATACAGCCTCCCTCTCTCCCCCACGGACATCGGAGACCCCCCACCAACATTACTGACCCTCTTATCCCCCCCCCGGACCCCCTTGCTCATGGCCCCCTCATCACCACCCTCCCCCAACTCTAACGGCTAACTGATATGACCCTCTCTCTCCTCTGCCCCCGATCATCACAGAGGCTCCCCTCCCCCCCATCAGCACACCGGCAAGAGCTGGCTTGGCTTCCCCTCCATGGGAACGAGGCAAACTGCTTTAAACTCGCTGGAATGCTCTAACGGGCACATGACTTGCCTAAACTGCCTACAGCTGATCTGCCCGAATGAGGGACAGCTCCATAGGAACCCCAAGGATGGACAGACAGTGCAGGAAGAAATGGTCTCTAGGAAGACAGCTCCCCGTTTTTCAGATGCTGATCTGGCCAGGTTGCTGGAGACAAGGCGGGACACCCTCTTCCCCTCCAGTAGGATGCCATCCCGGGGAAGGGATGGAAATGCAGCCTGGGAGGCTGTGGTAGCATGCGTTAGCGCCAGGGCACTGGCCAGGAAAACCAGGAAGCAGTGCCGCAAAAAACTGAATGACCTCATCTGGGCAACAAGGGTGAGTGTTTTGCCTCATCTAGTACCTTCCCCCCAAATGACCCCCACTTGCCCCCACCTCCAGCATGCTTTCAGACTCTGACACCCAAGCACCTCTCTTCTCCCAAACAAGAGTATCACAATGTTTGTCTTCTGAGGGCCACTCGCTGAAACCCTGCAGGACTCATGCCATTAGATTTTACATGGCTTCTCCTGTCCCCACAGGAGAAGAATGCCCATAAGCACCGGGAGAGGGTGAAGACAGGGGGTGGTGTGCCTGAGATCCGGGTCCTCATTTCCTTTAAGGAGCGGGCACTGGAGCTTGTGGGAGAGGAGGGTGTGCAGACTAGTAGTGACAGCATGGTCGGGCTGGAGCATAGAAGTGAGCACCTGCCAATCCTCCACTTGTTGGAGAAATCTCAAGTAAGTTGCATGCAGCCCAGTTTCCTCTCCCTCCATTGCACTTAATTTTGTGTCTTGTGTTGCAGGAAGGGACCCCGATGCGTCAGGCCATCTGGCATCGCGGCCCCCCACTGCTGCTCCTGCCCACCCTGCCCCTGACAGCTCAGAAGACTCCTCAGAGGAAGCGGATGAAGGGACCTCCGAGGCCGGCACCAGTTTTGTATCAGCTTCCACCTCGCAGTTCACCATCCCAGAGACTCTCACATTGGTAGATCAAGTTAGTGGTGAGGCATCTGGGTCACTCTCTGGTGCGCACGACACATCTGCTGATGTACATCAGGTGGAGGAGGGAACGTCCGAGGCCTCTGGCATGTGGGGGGCTGCTGGAGGTGAGAACTCAGCAGGCCCCAGGCTACATGCTGCGCCTCTGCGATCACTTCTCCCTCAGTTGCTGCAGATGCAGCGACAGAACCAGGGAATGCAGGAGGGGCTGACAGCAACACTGGACCGACTGCAAGACTGTTGGGAGGAGTCCCAAAGCTTCCAGGTGGACCAGCTACTGACTGCCTTGCATGGTTTCCAGGCCAAAACTGCAGGGGTGGCGGCCGCGGTGGAAAGCCTGGGGCAGGAAATCCTCACCATGAGTGACAGTCTCCAAGCGATGGCTGAGTCACAGCAGGCCACAGCTGAGGGCCTCAATAGGCTTCTCGAGATTCTGTGGCTCATGGCTGAGAGGCTTGAGAGTTTGCAGGAGACCCGCAGGACAGTGCTGAGACACAGCGAACTATGGCTGTAGCACTTGAGAACGTGGCCTGAACCTGACTTTTATACATGAGGTGTTTTCCTGACCCATCCGGCTGCAGCGAAGGAGGTGGTTAAGGCAGGTGAGCTGGGACAATTGGGAGTGAAGCTCACTAATTACATTGTGATGAATGCCAAAACTGCAAATTGACGTTTCTCCCGTTTTGGGCAGGCTCCTGCCATGAAAACAGGCGCCATTCCCCCGATCACGCCTGATTTTACATTTTCCAGCTGCAAAACGGGCACGATGAGGTTGTAAAATTCCGCCCAATTACTCTCACTCCATTTCTCTTCTCTCATCGTCCGGTCCATTTTTCCTTTTCAAATATTTATCAAATTCTCTTTTGAGAGTTCCCATTGAGCCTGCTTCCACCATGCTTTAAAGCAAGCAGTGCTTTCGGATCCTAACAACACACTGTACAAAAATAATTCTCATATCCCCTCTGTTTCTATTGCCAATTATCTTAAATTTGTCTCAATCCTCTGGTTACCAGCTTTCCTGCCAAAACCCTTCATAATGCTGAACCCCTCAATTAACCTTCTGTGCTCTGAGGAGAACAATCCCAGTTTCTCTAGTCTCTCCACGTAACTGAGCTCTTTAATCTCGATAATATTCTAGTCACTCTCCTCTCCAAGGCATTGACATTGTTCCTAAAACGTGTTGCCCAGAATTGGATGCAATACTCAAGCTGATGCCTAACCGATGATTCATAAAGGTTTAGTATAACGCCCTCGGTTTATACTCTATGGCCTGGACTTTAATGGTAAGGGTGGATAATGAGTGTCAGGACTCTTTCTGAGTCCTGAACCCACTCTGAGGAAGAAATGGCTGCTCTTTGGGATTTTCCCACTGGGCTACCCTTCAATTTGCAAGGAGACAGATTCCCTGAATATTTAAGGGGAGCAGCTGGGCACTTCAAGCCAGAGAATAAATCAGAGGTCTTGCAGCTTCAGAGGAGCAACAGGTTGGAGGACATGGAAAATCCTCTCATCTTCTTTTGAGTCAGTCTCTTGGGATTGACAATGACTTAATTCCACTCCAGTTCGATGAGTCCTGAGGTGACCAATAAGTCCAAGGTGTAATCTGCAGAATCTGCCACAATTGAGGCAGATGGAGCACAAATGATTGGGTAGATGGGTTGTTTGGAGGTTTGTGCATTCATGCACAGTTTCAACTTACTTTATTCATTAATCATGATGTGGAGATGCCGGTGTTGGACTGGGGTTGGCACAGTAAGAAGTCTCACAACACTAGGTTAAAGTCCAACAGGTTTATTTGGGAGCACAAGCTTTCGGAGTGCTGCTCCTTCACCACCTGTTCACTCACCTGATGAAGGAGTAGTGCTCCAAAGGCTTGTGCTACCAAATAAACTGTTGGACTTTAACCTGGTGTCATTCATTAGAGTCACAACTTGGCTTACATTAACACTGCAATTAAGTTACTGTGAAAATCCCCTAGTCGCCACATTCTGGCTCCTGTTCAGGTACACTGAGGGAGGACTTAGCATGGCTAATGCACCTAACTAGCACATCTTTCGGACTGTGGGAGGAAACCGGAGCACCCGGAGGAAACCCACGCAGACAAGGGGAGAACATGCAGACTCCGCACAGGCAGTCACCCAAGCTGGGAATCAAACCTGGGTCCCTGGCGCTGTGAGGCAGCAGTGCTAACCACTGTGCCACTGTACCGCCAACTTAATCTCTGCACCTTCGTGACGAAGTCTAGTATATGTTTGGTCCACTCCTGAATGAGCCTTCTCCACTTTAGATAGTCAAGGTCAGCAAGTATGTTTGACCTTTTCAGGGATGCTTTGAGGGCATCTACAAAACATTTCCACTTTCTCCCTGGGTGTCTCCTGCTGTGACCAGGTTCAGAAAAGGACAGGGCAAATAACCATGGTATGATTGGGTGAAGAGTTATGAACTGGTTCCCCTTCATTCAACTTCCTCGGTACATTGCAAGAAAGGCTTTAAAATGTCCCTTTCCCATAGATGCCTTTTCATATCCAAATGTTTCTACTTTTTAATTAGGAGCCAATCAAACCAGGTTTTCTTGAGTCAAAGGAAGAGCAAGTTTATTCGTTACTAAACCCATGGAAAAACAAAAACATGACGACACGCACACACAGATATCAATAGTTAGTGCCCAAGTAAAAGTTAAAGGAATATATGATTCAGTCCTTTGCTTGTGGCACAGATTGTTGAAAGTTTGAAGTTAGCTGGCTTCCTTTAAAATCCTGGAATTGAATTGAAATCCAGGCAATTGCACTTTGCTGGAGACAATTTCCTTTCTTTTTAATTCTGTGATCCATTTCCCAGAAATCGATCAGCTTCTCCTGAAGTTGTTTCTGATGATTAGTCATATCTCTTGGGTTGGATTTTTATATTCCCGAGATAGGGTTCATCCTTACTTAAGAGAGAGAGAGATTTCTTACTGCTCCCTTTAGCAGTTTTTTCCAGATTACTTTCGTGACTTCTCTCTATGTCTGGCATGGCAAAACCAATTCTTAAGAATCTCCTGTCTGTATATTCCCAAAAAGAAATTCAATTTAAATGTCTTGTAGTCATTGTTGTAGAACAAGAAATCACATTTTGATCTTTCATCTGAGGAACTTTTGACACATTTCAAGAAAGTAGACCAACAGGAGATGGGGTTATTTTATCCCCCACAGAGGGATTTATAGAAGAAGAAGAAACCCTACAGTACAGAAAGAGGCCATTCGGCCCATCGAGTCTGCACCGACCACAATCCCACCCAGGCCCTACCCCCATATATTTTTACCCACTAATCTACACATCTCAGGACACTAAGGGGCAATTTTAGCATGGCCAATCAACCTAACCCGCACATCTTTGGACTGTGGGAGGAAACCGGAGCACCCGGAGGAAACCCACGCAGACACGAGGAGAATGTGCAAACTCCACACATTTGAGTGTGTGTTGGGTGTAACTGGCTGGTTAGCAGTTCCCATTGTCTTTACTGTTGATTAAAATTCAGCACTTTGCACTTTTAATCTCTCCCTTAGAGTGCTGAGTTTTAATGTCTGTAGGTTTCCCTTGAAATGTCTCTCTCTTCAAACTATGGGTGGAATTCTCCCATCCCCCAGTCAGTAGGTTCAATAGTGGGCATGGGGAAGAATTCAGTGGGAGGCCCAAAAATTGATTTTAAGCCAGCATGAATTTCCCACAGGATCTTCCATTGGTACCCGCCACGGCAGATCGGAAAACTGATTTGAATTCCCGCGAGTGGTTGCAAATGAAGGCCTGACGGGAATCTTTCCCTCTATGTCAGATTCAGCACACCGGTCCACAACACATCTGGAACCACGTGGTGTAAAAGCTGGAACTTACCTGAAGAATGCCTGGGGCTGTTTCTAGAGCTCATAATGGAAGCCACCAGTGACCCTGGAATACCACAGCAGTGAGTGAGGGGGAGGCATCTACAGATGGACCTTCCAGCTTCAGTGTCTTCGAGGAGGTCCAGCGTCCAGCCTCAGAGTGCTCCTGGCGATCCATCTTCTCTCTTCAGGAGGTCCATCTTCTGTTGTTAAGAGGGGTCAATGATGTTGGGCACCTTTTCAGATAAGAAGGCGGGATGCATGTAATAAAGTGAATTCTACCATGGAGGAGGTTGTGGCTGGAAGACATGGCATGGTTTCCTGTCGGCTTTGCAGCGGGCAACTCACTCTGTTCCTGCCTCCGTCATGGGACTTAGCCCAGATAGATGAATTTCACCCTTTCTTTGGGAGGGGGTCTTCTTTGCTTTTCTCTCCTTCACCTTAGAAGGTGGCCTTATGTTTTAAAGCAGATTCCTGGATCATTTTTTAAAGTAAAAAATTTCCAGTCAGCTGAAAGTTTAAAAATATAACTTTTCAAGAATAAAGAGGCATTTTTGTGACAACCGAGAGAGTGCTTCAACATGCAGACAGCGTCTCACCAACTTTTCAGAAACTTTAAATAAAAAATAGTTATTGCAGCCAGGCGACCATTGTGAGGGGTGGGCAAATCCCTCTACAAGGTACTTGGAGGCTGCTCTCACACCCAGACTGGCAGTGAGGGCCTCCAGGCTTTCCTGGAGCTCCCTTGAACAGCAGAGGCTCAGGAAACTGTCATTCCAGCTAATACCAGTATCTTTCATCCCTGTTCACCTTGCTATGCTCCCTTAACAGGTCCTGAAAATCCTGCCTGTCTATATATATATATATATATATATATAAAGCTAGGGATCCCATATTTTCGGTTTATTTTGCTACACGAGGACATCGGTGACTCAGTTGTGTGTCTGCAGCAAGCTGATCTCATGATCACATTTTCACCAGGCCAATGTCCTGACTGCCCTGAGAGTCCGGAGTGCAAAAATCTAGACTGACCCTCTTGGACAGTAGCAAGAAGGTGGTGAACAGCCTTTTGGAAGAGATGTTAACTCACGGCCCTGCTTGCTCTCTCAGGTGAGTATAAAAGACCCCTTGGCACAATTGGAAAAAGAACAGGGGGAGTTATTCCCACTCCTGGCCAATGTTTCTTCCTTAGTCAAAATCACCATGGGAAAACAGAGATGATCTGGGCATTGTCACATTGCTGTCAGTGGGAGCTGCTTCTGTGCAAATTGGCTGCCACATTTCCTAAACAAGACAGTTCTTCATTGATTCTATTTTGGGGCATCCTGTGGCCATGAAGTTGCTATATAAATGCAATTTTGCTTTTTTCCCTTACCTGCAAACAAAGGTTCAGTCAACAGGTGTGTCTTGAATCTGCCATTTAGGCTTGGTACATGTCACAATTTATTATTTGGTTGTTGCTTAGGCTTTTTACAGCTCACATAGTCATCATGGCTTCTGTTTAAGCTTCATCCAGTCCAAATGATTGTTATTTATTTTTGTCTCCACGTGACGAAGCAAATGTATTTTCTGAACATGCTGCTACTTTGTAACAAGAGTTTGACTAAAAGCTTTCTAATAAACAGGAAGAGAGTATTTCCCAACATTTCTACTTTCATACAAATGAGTATTGTTGCACAAGTTAACTAGTTTCTTATTGCAAGGTCCATGATGGATACCCTTAAGTAGGTTTTTCAGGGACAATATCCCTAGATTGGCAACAGCGATACAATTCTCAACATTTAATCTTCATTACTTTTCTTGTTTGGTGTTACACACATTGCAAAGACAAGGACAGTTTGTTGTCACATAATGAAAGGGCAAGTTGCAATCATCTTTGGTGTTAGATCAGAATGATTGTCCAGAGGGAAGGGAACAGTCAACCACCTTGGTGTGAAATTACACTCACATATCAGTCGGAACTGATATAGATGGTGGGTTACTTTCCCTAAAGGAAACCAGTGAAGCAGTTGGGTTATGATCTGACATTTTCTTGGTCACTTTTATTGTTTTATTTCCAGATTCTCAAATTTCCCAATTATCACGGTGGGACTTGACTCAAATTCTCTTGAATATTTATTCAGACTTTTGGATTGCAAGTCCAGCAACATAACCACTACATTGCCATATCCACTTGGCGACTTGACCATTTCGGCACTGTGCATCGACTCAAAATTAAACCGTTATGTCAACTGACTGGACAACGTGCATTCACTTGTGTGATCCTATTTTGAGAGCCACCAACATGGTTTAGTTTATTTATTTGTGTCACAAGCAGGCTTATATTAACACTGCAATGAAGTTACTGTGAAAATCCCCTAGTCTTCACGCTCTGGTACATGTTCGAGTACACTGAGGGAGAATTTCGCATGGCCAATGCACCTAACCTGCATGTCTTTTAGACTGTGGGAGGAAACATGGAGCACCCGGAGGAAACCCATGCAGACACGGGGAGAACATGCAGGTCAGTTTATGAAGGCAAAGGGATGGTGTACAGAAGCTCATTGGGCCAAATGGATGTCAATGATGTTACAGACTTTGGAGAAACCGCCATGAGAAAAGTACCGTTGTCTCGCATTCTGCTGTCAATTGTCCATGAATAAAGTGATGAAATTGTTTGCTCGAGCAAACAATGCATGATGCATCTGTGAACAGCAGATTGACTAATGTTGCTGACATCCCTTGTGGCACTTTGGAATAGACCAAGCATAAATACTGTAGTGACCTTGACAGCCATTGATAGTGCCATCCCTAAGCTGAACGTTACCAGAAATCAGCTTCCAGAAGGTGGCACAAATCTGCCACTGCCTCTCGAGTCATGTGTATCTTTGCATAGTTTTCCTCAGACCCCCAAACTGTAGTGGTGATGTTGGGAATGACATTCACCGGAAAATTAGAGATGCATGCGAGAAAGGAATATCTGTATTTATGGGTGATTTTAATCTGCAGATAGATTGGGCAAATCAAATTAGTCACAATACTGTAGAAGAGGAATTCCTGGAGTGTATACGGGATGGTTTTCTGGACCAATACATTGACAAACCAACTAGAGAGCAGGCCATTCTAGACTGGGTATTGTGCGATGAGAAAGCAATAGTTGACAATCTAGTTTTGCGAGACCCCTTGGGGATGAGTGACCATAACATGATAGAATTTTTCATCAAGATGGAGAGTGACGCAGTTGATTCTGAGACAAGGGCCTTGAGTCTTATTAAAGGAAGTTAGGATGATTTGAGGTGCAAGCTGGCAATGATAGATTGGGAAACGTTAGTTAAAAGGATGACATTGCATAGGCAATGGCAAAAATTCAAGGAGCACATGGTTGAACTACAACAATTGTTTATTCCTGCCTTGCGCAAAAGGAAAACTGAAAAGGTGGACAAACCATGGCCTATGAGGGAAATTAGAGATAGTATTAGATCCAAGGGAGAACCATTCAAATTGGCCAAGAAAAACAACTGATCTGAGGATTGGAAACAGTTGTGATTAAGAAGGGGAAAATAGAATATGAGAGTAAGCTTTCAGGGAATATTATAACTGACTATAAAGGTTTCTGTAGGTATGTAAGGAAAAAAAGATTGGTGAAGACCAATGTCAGTCCCTTACAGTCAGAAACATGGGGAACAAAGAAATGGCTGACCAACTGACCCATGTAAGCATATCTGCTTTTGGCGCGAATTGGTTCTAAAGAAGGGATTTATGTCTGTGAGGAATACTGCTAAATTGGAACAATAGAGATAGCTAACTATTATACTTTGTCTTGTTTAAGTACTTTAATTGGTAAAAGTTATGCTAATTCCTTTTGTTATATTCTAACTTATGTTCTTAAATAACGTTTTTTTGACAAAACCTTCCCAGTGGGTCAATTGAATCATATCTTTAGTGAAACACCTCATGCCCACCCAAATGCCAAAATCAAATACAAAAATCAGGATCCAGGCTAACTTCAAAATATACCTTGGAGTTTCTGATCTGGTCCCCAACACTGTCTCTCTCATTCCAGATCCACAAACATGTTTTGTTTCAAGCTTTCATTTTTCAGTCATCTATGCATTTTGCAGCAACTCTTGAGGTGAGGGAATATCAACTGGAGTCAGCATGATAGTGACAGGAATGCCATCTAACCAGGAGACATAGGTATAGCCCATCTCAAATTCTGGCCCATACCTCCTCCTGCTCTAATTCTTTTAATATGATACACCGAACACATTCACAGTCAATATAAACAAAAATACTGCAACTGATTTTAGATAGAAATATATAAAATATATTATGCTGTAAAAAATAACATGCCAACACCGCACATCATCTTGGTAAATTCATTTTTTACACATGGTGTATCTGAGGGGTCTTTGTGTTAAGCGATTACCCCTTCCCATCAACAGACTGATAACAGTTGAGAAACACTCGCTGATAACCCGCCATATGCTCTGTCTCCCCAGACAACCCATCGATGTTCTACTCTGAAAATCACTGTTGACAAGCAGAACATGTTAAAGCCTAATGTCTTCTCCCTCTGCACAGTGCAAATTCCATATTTCTCTTCACAAGGTTTGCTGCAAAACAGTAGTCTGGGTGAAATATTACAGAGATAATCGTACGAGGTTTTGTCAGGGTGCAGAGGTGTGTTTCATTGTGCGAACGACCACATTTTGTTTCTGTGGTGGAAATCACCGGATTTTCCTCAGAATTCTCAACCCTGTGCTTTCCTCTGGCCTTTTTGCAGGTTGGAAATGCCTAGTGTGCAAAAACACACCCCTCCCCCCTGCCCCCCACTCTCCCGTTGAGATTGGTTTCCCCATTTTAAATGGGTATAAAAGCCACATTTTCTTCCGCACATTAAAACCCATTAATCATATGCCAGGTTTGGGAGTTGTGAAGAAGGTGAAAAGCCTGCTAAGGAGTGTGGAACATTCTGAAAGGTAAGTGTAAAGCATTTTCACACCTTCAAATGTCACTATTAGGTGTCGTATGATAATTCAGAAATGTTTTTAATGCAATGATTCATCACAGGGAACAGTTCGAAGGTAAATTGACCCATACATTGACCAACTTTTCCATTGGAAAATCACTATAACACAATGGAAAATGTATCAAAATGTCCGGAATTCTCCAGACTTTCATACCCTGCTGCCACTGCCAGCGAGAATGGAGAACATAAGAACATAATAAGAACATAAGAACTAGGAGCAGGAGTAGGCCATCTGGCCCCTCGAGCCTGCTCCGCCATTCAATAAATTATGGCTGATCTTTTCGTGGACTCAGCTCCATTTACCTGCCCGCTCACCATAACCCTTAATTCCTTTACTGTTCAAAAAAGTATCTATCCTTGCCTTAAAAACATTCAACTGCTTCACTGGGCAGGGAATTCCACCAATTCACAACCCTTTGTGTGAAGAAGTTCCTCCTCAACTCAGTCCTAAATCTGCTTCCCCTTATTTTGAGGCTATGCCCCCTAGTTCTAGTTTCACCTGCCAGTGGAAACAACTTCCCTGCTTCTATCTTATCTATTCCCTTCATAATCTTATATGTTTCTATAAGATCTCCCCTCATTCTTCTGAATTCCAATGAGTATAGCCCCAGTCTACTCAGTCTTGCCTCATAAGCCAACACTCTCAACTCTGGAATCAACCTAGTGAATCTCCTCTGCATCCCCTCCAATGCCACTATATCCATTCTCAAGTAAGGAGACCAAAATTGTACACGGTACTCCAGGTGTGGCCTCATCAGCACCTTATACAGCTGTAACACAACCTCGCTGTTTTTAAACTCCATTCCTCTAGCAATAAAAGACAAAATTCCATTTGCCTTCTTAATTACCTGCTGCACCTGCAAACCAACTCCTTGAGATTCCTGCACATGGACACCCAAGTCCCTCTGCACAGCAACATGCTGCAATTTTTTACCATTTAAATAATAGTCCATTTTGCTTTTATTCCTACCAAAATGGATGACCTCACATTTACCAACATTGTACTCCATCTGCCAGACCCTCGCCCACTCATTTAGACTATCTATATCCCTTTGCAGACTTTCAGCATCCTCTGCACACTTTGCTCTGCCACCCATCTTAGTGTCATCTGCGAATTTTGACACACTACACTTGGTTCCCAACTCCAAATCATCTATGTAAATCGTAAACAATTGCGGTCCCAACACTGATCCCTGAGGCACACCACTCGCCACTGATCGCCAACCAGAAAAACACCCATTTACCCCCACTCTTTGCTTTCTGTTAGTTAACCAATCCTCTATCCATGCTAATACAGTACCCGTAACACCGTGCACCTTTATCTTATGTAGCAGTCTTTGGTGCGGCACCTTGTCAAATGCCTTCTGGAAATCCAGATACACCACATCCACAGATTCCCCATTGTCCACTGCACGTGTAATGTTCTCAAAGACGTCCACCAAATTAGTCAAACATGACCTTCCCTTCATGAACCCATGCAGTGTCTTACCAATGGGACAATTTATATCCAGATGTCTCACTATTTCTTCCTTGATGATAGATTCAAGCATTTTCCCTACTACAGAAGTTAAGCTAACCAGCCTATAGTTACCTGCCTTTTTACTACCTCCTTTTTTAAACAGTGGCATCACATTTGCTGTTTTCCAATCTACGGGAACCACCCCAGAGTCCAGCGAATTTTGGTAAATTACCATTAGTGCATTTGCTATTTCTCCCGCCATTTCTTTTAGTACCTTGGGATGCATTCCATCAAGACCAGGAGAATTTGATGCTCACCCAAATCTCCGTTCACTGCAGCGGGACCGGAGAATCCCAGCTGCGGGCGAGGTTGGAGATTACAGTCATCTGTCCTACTGTGATTTAAATGGCCCTATTTGATTTATAAAGCGCCTTGTTGCGATACTTGAAAAAAAACTCTAAGCATCTGCTTGCCTGCTCTCTGCTTTGAAACTATAATGAGCACCTGTTATTTCCTAACCAGAGAGCAGTCTATTTTTTGGACAGCTGTGGCTATTATGAATGCTTCACTGGGTTTCAAGTGCTAATAGGATTCAGCACACTAGGTGTTCCATTCATCTGAGAATGAATGAAAGTTTCAAGAAGTTGCAATAACAGATTGTGATTTTATGTGGTTTCTTGTTTGTTGACACACGCTAATAGGATTACAAGTCTTAAGGTTTTGTTCACATACCAGAATGCCTTTTTCTTTCAGAATCAATGATATGGAGGCTTATATTAAATAATGAGACATTCACTTCCAACGCTCCCCTTTCCCCCCCCACCCGCCAACCAAGGAAAGTAAAATATTTTGCATGGAATCTGAGGTCCATACATAGAACACACTGGGTGAGGAGGATATATGGGGTGATGTAGTGGTGGGATGGTTGATGAGGATGCTTTAAGGGGACATGGAAGATATATGGGGGCATGGAAGATATATGGGGGCATAGAGGTGGCATGGGTGATCCTAAAGGTTATGGAGGATACATGAGGGCATAGAGATATCATGGGATTACATGAGAAAGCTGGGGCATGCGTGGGGGTTGAAGGAGAGGAGGGATGAGGTTTAGGAGGCCTTCAAACATTGGGAGCTGAGAAATTGTGTTGGAGAACTGGACCTTCTAACTGGAAAACTGTACTGTAAACCCAACCCTTGTGTGAAAAGACAAGAATGGCATGTGAAGTCGCACATGGGTCAAGTATGTAATTTGCGAGCTGTGAAAGTGCACAGGTCAGGTTTTTCTGAAACCAGAGGAAGATTCAGTCTAATCTCACCATGAGGATTCTTTTATAAAATCAATATGTTGCCAAGAACTGTGATCAACGCTGACTGCAAATGACGCCATTGGAGATAATGAATCTGCTACTGTGCAATACTAATTATTGAGCCACTCACACGTCCATCTGACCTTTGGATTGACCCTATAGAGTCCTGGTTGACACGTCGTGCTTTGTTGGCTCTCCATTTTCTATTGAATAGTCTCCTAGTGTAGAATAGTGTGGGCACTGATACAGTGCCCCTCAGACACCTGCTCCTGGATTCACTCAACCTTCACAACTGCCTGTCAGCCTGCTCATTGGCTTTTCTAATCCCCATGTGAATCCACCCGAATAAAAGTCCACTTCATCCAAACACAGCACCTCTGAATTTAACTTTTGACACTCTCAAAATGTCTCCTTCACATCCCTTCGTCTTTGACCAGAACATGCCTACCTTAACCCATGCCATGTCTTTGTAACCAGAATTCCTCATGTTTCCATTCCCATGCACATTTTGATGGCTGATCTGGACATGAACCATTTATTTCTATTCCGTTTTGCTTGGCTTCTTTTAGGTCCTTCTCTCCTGTCTTCACCAACCCCTGTCACCCAGTTATGCTATCTTTCATTTCTCCTCTCTACTTTGCTCTGCCCTTTCAAACCCTTCACTATTCCTCTGCCCTTTTACTCTCCTCCTATCAACTCAGTCTCAAAACATCCTGAGTTAAGTCCACAGCACCCCTCTGTGATTCTCTCGGCATTCTCTGAAGTGCTCATTGAGACACTTGTCAGTGGCCCCTCATAAGCAACAACACTGATTGCCTCATCTTCCTCACTTAACAACTTGCTCATCCAGCACAAATTGGGAGTCATTCTCAGCAACTTCCTATATTCCTGGTCAATGCATTCACTTCTCTTTCTTGCTTTGAATGTGGTTCTCCTGTGGTTTCTTAATTTCAAAGGGGGCGCCACAGTGGTTAGCACGGCTGCCTCACAGCGCCAGAACCCGGGTTTGATTCCCAGCTTGGGTCACTTCCTATGCAGAGTCTGCACATTCTCCCCGTATCTACGTGGGTTTCCACCGTGGGTGCTCAGTTTTCCTCCTACAGTCCGAAAGATGTGCTGGTTAGGTGAATTGGCCATGCTAAAATTCTCCCTCAGTGCACCCGGACAGGAACCAGAGTGTGGTGACCAGGGGATTTTCACAGTAACTTCATTGCAATGATAATGTAAGCCTACTCGTGACACTAATAAATAAACTTAAACTTGTTCATCTCGTATCATGTACTCCACATGTGTTGAAGTCAAGATACATCCAACCCGTGCTTAGTCAAAACATTCTTTTGTGGGATCTGAAAGCTTTTCAACCATTAACTCTTCTGTTCTTTCCTGCCTGCGATCAAATCCTTTTAAAATCAAAAGCTTGGCAGCAGAATAACTTTTTGAATGGTTGCCCCCAAACCATTAACATTTCTTAATCATTCAAATAGTGACTCACAATTTAGTGTGTGAGCATTCTGCTGTGTCATATTTTAAGTAAGTAATTTCAAACGAGTAAAAGCCAGCGCTCCGCTCTCGAACAATGTGCTTTGAGGTTTCTGCCCTTGGTGGTCCATTAGATACTGTTTGGAATAAACCTTTCCTCATCTTTAGCCCTAGAATTATTGACTGTGTATAATGAGCACGTGTGAATGTTTGGGATGATTGACGTAAGCACACCGTGTAAGTCTAAAATCCAGTAGTTTTAATTCCTCCTGGTGGTCCTTACAGCAATTTGTTTGTGATTCAATCAGTGAAAGATCCTTTCTTTATAATAGGATATAATGGTGCTGTAGGGTACTGAATAACATGTTCGTACTCAAAATTAATAAGAGGAACTCCTCAGTAAATAAATTCTTGAGATTTGATGAGAAGGAGAGAGGCAAATAAACTGTGTTCTTTGTTTAATAACTGGGGAAATCGATATTGCAAATCTAGAAAACGCTTTTACCAAAGGAGAGCCAGCCAAAGTTTCTGAGACCTCAACTAATTTTGGAAATCTGCTCCCTATGTTGATTATCTGACCATGTAATGGTAAAGTCGCCATAGTCCCAGATGACCATAGGCTGCTCTCCCCTTTGATGGGGTGGGGTGGGGGGAGGAGAGCTGACTGGTGGTGATTTTAACCTGAGGATCACACACCTCAGGCAAGGAGCAAGGTGGGGTTTCATGAATAACCTCAGCTGGTACGGGAATTGAACTTGCTGCTGGTATCGCTCCACATCACAAACCAGGCGCCCAGCCAACTGAGCTAATTGACTAACTCACCATGGAATTAGAATGGGATAGAAACATAGAAAATAGGAACAGGTATGGGCCATTCAGCCCTTTGAGCCTGCTCCACTGATCACTACGATCATGGCTGATCTTCAATGTCAACACCATATCCCCATGCTCTCCACATACCCCTCGAAACCTTTAGAGTCTAAAAACCTATTTTTGTCTGAAACATATTCAGTGACTAAGCCTTCACAGCCTTCCGTAGTAGAGAATTCCACAGGTTCACCACCCTCTGAGTGAAGAGCCTCCTTCTTATCTCAGTCCTAAATGGTCTACCCTGTAACCTGAGGCTGTGACCCCTTGCTCTAGACACCCCAGCACGAGGAAACACACCCCTACATCCAATCTGTCCAGCTCTGTCAGATGAGGATCATGCAGTCATTGCAGGCAGAGCTTCTACCCGACCCCAACAGTGGGGCAACAGAGCCATGAACATTAATTAATTGATTTATTTTAGGAGTTAGCTAAAAGATGCTGTCCAGCAAATGCTGTTTCTAAATATAATTGTTAGGTTAGTCCTGTAGTTATGATCCGTCTCATATATTTGCTTCATATTTTAAACTTTAAATGAGGTCTGCTGTGACACATTACTATTCTAGACTGCTGAATT
Source organism: Mustelus asterias (assembly GCF_964213995.1). Lineage (NCBI taxonomy): Eukaryota > Metazoa > Chordata > Chondrichthyes > Carcharhiniformes > Triakidae > Mustelus > Mustelus asterias. Next base: position 84,017,441 of record NC_135812.1, on the reverse strand, counting down.
GACTTGATGGAGGCATAAAATAATCCAGTAACTGTAAGCAATTATTAAGTAGATTTGCCCTTTTGTTTACCCTGTTGCATCGCTGAATGTTTAATTAGATTTCAAAGAAAAGATTGACATTGTGAAACATTTGAGGAATTGGGATTGACCCTGGAGAGTGATCTGAGATATGAGAAGCAAAATATGCAAGAGGAAAAAGTTTTACCAGCACCTTAAAAACATATCAGGAGGATTGCAATCTGGCACACCAGAGCAGGTTACAGGTTATCCAAGCACCCTGGCAAGAGATAGGAGAAACCCATGTTGTACCCACCACCCAACAGATGTAGAGGGGGAAAAAAACCTTCAAATGTCTGCCCAAGTGAGTATATGATGTGGAGATGCCGGCGTTGGACTGTAAGCCCCACGACTTGCCTGGGCTTGCAAAATCTCACTAACTGTCCTGGCTGGAGACAATACACATCTCTTTAACCTGTGCTTAACCTTGTCTCCACTCACATTGTCTGTACCTTTAAGACTTGATTACCTGTAAAGACTCGCATTCCAACCATTATTTTGTAAATTGAGTTTGTATCTTTATATGCCCTGTTTGGGAACTGAAATCCCACTCTCCTGATGAAGGAGCAGCGCTCTGAAAGCTAGTGTCTTGTGCTACCAAATAAACCTATTGGACTTTAACCTGGTGTTGTGAGACTTCTTACAAGTGAGTATAGCCAGAACTATATGACACCAAATGGGCAAAACAGCTAGGGTCTGATTTTCTCAGTCAGAAAGACTTTGCTGATTTAATATGGCAGATAGGACACAGATGTGGAAGTCCTGCCCTCATTCTGGACAGATCCAATTTTTGCTGGTGATTCACACAGGAGGGAAACTGTAACTCAACAGGACGATGTGAACTTGAGTTCAAACTGACTGCAAGAGCCTTAACCCTCATTGCAGGAGTCAGAAATTGATGGAGTAGAAGTAAAAGCTCTTGAAGGGAGAATAAGGTCTGTACAAATGATCTGAATTTGTTTTAAAATCGATTGTTTCTTAAACTCTAAAAAGAACAGGCTGCAGCTGTCACTGAGACATGGAAGGAACAACAACTGCTAGCCTGCTTTCATTGACAGGTTATCTGCTGAAAGTTAGAAAAAAAATCATGGCATCTGTTCAGGCAGTATCAATAAAGTTCTTTGTTGATATTTATCCCAGAGCTATAATTACATCATTGTGAATGCTTGGCTGAATTTCAGTAACTATAATTATCTCAGCAGTGCATTCTGAGTTCACAGTTTGATTGACAGTTTAAAGAGGCTATTAAAATATTTGTTGTCTTTGATGTAGGATCTGAATAGAAATGTATTTGTTTTTAGAAGAGATATTAGTGTTTTTTTTTCATCTTCATTGTGTTGGCACCGTGTTAAGACCATAAGACACAGGAGCATAATTAGGCCACTCGGCCCATCTAGTCTGCTCCGCCATTCAGTCATGGCTGATATTTTTTTCATCCCCATTCTCCTGCCTTTTCCCCATAACCCTTGATCCCCTTATTAATCAAGAACCTATCTATCTCTGTCTTAAAGACACTCAATGATCTGGCCTCCACAGCCTTCTGCAGCAAAGAGTTCCACAGATTCACCACTCCCTGGCTGAAGAAATTTCTTCTCATCTCTGTTTTAAAAAGTCGTCCCTTTAGTCTGAGGTTGTGTCCTCTGGTTCTAGTTTCTCTGACTAGTGGAAACATCCTCTCCATGTCCACTCTATCTAGGCCTTACAGTATCAATAAGATCGCCCTCATCCTTCAAAACTCCAATGAGTACAGACCCAGAGACCTCAACTGTTCCTTATATGATGAGCTCTTCATTCCAAGGATCATTCTTGTGAACCTCCTCTGGACCCAGCACATCCTTCCTTAGATACGGGGCCCAAAACTGCTCGCAATACTCCAAATGGGGTCTGACCAGAGTCTTATACAGCCTCAGAAGTACATCCCTGCTCTTGTATTCTTGCCCTCTCAACATGGATGCTAACATTACATTTGCCTTCCTAACTGCCAACTGAACTTGCACATTACCCTTAAGAGAATCTTGAACAAGGACTTCCAAGTCCCTTTGTGTTTCTGATTTCCTAGGCATTTCTCCATTTAGAAAATAATCTACACCTCCATTCCTCCTTCCAAAGTGCATAACCTCACACTTTTCCACATTGTATTCTATCTGCCGCTTCTTTGCCCACTCTCCTAGCCTGTCCAAGTCCTTCTGCAGCCCTCCTGCATCCTCAATACCAGCTGTTTCTCTACATATCTTTGTATCATCTACAAACTTCACAACAGTTCCTTCAGTTCCTTCTTCCAAATCGTTAATGTATATTGTGAAAAGTTGTGGCCCCAGTGCCAGTGTTGGGATGAAGGATATGAATGACCATGGGGTGATGGGATGTGAGGGGTGAGAACTAGAGGGCATAACAACTTTTGAAACAACTGGAACAAAACCACAGTGAATTGAGGTGGGCTTTCGAATCAGCCCAATTCAGTACTTGCGCAACCAATTCTCCCTGGCAATGCGCTGATAGTAAACTGAATGGTGCACCATTTTTTAACAAGACTGTTGTACCAAGTGCTACTATTCAGCATGATAGTGTAGCTGTATCTAAAGTGTTCCTTTAAGACCACAAAATCTAACTGTGATGGGAAGGGGCTATTTCACAATTAATCGCTGTCAATGAAGAAAGATTGAAATAAAGCTAATAAATTATGAAAATCAACATAAGATCATGGACCTTTCTTTTCTGTTCTAAATTTAGACACTGTGGAAGTGTGATGAACTCCAAAGTTTCCAAATGTATAGATCAATAGAGAGGAAATGAATGGGAGCATGGTGAGAAACTATTAGCAGCTAGTTAGTGGAATGGTACTCAGCGCATAAACATTTCACACAGAGACCGCCTTGCAAATTACTGATTCCCTCACAGGCAGCGCACAAGCACAGGCTTTTCCGAAAATTCAATCATTTTTGCATTGAATTATCCAATCACTCAAATTAAGCAGTTTAAATAACACAGCAAAGTGGGAAGTTAATGTGAAACAATTTGAATCATTAGATAATTTGAATTAAGCAACTTCGAATTAGAATGGAATAGACTGACGATGCTATTGCTTAATGATAGCAATTCCATCGAGTACTTGCTGCTGGAATACTGACTTTCAAATCAGCCTCCTGCAAATGTTTCACCCAAACAGTAAAGAATAATACATTTTGTATATATATATATATAAAGAAAAGTACAAAGAGAATGGAAGTATTTTCCATTTCATTTAAAAATAACTACTTCTGATGCAGAAATGGTAATACATTCCAGAGATTTGGGACAGGCTATACTTATTATCCTTTCAAAGAAATTCCTCCTGTACATTTGAAATTTTCTCCCTTTTATTGTTACATATGCTGACAGGTTGCCTCATTCCCACTACACCAAAAACAAGTCTTTTCAAGTGCAGAAAAGATTGAGGTTGCTGTGGGGAATCTGTGCTTATTCATCCCATGTCTTATTTTACAACTGATCTCCAGTGTCTGACCCTCACTGGACCTCTGCAGAGATATTTTAGATAAATATGAATCAGATTATTCCTCGTGAGAGACGGCAGCGAGAGAGTTGGAGAGGATTTGTTGACAAAGCATATTAAAATATTCCCGGCAAAGATTCAAGCAATATTCTGTGAGTTGCATACATCACGGCCGCATATATTCGGTGCAAATTTACAGGGGAGGGGAAAATCCTGTGAGGAAGGCCTCAGCAGTTCAGATGAATTGTTAGGGTGTCAGAGCTAAAGGAACAATGGCAAATCAATGATTGTAATCTTATACTTCGATCGACCCTGAGTCAAAACTAAAGCTAATTTGTCTAAAGTATGATATAAATATTTACAGTAGCTAGTTTAGTGTGAACATTAGAACGTAAGAACTAGGAGCAGGAATAGGCCATCTGGCCCCTCGAGCCTGCTCCGCTATTCAATAAAACCATGGCTGATCTTTTCGTGGACTCAGCTCCACTTACCCGCCCACTCACCATAACCCTTATTTTGCTTTACTGTTCAAAAATTTATCTATCCTTGCCTTAAAAACATTCAATGAGGTAGTCTCAACTGCTTCATGAGGCAGGGAATTCCACAGATTCACAACCCTTTGGGTGAAGAAGTTCCTCTTCAACTCAGTCCTAAATCTGCCCCTCCTTATTTTGAAGCCATACCCCCTAGTTCTAGTTTCACCTGCCAGTGGAAACATCGTCCCTGTTTCTATCTTATCTATTCCCTTCATAATCTTATATGCTTCTACAAGATTTCCCCTCATTCTTCTGAATTCCAATGAGTATAGTCCCAGTCTGCTCAGTCTCTCCTTATAAGCCAACCCTCTCAACTCTGGGAAGTTACAGGAATATCAATCGAGAAGGTATCCATTAGATTCAGACTAAAATGAACACAGTTGGTGGAATTTAATGCTACTCTCTGAGGTGAGATTTGTGGAGGGTGGGCATCTAAATGGGGAAGCTCCGACCTCTGCTTCCAAGGCCAAGGTGGAAAGGCTTATGAATGTCCTTCCCACCCTGCCACCAGCAGAACCTTAAAAGGGGCAATTAAAGGCTTTATCTTGCTGCTGGTGGCTTTCCCTCAATGGTGAGAAGCCCGCAAAGCTTCTAAGCAAAGCCCAAAGCACCTCATGAACATATTTAAAATGCCAGGAGAGGTTTGGCTGCCTGCTCCTTGTCCCACCTCAGAGAAATCCGGAAGTTGATGGGTTGAAGCCAGTGTCTTGATACACTCGGAATTATTGCCCATTGAACTATTCACCCAGCTGCTCCCAAACCCACTCATTCGCCCACGTTAAAATTCTGTCCAAAGACCCCATTCCTCCCAAGCATGGGACACTTGACATAAATCTCATGTCGCAAATTACTCAGAAACGGCCGCTCAAAATATTGTGGCTAATTAGTGCCTTTGTTACTCTGTTCACACTAAAGAGTATCTAAGCCAGAATCCAAGTGATTTCCATTTCTATCCCAAAGCTAATCAAGTGTGTAGATTTCCACCTGCCTGTGTGCTTAAATCCTGCGGTCCAACAAGACTGAACATTAAACAAGAAATGGCCAGATGGAAAATGACCTAAGAATTTGGAGTAACTTGCTGAAGTGCTCCCCTGTCATGACATTCCACTCCAAATCATTCCACCGGCCTGATTGGTAAGCTTTTTGTTCAAATTTACTGCTGTCTGGGTCACATTCCCGGAGAGCTGGGAATGTTTAGCCATTCAGTGGACGTAAGGCAGGGATCAATAGACTTTGGGGTACTGAGGGAAAAAGGATAGAAACGTAGTGCAGAAAAGTGCAGAATTGAGATGGAAAATCAGTTCTGCTCTAACTAATGGCGCAGCAAACTCAAAAGCTGATGGGCCTGTTCCTGCTTCTGTTTTTTTAATGTTCTTTTGTCCTTTTAAAATATCCTGGTGACTTCCCTTTGATTAATTAATTTTTCTCCATCCACGAGTTGCCCAGCTAGCTCAGTCGGTAGAACATGAGACTTTTAATTTCAGGGTCATGAGTTCAAGCCTCACATCGGGTACCAATGTTTTTTAGGATGGCACGGTGGCACTGCTGCCTCACAGTGCCAGGGACCTGGGTTTGATTCCGGCATGGGTCATTATCTGTGTGGAGTCTGCACGTTGTCCCCTTGTTTGAGTTTCCTCCGGGTGCTCCGGTTTCCTCCCACAGTCCGAAAGACGTGCTGGCTAGGTGCTTTGGCCATGCTAAATTCTCCCTCAGTGTACCCGAACAGGCACTGGAGTGTGGCAACTGGGGGATTTTCACAATAACTTCATTGCAGTGTTAATGTAAGCCTACTTGTGACACTAGTAAAAAATGAACTTTAATAAATAAACTTCAGCTTGATGGCTGTGGTGAAAATTAGGCACGAACACATTACCTCAAATTCCCATCCATCCTTACATGCATCATGTTTTCTGCCCGGTGCCACCCACGCCCATGTTGTAATGTTGTAGATTTTCTGTCCTTACGGCCTTGGCAGTATGGGCTGTTATTAATGCTGCAATCCTGCACATTGCCTTGCGAGGTGTTCAAAATCTTAAAGAGCCACGGAAGTCAGTGAAATTGAGACAGAGATGATTGATTAACACTTTCAATATTTGCTGAGGGAAACCAGCGTAATTTCATTCTGGGAGGTTGCCTGATTTGTTAAGCTTCTGCAAGCATCTGTCATGTGTCGAGACTTTTCCACCACTTTTCTGTGAAAAATGTCTAAATATGAGTTATCTTGGAATGCGTTTTTAAATTAAAACTTGCTTTAATAGGATTAAATTCGCAGGACATCAGGGCTGTCAAAAATGTATTAGGTTTCAGATGAAGCATCCTCCTCTTCTGGAGACAATGAAAGATAATTTGGCCTTCTGGTGATTGTTGACACTCAACTCCACTGACAAAGCTGTACTTGTGTGAACTCAGCAGGGTCAATTGCCAACTTGGGCTGGTAGACTGCACTTTTGTGAGATGTTGTTTTCTTCTCAACCGACACAGCTGTCGGGCCTTTCAAGAAGTTGAGAAAACAGATAGGTAAAAAAACTTGGCCAAGTGGGTGCAAGGAGTTTGAAAAGATGGGAGAGAAATTCTGCCCTGGGTTGTAGAAAAAGCTGTAAAAGAATGAATTTGCAGATGGCGGGATTCCCCGCCCTGCCACCTGAAGAGTCAATGGGCAATGAATCCCCACCGATACCGGCTTCCCTGCAAACATTTAACACTCTAAGGAGCACCAGTGGCAGTCATTCGTTAGGACTAATGTCCTTCAGGGCAGGAACTCGTCCGTCCTTACCTGGTCTGGCATATACATGATTCCAGGGCCACAGCTATGTTGACTCTCAACTGCCCTTCAAGGTCAACTGGGGATGGGCAATAAATGCTGGCCAGCAAGCAATGCCCATGTCCCATTAATGAATAAAAGAATGTCATAACCAGGACTGGGACTACAAGCAGATCCCGGATTCAAAGTTCCAGAGTTTGGGACCAGGTAAGTGCGGGTGGCCTTGTAGTGAGGTGGGAAGGTGAGGCCCGGTGAGGTGGGACGAAAGGGGAGAGTGCCTTGATGGGAAGTCCAGTTGCATAGGGAGCAACCTCCAAAGGAGGGTCTTGTGGTGGGGGCACTCGATGTGGAAAGGAGGTTGTTGAGAGATGCATACCCTCCACTCCATCCCTTCCTGTCCAAAACCTGAGCAGGGTGACTTGCTGGGTTTCGCCGCATCCCTGAGCTCCTCTTACTGGCCTGGTGGGAATCAGCCTTTAGCTGGTCATTAAATGGCTACTTGAGGGCCTCAACTGGGACAAGGGTGGGCAGGCCAGCATAAAAATGTAGATAGGTTGGGGTGGGCAGGGGGGCTCTAGAGAGGCCAGCCAGGGAATTTTATGGGCTCCTCCCTATGTGCACGCCCACTGGCTGGCGACTGTAAAATTCTGCCCAATAGGCCGGATTTTGTCTCGAGCTGTGAACAAACATTGCCAGAAACTCGTTAAGGCTTGTACTTTCTTGTTGATTTGCACAATACGTTCCTGTCAAGTAAACACCCAAAAAGCACAATGTACATACAGAGCATCTCTGTATACCCTTTACCAATCAGATTGAAGAAGAATAATTAATAAGCATCATAAAGTCGGGACCAGGAACTGCACTTTAGAGTAGTAAATTCACATCACATCAGTTGGAGAAAGCCAACTAAAGAGGAGGAAAGAAAGGTTGGAATGTGAGAGATAACAGAGACAAAAAATAAAAAGCAAGAAAAATAGTTTCACTTTTAAAAAAATCTCTTACATCTACCTTTCTGAAAAAAAACACATTTATTATAGGCAGTAAGGGAAGGGAATTAGAGTTTTCAGTTTATTTCTCTTCCCTTATCTGGAATATATCTCTTAACTGTCACTCCATGACACACTTGCTTCCTTTGTCTGTTAGTGGTTTTACACTCATGTTGATCACTCTCTGGTGAGGTGGGACAAAAGGGGAGAGTGCCTTGATGGGAAGTCCAGTTGCATAGGGAGCAACCTCCAAAGGAGGGTCTTGTGGTGGGGGCACTCGATGTGGAAAGGAGGTTGTTGAGAGATGCATACCCTCCACCCCATCCCTTCCTGTCCAAAACCTGAGGCAGGGCGCCTATAGATATATATATATATATTTCATTTACCTTTTTGTATATACTTTTTCAAATGTTCTCTCATATCTTTTCCAATCCAACTGTTTGAAGCTTTGCTAAATCTACCTTGGTCTAGATTTTGCCCTCAGGATGATGGGAATAATATCAGCAATCATTGTTACTGAAGTGCAAATTGGAAAGCTACTTCTGGTGACCACAGGCACGTGTTAAATTGTTACTGACCATCTTGTTCTGCTTTCCCCGGAAGCTTTATGCAGAGCACTGAGAGGATCACCATTCAAACACATGGAAGGCATGGTTTTCCGATATTCATGTTTTGGATATCCAATTAACTCACCGGAAAAAAGCAGCACTTGGCTATTCCAATGTAAATTTGGAATGGTCAAGTGCTAACATTTAGCATATATTTTAATTATTTGTGATATATTTTAATTCCTGCCAATCTCTCTGGCACTGAAAATCAACCTTCATAAGTGTAGAGTCTCATTCCTTCAGATTTGAATTATTGTTGGAGTTTTAAAAATGTAAAATAATTTTGTACCTTTTTCAAAACTATTATTTATATTCAAGTATCTCTCTTTTATTAATCTAATCTTTCTTGCACCTTTTTTTAATTTCACTTCCTGCACATAAGAACATAAGAACATAAGAAATAGGAGCAGGAGTAGGCCATCTAGCCCCTCGAGCCTGCCCCGCCATTCAATAAGATCATGGCTGATCTGACGTGGATCAGTACCACTTACCCGCCTGATCCCCATAACCCTTAATTCCCTTACCGATCAGGAATCCATCCATCCGCGCTTTAAACATATTCAGCGAGGTAGCCTCCACCACCTCAGTGGGCAGAGAATTCCAGAGATTCACCACCCTCTGGGAGAAGAAGTTCCTCCTCAACTCTGTCTTAAACCGACCCCCCTTTATTTTGAGGCTGTGTCCTCTAGTTTTAACTTCCTTACTAAGTGGAAAGAATCTCTCCGCCTCCACCCTATCCAGCCCCCGCATTATCTTATAAGTCTCCATAAGATCCCCCCTCATCCTTCTAAACTCCAACGAGTACAAACCCAATCTCCTCAGCCTCTCCTCATAATCCAAACCCCTCATCTCCGGTATCAACCTGGTGAACCTTCTCTGCACTCCCTCCAATGCCAATATATCCTTCCTCATATAAGGGGACCAATACTGCACACAGTATTCCAGCTGCGGCCTCACCAATGCCCTGTACAGGTGCATCAAGACATCCCTGCTTTTATATTCTATCCCCTTCGCAATATAGGCCAACATCCCATTTGCCTTCTTGATCACCTGTTGTACCTGCAGACTGGGCTTTTGCGTCTCATGCACAAGGACCCCCAGGTCCCTTTGCACGGTAGCATGTTTTAATTTGTTTCCATTGAGATAGTAATCCCATTTGTTATTATTTCCTCCAAAGTGTATAACCTCGCATTTATCAACGTTATACTCCATTTGCCATATCCTCGCCCACTCACTCAGCCTGTCCAAATCTCTCTGCAGATCTTCTCCGTCCTCCACACGATTCACTTTTCCACTTATCTTTGTGTCGTCTGCAAACTTCGTTACCCTACACTCCGTCCCCTCCTCCAGATCATCTATATAAATGGTAAATAGTTGCGGCCCGAGTACCGATCCCTGCGGCACGCCACTAGTTACCTTCCTCCAACCGGAAAAACACCCATTTATTCCGACTCTTTGCTTCCTGTCGGATAGCCAGTCCCCAATCCACTTTAACACACTACCCCCAACTCCGTGTGCCCTAATCTTCTTCAGTAGCCTTTTATGGGGCACCTTATCAAACGCCTTTTGGAAATCCAAAAACACCGCATCCACCGGTTCTCCTCCATCAACCGCCCTAGTCACATCTTCATAAAAATCCAACATGTTCGTCAAGCACGACTTTCCCCTCATGAATCCATGCTGCGTCTGATTGATCGAACCATTTCTATCCAGATGCCCTGCTATCTCCTCTTTAATAATGGATTCCAGCATTTTCCCTACTACAGACGTTAAGCTGACCGGCCTATAGTTACCCGCCTTTTGTCTCCTTCCTTTTTTAAACAGCGGCGTAACATTAGCCGTTTTCCAATCAACCGGCACTACCCCAGAATGCAACGAGTTTTGATAAATAATCACTAACGCATCCACTATTACCTCTGACATTTCTTTCAATACCCTGGGATGCATTCCATCCGGACCCGGGGACTTATCCACCTTCAGTCCCATTAGTCTACCCAGCACTGCCTCTCTGGTAACATTAATTGTATTAAGTATTTCTCCTGCTGCCAACCCTCTATCGTTAATATTTGGCAAACTATTTGTGTCCTCCACCGTGAAGACCGACACAAAAAACTTATTTAAAGACTCAGCCATATCCTCATTTCCCACTATTAACTCCCCCCTCTCGTCCTCCAAGGGTCCAACATTCACTCTAGCCACTCTATTCCTTTTTATATATTTATAAAAACTTTTACTATCATTTTTTATATTAATTGCTAGCCTAGCTTCATAGTCTATCCTTCCTTTCTTTATCGCTTTCTTAGTCTCTCTTTGTTGTTTCTTAAATTTTTCCCAATCACTTGTTTCTCCACTATTTTTGGCCACTCTGTACGCAGCTGTTTTTATTTTAATACTCTCCTTTATTTCCTTCGTTATCCACGGCTGGTTCTCCCTTTTCTTACAATCCTTGTTTTTTGCTGGAATATATTTTTGCTGAGAACTGAAAAGGATCTCCTTAAAAATCCTCCACTGTTCCTCAGCTATCCTACCTGCCAGCCTGCTCTCCCAGTCTCCCTATGCCAATTCATCCCTCATCCTATCATATTTCCCTCTGTTCAAACAGAGGACACTGGTTTGGGACCAAACTTTCTCCTCTTCCATCTGAATCAGAAATTCGACCATATTGTGGTCACTAGACCCAAGAGGGTCCTTCACAATAAGATCCTTAATTCTACCTACCTCGTTACACAATACCAGATCCAAAATAGCTCGTTCCCTCGTCGGTTCCGTAACATGCTGTTCAAGGAAACTATCCCGACAGCATTCTAAGAACTCTTCCTCCATTCCACCCTTACCGACTTGAGTCTGCCAGTCAATGTGCATGTTGAAGTCCCCCATGATTATTGCCGTTCCGTTTTTACACGCATCCCTTATCTGCTTGTTTATAGCCCTCCCTACCTCAACATTATTATTTGGGGGCCTATATACCACACCTACTAGTGTCTTTCTCCCTCTACTATTCCTCATCTCTACCCATAATGATTCCACGTTTTGTTCCTCAGAGCCTATGTCATCCCTCAGTACTACCCTGATATTATCTCTTATTAATAGCGCGACCCCACCACCTTTTCCTTCCTGTCTATTCTTCCTAAACACCTGATACCCCTGGATATTCATCTCCCAGTCCTGGTCACCTTTCAGCCACGTTTCTGTAATGGCCACTAGATCGTACCCACTCGTGCTGATTTGCACCATCAACTCATTTACCTTGTTCCGAATGCTTCGTGCATTCAGGCAAAGTGTCCTTATTCCAGCTTTTATCTGGACCCGCTTTGATGAGTCGCGAACACCCTCTCCCTCTACTCCCTTATCTAAATTACCGCCTTCATTCACTTGCACCCTCTCCTCTACCATTAATTTTGTAATTCCCCTTACCCCTGCATCCTCCACCCCATCAATTAGTTCCTTGATCCTAGTCAACTCTTCTAGCTCCCCTCCCCCCAACCTATCTAGTTTAAATTCTCCCCAGTAACCTTAGCCAACCTACCGGCCTAATACATGATTGGTATTGAAATAAATCTAAACCTAGACTTCCTGGTTCAGTTTATTTGTGCCTCAGTAAGGATTCTTCACTTTAATTGGCCATTTACACAGGTCTCAGGCATCATAGAGAGTTCCAGTGCAAAACTACATTGAAAGTCCATGGGCCAATAAACAACTCGTTCAGCTTCCTTACAGCTGACCACATAATTCAAGTCAATATACGAACTACAGTATACATGGCATGTATTTCCTTAAAAACACATCATATGTACCTACAATACATGTTCCTCCTTGACTTTATAACATGATGGGTATTTTCAGTGTTCAAGGTATCATGCTTTCCTGTTACCGCTGCTAATTTATGAGACTATATCACCTTGTGATGGCACCATCTAGTGACTGGGTCCACATGTCACTCAAAACCTTCTCCCTATTGTCCACATATATGAAGTACATCAGGGAGTTAACAGAAGTGTTTGTTATGGTACTGAAGGAATTAAGGTCAGGAGGCCAGAATGGTGCCATTGGTCATCAGAATACTGTATTTAATCAAAGAACAAAGAACAAAGAACAGTACAGCACAGGAACAGACCTCTCGGCCCACTGTGCCGACACAGATGCTCCTCTAATCTAATATTTTTTGCCTCTACCCGGTCCATATCCCTCTATTGCCAGCCTATTCATGTATCTATCCAGATGCCTCTTGAACATTGTTATAGAATCTGCTTCCATCAATTCCTCCGGCAGTGCGTTCCAGGCATTCACCACTCTCTGTGTGAAAAACTTGCCCCTTACACCTCTTTTAAACTTTCGCCCGCTCACTTTCAACCTATGCCCTCGAGTAATTGACTCTTCAACTCTGTGAAAAAGACTCTGACTATTCACTCTATCCAAGCCTGTCATAATCTTGTAAACCTCTATCAGGTCCCCCCTCATCCTCCGAAGCTCCAATGAAAACAATCCAAGTTTGTTCAACCTTTTTTCAGTGTCCATATCCTCCAAACCAGGCAACATCCTGGTAAATCTCTTCTGCACCCTTTCCAATGCATCAACTTCCTTCTGGTAGTGTGGTGACCAGAATTGTACACAATACTCCAAATGTGGCCCAACCAAAGTCTTATACAGCTCCAACATGAGTTTCCAATTCCTATACTCAATGCCCCAACCAACGAAGGCCAGCATGCCATATGCCTTCTTGACCACCTTGTTCACCTGAGTTGCCACCTTCAAGTAACAGTGGATCTGCATGCCTAGATCCCTCTGTATGCTAATATTTCTAAGGGTTTTACCATTTACTGTATACTTTCCTTCTGCAGTAGACCTTCCAAATCACATCACCTCACATTTGTTCAGCTTAAATTCCATCTGCCATCTTTCGGCCCAGGTCTCCAACCGATTTATATCCCTGCTGTATCTTCTGACAATCCTCCTCACTATCCGCTACTCCTCCAATTTTTGTATCATCTGCAAATATACTAATCAGACCACCTACATTTTCCTCCAAATCATTTATATATATTACAAACAACAGAGGCCCCAACACTGGTCCTTGTGGAACACCGCATGTCACAGACCTCCAGTTAGAAAAGAACCTTTCCACTGCTACTCTCTGCTTTCTATGCCCAAGCCAGTTTTGTGTCCATCTCACCAGCTCACCTCGGATCCCATATGACTTCACCTCTTGTATCAGCCTGCCATGAGGAGCCTTATCGAAGGCTTTACTAAAGTCCATGTATACAAGGTCCACTGCCCTGCCCTGTTTAATTTGTCTTGTCACTTCCTCAAAGAACTCAATGAAGTTTGTGAGACACAACCTTCTCTTCACAAAAACCATGCAGCCTATTGCTAATAAGCCTACTCTTTTCCAGATATGAATACACCCTGTACCTAAGAATCTTCTCCAATAATTTTCCCACCACTGATGTAAGGCTCACAGGCCTGTAATTTCCCGCATTGTCTCTTCTGCCCTTCTTAAACAGAGGAACAATGTCAGCTACTCTCCAGTCCTCTGATACCTTACCCATGGCTAAAGTGGATACAAAGATTTTGGCCAAGGCCTCAGCAATTTCTTCCCTAACCTCTCTCAGTATTCTGGGATAGACCCTATCTGGCCCTGGGGAGCTGTCCACCTTAATGTTTCAAAACCTCAAATACCTCCTCCCTTTTTATCTCAACATGTCCTAGAATGTCAACATCCTCCTTTCTACACTCACCATCCACCCACATCCTTCTCTTTTGAGAATACTGATGCAAAGTACTCGTTAAGGACCTCACCCACCTCATCTGGCTCCACACACAAATTCCCTCCACTGTCCTTGAGTGGACCTACCCTTTCCTCGGCTACCCTCTTCCTCCTTATATATGCATAAAAAAGCCTTGGCATTCTCCTTAATCCTGCCTGTCAAGGACATTTCATGGCCCCTTTTTGCCCTCCTAAGTCCATGTTTTAGCTTTCCTGCTATCATTGTATTCCTCAAGAGCCTTATCCGTTTTCAATTTCCAGAAATTTTTGTATGCCTCCTTCTTTTTCACTAGGCTCACAATCTCTCTTGTCATCGAGGATTCCCAAATCTTGCCATCTTTATCCTTCATTTTTACAGGGACATGCGTGTCCTGAATTGTTAACAACCGACTTTTAAAAGAATCCACATATCGGATGTGGATTTACCCTCAAAACAGCCGCCCCCAGTCTACATTCCCTAGCTCCTGTCATAGTTAGCATTCCCCCAGTTTAGTACTTTCATTCTGGGACTACATCTACCGTTTTCTACAAGTATCTTGAAACTTATAGAATTGTGATCACTGTTCCCCCACTGAGACATCAATCATCCTGTCCGGGCTCGTTTCCCAGAACCAGGTCTAAGATAGCCCCTTCAACATGTTGCCTCAAGAAGCTCTTGGACAGAACTGGACATTAAGATTGTCTTCCCTACTTGAAGAACAAAACTCATAAAAAAGGTTTCTGATGTGATAAGGGTGTCCAGAGATCAAAGCAGAGATCAATACATTCACAGACATTTTTGAATTCTAGCTGAAGCCATGTTGATCAAGGGTAATTGGCCCAGTGCAAGCTTCTTGTTGCTTGTAGGTTTATACATTAATAACATTAATACTTGCTGATTGTTGTGCTGGGAATACTATGGTTGATAAATAAATAAAATATTAGTAAGTCCACTGTCTATAACCCTTGGGTATGCATGATGCCTTGCATTGTGTTGAAGAGAATTTGTAAAATAGTGTGGTACTACATATGAAATTCAATAACAATTACTGCTAGTGGGATAATAGTACCCCTAGGTTACACACCACTGTTAGACTGTTGAAGAAAAAGCAATCCTAAATACCTCAAAATAGTAAGAGCAAGAAATACAAATCTGTTTTATACCATAATATTTCAATTCAGGAATCAACCTTTGATGGGTTCCACCAGGAGACACCACTGAATGATAATAAAACATGTTAACATTGTAACTCCTCCAGCCAAAGTCATTGAAAACAATTACTTCTTTGCAGTAAACCAGGACTTTTCAAAACTACCATTAAATCTTGCCACCGTAGTACAGTGCGGGAAATTCTCCAGGTCCCCATTTACTGCTAAGAAGAATCTATTTGATCAAAATGCGAAATCCATGGCATCCTGCAGCCGTCCCGAGTTCCCAATAAAATTCACTTTGTGTAATGATACAGGCCTTTACCAGCTCCCAGGTGCCTTATTCATAATGGAGTTGATGGCATTGCCCAGCAGCGTAAACAGAGTAGCTCTGCCAAGTCATAGTAACAGTGAGTTCAAACTCTGAGGGCAGCGTGCAACACCACGTCACTATTGAAATAATGTAGTTCAGACATTTTTGCCCGCTTCGCAAAGCAGTTCAAGCCTTAATCTAGTTCATTCATGAATCTTAACATGAGCAGAGATGAGGGACCTGAAAGCTGGAGAGTATTCAGATCTTGAGGGCTGGCAAATGTAACTATGATTTCAACAGTGAGCCCCTCCAACGCATCTCTAACATGAGCTAGCTCATTCTGCTGTTTGCTGTTGTTTTCATTTTTCTCTCCTCTTCCCCTGGTCAGCAGGATGGAGGGGGGCATTCCAAACAGCAAAACCAGCACGCGATAGACAGACCTTAGCAATCCCACAACCAACAGATCAGATCTAAGCTCTGCAGTCCTGCCACATCCATCCATGAATGGTGTTAGACAATTACTCGATAGAGGAAGAGGCTCCACAAATATCAACATCCTCAATGATGGGGAAGCCCGGCACATCAGTGCAAAAGATGAGGCTGAAGCATTTGCAACCATCTTCAGCCAGAAGTGCCAAGTGGATGATCCATCTCGGCCCCCTCCCGTGGTTCCCAGCATCTCAGATGCCAGCCTTAAGCCAATCTGATTCACTCCATGTGATATCATGAAATGGCTGAAAGGACTGGACACTGCAAAGACTGACAATAATCTGGCAACAGTACTGAAGACTTGTGCTCCAGGACTAGTCGCACACGTAGACAAACTCTTCCAATACAGCCGAAACACTGGCACAGTATTATACTGCACTGTTGTGAAACAGAAGTGGCATGCAGTGATACGAAGAACTATTTCCGAATAGTCTTTTCTTTAAACCTAGAGGCTCTTTTCCTGCAAAGAAAGACCAAAGGAGATACTCAACTGTATATCACCAAACCTCTATCCCAGTTTGCAGGACACCAACAACTTTAACTTCACACAATGACATTGTATTCTAATTGAAACTATAGACCTGGTCATTTTTCTCTGCTCTGCAGTGCCTCAAAACCTAAAGGGTTTTGGCTTCAAACATCCAATGGCCTGGAATTGTCCTGCAATGTCCTGTGCAGAAAAGATTTACTCGGATGCTACCAGGACTTGGTGGTTTGAGTTATAAGGAGAGGCTGGATAGACTGGAACTTTTTTTCCTGGAGGGTAGGAGGCTTATGGGTGATTGTATAGAGATCGATAGTCAACATCTTTTCCCAAAGGTAGGGGAGTCTAAAACTAGAGGACATAGGTTTAAGGTGAGAGGGGAGAGATACAAAAGTGTTCAGAGGGGCAATTTTTTCACACAGAGGGTGGTGAGTGCCTGGAACAAGCTGCCAGAGGCAGTAGTAGAGGTGGGTACAATTTTGTTGTTAAAAAGCAGTTAGACAGTACATGGATAAGATGGATATAGAGGGATAGGGACCAAATGTGGGCAATTGGGACTAGATTAATGGTTAAAAACTGGGCAGCATGGACAATTCCAGCTGAAGAGCCTGTTTTCATGCTGTAAACCTCTATGATTCTAGGTATGTCCTGCCCACAAAAACAGACAAATCCAACCCGGCCAATTACCACCCCATCAGTCTCACTCGATCATCAGCAAAGGCATGGAAGTGGTTGTTGACAGCACTATCAAGCAGCACCTGCTCAGCAACAACCAGCTATTGCTCATTTTGGGTTCTCCCTGGACCACTCAGCTCCTGACCTCATTATAGCCTTAATCCAAACATGGACAAAAGAGCTGAACTTAGGAGGTGAGGTGAGAATGATTGCCTTTGGTTAGCATGGCGGCACAGTGGTTAGCACTGCTGCCTCACAGCACCAGGGACCTGAGTTCAATTCCGGCCTCGGGTCACTGTCTGTGTGGAGTTTGCATGTTCGCCCCGTGTCTGCGTGGGTTTCCACCGGGTGCTCCAGTTTCCTCCCACACTCCAAAGATGTACAAGTTAGGTGGATTGGCTATGCTAAATTGCCCCTTAGTGTCAGGAGGACTAGCAAGGTAAATAGGTGGGAGTAAGGGGATAGGCCTGGGTGGGACTGTGGTCGGTGTAGGACGATGGGCCAAATGGCTTCCTTCTGCACTGTAGGGATTCTATGATGGGATTCTATCAAGGCAGCATTTGACTAAGTGTTGCTTTCAGGAACCCCAGCTAAATTGGAGTCAATGGGAATAGGGGGGAAAGTCTCCATTTATTGGAGTCATACCTAGCACAAAGGAATATGTTTGTTCTTGTTGGAGGTCAATCATTTCAGTTCTGGGACATCACTACAAGAGCTCGTTGGAATAGTCTCTTAGGCCCAACCATCTTCAGCTGCTTCATCAATGACCTTCTCTCCTTAATAATGTCAGAAGTGGGAATGTTCACCGATGACTGCACAACGTTCAGCATCATTCGCCACTCCTGAAATACTGAAGCAGTCCATGTCAATACCTAACAAGATCTGGACAACTTTCAGGGTTAGGTTGATATGTGGCAAATTACATTTATGCCACACATGTCCCAGGCAATGATCATCTCATACAAAAGAGAACCTAACCATCTCCCCTTAACATCCAATGGCATTACCATTGCTGAATTCCCCACTATCAACAGCCCAGGGACTATCATCAACTAGAAACTTAACTGGACCCAGCCATAACAATACTGTGGCTACAAAACAGGTCAGAGGTTGGGAATTCGGAGCAAGTAAGTTACCTTCTGATTGTCCAAAGTCTGTCCACCACCTAGAAGGCACAGATTAGTTGGTGATGGAATACTCCCCACTTGCCTCCACTTACGGTTCCAACAATACTCAAAAAGATTGACACCGTCCAGGACAAAGCAGCCCACTTGATTGGTCCCCCCATCCACCACCTTCAACATCAACTCCCTCTATCACCGATGCACAGCAGTGTGAGCCATCTGCAAGATGCAACCCCCAAGCCTCCTTCGACAGCACCTTCCAAACCCATAACCTCTGCCACCTGGAAGGACAAGGGCAGCAGATGCAGGGAACTATCGCCAGCTACGAGTTCCCCACTGTATACAAGGCATGATAAACATGTACTGTAGAGATTACAATGATTTGAAAATGCATTAATTGTGATGATGGGATTTGAGTGACTTGTTGAAAACATTGAGGCAGGTCCGATCTGGTCATTCAGAACAAAGTAATGTCTCCCACTTTCTTACTAGGAGGTTTGGGGCTACAGAATGGGCATTAAAAGCTTTGTAGTGGGAAACACATTCTGGATTTGAGTATGTAATTATGAACATGGCGCAGAGTAATGAATGGAATTTTGTAATTAATACAAATTCAATTTAATGATTACGTTAATTACTAGCTGAATTTATAGTAATTAAGTTTCTGACTGAATTTAGTTCTCATGTTACTGGCTAAACTTAGCTTTTAAAGAGTACATACACTGGCTGCATTTTATAAATCAGTGTGTCCTTCACTATAATTAAAAATGAATCAGGGTTTTAATTTATACATTTGTCACTTGGACCACGTTATTATAAACCGGTCCAGTTTGCCCAACGACAAATATTGTAAGGCAATAACTTTAATAAGGAAGCCTGCAATCCACCACAATAGCTGTGCAGGAATTCTATGTCCACACATCCCTACACCAGACATCAGCAATCCCATGGGAATATCACTAGATACATATTTGCAGAGGTAAACAATTTCCCTGTGGATTTTCTTGCACATGCAAAACAGCCATCACATACAATATTCTAACGTGGGACACAGTTTTGGGAACACAGTCAGGAACATAATGGAGTTGTTAACGAGTCATGGTAATTAATCTCTATCAGTTAGTTTACAACAGATCCAAACATCAGGTAAGGAAAGGCCCTAGAGATGGGAGATTTGGGAGCCACAGGTCCAAAGTTACCTGTTCCACTCAAGCAGGCTAGAATGAACATATTTCATGTCTCAAATTACTCTTAAGCTGTATCCCAAAATATGATTTTCTGTTGCTCACTTGCTTGGCCATTTCCATGCATCCCTGTTAGAGAGGCTGGTGTCCTCACACCCCCATCTGTACAATTAACCTCATCGTTGGGCCCTCTCACATCCATCCCTCACAGTCGTCCTTCAAACATATTGTCCTTCCCTTCTCTCCACACAATCCATTCCTCACACTCACCACTCACTTGCAGAGTCCCAGCTGCACATCCTTTGTGAAGATATTAATTAACCTCTGTGGAACTCCACTGGTGACATTCTCCCAGGCTAATGACAACCCTAATATCACCACCTGTGCTGTCAAATACTTCCACTGGTTCTTTCGCCTTGTTAATTTTCCGTTTATTTCCAGCTTTTCCAGAGGAACTGTATCAAACACCATACTGAAATACAAGCACCCTATTCACTGCCTTAACCTGATCAAGCTCCCTTGTCACACTCTTAAAAAAACAATGAAATAGATTGAAAAGAATTCATATCAACTATCCTTGATGGTTTTAATTCAATTCATTTGCTCCATTGTATGATCTTTAATAAAACCTTTCATTACATTCCCCACAAAATGGACAGGATAAGGGTTTGTAAAGATGCTTGTGAGAAGTCTAATCAAACAGTCAATTTGATTTGATTTGATTTATTGTCACATGTATTAGTGTACAGTGAAAAGTATTGCTCCTTGTGCGCTATACAGAGTATTGTTGACGCCTCTCATGCAGAACAAAAACTTTTGCTAAAGATAAGATTACGGAGCATCTGGATTGAAGTAAACCCATCAAGGATTGACAATATGGGCACGACTTTACAGCCTCGCTTGTCCCGAAACCGTAAAAACCTGCCCGAGGTCAATGGACCTTCCCATTGTCCGCCCCTCACCCCCTCCAATTCCCTTGGCGGGCAGGGCGGTAAAATTCCAGCCAATAGGTTCATACGGAAGGTCTAGCCAATCTAATGAACTGTTCTTCAACAATGGAGCTTGATGGGGATATATGAATGTAGGGTAATTGCATTTTAGCGCAGTTTTTGATATAGTTTTGTTGGTAAGGTTGGTATAAGCACCCCTTCGCAGGATCACAGGCTTCAACTTACCACCAGATCCTTTTATATCAAAGTGAAGAAAGTCAAATCAGTGATATTTCCGTTTGCAGCGATATTTCTTTATGAGATGTTGTGCTAACAGATGGAATGCTCTGCTCCTCAACTGGTACATGATGCTGTCGTTGAAAGATTAAATTTTCATATAAAAATCAATGGAAAGTTATTAAAATATGCACTGGATAAATAGGCTAAAATACTGCTCTGTACTTTTCATTCCTGTGAACTGTGTATTTATACATCAATACGGCGCAAATTATTTTCTTATCTGTCTAACATTGGATAACTCTGTTTGACAGCCCCTTTAGAATCATATACCAATTTATTCTCATTCTTTATTACCAATAGTTTTTATCCTGGATAGTTCATTTATTTCAACACTTAACTTGACATGTTAATGATTGGAAAGAAAAGGAAAAGATTACCCTGTACACAATGCAGTTCAAAGGGAGCAAATAATAATAAGAAAAGTCAGCTATCTCACATTCTGTACATCTCAGAGATAATGCACTGGAATTGAATGCTTTGTAATTTAAGATTTGTATATAACTGAATGACAAGCTCAGGGCTGTGCACCCAACCATTGTTCATTTGTGACCGCCCCAGTGCTTCTTTGTTTCATTTTAACATTTCCTCCCTTTTAGATTCAACCGCACAGCAAAAAGGATTACCCAGTGAGGGCAATCACAGAACCTCACCGAACCCGCTCTCGAACTGGAGAAGCACAAAGCAAAAGTTTGTTCAATCTTTAATTTTCCCAGCTACTCTGAAGCCCCTCTCTTGGACTAGCTATTGAGAGCTGCAATGATTTGAACGGAGAATCATGGGCCTAAACAATTTTATAACCAATAGAATCTGATATGAAAATTAGCGGAATTGAAAATGGGCCCTATGCGGAGGAATAATGTCATTAGCTTCATTTCATTTCATTAGCTTCACTTCATTTCATTTCAAAGACTATTTCCTCGGATGGATGGAGCTATTACAAGGGGGCATAACTATAGGGTTCATGGTGGGAGATATAGGAAGGATATCAGAGGTAGGTTCTTTACGCAGAGAGTGGTTGGGGTGTGGAATGGACTGCCTGCAGTGATAGTGGAGTCAGACACTTTAGGAACATTTAAGCGGTTATTGGATAGGCACATGGAGCACACCTGGATGATAGTGAGTGGGATAGCTTGATCTTGGTTTCAGATAAAGCTCGGCACAACATCGTGGGCCGAAGGGCCTGTTCTGTGCTGTACTGTTCTATGTTCTATGTTCATTTGATGATAAGGCGGATTGACAGCAGGGTGGCACAGTGGTTAGCACTGCTGCCTCACAGTGCCAGGAACCCAGGTTCAATTCTGGCCTCGGTCACTGTCTGTGTGGAGTTTGCACATTCTCTCCACCCTGTCTGTGTGGGTATCATCCGGGTGCTCCAGTTTCCTCCCACAGTCCAAAGATGTGCAGGTTAGGTTGATTGGCCATGCTAAATTGACCCAAATGTTATCGGGATTAGCAAAGTAAATGAGGGTTACAGGAATAGGGCCTGGGTGGGATTGTGGTTGGTACTGACTCGATGGGCCAAACGGCCTCCTTCTATACTGCAGGGATTCTATGATATTCTATGAAATGGTCATTTCCCATTCAGTCGCGAATCAGATGATTCCCGGCACCATTTAATGTCTGGCAAACACGACCCTCTATTCTTGATGATAAAACTGGATGCAACATACTGGTTAGGAGCTGAGTGGAACCCAGACTGGGGCAAAATTTTCCCGTCCCGCCCCCTGTGGGAATTATAGTGGGTGGGGGGTGGACCACGCAAAGGTCCATTGACCTCGGGCAGGATTTTGCAGTCTTGGGGCGAGCATGCCTGGAAAACCCTGCCCTGAGTGTCAGTGAGGAGGTTATTGCTGAGTAAGTGCTGCTTGATAGCACTGTTGACATCACCTTCCATCACTTTACTGATGGTTGTAAGGAGACTGATGGGGCGATAACTGGCTGGAATTGATCTGTCCTTTTTATGGACAAGACATACCTGGGCACTTTTCCATACAGTCGGATGCCAGTGTTCTAACTGCACTGGAACAGGTAGGTTAGGGGGCACAGCCAGTTCTGGAACACAAGTCTTCAGTACTGCTGCTGAAATAATGTCAGGGCCCAGAGCCTCTGCAGTATCCAGTGCCTTCAGCTGTTTCTTGATATCATGTGGAATGGATCCAATTTGCTGAAGATTGGCACCGGTAATGCTGGGGACGTTAATATTATACCCAAGGAATAATCCACACTTCTGACTTTGATTTTGCAGATTGAGAAAACTGCATCTCAAATCCAAATGCAATGGTACAACCTGAACTTGCTACAATATGCCCCCGGCCATTTGGCAATTAAGAGCAGAACAAAGGACATAACAGCATAAACCCAAACACATCAGTCTAGCCTGACAGCACAAATGATAAACAAACCCTCATGCCAAGTGACCTTTACTGCTTCCATTCCAAATTAGAGAAGAGTTACCTTTTAATTTAAGCTTTATTAAAGATGTTCACCATTTATAGAGCCAACATACTTGCTTTCAAATGAATTGCAGACACTTGTAAAATTATCAATGAAATCATTAATGATTTTTTAAAATTATTCCTTCGAAGGGTGTGGCTGGGCATCACTGGCAAGGTCAGGATTTATAGGCAATCCCTAATTACCCTCGAGAAATTGTTAAAGCCGCCACCCTTTTTTTTAAGATGGCACCGGAGCAAGGTGACTTCTTGCAAGCTGTGCCCAGCATACCTTCAAATTCTATCTTTTACTTTCGTTCTATGCTTCTAAAACTTCATTCTAACTCTTTTAAACTCTCTAACAATGCTCTAACACTACATTCCTCACCCTTTCCTTTCCTTCCCTATGTACGGCATGCTTTGCTTCTATCATGTGCAAGAAACAGTACTTTTCACTGTATACTAATACATGTGACAATAATAAATCAAATCAAATCAAATCAGAAACCTTGAAGCACTGCAGTGCACGGTACTGTTCAGGAAGAGGGTTCAAGGGTTTTGACCCCACGAAGGAACAGTGATACATTTCCAAGTCAGGTTGGTGTGTGACTTGGGCGGGAACTTGCAGCCTCACTCTTCTAGATGGTAGAGGCTCCAGGTTTGGGAAGCTTTGGCGAGTTGCTGCAGTGCATCACGGAGACAGTGAACACTGCAGCCAGGCTGGGCCGGTGGGGAGAGCCAGGATGTTCACCATAGAGAACGGAGCTTGCACACAATCCCAGAAAGCACATCCATTAACCAGCAATTAACTTGCGGATATAATTATAAGAACAAATACAACATAAATATAAGTGTCAAATTAAAAAAAGAAAAGTTTAACTGGGAAGGTGAGCTCAGTTATTCAATGGAAGAGTTTCAGTTGGAGAATTCGCGTATTAAGAAAGAGGAAAAGTGAATTTGACTTGTCTCTTTCAGGTACAGTTTGGTCCTTTCATATTTTATTGATCTTTTTCCGCTTCTAAAAAGTGACATTATTTTACTGTACTTTCATCAGACTCTTTATTTTTCCACATTGGGTTGACACATAGTGGATTCAGGATAAGAAATGCAGCCACAGATAAATATTACAGAGGTACTGGTTCAGTCACAATAGCACAATAGGGCTGCTTTTGAATTGTAAAGAAAAACAGTGCAGGCGATCAAAGAAACAACATCAAACAGCTCGCCCATTGAAGAGGTTACCTTCTCAAAGAGCAAGATAGTCAAGTTTAAACTGTTCTCGCAAACCCTCAAGCAATTTATTCTAATATTGTCCGTGCCTGAAAGTGGAAACATCGGCAAATCTACTTAAGTGTGCATTTGATATCTGCGACTTGCAGGTTTGATCCCTTTACATATCATTTCAATCTTTTTCCGCAGAACGATTTCCTGTCAAAGGCATGCTGTTTTATTAATAAAAGTTTTTTTTCCCTTTTTTCTCCAGCTCTGGTGCAGCCCAGAGATCACAGCCGACCTTGCATTCGTCCTGAGAATGTCCTGCCTCAGTTCCACTTTCTCGCACTCCTGGTGGCAGGAGACAAAGTTCCAAACATGAGTGTTTGAGTGAACGTCTAGAATGAGATTGCAGCTAACCAATCTCCATTTTAATAACATTGTTCGCCACATTGCTGTCTGCTGCATGACTGATACTTTGTACTGAGCGTGGAAAAAGAAAAACTCTGTGCTTATTTATTGAAATGACTCAATAAAAGATTGTGTACTGGCAATATTATTTTATATTAACCAAGAACAGGTAACTTTGTTTTAGAAGTTTTTTCCGACAAGATACACAGGATGAGCAGTGTGGGATTGTCTTGTTGTTGGCACCAGTTTTCCATCTTACCCAATTGGCAACATCATACAGGCCTGCATTTCCACCTCTACAACATCAAATGGGTAGTTCACTTGGCATAACAAGCAGGTTGAGGTTGTATCGGGAAACATTTTCACAATTCCTCTCTGCTTTGCCCTCTAGGTTTCACATCAATGACCAACCAGCAAAAACTCACGGGTAACTGATAAAACCCGCCAATGTGTGGACAGCCTTTTCAGGATAAGGATAAGATCATTCACCAATGACCCAGGAACCAAGATCTCAAATGTCACCAAATGGGGATATTGAAATGGTTAAATCTGGTGTGTTGTGGGACTTGCAGCAGATACGATGAATGCAGCCAGAGTGGTTTAACAACAAACTGATTTACTTCAGAGGAAAGAACCTGTTGTCCCTACATGTGACTCTAGTCTCACTCTGCACGGTGGAACTTTAATACCCCACCGGCTACTAGAAACGGGTAATGCTTTACAACAATGACTACTTCAAAATAACTTTGTTGCCTGCAAAGCACGTTGGTAGGTTGCGAAAGGCACTATGAAAATGCAAGTCTTTTCTTCTGCATAAATGAGGTCTTACCATCTTCATCCACTTCCCAGAAACGAATAGAGAAAAGAGACTTTCTCAGTGCTCCGTCCTGAAGATTTGGAGATTTATAAAATTGACTGTGGCTATTTTTACACGCTGCTTCACAGAAGAACACATAATTTAAGAGAGTGAGCATGGATTGGCCTTTCATTTCATATGTTCATAAGGCAATCTATCAAGTTTGAAATCAATTAATAACAGCGGGAAGTTGAGTTGAGGATTCCCTCGGGAGATTCTGGGTATCATTTCAATTTGCTGCCGTTTCCTTCAGATGTTTCAGCGTGGCCTCTGACGGTGCTGCGAGGTAGCCACAGGCAGGAGCAAATCTCCAATTCTTCTTTTATTATTTAAAACTAAATTAGGTGCTGCCTCAACCCGTGGCTCACAATTGGACCTGGGGGTTACATGGGTCTAAAACGCCACACAGCATCCTAATGCTGGCTTGCAACGTCAAATCATGTCGTGAATACATTTTGGCTCAGTTCCATGTTTCCTGAGCCTTACTGTCTAAAACGGGCTGCGAATTTGTGAAACGCACACAGGGCCGGATTGGAGCTGGAAACTCCGCATTCTATTAAAGTCGTCAAACTTATTGCTTCCAGCGAAGATGTTACCTCGCTTGCAAAAACCGAAAAGGCGAGAAAATCTCAGCAGGTCTGACAGCCTCTGTGGAGAGAGAATGTTTCGAGTCTGGATGACCCTTCGTCAGAGCTATTGGTGAACATCTTGTTGAATACCAGGAGGGATGAAGGCTCAGCCTGACTCGAAATGTTGGCTCTATTCTCTCTCCACAGATGCTGTCAGGCCTGCTGAGATTTTCCAGCATTTTTTGTTTTTGGTTCAGATTCCAGTATCCGCAGTATTTTGCCTTTATGTCACCTCCGTTTCCTGCTTGGAAAAATCTCTTTTCTCTGAAAGATGTTTGAAGCAAATAGCAATGAATTCCTGTGACAGGCAGCAACCACTCTGAGCTCTCTGTTAAGCCTGTCAAGTCTTCTGTACACTGAAGCACGGTTCACATTAAATGGGCCATAGCTTCCACCCAGCGTCGGAGAGTGTTGTCCCGCTGGAATTGCAAGAGTTTAAGGTGTGCTGACCTGCCGGGGAAACCTTTGTTCAAACCCCCGCTGGCTGGAGCTGCTGGGGACCAACAGAGAAAGAGTCCCCAAAGGCCCCAGCGCGGTGCAACACCGGCGAGCTCAAGGAGGCCACGCCGGCTGTTTTACTGCACTGGCTGCTGTAGAAAGAGTAGGTTTCTCCCAGCGAAGCGGACAGGCCAGGGAGAAGGTGGCACAGTGGTTAGCACTGCTGCCTCACAGCGCCAGAGACCCGGGTTCAATCCTGGCCTCGGGTCACTGTCTGTGTGGAGTTTGCACATTCTACCCATGTCTGCGTGGGTTTCATTCGGGTGCTCCAGTTTCCTCCCGCAGTCCAAAGATGTGCAGGTTAGGTTGATTGGCCATGCTAAATTGCCCCTAGTGTCAGGAGAATGAGCAAGATAAATACATGGGGTTATGGGGATAGGGCCTGGGTGGGATTGTGGTCAGTGCAGACTCGATGGGCCGAATGGCCTCCTTCTGCACTGGAGGGATTCTATGAGGATTCTATAAGGCGCAGCAGCACAGTGGTTAGAACTGCTGCCTCACAGCACCAGGGACCCAGGTTCGATTCCCGACTTGGGTCACTATCTGTTCGGAGCCTGTATGTTCTCCCCACGTCTGCGTGGGTTTCCTCCGGGTGCTCCGGTTTCCTCCCACAATCCAAAAAACGTGTTGATTAAGTGCATTGGCCGTGCTAAATTTTCCCTCAGTGTAGCCGAACAGGCGTCAGAGTGTGGCGACTAGGGGATTTTCACAGTAATTTCATTGCAGTGTTAATGTAAGCCTGCTTCTGACACTAATAAATAAACCTTAACTTTAACTTTACTTTAACCCCTGACCTGAGAACTTCCAAGAGGAATTCCACAGTGTATTTTTGGGATCTGTCCTAAATTTGATACTGGGGAGCCAGGAGGTTACAGGCCAATGTTGAACATGACTGTCAGTTCCCGATTATCAGTGGCAATTGGGCCATCTGGAATGACATGACTGTTAACCAAAATGTTTGAGTTGTTTTGCCTGGGATGTGTTTCCTTTTGATGTGGTTTACTCGATTAGTAACTATATCATGCAAATATCTCATATCGGTTTCATCAAAGCCTTTTTCTGAAGTGAAGCATGGGCTGATGATGTAAACTGGAGATTAATGGCTGATTGATTAATTGCTGCCACCTAGTGGTGAAGGAACAATTTAAACATGTGTACAGGATTGGACACAATTCACTCAATAATCTTCAGGCACATAGGCCAAATTTTCCCATCCTGCCCGCCACGGGAATCGTAGCGTTCAGGCCACAGACCATGCAAAAGGTCAGTTGACCTCAGGTGGGACATTCCGGTCTTGGGGCCAGCGCAGCTCGAAAATCCCGCCCACGGTGTCATTTGGGGCAAAATAATTTTAAAACCAATAGAATCTGAAATGAAAATGAACGTAATTGAAAATGGGCCCTGTGAGGAGGAATAATGTCACTTGCTTCATTTCATTTGATAGTAAGGTGGATTGACCACACAGTGGCACAGTGGTTAGCACTGCTGCCTCACAGCACCAGGGACCCGGGTTCAATTCCGGCCTTGGGTCACTGAGCAGAGTTTGCATTCTCCCCGTGTCAGCGTGGGTTTCCTCTGGTTGCTCCGGTTTCCTCCCACAGTCCAGGTTGGGTGGATTGGTCATCAGGGGTGTTAACAGGATAAATACGTGGGGTTATGGGGAGCGGGTCTGGGTGGGATTGTTGTCGGTGCAAGTTCGATGGGCCAAATGGCCTCCTTCTGCGCTGTAGAGATTCCATGACAAAGTAGACATGAAGAGGATATTTCCTCTTGTAGGACAATCTAGAACAAGAGGTCACTGTTTTAGAAAATGGGGAGGCAGATTTAAAACAAAGATGAGCAGAAATTACTTCTCTCAAAGAGTTGTTAATCTGTGGAATTCACTACACGAGAGCGCGGTGGAAGCCAGGAGTTTGAGTAAATTTAAAGCAAGGTGGACAGATTTTTAATTAGTAAGAGTTTGAAGGGCTATAGTACCCGGGCAGGGAAGTGAAGTTGAGGCTGAGATGAGATAAGCCATGACTGTATTGAATGGCAGAGCAGGCTCAAGGGGCTGAATTGCCAACTCTTGCCCCTGGTTCTTATGCTATGCCGGCTTTTCGAGTGTAAAATGAGCAACATACCACTCAATACGGTGAGTGCCCTCCATGTTGGTGCCACGATGGCATCGAAAGATGTGTCCAAGGGCTCGAGCTGAGCTGAAATGTGGTATGCCAATACACAACTGGTGCCTCATGCAGCAGACATGTTAGCTGGCTGGGTTCAGGCCACTTGTTGGCCTAAGCGGCGGTCTCTTAAAGGGACCACCTCAAGCTGCCACCGAGGAGCTGATTTTATTCAGAAGTATTTACCAGCATTCAGCGGTGTTCCTCCTGGCACACGACTCTCACCAAATTTTACAGATGCACCATAGAAAGCATTCTTTCTGGTTGTATCACAGCTTGGTATGGACTCCTGCGCTACCCAAGACCGCAAGAAACTACAAAAGATCGTGAATGTAGCCCAATCCATCACGCAAACCAGCCTCCCATCCATTGACTCTGTCTACACTTCCCACTGTCTCGGCAAAGCAGTCAGCATAATTAAGGACCCCACGCACCCCGGACGTTCTCTCTTCCACCTTCTTCAGTCGGGAAAAAGATACAGAAGTCTGAGGTCACGTACCAACCGACTCAAGAACAGCTTCTTCCCTGCTGGTGTCAGACTTCTGAATGGACCTACCTTGCATTAAGTTGATCTTTCTCTACACCCTAGCTGTGACTGTAACACTACATTCTGCACTCTCTCATTTCCTTCTCTATGAACGGTATGCTTTGTCTATAGCGCACAAGAAACAATACTTTTCACTGTATGCTAATACATGTGACAATAATAAATCAAACCAAATCAAACAACTGAGGCAGGCAGTGGGCAATTCATTCCTGATCAACTGTCTGTGGAGATACAGCAGGCACTGGGAGCTCACTCAGATTATTTCAGTAATTAGGACCGACATTGGACCTCCCACATTGGGCACATGTTGCGACTGTGTCTCTACCTTTGTGTCCAAAGATGGTCCCTGGTCCATTTTTCTTCCTTAACACAGGCAGGAGTAGAGAACGAATGTGGTCTTCGAGGCATTACAGTCTCTACTCTATGGTCAGTGCACATTTTCAGCTATGCAGCACCAGCTATCTCCATCTTGCAAAATTCTATTGACCAAGGGCTATTTGCAAACGTTAGTGAACTGTAAGGAAATTGAAAGGCTCAGACGTCTCTCCAAGTTTATAAAATACTTGAGTTTTCACGGAATATTTCCGCTGGGGACTACTATGCATGTTTGGCATGAGGGTTGTAATCCAGACTGCACATTGGATCGGCTGCACTACTGCACCGAGGCACATCTGAATCAATAACTTGGCACAGACACGGTGTCAACCCCCCCGGCAACAGTTGGAGCCTATAAAGCAGGCCAAATTCAGGACATGTATTTTCCTTTCATTCGTACACTTGGATGTGGGCGTCACTGGCAAGACCAGTCTTTGTTTCCCATCCCTAACTGTCCTCGAATTGAGTGGCTTGCTCGGCCATTTCAGAGGGCAATTAAGAATCAACCACATTGCTACGGGTCTGGAGTCACATTCAGGCCAGACCGGGTAAGGGCGGCAGATTTCCTCCATGAGTGAGCCTGGTGGGCTTTGATTTACATAAAATCGAGAAAAGCTTCAGATTTATGAATTAATTCAATTTAAATCCCACCAGCTGCCATGGTGGGATTTGAATCCATGTTCCCAGAGTATTAGCCTGGGCCACAAGATTAATTGTATGGTGACACTACCATGATACCATTGTCTCCCCATCATGTTATACAGAGAAATTGCCTCATCTACTTCTTGGCGCAGTTCTGGTTCCCCTGAGGCATCTAAGCTTGTGCAGGTGAATCAGTCTCAGAATCTGCTTATCTCATTGTCTCAGAGCCTTTGACCACATGTACATGTGTGGAGTTGCATATCTGATTAAAAGCATTTAATACTAATCACCATTTAATTCACTATTTAACTATGTGAAGTAATTTGTATGGCTTACTTCAAATAAGTCTGTCCATAAGACCATAAGACATAGGAGCGGAAGTAAGGCCATTCGGCCCATCGAGTCCACTCCACCATTCAATCATGGTTGATTGTCCCTCGATTTCAATGTGTGAGAGTGTGTGAGCAATGTGTGTGTGTGTGTGTGTGAGCAGTGTGTGTGTGTGAGCACTGTGTGTGTGAGCAGTGTGTGTGTGAGCAATGTGTGAGCAGTGTGTGTGTGTGAGCAGTGTGTGTGTGTGAGCAATGTGTGTGTGTGTGTGTGAGCAGTGTGTGTGTGTGAGCAATGTGTGTGTGTGAGCAGTGTGTGTGTGTGTGTGTGTGAGCAGTGTGTGTGTGAGCAGTGAGTGTGAGCAGTGTGTGGGTGAGCAGGGCTGTTGGTGTCTGTGTGAGCAGTGTGTGTGTGTGTGTGAGCATGTGTGAGCGTGTGCGTATGAGCAGTGTGAGTGTGTGAGAGCAGTGTGAGTGTGAGCAGTATGCATGTGAGAACAGTATGTGTGTTGTGTGTATGAGCAGTGTGTGTGTGTGAACACTGTGCATGTATCTGTGTGTCTGTGTGTATGTATGTGTGTGCCAGAGCAGTGTGAACTCTGTGTGATATGATCAGTGTGCACTAGCAGTTTGGTTGTAAATAGTGTGTATATATGAGCTGTATGTGTGTGAGCGTGTCTGGGCAGTGGGTGTGTGAGCGTGCTGTGCGTGTGTATGTGTGAGCAGTGTGTGTGTCAGCAGTGTGTGTGTGAGCGTGCTGTGTGTGTGAGCAGTGTGTGTGTGTGTGAGTGTGCTGAGTGTGCAAGCAGTGTGTGTGTGTGAGCAGTGTGTGTGTGTGTGTGTGTGTGAGCAGTGTGTGTGCGCAGTGTGTGTGTGAGCAGTGGGTGTGTGCGCAGTGTGTATGTGTGAGCAGTGTGTGTGTGTGTGAGCAGTGTGTGTGTGAGCAGTGTGTGTGTGTGTGAGCAGTGTGTGTGTGTGTGCGTGAGCAGTGTGTGTGTGAGCAGTGTGTGTGTGTGAGCAGTGTGTGTGCGCAGTGTGTGTGAGTGTGAGCAGTGTGTGTGTGCGTGAGCAGTGTGTGTGTGAGCAGTGTGTGTGTGTGAGCAGTGTGTGTGTGTGAGCAGTGCGTGTGCGCAGTGTGTGTGTGAGCAGTGTGTGTGTGTGAGCAGTGTGTGTGCGCAGTGTGTGTGTGCGCAGTGTGTGTGTGCGCAGTGTGTGTGTGAGCAGTGTGTGTGTGCGCAGTGTGTATGTGTGAGCAGTGTGTGTGTGTGTGAGCAGTGTGTGTGTGTGTGAGCAGTGTGTGTGTGAGCAGTGTGTGTGTGTGAGCAGTGTGTGTGTGTGTGAGCAGTGTGTGTGTGTGAGCAGTGTGTGTGTGTGCGTGTGAGCAGTGTGTGTGTGTGTGAGCAGTGTGTGTGTGAGCAGTGTGTGTGCGCAGTGTGTGTGTGCGCAGTGTGTGCGAGCAGTGTGTGTGTGTGTGTGAGCAGTGTGTGTGCGCAGTGTGTGTGTGAGCAGTGGGTGTGTGCGCAGTGTGTATGTGTGAGCAGTGTGTGTGTGTGAGCAGTGTGTGTGTGAGCAGTGTGTGTGTGAGCAGTGTGTGTGTGTGTGAGCAGTGTGTGTGTGTGTGCGTGAGCAGTGTGTGTGTGAGCAGTGTGTGTGTGTGAGCAGTGTGTGTGCGCAGTGTGTGTGTGTGTGAGCAGTGTGTGTGTGCGTGAGCAGTGTGTGTGTGCGCGCAGTGTGTGTGTGTGAGCAGTGTGTGTGTGCGTGAGCAGTGTGTGTGTGAGCAGTGTGTGTGTGTGAGCAGTGTGTGTGAGCAGTGTGTGTGAGCAGTGTGTGTGTGTGAGCAGTGCGTGTGCGCAGTGTGTGTGTGTGAGCAGTGTGTGTGTGTGAGCAGTGTGTGTGCGCAGTGTGTGTGTGCGCAGTGTGTGTGTGCGCAGTGTGTGTGTGAGCAGTGTGTGTGTGAGCAGTGTGTGTGTGTGAGCAGTGTGTGTGTGTGTGAGCAGTGTGTGTGTGTGCGTGTGAGCAGTGTGTGTGTGTGTGAGCAGTGTGTGTGTGAGCAGTGTGTGTGCGCAGTGTGTGTGTGCGCAGTGTGTGCGAGCAGTGTGTGTGTGCACAGTGTGTGTGTGTGAGCAGTGTGTGTGCGCAGTGTGTGTGTGTGTGAGCAGTGTGTGTGTGCGCAGTGTGTATGTGTGAGCAGTGTGTGTGCGCAGTGTGTGGGTGTGTGAGCAGTGTGTGTGTGTGCGCAGCGTGTGTGTGTGCGCAGTGTGTGGGTGTGTGCAGTGTGTGTGTGAGTGTGTGAACACTGCGTGTGTGAGCAGTGTGTGTGTGTGTGTGAGCGTGCTGTGTGTGTGAACAGTATGTGTGTGAGCAGTGTGTGTGTGTGAGCAGTGTGTGTGTGAGTGTGTGAACACTGCGTGTGTGAGCAGTGTGTGTGTGTGTGAGCGTGCTGTGTGTGTGAACAGTATGTGTGTGAGCA
Organism: Mustelus asterias; assembly: GCF_964213995.1. Taxonomy (NCBI): domain Eukaryota; kingdom Metazoa; phylum Chordata; class Chondrichthyes; order Carcharhiniformes; family Triakidae; genus Mustelus; species Mustelus asterias. The sequence continues at coordinate 83,984,047 of NC_135812.1, read as the reverse complement.
GTGTGTGTGTGTGTGTGTGAGCAGTGTGTATGTGAGCAGTGTGTGTATGTGAGCAGTGTGTGTGTGTGTGAGCAGTGTGTATGTGAGCAGTGTGTGTGTGAGCAGTGTGTGTGTGTGATTAGTGTGTGTGAGCAGCGTGTGTGTGTGTGTGAGCAGTGTGTGCAGTGTGTGTGAGTGTGTGAACACTGCGTGTGTGTGAATGGTGCGTGTGTGAGCAGTGTCTGTGTGTGATTAGTGTGTGTGAGCAGCGTGTGTGTGTGTGTGTGTGAGTGAGCAGTGTGTGTGAACAGCGTGTGTGTGTGTGTGAGCAGTGTGTATGTGAGCAGCGTGTGTGTGTGTGAGCAGTGTGTGTGTGTGCGTGTGCTGTGTGTGTGTGAATGGTGCGTGTGTGAGCAGTGTGTGTGTGTGATTAGTGTGTGTGAGCAGCGTGTGTGTGTGTGTGTGTGAGTGAGCAGTGTGTGTGAACAGCGTGTGTGTGTGTGTGAGCAGTGTGTGTGTGAGCAGCGTGTGTGTGTGTGAGCAGTGTGTGAACAGTGTGTGTGAGCAGCGTGTGTGTGTGTGTGAGTGAGCAGTGTGTGTGTGTGAGTGAGCAGTGTGTGTGTGTGTGTGTGTGAGTGAGCAGTGTGTGAGTGAGCAGTGTGTGTGTGTGAGTGAGCAGTGTGTGTGTGTGAGTGAGCAGTGTGTGTGTGTGTGTGAGTGAGCAGTGTGTGAGTGAGCAGTGTGTGTGTGTGAGTGAGCAGTGTGTGTGTGTGAGTGAGCAGTGTGTGAGTGAGCAGTGTGTGTGTGTGAGTGAGCAGTGTGTGTGTGCAGTATATTTCTCAGTACAGTAACGTGGTTAACATGCATGAGGAAGGGTCCTTTAATATGTTACACTCATTCAGCCTGACGAAATATAAAAGGCAAATCAGCTTTCCAGATAGCTTTTACATTTATGTACAAGTCCCCAAAGAACAAATCGCTCCAATGTACTTTCTAGTGGGAACAATATTACACACAATTGGGGAGGGGGGGGGGTGGAGGGGGGCGGGGGGGAGGGGGGGGGGAGAGAGGGGGGCGGGGGGGGAGGGGGGGGCGGGGGGGAGGCAGAGGGTGATTTTCAGTATTCCAGCTCCCGGAAATGGAAATTCTTCTCTACATTACATTTGATTGGTAATATTTTTTCCAATTTCACTTCTTCATACTATAATATCATGCGTTTAAATGCCTACAGTAAGCAGCTTTTCAGAGAGAAGGCATATTTCAGTCCGGATATTACTGTATGACATGAGGCTATAACCCCGTGGAGTGATGTGAATCAATCAGCCCTCAAACAGTTAAAAGCCATTTTTCTCAAGGGGTAAAACGCTCTGAGATGAAGTAAGTGAAATATTTTTCAGGGCATCTTATTTCTGAGCAGAGGCAAACTCTCCTGTCTATATCCTTTTAAATGTCGGGTGTTTTGCAAATCAAATCAATTCTTTCCCTTTGCGATATCCTATTCCTCTAATTTTCCTGCTTCCTCGAAGCCTCTCGCTGCCAGCCGGTGTCTATTTATTCCTCGGAATGCCTGACTGCCTGCTTTATTACCTGCACTATTACAATCCTTTATTAGAGCTACAAGCTCGATATAAAAATCTGCGGCAGCTTTCTACTCCAGTGACAAGAAGCGAAGCCAGCCATCAATGTAAATAGGCAGGAGTGCGGCAGAGAAAAGAGCTGACGACCACAGATTTTTACTACACTGAACCCACTGCTTTGACACCTTGATAAATGAAAGGATGGGGCGGTAGTGAATACATTCCCGAACTAAGGCCAGATTCCTCGCCTGATAATACCATTGTACCAACTCCCCATCTCAACCCTCCCCCACCCCCTGCCCCCCCGCCCCCCCACCCCCACCCCCAAATCAGTCAGGTTACCGGGGAACAACTGGTACAAAATGGCTTTCTGTCCTTACACCCTACATCTTCCTCAAAATTAATTCCAGTTCACAAAAAGGCTGGACGGATTCACTGAGAGGAGCAACGCTTAACCAAAAACAATCCTTCCATTGTTTCCGACTTTCTATCTGAAAATAAACTTGATCCAGACTGATTATCATCAGACTTCAGACACTGAGGAGGAATTTTCTCGTCCCGCCCGCCATTTAGTTTAATTTTATTATTGGTGTCACAAGTAGGCTTACATTAACACTGTAATGAAGCTGCGAATATCCCCTAGTCGCCACACTCCGGCGCCTGTTCGGGTACACTGAGGGGGAATTTAGCATGGCCAAAGCATCTAACCAGCACGTATTTTGGACTGTGGGAGGAAACTGGAGCACCCGGAGGAAACCCACGCAGACACGGGGAGAACGTGCAGACTCTGCACAGACAGTGACCCAAGCCGGGAATCGAACCCGGGACCCTGGCGCTGTGAGGCAGCAATGCTAACCACTGTGCCACTGTGCCGCCCCACGGGAATCGTAGTGGGCGGGGGCAGACCATGCAAAGGTCTGTTGGCCTCGGGCAGGAATTTCCAGCCTTGGGGCGAGTGTGGCCGGAAGACCCCGCCCTCGTAGTTCCAAAATGCATTGAATTTATCTGTTAAGAGATGGATTTCTTTCAGAGGATAATGTGTGTGTGCGTTTCTATGTTTCCACCGGGGCTAAAGGGATCAAGAGATATGCGGGGGGTGGGGGGATTGCGGGATCAGGATATTGATTTTGATGATCGGCCATGATCAAAATGGTCGGAGGAGCAGGCTCGAAGGGTCGAATGGCCTCCTCCTGCTTCTATTTTCTATGGCCAATTAAACCGTGTTTGATTCCTGGTGGACGAATGCACTTTGGGGGCCACATACTCTCTCCAATACTGCTGCACACATGTGCCTACAGAACATTGTAGTGTGGGAGGTATGTGCAGGCCCCCTAATGCAGTGTGAGCAGGCTGTTCAGTGTCCGTGTCAAATGGGCACTCAGCAGCAAGTCCCAAAGATAAGTGAATATTTTGATAGCTGCATTTTGACTGAGCAAATTGCCAGCTTTCACCTTGACTATCAGAGATTGTGCAGACGTTCCGAAAACTGCAAACTTTCCCACTTCTCTCGTCCGCAAGAGTTCATCAAGGGAACGGGAATTGTCCAAGGGAATGGCAAATGTCCAGCGTCTACCCTTGCAGCTCTATCACTAGAACATCAAGGATTGAAGTAGAGTCAGTAACACGGGGGTAATGTCACTGTATCAGTAATTCAGAGGCCCAGGCTAAAGCCTGCAGGCGTGGGTTCAAATCCCACCATGGCAGTTGATGGTGTTTGAATTCAATTAATTCATTAAAAAAAAACTCAATAATACTGAAAGCCATGAAATGGCCATGATTAATTACATGAATTTTTGATCATTGAAACTGGTTCACTGATGTCCTTTAGCTGGTCTGGCCCATATGTGGCTCCAATCCAACAACAACCTCCTCTCTGAAATGGTCCAACTGGCCTAGCAAACCACTCACTTCAAAGGCCATTAGGGCTGGGCTCCAAATGTTGGCCTGGCCAGTGATGAGAGACCCCATTAAAGAGTAAAAATTAGAGATAGACCCTGTGCACCTCTTGCTCCCCACACCACACTCACCCCCACCTCCCACTCTCCCATCAAAGCCTGCTCCACCAATCAATAAGTTAAACTTCAGTTTCAGATCCACATCCCTGCCTTATCCCATATCCCCGGAATCCTTCCTGTATCTGTGGAACGGATCATACGCTATCTATCACCTGTGTATGGAGCCCTAGCTGCTGGGACAGTGGCTTATCAGAGAAACTGTAACAGAAGCACACAGCCTTTTGCAGGTGGGCCTTAATGCCACACAAGGATCTCTCCTCAGCGTCTGGTTAGGTCAGGCCAGCGGCGTCTTGTGAGTGAGTGAAGGCATCTGCTTTCTGCACCTTCATTCATTCACACCATCACCTTTTAAGTCTTTAAATCATAAGACATTTCCCAGAACCCGCAGATGCAGGAAGATTTCCCGGGATACCAAGGACAACGATTGCGTGTTCCCTGGCTATCGAGGCGACTCGCGCCTTGAAATGTTATGCCACTGATTATTCAAAAGAAACAGCAAGAATTATCTGACAAATCTAAAAACCGGCGAAGAGACATCATGCAGTTAGCACGTACATTTTGTTATTTTTCCCACAGATGGCTCCTGGAACGTTGATTTATGGCTTTGCTGAGAGACATATGGCTGAGATTTTTTGGTTCTGTTGTGGTGGGACCCTCCATGGAAAATTCACTGGCCCAAGACCAGACGAAACTGGTGGCGTGTGGGGCCAGAAAATCCCGGCCTTGGAGTTTAGATTTTTAGAATCATTGAATAGTTACAGCACAAAACAAAGTCATTTGGCACATCAAGCCTGCACCGATCATCCAGAAGAGTTTGCTCATTCTGCTCCCCACCCCTCCCATTTTCCCCATAGCACTGTCAACATATTCCCCTCACGTGCCTGTCCAATCCCCTTCTGAAAGTGGAATGAACTCTGCAATTTGCTAGAAGCTTGTATTTTTGAGATATTCCCTTCACAAAAATGAAACTGGAGAGTGGAGTGGGGAGGGGGTGTAATTGGAATACGTGGCTGCGAGGTCATTTCTAAGACATGACATGAGGTTGCGATGGAAATGAAAGTGAGGCCCCAAAAAGGCAAATGCAAGCTAATTAAAAGTATTGGTTTTCAGCCTGTTGTCCTACAGGGGAACATACAGAACTCCCGGTGTTCCGGACAAGCAAGTTGAGCAAGCTGTTTTGTGCTCGGTAGTAAAGGACAGACGGGAGCTTTTGGTGAAGCAATGTGCAAACTAGCTAAAAGGGACAGGAACCTATAGGTGATGTGAATAGCCTAGGTACATAGATGAGCTGAGTTGATCTTGAACCAATGTCTTGTTGGTTGGTCGGTTTGGAAAGGAACTTGTTTGCCACCAGGACGTCATGACCGGAGGATGAGAGTGGTTAGAGAGGTCACCTTTACACCTTTTGATGTTAACCATATCTGGTGAACTCAGACGGAATAAAACTGCTGGAGAAAGTGACTCGAGGGCCAAATCTAGTGAGTTGGAAAAGTGAGACACCCTCTGTGCAGGAGGTAGAGTTTAAAGGATTTTGAGACTGCATGTGGTATGAGTGATGCCGAGAAATTTGTGAGAGTTATCTCTGCTGTATCGACTGTTTAAAGCAGAATTCAACGTTACGATTGAAATATCATTTGCGTGCTAATTTATGCTTTTTTTTGTAAAGTTTAGGTTTAGTTGTTGCAGTAAAACTTTAGAAAGTGAAATCTTGGCCATTGATTCCTTCTGCTGGGGTCATTTATTTGTTTCTTTTAAGTTTATTGGTTTGCACAGGAATTTTAACCAAAGCCACAATTAAATCCTTCTTCCCCACCTTCTCAAGCAGTGCATTCCCAATCCTGACCACTGGCTGCGTTAGTATGGAGTTTTCTTCATGGTGCTTTTGCCTCTTTCCCCTTCACTGTAAATCTGCGTTCTCTGCTCTCGACACTTCCACCAGTGGAAACAGTTTCTCTTTATCTACTCTGTCCAGACCCCTCAATGATTTTGAACATCTCTATTAAACCTCCGCTGAACCTTCTCTTCTCAAAGGATAGCAACCCCAGCTTCTCCAATCTACCAATTTGACTGAATTCCCTGAGCCCGGGAATCAGTCACCTAAATCTTTTCTGCACTCTCTTGAAAGGCTTTACATCCTTCAGAAAGTCTGGTACCCAAATTTGGACATAATACTCCAGTTGAGGCCAATCTAGTATCTTATGAAGGTTCATCATAATTCTATACTTCTTTTTATCGCCAGTGCCTTCTTAATCTTCTTTTTATCTGCCATGCCACCTTCAGTGATGGGTGGAAGTAAAACACGATGATAGCTACCAACATCTCAGTGCAGTTGATGTGAAGATGTTTAGGTCCATGTAACTTTGGCAATGTCAAGGAGAATCAGCTTGTCTGAAGGATGCTGCAATGCTGCAGAATATTGTGTCATCTTCAGCTTTGTCCTATAAATTGCCATTGCCATATATCAGAGTGAAGAAGGGCCAATATCAACCATTGACAGGGGACACCTTTAATTAGGAGCCAAAGGCAATCTCCATATTAGCCTTTGGCTTTACTTTCATAGAATCATCGACTTCCCATAGTGCAGAGGGAGGCCATTCGGCCCATCGAGCCTGCACAACAATCCCACCCTGTAATCCCATGCATTTATCCTGATAATCTCCCTGACACTAAGGGGCAATTTAGGATGGCCAATCAATCTAACACACACAACTTTGGACAGTGGGAGGAAACCAGAGCACCCAGGGGAAACCCACGCAGAGACGGGGAGAGTGTGCAAACTCCACACAGTCACCCAAGTCTGGGTGACTGTGAATTGAATCTGAGTCCCTGGCGCTGTGAGGCAGCAGTGCTAACCAGTGTGCCACCATGCCGCCCAAGATATAAAGAGATTTTAAGATATGAAGATTCTTCCAGTGGTTTCCTGGTTATCCAACACAATCTTTGATTTGCTGTTGTATTTTGATTTCTCAGTTTTGTGTATAGCCCTGTTGCTTTTGGGTTGACCATACAGATAACTGCATGTAGAAGCTGGACTAATTTTAGATCTCACTCTATAGTATCCAGCTACTGTTCCTAACATACGCTTCTACATTTCACACTGAAGCTGTGACTACGTTCAGGGTTAACGATGATTGAAGAATCAGGTCTTTTCTGGGTCACAACGTTTTGGATTGTAGTGCCATACAGTTGTACGGTTACCAGTAATGTGTGGCACCTCATGGATGCCCAGTTTTGGGCTGCTGGATCTGCCCGTAATCTGCCCCACAATGACACCTCCACAATGCCAGGCAGAAATAAGACTTTCCATCAACAAGCTCTGTTCTGACAATGTAATTGTGACGGGTATTCCACAATCGAGAGACTGGTGACAAAATCCTCGAATTAGTCCTCCATCCCAAAAGCAGAAACTGGCTCAATTCCACACGAGCTTATTTCAGTTCATCTTTTAGATAAGACTAAACCAGCCCTTGATGAGCCCTCTCAGGTAGATGTTAAAGATTCCATGACGCTAAGTAGAGGGGGAGATATCTCCAATGTCCTTCAATGTGGGGGAAGTTTTTTTTATACAGAGGGTCGTGGGGGCCTGGAATGCACTGCCAAGTGAGATGATTGAGGAAGTTACGTTAGCCACATGTAAGACTTATCTTGATAGGCATATGAACAAACGGGGAATAGAGGGATATAGGCGGTTGGTTAGACAGATAAACATGATCGTCGCAGGCTTGGAGGGCCGAAGGGCCTGTTCCTGTGCTGTACTGTTCTTTGTTCTTCTTTGTTCTTTGTCCTGTGCCAATATTCATCCGTCAAGAAACATCACCAGGCAGGGCAAATTTTCTGCACATTGCAGTGGGAGCTTGCCATGCACAAATTGGTTGCCACATTTCCTACATTCCAACAAGGACTACACTTGAAAAGCAAATAAAGTGCTTTGTGACATTCTGAGGCTGTGAAAGATACTATTTAAATGCAAATTCTTCTGCTATCTTTCTGATTGTGTTCTGTGCTTCATCAGGTTCTCCCTGCTGTAATGGGCTGTGTGACCCCTATCGCGTGTTTGCAACTGTGGTGGCACTTGACACAGTGAGAGTGAATAATACGGAAGTTACCAGATTCCAGACACTGAGCTCCGACCACCTTCCCAAGAGAAGCCGAACATGTTTTGGGGTGTACGCAGCCCTGAGTGCAGTGAAACACAACTCACGTGGAGCATTCTCCATTGTTTGACTGCACCGCATCCCTGAGTGTGCAAGTGAGCAAAGTGAGTAAGCAAAGTGCGTAAGTGAGTGTGCAAAGTGAGCAAAATGAGTGTGTAAGTGAACAAAGTGAGTGTGTGTCCATGTGAAGTGAGTGTGCAAGGAGCAAAGTGAGTGTAACATGAGCAAACCGAGTAAGCAAGTCTGCCAAGTGAGTGTGAGAGTGAGCAAAGTGAGTGTGCGAGTGAGTAATGTGAGTGTGAGTGAGCAAAGTGAGTGTGCGAGTGAGTAATGTGAGTGTGAGTGAGCAAAGTGAGTGTACGAGTGAGCAAAGTGAGTGAGCGAGTGAGCAAAGTGAGTGTGCGAGTGAGTAATGTGAGTGTGAGTGAGCAAAGTGAGTGTGCGAGTGAACAAAGTGTGTGTGCGAGTGAGTAAAGTGAGTGTGCGAGTGAGCAAAGTGAGTGTGCGAGTGAGCAAAGTAATGTGAGTGTGAGTGAGCAAAGTGAGTGTGCGAGTGAGCAAAGTGAGTGAGCGAATGAGCAAAGTGAGTGTGCGAGTGAGCAAAGTAATGTGAGTGTGAGTGAGCAAAATGAGTGTGTAAAATGAGTGTATGAAGTGAGTGAGTGAGTGGGTATGGAGGCTAAGAAAGAAAAGTTAAAGCTGATGTGATTTAAAGAAAAGCCTCATTCCTTTTTATTCCCTTTATTGCCTCCACAGCAGAAGAGAGCAGCACCTTCCCCTCCAACTGAGACAAAGATCTAGAGGAGTTGAACCTTCTGAGAGAAAGAAGAGGCTGGAATGAGGAATATGAGAGAAGATGTTTGATCAATGGTGCAGCCGTCTTATACCAGCGTCAATGTGCAGTGTGCCAGAATCCTGGTGTGATGGCATGCTTGGCGTTTGTCATCGCCACGTTTGTTGACTCAAGATCCAATGACAACTGGCATGACAGCAATGTTGCAGGGATTGCGACGATATGGTTCTGCCTGGAATTTCAAAAGGTGAGATTGTGAAATTCACAACGTGTGAACGTGTAAGAGCCTTCCGGAGAACAGTAAATTCTGTCTCTGATTACTCATTTCCCATCCTCACCATCCTGCTCTCCTGCTGATCATAAGTAGATGATGTTTATTTGCTCCAAAAAGGACCAAACCTTTCTGCAAGACCTCCTATAGCAGAAAACCCAAAGTTCAGCACTGGAATGGAAGTCTTCCCCTTCCTCTTCAATGACTTAATCCAGCTATTCGCCCTCTCACGAATGTGGCAGGATTAAGGGTGGCCATCAGCCTTTTAGGATTGGTTCACACTGATTAAAAAACCCATTAATCCTGATGCACTGCCTCTGTGTTATACATTGGCTGCACTTTGGTATTGTACTGTGTGCACTATGGGATTGTACTGTGTGCACTATGGGATTGTACTGTGTGCACTATGGGATTGTACTGTGTGCACTATGGGATTGTACTGTGTGCACTATGGGATTGTACTGTGTGCACTATGGGATTGTACTGTGTGCACTATGGTATTGTACTGTGTGCACTATGATATTGTACTGTGTGCACTATGATATTGTAATGTGTGCACTATGGTATTGTACTGTGTGCACTATGATATTGTAATGTGTGCACTATGGGATTGTACTGTGTGCACTATGATATTGTAATGTGTGCACTATGGGATTGTACTGTGTGCACTATGGGATTGTACTGTGTGCACTATGGGATTGTACTGTGTGCACTATGGGATTGTACTGTGTGCACTATGGTATTGTACTGTGTGCACTATGGGATTGTACTGTGTGCACTATGATATTGTACTGTGTGCACTATGGGATTGTACTGTGTGCACTATGGTATTGTACTGTGTGCACTATGGGATTGTACTGTGTGCACTATGGGATTGTACTGTGTGCACTATGGTATTGTACTGTGTGCACTATGGGATTGTACTGTGTGCACTATGGGATTGTACTGTGTGCACTATGATATTGTACTGTGTGCACTATGATATTGTACTGTGTGCACTATGGGATTGTACTGTGTGCACTATGATATTGTACTGTGTGCACTATGATATTGTACTGTGTGCACTATGGTATTGTACTGTGTGCACTATGGGATTGTACTGTGTGCACTATGGGATTGTACTGTGTGCACTATGATATTGTACTGTGTGCACTATGGGATTGTACTGTGTGCACTATGATATTGTAATGTGTGCACTATGATATTGTACTGTGTGCACTATGGGATTGTACTGTGTGCACTATGGGATTGTACTGTGTGCACTATGGTATTGTACTGTGTGCACTATGGGATTGTACTGTGTGCACTATGATATTGTACTGTGTGCACTATGGGATTGTACTGTGTGCACTATGGTATTGTACTGTGTGCACTATGGTATTGTACTGTGTGCACTATGGTATTGTACTGTGTGCACTATGGTATTGTACTGTGTGCACTATGGTATTGTACTGTGTGCACTATGGTATTGTACTGTGTGCACTATGGTATTGTACTGTGTGCACTATGATATTGTACTGTGTGCACTATGGTATTGTACTGTGTGCACTATGGTATTGTACTGTGTGCACTATGGTATTGTACTGTGTGCACTATGATATTGTACTGTGTGCACTATGGGATTGTACTGTGTGCACTATGGTATTGTACTGTGTGCACTATGGGATTGTACTGTGTGCACTATGATATTGTACTGTGTGCACTATGGGATTGTACTGTGTGCACTATGGTATTGTACTGTGTGCACTATGGTATTGTACTGTGTGCACTATGGTATTGTACTGTGTGCACTATGGTATTGTACTGTGTGCACTATGGTATTGTACTGTGTGCACTATGGTATTGTACTGTGTGCACTATGGTATTGTACTGTGTGCACTATGATATTGTACTGTGTGCACTATGGTATTGTACTGTGTGCACTATGGTATTGTACTGTGTGCACTATGGTATTGTACTGTGTGCACTATGATATTGTACTGTGTGCACTATGGTATTGTACTGTGTGCACTATGGGATTGTACTGTGTGCACTATGGTATTGTACTGTGTGCACTATGGTATTGTACTGTGTGCACTATGGGATTGTACTGTGTGCACTATGGTATTATACTGTGTGCACTATGGTATTGTACTGTGTGCACTATGGTATTGTACTGTGTGCACTATGGTATTGTACTGTGTGCACTATGGTATTGTACTGTGTGCACTATGGTATTGTACTGTGTGCACTATGGTATTGTACTGTGTGCACTATGGTATTGTACTGTGTGCACTATGGTATTGTACTGTGTGCACTATGATATTGTACTGTGTGCACTATGGTATTGTACTGGGTGCACTATGGGATTGTACTGTGTGCACTATGATATTGTACTGTGTGCACTATGGGATTGTACTGTGTGCACTATGGTATTGTACTGTGTGCACTATGATATTGTACTGTGTGCACTATGGGATTGTACTGTGTGCCTTATGGGATTGTACTGTGTGCACTATGATATTGTACTGTGTGCACTATGGGATTGTACTGTGTGCACTATGATATTGTACTGTGTGCACTATGATATTGTACTGTGTGCAGTATGGTATTGTACTGTGTGCACTATGGGATTGTACTGTGTGCACTATGGGATTGTACTGTGTGCACTATGATATTGTACTGTGTGCACTATGATATTGTACTGTGTGCACTATGGGATTGTACTGTGTGCACTATGGTATTTTACTGTGTGCACTATGATATTGTAATGTGTGCACTATGGCATTGTACTGTGTGCACTATGATATTGTACTGTGTGCACTATGGGATTGTACTGTGTGCACTATGGGATTGTACTGTGTGCACTATGGTATTGTACTGTGTGCACTATGGGATTGTACTGTGTGCACTATGGTATTGTACTGTGTGCACTATGGGATTGTACTGTGTGCACTATGGTATTGTACTGTGTGCACTATGGGATTGTACTGTGTGCACTATGGGATTGTACTGTGTGCACTATGGGATTGTACTGTGTGCACTATGGTATTGTACTGTGTGCACTATGGGATTGTACTGTGTGCACTATGGGATTGTACTGTGTGCACTATGGGATTGTACTGTGTGCACTATGGTATTGTACTGTGTGCACTATGATATTGTACTGTGTGCACTATGGTATTGTACTGTGTGCACTATGATATTGTACTGGGTGCACTATGGGATTGTACTGTGTGCACTATGGTATTGTACTGTGTGCACTATGATATTGTACTGGGTGCACTATGGGATTGTACTGTGTGCACTATGGTATTGTACTGTGTGCACTATGATATTGTACTGTGTGCACTATGGTATTGTACTGTGTGCAGTATGATATTGTACTGGGTGCACTATGGGATTGTACTGTGTGCACTATGGGATTGTACTGTGTGCACTATGGGATTGTACTGTGTGCACTATGGGATTGTACTGTGTGCACTATGGCATTGTACTGTGTGCACTATGGTATTGTACTGTGTGCACTATGGGATTGTACTGTGTGCACTATGATATTGTACTGTGTGCACTATGGGATTGTACTGTGTGCACTATGGTATTGTACTGTGTGCACTATGGGATTGTACTGTGTGCACTATGGTATTGTACTGTGTGCACTATGGGATTGTACTGTGTGCACTATGGGATTGTACTGTGTGCACTATGGGATTGTACTGTGTGCACTATGATATTGTACTGTGTGCACTATGGGATTGTACTGTGTGCACTATGGGATTGTACTGTGTGCACTATGGGATTGTACTGTGTGCACTATGGGATTGTACTGTGTGCACTATGATATTGTACTGTGTGCACTATGGGATTGTACTGTGTGCACTATGGTATTGTACTGTGTGCACTATGATATTGTACTGTGTGCACTATGGGATTGTACTGTGTGCACGATGGTATTGTACTGTGTGCACTATGGGATTGTACTGTGTGCACTATGATATTGTACTGTGTACACTATGGTATTGTACAGTGTGCACTATGATATTGTACTGTGTGCACAATGGTATTGTACTGTGTGCACTATGGTATTGTACTGTGTGCACTATGGGATTGTACTGTGTGCACTATGGGATTGTACTGTGTGCACTATGGTATTGTACTGTGTGCACTATGGGATTGTACTGTGTGCACTATGGGATTGTACTGTGTGCACTATGATATTGTACTGTGTACACTATGGTATTGTACAGTGTGCACTATGATATTGTACTGTGTGCACAATGGTATTGTACTGTGTGCACTATGGTATTGTACTGTGTGCACTATGATATTGTACTGTGTGCACTATGGGATTGTACTGTGTGCACTATGGGATTGTACTGTGTGCACTATGATATTGTACTGTGTGCACTATGGGATTGTACTGTGTGCACTATGGGATTGTACTGTGTGCACTATGGGATTGTACTGTGTGCACTATGGGATTGTACTGTGTGCACTATGGGATTGTACTGTGTGCACTATGGGATTGTACTGTGTGCACTATGATATTGTACTGTGTGCACTATGGGATTGTACTGTGTGCACTATGGGATTGGACTGTGTGCACTATGGGATTGTACTGTGTGCACTATGGGATTGTACTGTGTGCACTATGGGATTGTACTGTGTGCACTATGGGATTGTACTGTGTGCACTATGGTATTGTACTGTGTGCACTATGGGATTGTACTGTGTGCACTATGGTATTGTACTGTGTGCACTATGGGATTGTACTGTGTGCACTATGATATTGTACTGTGTGCACTATGGGATTGTACTGTGTGCACTATGGTATTGTACTGTGTGCACTATGGGATTGTACTGTGTGCACTATGATATTGTACTGTGTGCACTATGGGATTGTACTGTGTGCACTATGGGATTGTACTGTGTGCACTATGGGATTGTACTGTGTGCACTATGGGATTGTACTGTGTGCACTATGGGATTGTACTGTGTGCACTATGATATTGTACTGTGTGCACTATGATATTGTACTGTGTGCACTATGGGATTGTACTGTGTGCACTATGGGATTGTACTGTGTGCACTATGGGATTGTACTGTGTGCACTATGGGATTGTACTGTGTGCATTATGGGATTGTACTGTGTGCACTATGGGATTGTACTGTGTGCACTATGATATTGTAATGTGTGCACTATGGGATTGTACTGTGTGCACTATGGGATTGTACTGTGTGCACTATGGGATTGTACTGTGTGCACTATGGGATTGTACTGTGTGCACTATGATATTGTACTGTGTGCACTATGGGATTGTACTGTGTGCACTATGATATTGTACTGTGTGCACTATGATATTGTACTGTGTGCACTATGGGATTGTACTGTGTGCACTATGGGATTGTACTGTGTGCACTATGGGATTGTACTGTGTGCACTATGGGATTGTACTGTGTGCATTATGGGATTGTACTGTGTGCACTATGGGATTGTACTGTGTGCACTATGATATTGTAATGTGTGCACTATGGGATTGTACTGTGTGCACTATGGGATTGTACTGTGTGCACTATGGGATTGTACTGTGTGCACTATGATATTGTACTGTGTGCACTATGGGATTGTACTGTGTGCACTATGATATTATACTGTGTGCACTATGGCATTGTACTGTGTGCACTATGATATTGTACTGTGTGCACTATGATATTGTACTGTGTGCACTATGGGATTGTACTGTGTGCACTATGGGATTGTACTGTGTGCACTATGATATTGTACTGTGTGCACTATGGTATTGTACTGTGTGCACTATGATATTGTACTGTGTGCACTATGGGATTGTACTGTGTGCACTATGATATTGTACTGTGTGCACTATGATATTGTACTGTGTGCACTATGGCATTGTACTGTGTGCACTATGGTATTGTACTGTGTGCACTATGATATTGTACTGTGTGCACTATGGGATTGTACTGTGTGCACTATGATATTGTACTGTGTGCACTATGGGATTGTACTGTGTGCACTATGGGATTGTACTGTGTGCACTATGGAATTGTACTGTGTGCACTATGGGATTGGACTGTGTGCACTATGGGATTGTACTGTGTGCACTATGGCATTGTACTGTGTGCACTATGATATTGTACTGTGTGCACTATGATATTGTACTGTGTGCACTATGGCATTGTACTGTGTGCACTATGGTATTGTACTGTGTGCACTATGATATTGTACTGTGTGCACTATGGGATTGTACTGTGTGCACTATGATATTGTACTGTGTGCACTATGGGATTGTACTGTGTGCACTATGGTATTGTACTGTGTGCACTATGGTATTGTACTGTGTGCACTATGATATTGTACTGTGTGCACTATGGGTTTGTACTGTGTGCACTATGATATTGTACTGTGTGCACTATGGGATTGTACTGTGTGCACTATGGTATTGTACTGTGTGCACTATGGTATTGTACTGTGTGCACTATCGGATTGTACTGTGTGCACTATGGGATTGTACTGTGTGCACTATGGGATTGTACTGTGTGCACTATGGGATTGTACTGTGTGCACTATGGCATTGTACTGTGTGCACTATGGCATTGTACTGTGTGCACTATGGTATTGTACTGTGTGCACTATGGGATTGTACTGTGTGCACTATGGGATTGCACTGTGTGCACTATGGGATTGTACTGTGTGCACTATGGGATTGTACTGTGTGCACTATGGGATTGTACTGTGTGCACTATGGTATTGCACTGTGTGCACTATGGGATTGTACTGTGTGCACTATGGGATTGTACTGTGTGCACTATGGGATTGTACTGTGTGCACTATGGGATTGTACTGTGTGCTCTATGGGATTGTACTGTGTGCACTATGATATTGTACTGTGTGCACTATGGCATTGTACTGTGTGCACTATGGGATTGTACTGTGTGCACTATGGGATTGTACTGTGTGCACTATGGGATTGTACTGTGTGCACTATGGGATTGTACTGTGTGCACTATGGGATTGTACTGTTTGCACTATGGGATTGTACTGTGTGCACTATGATATTGTACTCTGTGCACTATGATATTGTACTGTGTGCACTATGGGATTGTACTGTGTGCACTATGGGGTTGTACTGTGTGCATTATGGGATTGTACTGTGTGCACTATGATATTGTACTGTGTGCACTATGGGATTGTACTGTGTGCACTATGATATTGTACTGTGTGCACTATGGTATTGTACTGTGTGCACTATGGTATTGTACTGTGTGCACTATGGTATTGTACTGTGTGCACTATGGTATTGTACTGTGTGCACTATGGGATTGTACTGTGTGCACTATGGTATTGTACTGTGTGCACTATGGTATTGTACTGTGTGCACTATGGGATTGTACTGTGTGCACTATGGGATTGTACTGTGTGCACTATGGGATTGTACTGTGTGCACTATGGGATTGTACTGTGTGCACTATGGGATTGTACTGTGTGCACTATGGGATTGTACTGTGTGCACTATGGCATTGTACTGTGTGCACTATGGTATTGTACTGTGTGCACTATGGTATTGTACTGTGTGCACTATGGGATTGTACTGTGTGCACTATGGGATTGTACTGTGTGCACTATGGGATTGTACTGTGTGCACTATGGGATTGTACTGTGTGCACTATGGGATTGTACTGTGTGCACTATGGGATTGTACTGTGTGCACTATGGGATTGTACTGTGTGCACTATGGGATTGTACTGTGTGCACTATGGGATTGTACTGTGTGCACTATGGGATTGTACTGTGTGCACTATGAGATTGTACTGTGTGCACTATGGGATTGTACTGTGTGCACTATGATATTGTACTCTGTGCAGTATGATATTGTACTGTGTGCACTATGGGATTGTACTGTGTGCACTATGGGGTTGTACTGTGTGCACTATGGTATTGTACTGTGTGCACTATGGGATTGCACTGTGTGCATTATGGGATTGTACTGTGTGCACTATGATATTGTACTGTGTGCACTATGGGATTGTACTGTGTGCACTATGGGATTGTACTGTGTGCACTATGGGATTGTACTGTGTGCACTATGGGATTGTACTGTGTGCACTATGGGATTGTACTGTGTGCACTATGGGATTGTACTGTGTGCACTATGGGATTGTACTGTGTGCACTATGGGATTGTACTGTGTGCACTATGATATTGTACTGTGTGCACTATGGGATTGTACTGTGTGCACTATGGGATTGTACTGTGTGCACTATGGTATTGTACTGTGTGCACTATGGGATTGTACTGTGTGCACTATGGGATTGTACTGTGTGCACTATGGTATTGTACTGTGTGCACTATGGCATTGTACTGTGTGCACTATGGCATTGTACTGTGTGCACTATGGGATTGTACTGTGTGCACTATGGTATTGTACTGTGTGCACTATGGCATTGTACTGTGTGCACTATGGGATTGTACTGTGTGCACTATGGTATTGTACTGTGTGCACTATGGTATTGTACTGTGTGCACTATGGCATTGTACTGTGTGCACTATGGGATTGTACTGTGTGCACTATGGGATTGTACTGTGTGCACTATGGGATTGTACTGTGTGCACTATGGGATTGTACTGTGTGCACTATGGGATTGTACTGTGTGCACTATGGGATTGTACTGTGTGCACTATGAGATTGTACTGTGTGCACTATGGGATTGTACTGTGTGCACTATGATATTGTACTCTGTGCAGTATGATATTGTACTGTGTGCACTATGGGATTGTACTGTGTGCACTATGGGGTTGTACTGTGTGCACTATGGTATTGTACTGTGTGCACTATGGGATTGCACTGTGTGCATTATGGGATTGTACTGTGTGCACTATGATATTGTACTGTGTGCACTATGGGATTGTACTGTGTGCACTATGGGATTGTACTGTGTGCACTATGGGATTGTACTGTGTGCACTATGGGATTGTACTGTGTGCACTATGGGATTGTACTGTGTGCACTATGGGATTGTACTGTGTGCACTATGGGATTGTACTGTGTGCACTATGGTATTGTACTGTGTGCACTATGGGATTGTACTGTGTGCACTATGGGATTGTACTGTGTGCACTATGGGATTGTACTGTGTGCACTATGATATTGTACTGTGTGCACTATGGGATTGTACTGTGTGCACTATGGGATTGTACTGTGTGCACTATGGGATTGTACTGTGTGCACTATGGGATTGTACTGTGTGCACTATGGGATTGTACTGTGTGCACTATGGGATTGTACTGTGTGCACTATGGGATTGTACTGTGTGCACTATGGGATTGCACTGTGTGCATTATGGGATTGTACTGTGTGCACTATGATATTGTACTGTGTGCACTATGGGATTGTACTGTGTGCACTATGGTATTGTACTGTGTGCACTATGGGATTGTACTGTGTGCACTATGGGATTGTACTGTGTGCACTATGGGATTGTACTGTGTGCACTATGGGATTGTACTGTGTGCACTATGGGATTGTACTGTGTGCACTATGGTATTGTACTGTGTGCACTATGGTATTGTACTGTGTGCACTATGGTATTGTACTGTGTGCACTATGGTATTGTACTGTGTGCACTATGGTATTGTACTGTGTGCACTATGGGATTGTACTGTGTGCACTATGGGATTGTACTGTGTGCACTATGGGATTGTACTTTGTGCACTATGATATTGTACTGTGTGCACTATGGGATTGTACTGTGTGCACTATGGGATTGTACTGTGTGCACTATGGGATTGTACTGTGTGCACTATGGGTTTGTACTGTGTGCACTATGATATTGTACTGTGTGCACTATGGGATTGTACTGTGTGCACTATGGGATTGTACTGTGTGCACTATGGGTTTGTACTGTGTGCACTATGGGATTGTACTGTGTGCACTATGGGATTGTACTGTGTGCACTATGGGATTATACTGTGTGCACTATGGGATTGTACTTTGTGCACTATGATATTGTACTGTGTGCACTATGGGATTGTACTGTGTGCACTATGGGATTGTACTGTGTGCACTATGGGTTTGTACTGTGTGCACTATGATATTGTACTGTGTGCACTATGATATTGTACTGTGTGCACTATGGGATTGTACTGTGTGCACTATGGGATTGTACTGTGTGCACTATGGGATTGTACTGTGTGCACTATGGCATTGTACTTTGTGCACTATGATATTGTACTGTGTGCACTATGGGATTGTACTGTGTGCACTATGGGATTGTACTGTGTGCACTATGGGTTTGTACTGTGTGCACTATGATATTGTACTGTGTGCACTATGGGATTGTACTGTGTGCACTATGGGATTGTACTGTGTGCACTATGGGATTGTACTGTGTGCACTATGGGATTGTACTTTGTGCACTATGATATTGTACTGTGTGCACTATGGGTTTGTACTGTGTGCACTATGATATTGTACTGTGTGCACTATGGGATTGTACTGTGTGCACTATGGGATTGTACTGTGTGCACTATGGGTTTGTACTGTGTGCACTATGATATTGTACTGTGTGCACTATGGGATTGTACTGTGTGCACTATGGTATTGTACTGTGTGCACCATGGTATTGTACTGTGTGCACTATGATATTGTACTGTGTGCACTATGATATTGTACTGTGTGCACTATGATATTGTACTGTGTGCCTTATGGGATTGTACTGTGTGCACTATGATATTGTACTGTGTGCACTATGGTATTGTACTGTGTGCACTATGGGATTGTACTGTGTGCACTATGGGATTGTACTGTGTGCACTATGGTATTGTACTGTGTGCACTATGATATTGTACTGTGTGCACTATGATATTGTACTGTGTGCACTATGGTATTGTACTGTGTGCACTATGATATTGTACTGTGTGCACTATGGGATTGTACTGTGTGCACTATGGGATTGTACTGTGTGCACTATGGGATTGTACTGTGTGCACTATGGGATTGTACTGTGTGCACTATGGGATTGTACTGTGTGCACTATGGGATTGTACTGTGTGCACTATGGGATTGTACTGTGTGCACTATGGTATTGTACTGTGTGCACTATGATATTGTACTGTGTGCACTATGGTATTGTACTGTGTGCACTATGGGATTGTACTGTGTGCACTATGGGATTGTACTGTGTGCACTATGGGATTGTACTGTGTGCACTATGGGATTGTACTGTGTGCACTATGGGATTGTACTGTGTGCACTATGGGATTGTACTGTGTGCACTATGATATTGTACTGTGTGCACTATGGTATTGTACTGTGTGCACTATGATGTTGTACTGTGTGCACTATGATATTGTACTGTGTGCACTATGATATTGTACTGTGTGCACTATGGTATTGTACTGTGTGCACTATGATATTGTACTGTGTGCACTATGGGATTGTACTGTGTGCACTATGATATTGTACTGTGTGCACTATGGTATTGTACTGTGTGCACTATGGGATTGTACTGTGTGCACTATGGGATTGTACTGTGTGCACTATGGTATTGTACTGTGTGCACTATGATATTGTACTGTGTGCAGTATGGTATTGTACTGTGTGCACTATGATATTGTACTGTGTGCACTATGATATTGTACTGTGTGCACTATGATATTGTACTGTGTGCACTATGGTATTGTACTGTGTGCACTATGATATTGTACTGTGTGCACTATGGGATTGTACTGTGTGCACTATGGTATTGTACTGTGTGCACTATGGTATTGTACTGTGTGCACTATGATATTGTACTGTGTGCACTATGGTATTGTACTGTGTGCACTATGATATTGTACTGTGTGCACTATGGTATTGTACTGTGTGCACTATGATATTGTACTGTGTGCACTATGGTATTGTACTGTGTGCACTATGATATTGTACTGTGTGCACTATGGTATTGTACTGTGTGCACTATGATATTGTACTGTGTGCACTATGGGATTGTACTCTGTGCACTATGGGATTGTACTGTGTGCACTATGGGATTGTACTGTGTGCACTATGGGATTGTACTGTGTGCACTATGGGATTGTACTGTGTGCACTATGGGATTGTACTGTGTGCACTATGGGATTGTACTGTGTGCACTATGGGATTGTACTGTGTGCACTATGGGATTGTACTGTGTGCACTATGGGATTGTACTGTGTGCACTATGGGATTGTACTGTGTGCACTATGATATTGTACTGTGTGCACTATGGGATTGTACTGTGTGCACTATGGGATTGTACTGTGTGCACTATGGGATTGTACTGTGTGCACTATGGGATTGTACTGTGTGCACTATGGGATTGTACTGTGTGCACTATGGGATTGTACTGTGTGCACTATGGGATTGTACTGTGTGCACTATGGGATTGTACTGTGTGCACTATGGGATTGTACTGTGTGCACTATGGTATTGTACTGTGTGCACTATGGTATTGTACTGTGTGCACTATGATATTGTACTGTGTGCACTATGGTATTGTACTGTGTGCACTATGGGATTGTACTGTGTGCACTATGATATTGTACTGTGTGCACTATGGTATTGTACTGTGTGCACTATGGTATTGTACTGTGTGCACTATGGGATTGTACTGTGTGCACTATGGGATTGTACTGTGTGCACTATGGTATTGTACTGTGTGCACTATGGGATTGTACTGTGTGCACTATGGGATTGTACTGTGTGCACTATGGGATTGTACTGTGTGCACTATGGGATTGTACTGTGTGCACTATGGGATTGTACTGTGTGCACTATGGGATTGTACTGTGTGCACTATGGGATTGTACTGTGTGCACTATGGGATTGTACTGTGTGCACTATGGGATTGTACTGTGTGCACTATGGGATTGTACTATAAGCAGACCTCATATCGCAAAGTAGATGCACAGAGGGTAAAGGTAAAGTTGCCATAGTCCCAGATGACCATAAGCTGCTTTCCCTTTGAGGGGGGGGGGAGCTGACTGGTGGTGATTTAACCTGAGGATCACCACACCTCAAACGAGGGGCAAGGTTGAGAAGACATGAATAACCTCAGCGGGTACAGGAATTGAACCTGCGCTGTTGGCATCGCTCTGCATCACAAACCAGCCGTCCAGTGAATTGACCTAACCGACTCCCTGCAACAGAGAGCAGTATTACCATCCGCACAGCTTTACTGCCACAATACTAGCTCCATTGCTTAAATACCTGTGTTGCCTACTTCTTATCCTAACTCATAAGAAACTGTAGAATATAACAGAGCGGTAGTGCAGTGGAGCTCCAACATTCTGTCACAGAGCGATGGTATGTGGCAGGGGTTCCCAACCTATGTGCCACGGCATGCTGGGTATACCATGAATACCCTCCCCCCACCCCATGAGTGCCACGGAGAAAGGTTCAAAATGATTCAAAATTCATGTAACTAAACTGAAACTAACCATCGTCTTCATCTCTGTGATCAGCATCTCCAAGACCTGACGACCCTCAGGCCTCCCGCGCATGCGAGGGTGGGAAATAGCCACATGTGCGCGGTTTCAATATTTATGTTGGTCAGGCCCATGCATATGACCAAAGGGACTTGGAGCGGAAGCCAAAGGCTCCATGAGCCTGCACAAAATGCAAAAACTCAAAGAGGGCGTAAAACCCTGGGAGAAGTGAGAGAGCAAGAAGTCGCACAACACCAGCTTTCAGAGTCTCACTCCTTCTTCAGGTGAGTCTACCAAATAAACCTGTTGGACTTTAACCTGGTGTTGTGAGACTTCTTACTGTGTTTACCCCAGTCCAACGCCGGCACCTCCACATCAGAAGCGAGAGGCGCAGCAGTAAAAAAATGGGAGATGAGGTTCTGAAAAATTACAAGATTGAAACCATGCCAATAACTTGTCTCTGTAGTTATGTCGAGCTAATGCTGAGATATGAGATTAGCATTATGCTGAGACTTCTGTCCTGCGTTTCAGCATTGTCTTCTTTTTTAATTACATTATGGGCTTTTTTCTCATACTTCATTCTTCTACCTGAGGTAATTTACTCAAAATATTAACAGAAAAGCAAAATACTGGAAACCTGACATAAAGAGGAAAAATGCTGGAGAGATGCAGATAATCAGGCAGCACCTGTGCAGAGAAACAGTCAACATTCACGTTGGTGACCATTTCAAAATATTCAATCTCGCAGGAACTGGATCAGTTATTTATGATCTGTGTTTTTAAGTTTCCCTTTATACAGTTCACATATTGAATTGCTTACATTTTTCCAAGTCAATGGCCCAGGTTTTGGGATAGCTAGAACTGAAGCTATCAGCGCTCAACATTATTAAGGTGGAAATCAGGGCCGCGATTCTCCCAAAAACGTTCTAAGTGTCGAACTCGCAGAAAAACCGGTGTAAATCACGCTGGTTTTTTCAGTGCGAATTCAGACAGGAATCTCCCACTCTCGGTGCAATGCAGAGGTCTCGATCGGGAATATCATTAGAGGTTCGGGGGGGGGGGCGGGGCCTATGCACGCCAGAGGCTGACAGTTCCAGGCCTCTGCACGTGTGCAGTGGCGCCAATCTGTCAGCCTGCAGTTTGCTGGCCAGCTCGATCACTGGCCAGCCCAGGACACCCGCAGTGCTGCCCCTCCACCGCCCCCCTCCCCATGGCCCGATCGCAGCCCCCCCATCCATTCGCAGGCCAGTCCCAAACCCTACCCCATCTCGGACTGCCCAATCTCCAGCTCCCCGCACCCCCCCCGAGCAGTGATGATCCCCCCCACACCCCACACCCCCGGAAGAACCCTCGACCCGGGAGGCAGACACAACCCCCCCAGCTGACCACCCTGCCCCCCCCACCCCCCACCCCCCCCACCCCCCCCCCCCCCCCCCACCCCCCCCCCCTCCTCCAGCCCGCCCCAATCTCTGACCTCCCTCCTACCTGTTTCCTCAGAAGTAAATCTTCAAATGCAGACAATAAAAATAGAACAAAACTTACTCCAACTTATAAATCACAGAAAGAGTTTAATAAAGAAACAACATTACTCCAAACTTGGGGCCCTGCCCTGGGCCAATCTAACTCCCCACAATTCTACACAGGTTCTTATTTATAGTGAGTCAGCTGACTATTACATCATTCTGTAATTGGTTTACTGAGTCAGCTGACCCTTACATCTTGTTATCATTGGTCACATTACTCCAATACAAAGTTGTCACCGGTTACACTGCCCCCATCGATCACAAAGGCAGAGTGGCAACGGGACCCCCGACCCCCACCGATCACCTCCCTGGCCCTGCCCCCGTCCTATAAGCACTGCCCCATGCCTATTGGGCAATGCCAAGGTTTCCCCCTGGGCATGGGCACTTTGCCCCTTGGGCAGTGCCAGGGGCACAGGCTGGCATTGCCAGGGTGACCCTGCCAGGAGGCAACACCTCCCTGCTGCCCGACCCCTTGCCGGGCCCCGATTGCTCCCCCCCTTCACTCCAGCAGGGTCCCCTCGCTAGTTCCCCGTAACTGGGGAGCTAGTCTGAACCCTGCTGGAGTGAAATACTCCTGACGGGGTGGGAGATGCTCGCAGGCCCGGAGAATTCAGTCCCGGGCCCGCTAATCACATTTAAATTACATTAAAAGTAGATTTAAATCACTTGGTGTTCCCGTCGGTTTCCAGCGCAGCTTATATGGCGCCAGATATCCAGCGCTGGCAGATGCGTGCGCGGCGGGATGCATGCACGAATCAGCGGCTACGCAATTCTCCCGACCCGTTAGCGTGGCTGGATGGGAGAATCGCGCCCCCAGATTTCTGGCATCCGCACATGGATACCAGAAATGGAAAATCGGTGAAACACGGAAACCCGCATTTCCCAAATCTCTCTCATTTTTCCACCCTCGTCGCCAGTCTCTCTGACAGTGAATGCGGGCTGAAGTACGCCCCAAAAATGTATTTTGCTAAAGAGCAGTTCAGAGGAAATAGGAAGTGTGTGTCCCTCAATTTTTTTAATAGTATAGAAGTGTGCCGTGACAAATAAAAGATTATGAACCACTGGTATATAGGACTAGACCCAGCAGGATTCCTGCTTTCTGTCATTCCACCAAGAGGGAATTACCAGTTGAGTTGCTGCTCCTCATCAGGAAGAGGGATGGAAAATAAATGGGTCCCATCCCAGACAGTGAACATAAAGACTCAAGAAGATAAGTCGATGGTTTGGGAGTAGCTGACCTCACTGCTCGCTTGAGTCAAGGAATGGTGTAAACCTACAGCAGAGAGGAAAGGGAAAGGTGAATAGGAGTACATTCTTTTTAAATCATTATATTCCATCGTGTAGTTTGTGTTAGACAAGAAAAGATGCAGCCCAGGATAACACACAGAACATAAGACACAACAAAGATAATTTAAATACATGTTCAGTGTATCCTCACATCTTTTCGATGAGCTAGACTTCCTGGTATACCTACAAAACATGATTGGTTATAAAGGAAGAATTTTGTGGTGATAGTGGAAGATTTTTTATTAAAGCTTTCCAGAGTCTGTATAGTGACTGCCACTTTCTGTTTTCATAACTGAAATTATTCTTAATATTGTAAGTGTAAGAATGTGTAATGCGTTTTATTAAATCTCTATGGCAAAGGAAAATGTTCTTTCGCATTTGTACGTGGTATTTAATATTCGCAATTTCATCTTAGACCTTCCAAAATGGAAACGATCCGTATTTCTCAGATTAAATGTCTATTCTCCAAAGACTTTTCCAAATCTTTTTATGTCTGAATTCCTTTGTGATCATCAAGGTGAGAGATGCCAACACTAGGGGAATGGAATAGCTGGTGTCAGCATCAGACACTCCTGGTTCAGGTGCGGCAGCACTGTGGAGTAGAAAGCTTGGTACACTTTGTACCAATAGCTGTCCTCAGCTCCAGCTTTGGAAAAAGGACTCCCGCTGCACTCATGTTACATTTTCCAATTTCTTATTGTGTTCTGAACAAGAGGTAATTCTATGCTGCGGGCTTCATGTCCACTCGGAATGAGTACCCACTTTCCATTCACCACAGACATCAACCGGATCCCTTTCATTACTTCCCACTGATATTATTTTTCAGTGCTAGCAGTTGGTGGATATATTGGATAATGATTTTTTTAAAAACAATTAGTGCTCCAATTATGTACATTGTGCCAAAATGTTTGAGCAGTTCCAAGATGCACGGTAAAATAATCCCATTTCACCCCTTTTCTCTCCAGCAAACTAACATCATTTATTTCTCAACTCATAAAAAACCTATTATGAAGACAATGAAGTTGATGGAAATTTTGTGAGATTGAAGTGCTGGTTTTCTGACAGTGGGCATGAACAAAGCCAAGTCACAGCATCAACTGCATTGCAGCTCAGAGGCTGAACTGTACCTGATTTCCTCTGGGAGTCCTACTGCTTAATGTGAGTAGGCCAAGAAAGAGTTTACAGAGAGTACCTACCTGGCCTTTAGCATTGCTCTGGCCAGGTGAGGAGGCATGAAGTGGCTCCCCTCGTTGCCTTCTCCTAGTTTGACTGCAACAGGGGGTTTTTGTTTTAAAAGGATATATTTGCCAATTAAGTGAGTACCTAACTCTTTATGGGCTGTTAAAGAGTGCATGTAGAGAATAGATTTTTTTTTGATTTCGACAAAGAGGTTTGTGTTATTATACTGAAACCGATCCAAGTAAATAATAAAACAGGTTTTGACTTTTTCGCAAAGTTCACACGCACACAAATGCAGATTACAGAGTGGAGGAGGATAGGTTGCGCAAACGGTAGCACAGTGGTTAGCACTGCTGCCTCACCGCGCCAGGGACCTGGGTTCGATTCCTGGCTTGGGTCACTGTGCAGAGTCTGCATGTTCTCCCTGTGTCTGCATGGGTTTCCTCCGGGTGCTCTGGTTTCCCCCCACATCTGAAAGACTTGCTGGTTAGGTGCATTGGCCATGCTAAATTCTCCCTCAGTGTACCCAAACAGGTGCCGGAGTGTGGCGACTAGGGGATTTTCACAGTAACTTCATTGTAGTGTTAATGTAAGCCTACTTGTGACACTAATAAATAAACTTCAAACTAAATTGGTCCTTAGAACTTCAAGAGTTGGGAAACACGCTGCCAGATGAGGTGGTGGAAGCAGGCACATTAGCAAAGTTTAAGAGGATGGGTACATGAATAGGGAGGGAATAGAGGGATATGGACCGAGTAAGGGCAGAAGTTTTTTTTAAAGTTTAGTTAGGGCATCATGATTGGCACAGGCTTGGAGGGCCGAAGGTACTGTTCCTGTGCTGTACTTTTCTTTGTTCTTTGAAATCCCAATCTGCAGTTTGGTGATTCAGCTGGCTTCAGTCTTGCTGCTTTCTCTGGGTAGTCTTCTGCCGTCGGTGTCGAGGTGGTTTAAAATTGCAGGTGGGTGATCTTCTGGAGACTCAGCTGTGGAGTTGAGTTCTTTCTTGAAAATCTCTGCTTGCAGCACATGGAGAGAGAATCGAACGATAGCAGACAGGGCCTAAACGCTGGCTAGTTGGCTGGTGAGAGAGAGAGTGCAAGGATCTCTCAACTTCTAAGCTGTTTATCCATAGTTGGATGGCCATACAACAAAGGAATTATGGATAATGGCCATGTATAATGATGCTTGTCTTGTCAAATACCAACCAAACAGTAACTGGGTGAAAAATCGTTTTGTTCATGTAGGTCCTCGGATTAATATGCAGAACACTAATGTGCCATTTATAATTCCCCATATTTGCGGGATCTTTGCAACCCATTGAAAGCTGCGTGGCCTGTCCATCTATCATCTCATTTCCGTAGGGAAAGTGGTGGATGTGTTGCCAATTGCAAACACTGCCTTGTCATTGTTTGACCGAGTGTCCAGCAGACAGCATGATGTGGCAGGTGTCCTTGTGGTGGAACGGAAGGATGTAGCAACATGAAATCTTCTTCTCTATGGAAAGAGACAGGCCTTGGCGGTGATCTTGAGTCCGTGCTCGCGAACCGTGCAAATGCCGACAGGGGCTCAATCTCCGGAAGTTGCAGATCTCGTCGGTGAGATCATGATCTCGGATCTCCGCCCCCGCACCCTCCCACCCCCAACCACCCCCCCCCCCAACACACCCCCCCCCCCCCCACCCCCCTCCCCCCCTCCCACTACTCCCAGTGATGCCATGGGTGTGAATCTGCTTTACATGAATTTGAATACATTTAATGTCATTAACCCGTCGCCTTGCCAGGTACTGACCCCCGGCGAATATTGACACCGTGCTGGCGTGACATCATGACATGGTTTACAACGGGTTCATGCAGACATGAACCTGTCATGGGGGTCTCCCTAGGGGTGTAAAAGCAAGTATAGCCCCAGGCAGTGGCCATGCCAATCTGGCAGTGCCAATCTGTGCCAAAGGGCCCCAGTCGGAGCCTCATGGGACGTGGAATTCATTTGTACATGATGGTGGTGGCTGGGAGCAGAGAGAGAGGCGCTGGGGATGCCGGTGCGCTGAGGGGGCAGGGAGGCAGAGGGTGGGGGGTAGGTGGATGGGGTAGAGGGAGGTGGTGCTGGCTCTGAGTGACTGTGCGGGGGGGGGTGGGGGGGGGGGGGGGGGGGGGAAAGAGGCCGATAATCTGCGAGGGAGGGGAGGAGGGATGATGATGGGGGGTGTGGAGAGGAATGCCAACTCTGATCAAAGAGTCGGCCCCGTAGACCTCTTTGGCGGGCTGTGGGAGGGGAGATTTATACATGTTCTGATTGGGGTGCCCGTTAAAGATGGAGAGAAACACTCCAATTTTCTCGCCGGAAACAACACTCTGCCATTTGTTTGGTACTATTTCCCCTTCCTTTTTGCAGACGCTGACTGCAGGTAACACTGCAGTAGAAGGTATAGCTTGGGGGCTGCAGCAGAATCAGTGAAGATATGTCTCCTCTGATAAGTCTTAAGTTGTTAGAGCTGCATAAAAAGTAAGTCACAAGATGATGGTGCTTTCCAATCGATGCTTTGGGGTTGCTGCGCCTGTAATCACTAGCTCCTAATAGCCTCCCTTCTTCCTCATCTAGATCATGCAGCAAGTTGGGAACTTTGAAAGGAATATCCCTCTTTGCCACTCGCTGTGGATTTGAGTGCCATTAGCAACCCAAAATAATGAAGAAATTCTTGACAAGAAAATAGAGAAACAACAGGCTATGTGGCAAAACTGATGAATGCATGGAGCAAAACTCAGTGCAATGTATCTTAAATAAAGCTACAACGAAGAGCCTGCAATTCAATAAGTTCCTGTCTGATGGCTCGTGTGGTGCATCAGAACCCCTGACTACCTGTGGTGAGCTCCCCATCTCCATTCCCTAGCTTAGGCCATCAGCATATTCGGGTCTGACACACCTGCACCAAGGGCATAGCAGTAATCTACCACAGCAAAGTTGGCATGGTGCTCTGCCACTCTGCCCAGACAAAGGAGGCCAGGAAAGAACAAAGAACAATACAGCACAGGAACAGGCCCTTTGGTCCTCCAAGCCCGTGCCGCTCCCTGATCCAAACTAGACCATTCTTTTGTATCCCTCCATTCCCACTCCGTTCATATGGCTATCTAGATAAGTCTTAAACGTTCCCAGTGTGTCTGCCTCCACCACCTTGCCTGGCAGCGCATTCCAGGCCCCCACCACCTTCTGTGTAAAATATGTCCTTCTGATACCTGTGTTAAACCTCCCCCCCTTCACCTTGTACCTATGACCCCTCGTGAACATCACCACCGACCTGGGGAAAAGCTTCCCACCGTTCACCCTATCTATGCCTTTCATAATTTTATATCCCTCTATTAAGTCTCCCCTCATCCTCCGTCTTTCCAGGAAGAACAACCCCAGTCTATCCAATCTCTCCTCATAACTAAGCCCTTCCATACCAGGCAACATCCTGGTAAACCTCCTCTGTACTCTCTCCAAAGCCTCCACGCCCTTCTGGTAGTGTGGCGACCAGAACTGGACGCAGTATTCCAAATGTGGCCGAACCAACGTTCTATACATCTGCAACATCAGACCCCAACTTTTATACTCTATGCTCCGTCCTATAAAGGCAAGCATGCCATATGCCTTCTTCACCACCTTCTCCACCTGTGACGTCACCTTTAAGGATCTGTGGAATTGCACACCCAGGTCCCTCTGCGTATCTACACCCTTTATGGTTCTGCCATTTATCGTATAGCTCCTCCCTACATTATTTCTACCAAAATGCATCACTTCGCATTTATCAGGATTGAACTCCATCTGCCATTTCTTTGCCCAAATTTCCAGCCTATCTATATCCTTCTGTAGCCTCTGACAATGCTCCTCACTATAAGACCATAAGACCATAAGACATAGGAGCGGAAGTAAGGCCATTCGGCCCATCGAGTCCACTCCACCATTCAATCATGGTTGATTTCAACTCCATTTATCCGCTCTCTCCCCATAGCCCTTAATTCCTCGAGAAATCAAGAATTGATCAATTTCTGTCTTGAAGACGCTCAACGTCTCGGCCTCCACAGCCCTCTGTGGCAATGAATTCCACAGACCCACCACCCTCTGGCTGAAGAAATTTCTCCTCATCTCTGTTCTAAAGTGACTCCCTTTTATTCTAAAGCTGTGCCCCCGCGTCCTAGTCTCCCCTGCTAATGGAAACAACTTCCCTACGTCCATCCTATCTAAGCCGTTCATTATCTTGTAAGTTTCTATTAGATCTCCCCTCAACCTCCTAAACTCCAATGAATATAATCCCACGATCCTCAGACGTTCATCATATGTCAGGCCTACCATTCCTGGGATCATCCGTGTGAATCTCCGCTGGACCTGCTCCAGTGCCAGTATGTCCTTCCTGAGGTGTGGGGCCCAAAATTGCTCACAGTACTCCAAATGGGGCCTAACCAGTGCTTTATAAAGCCTCAGAACTACATCCCTGCTTTTGTATTCCAAGCCTCTTGAGATAAATGACAACATTACATTTGCTTTCTTAATTACGGACTCAACCTGCAAGTTTACCTTTAGAGAATCCTGGACTAGGACTCCCAAGTCCCTTTGCACTTTAGCATTATGAATTTTGTCACCGTTTAGAAAATAGTCCATGCCTCTATTCTTTTTTCCAAAGTGCAAGACCTCGCACTTGCCCACGTTGAATTTCATCAGCCACTTCTTGGACCACTCTCCTAAACTGTCTAAATCTTTCTGCAGCCTCCCCACCTCCTCAATACTACCTGCCCCTCCACCTATCTTTGTACCATCGGCAAACTTGGCCAGAATGCCCCCAGTCCCGTCATCTAGATCGTTAATATATAAAGAGAACAGCTGTGGCCCCAACACTGAACCCTGCGGGACACCACTTGTCACTGGTTGCCATTCTGAGAAAGAACCTTTTATCCCAACTCTCTTCCTTCTGTCTGACAGCCAATCGTCAATCCATGTTAGTACCTTGCCTCGAATACCATGGGCCCTTATTTAACTCGGCAGTCTCCCGTGAGGCACCTTGTCAAAGGCCTTTTGGAAGTCAAGATAGATAACATCCATTGGCTCTCCTTGGTCTAACCTATTTGTTATCTTTTCAAAGAACTCTAACAGGTTTGTCAGGCACGACCTCCCCTTACTAAATCCATGCTGACTTGTCCTAATCCGACCCTGCACTTCCAAGAATTTAGAAATCTCATCCTTAACGATGGAGTCTAGAATTTTGCCAACAACTGAGGTTAGGCTAATTGGCCTATAATTTTCCATCTTTTTTCTTGTTCCCTTCTTGAACAGTGGGGTTACAACAGCGATTTTCCAATCCTCTGGGACTTTCCCTGACTCCAGTGACTTTTGAAAGATCATAACTAACGCCTCCACTATTTCTTCAGCTATCTCCTTTAGAACTCTAGGATGTAGCCCATCTGGGCCCGGAGATTTATCAATTTTCAGAACTTTTAGTTTCTCTAGCACTTTCTCCTTTGTGATGGCAACCATATTCAACTCTGCCCCCTGACTTTCCTGAATTGTTGGGATATTACTCATGTCTTCTACTGTGAAGACTGACGCAAAGTACTTATTAAGTTCCTCAGCTATTTCCTTGTCTCCCATCACTAGATTACCAGCGTCATTTTGGAGCGGCCCAATGTCTACTTTTGCCTCCCGTTTGTTTTTAATGTATTTAAAGAAACTTTTACTATCATTCCTAATGTTACTGGCTAGCCTACCTTCATATTTGATCCTCTCCTTCCTTATTTCTCTCTTTGTTATCCTCTGTTTGTTTTTATAGCCTTCCCAATCTTCTGACTTCCCACTACTCTTTGCCACATTATAGGCTCTCTCTTTTGCCTTGATGCATTCCCTGACTTCCTTTGTCAGCCATGGCTGCCTAATCCCCCCTCTGATAACCTTTCTTTTGTTTGGGATGAACCTCTGCACTGTGTCCTCAATTACTCCCAGAAACTCCTGCCATTGCTGTTCTACTGTCTTTCCCACTAGGCTCTGCTTCCAGTCAATTTTTGTCAGTTCCTCCCTCATGCGCCTGTAATTACCTTTATTTAACTGTAGAACCTTCACATCTGATTCTGCCTTCCTTCTTTCAAATTGCAGACTGAATTCTACCATATTATG
This sequence comes from Mustelus asterias, assembly GCF_964213995.1. Taxonomy (NCBI): domain Eukaryota; kingdom Metazoa; phylum Chordata; class Chondrichthyes; order Carcharhiniformes; family Triakidae; genus Mustelus; species Mustelus asterias. The sequence goes on along the minus strand of NC_135812.1, from coordinate 83,951,690 downwards.
ATCACTGCTTCCTAAGTGTTCCCTTACTTTAAGATCTTTTATCACGTCTGGCTCATTACATGACACTAAGTCCAGAATAGCCTGTTCCCTCGTGGGCTCCATCACAAGCTGTTCCAAAAAGCCTATCTGCAAGTCCTGCCAATTTTGTGTCGTCCGCAAACTTACTGATCACCCCAGTTACACCTTCTTCCAGATCATTTATATAAATCACAAACAGCAGAGGTCCCAATACAGAAAGGGCCCTGAGAACCAGTATATTTCAGAGATCTTCAGTTCCCGGGGGAACTATTGGAGAAGTTTTGTTTGGAAGCTGATTGGTTTTCACTAGGCTCAACCACCTTTTGTTGCTGGGAGTTTGGTAGCTTTCCAGGGATGATAATCAAATTCACACCAACCCTCAGCTGAAGCAGGTTCTGTTGATGTTTACCATCATGGTAATGGGCAGAATTCCGAGAGTCACCTAGCAACTTGTGCAGGCAGCATACTCTGACGTGGAGGGGCAGGTGATAGTTTCTTCATTCACTTGCACTCGAACAATGTGACAAAGAGATGGAATACTGGTGGAGCCGTGATTTGCTTCATTTCTCACTCCGAGTAGAGATCTCCTGCACATCTGGATTTTCAGGCCTAGGTTTATTTTTTGACCAAGAAACAAAGCAGTTATCTCCTTATTGAAAGCTACTTGAGCTTGCCCAGTCCGGCAGCTGCAAGTTGAAGACGAGCGGATAGCTTTGAGCTTCCCAGCAGTTGTTGTATAGTCAAGTGACTAGCTAGACCATGCCAGAGAGTGTTAAGAGAGGACTATGTAGAGTTCACAATAGGGCTGACTATTGTTCTGGTACTGATGCCAGGTTCCTTCCCTTAAAGGATGTGGGCATCGCTGGCTAGGCCAGCATTTATTGCCCATCCTGAATTGCCCTTCAGAAGGTGGTGGTGAGCTGCCTCTTTGCACCTCTATTGTCCAAGAAGGCAGCTCACCACCACCTTCTCAAGGGCAATTAGGGATGGACAATATATGCTGGCCTAGCCAGTGATACCCACATCCTGTAAAACCCTAAAAATTAAAAGAAACAATTTCATGATCAATGTTTTTTCCTGGTGCTTGTCCACAAATTATCATTGAACAACCAATACACCATCATAATGATGCAGTGCCTTGATGTTAATGTTTTGTACCACAAAAATGATTTTGGATTTTTTTTGACCACCGTTAAATCAATCTCCCTCTGTTCATGTTTATCCCCACTCATTACACAACTGGATTTTGCTCCTACATATTTTTCTTAAAAAAAACATTATTTTCCATTTGTTTCATTCCCTTTTTATTTCTCCTGATTTCTACTACTTAAGTGTCCCTTTTATTGATTTTCAACATTTCTTTTCCCATTCTAATCGTATTGAATAGTTATGTAATAGACCCTGCCTGTGGAAAGTAGAAAACGGCGGGAGGTGGGATGGAGCTGCAACAGTACCAAGTAAAGCATTGCAATGTCACAAGTCTTCCTCAGTTCTGATTCAAACTCTTCCGGCGTTGTTTGTCCTTGACACTGTTGCAAATTTTTTAAAAAAGAATAGAATATTCTGGTGAATTCTTAATCATTCTGGTCTTAAAAAAATGCAATTACACCAGAAACCCAGGCTGCTGGCTCAGCCAAAAACGTTTTCTCTCCCAGTCATTTCAAGCTTGCCCCTCTCATCTCCCTCCTCTGCTCACTGACAGACTCACATTGTGATCGGAGAAAGACAGCTGGGGCATGCACAGTTGTTACATCTCAATATGTCTTCGCAACGTGATCATTTTTCATACAATGAGGGAGTTATGTAAATATTACATAATGTGTCATTCAACATCAGCGGATAAATTTGTGTAATTGCTCTGCCTACTCGGTTCCTGCGATGCTGGCGCTTCGCTCTCGCCACAGAGGTGCTAAGCAGTCAGGTGGCAGGTGCAGGGAAATTAATCTGAGCCAATTAAAATAACACCAGCCACCCCTGGGGTGTGCCGACAATCACAGCATTGGAAGGCAACAAAGCATAAATATAATAATGTTAAACAAGTAAATATTTACTGGCATCAACACTTGCTGTCAGGTCACCCTTAACACTGCCAGCATGCACTAAACTCCCACTTCAGAAATTCCACAGCTTTTCATAAAGGTTTAACCTGCGCACTCAAAGTAGCTGTCGGTGCATCAGAAGAACCAAGCGGCGATGTGGATGTTGGCATGACATTTATATTAGAGACGGTAGCGTAGCAGTGCTTTATTCGCTGACACCAAATTTTCAAAATTGTATAGGGAAATAACCAGTGCAATACATTTTTTGCGAATGTACATTGTACGTCAGCTCCGAATGAAATGGCTCGTGGGTTCTGTGGAATATGCACTAACTAAAACTCTCAAATCTATGGTTTCAGGCATCAAAGCTTTACAGGATGTCATTGCCATAATAAAGTGGCATTATACAAGCCATAAACTTTATGCTGTTTGGATGCAGAGGACAGCCCGCTGACATGATTAGTGACACCTTGATGTCATTGCATCACCAATCCTGTCTGTTGCTACAAAATATTTTTATGTTTTCATAAATTAAGATCCAGATGTGACAAGCACTCAGTTCAAACTTCCTCTTGGCGGAGGGCATTTTTGAAGCACTTAACCTGCTGAAAATTCTAAATACACTGACAATGGCACATTAAAAGGGGCCTGATAACTCTCATTATTTTGTCATGCACCCATTGCTTACAGCTCCACAAATAGTGGCTATTATTTTTATTATATATTTAGTAAAATGCAAATGGAAAGCAATAAACCGTATTCATTCCTTAATAAATCTCTTGTGAGGAGCTGTTGCCTTGTGAAATGTTTTAAGGCACGGGACTGGAGTTTTTCCTTGGTACAGCGTTGCACGGCAAATCACAAATGCTAGGATTCCCACTGTACCCAATTTTCGCAGAAACATTTCCTACCAGTAATAACCAATAGCTTTCCCATGTTATTAAAACCATAAGGTGCGTAGATTGGGGGGTTGGGTGTTGTTGATCGCACTGAGTATGTCATTTTTCTCTTAATTTTGCAGCACTAATTCACTCTGTTAATAAAACCAATCATCCAGTCCCAAATCAGGTTAGTGAGCATTTGCAGCTGCCTGACTGTCAGAGTAAGCATCTGTGAGACACCTATTGCCAGCACCAGAAAACAGGACTGTTTTGTATAAAAGATAACCTGATAAAACTGGATTTAGGAACGTGGATGCATTTTGCTTGTTCGACTGCACGCAGATTTGAATAAGTTTTAAGTTTATTTATGAGCGTCACAAGTAGGTTTACATTAACGCTGCAATGAAGTTACTGTGACTAATGCTCCTGATTCTAAGCTGGACACTATATATATAAAATGCAGGGCGTCCTGAACAGCATGTCCGCTTAGCCACGTCTGGAGATGGAGTGATGCAGTCCTCAAACTTTTGTCTCATTTTCACAGCAGAGGCAGAGCAAATTGCTCATTTGACAGATTGCTTTCTCGGGTTGCTGTGGGGAGGGAGTGCAGTTCCATCAGTCACTGCAACTCCAGCCACACACTTAGGTACAGAGCGAGGAGCGGGTGCTCCGATCCCTGCTGGGAGATAAAGAGATGGTGGCACTTCACGCCTGGTGACTTGGCATCACAGACAAATACAAATTCTTTCGCCTGCTGAGCGCAGACACCCTTTCTTCTGCAGCTACCTGAGTTCCTTCAGCAAAGGTTCTGTTAACTATGGTGCAAAATTATGAGGGCCACTTCCAGCTAAGCAGGAGACCTGAATCCAGAAAAATAAAACACCACTGATGTTGAAGATGTCCAGTAAATCTGCACAAAGTCCTGTACGAGGTAAAATTTACTTGGAAGGGAAAAACTTGAAAATTCTTGGTTACAGGCCGCAACTTCCCAATTTATTTAAGCCTGGAAGTAGTCATTCACACCTTACTTAAGAAAAGATATCCATGCATTGGAGTCAGCAGTGGAATTAACACTGGGCGAGTAATCCAGAGACCCAGGGTAATGCTCTGGGGATCCGGGTTCAAATCCCACCACGGCAGAGAGTGAAATTTGAATTCAATAAAAATCTGCAATCAAAAGTCTAATGATGACCACGAAATTATTGTCAATTGTCGTAAAAACCCATCAGGTTCACATAAGTCCTTTAGGGAAGGAAATTTACTGTCTTTACCTGGTCTGGCCTGGCTCCAGACCCACAGCAATGTGGTTGATCTCAAATGCCTTCCGAAATAGAGGGCAGCTAGGGATGGGCAATAAATGCTGGCCCAGCCAGCGATGCCCACATCGTGTAAAAATGAATATAAAAAACTAAAGATTGATATCTAGGTATGAAGGGAATTTTTAAAAATGGGGATAGTGTGGAGAGGTGGAATTGAGGTGGAAGACTAGCCCTGATCTTGTTGAAAGACAAGTAGGCTCGAAGGGCCAAATGACCTACTCCAGCTCCTATTTCTTATGCTCATAAGTAAAGGGAGAAAGAATTGGCCAGTCTTGAAAATTTCCTTTGTGGAACGTATAATGTGGGAAGGTTGGAATCCATTTTATATCAATGGATGGTGCCCAAAATGTCCTTTTAGGCAACTCTCACCAGCAGCATGGTGGCACAGTGGTTAACACTGCTGCCTCACAGCGCCAGGGATCCAGGTTGAATTCAGGTGTCGGTAACTGTCTGCGTGGAATTTGCACATTCTCCCTGTGTCTGTGTGGGTTTCCTCCGGGTGCTCCAGTTTCCTCCCATAGTCCAAAGATGTGCGGGTTAGGTTGTTTGGCCGTGCTAAATCGACCTTAGTGTCAGGGGGATTAGCAGGGTAAATGTGTGGGGTTACGGGAATAGGGCCTGGGTGGGATTGCGGTCGATACAGACTCGATGGTCCGACTGGCCTCCTCCTGTACTGTAGGGATTCAGTGATTCTCCTCTAATTGGTTCGGGGAATTCAGTGTGTGAATCTTGTAACTGTTACTGAGGTAAACTGATGTGTTAGAAATAACTTCCATCCCTGCAGCCTGATTCATGTGCAGTCTGTAGAGGTATCCCTTGCTCTGATTTGGAAGGCTGATGGCATAGGGAGGGACACTGGGATTATAATACTTTAGAACATTGCTGGTGTTTTCATCTACATTTTCTATCGTGGCAGTGCTAGATTTCAGTTCAGAGGAGGTGCAAGAGAACATAAAATAGGAATCTGTTCAGCATGCCCCACCATTCAACAAGATCATGGCTGGTCCAATTGTGGCCTTAATTCCATTTTCCTGCTGCCACCTCCATAACCCTCAACGCCCTTGTCGATGCAAATTCTGTCCAACTCAATTTTGAATATACCAGCCTCTACTGGTCACTGGCCAGGGGATTGCAACAATTAACAAACTCTCAAGAGAAGACATTCCCCCTCAACTCCATCTTAAATGGCAGAGCTTTTACCCTGAAACTAGTTTGATTTGATTTGATTTATTATTGTCACATGTATTAGCATACAGTGAAAAGTATTGTTTCTTGCATGCTATACAGACAACGCATACCATTCATAGAGAAGGAAACGAGAGAGTGCAGAATGTAGTGTTACAGTCATAGCTAGTGTATACAGAAAGATCAACTTAGTGCAAGGTAGGTCCATTCAAAAGTCTGACAGCAGCAGGGAAGAAGCTCATCTTGAGTCGGTTGGTACGTGACCTCAGACTTTTGTGTCTTTTTCCCGACGGAAGAAGGTGGAGGAGAGAATGCCCGGAGTGCGTGGGGTCCTTAATTATGCTGGCTGCTTTGTTGAGGCAGTGGGAAGTGTAGACAGAGTCAATGGATGAGAGGCTGGTTTGCATGACGGATTGGGCTACATTCATAACCTTTTGTAGTTCCTTGCCATCTTGGGCACAGCAGGAGCCATACCAAGCTGTGATACAACCAGAAAGAATGCTTTCTATGGTGCATCTGTAAAAGTCGGTGAGAGTTGTAGCTGACGTGCCAAATTTCTTTAGTCTTCTGAGAAAGTAGAGGCATTGGTGGGCTTTTGTAACAGGGGCGTATCAGGACAGGTTGTTGGTGATCTGGACACCTAAAATCTTAAAGCTCCCAACCTTTTCTACTTCGTCCCCATTGATGTAGACAGGGGCATGTTCTCCTCTGTGTTTCCTGAAGTTGATGACAATCTCCTTCGTTTTGTTGACATTGAGGGAGAGATTATTGTTGCCGCACCAGTTCACCAGATACTCTATCTTATTCCTCTACTTTGTCTCATCATTGTTTGAGATCTGTCCCATTACGGTGGTGTCGTCAGCAAACTTGAAAATCGAATTGGAGGGGAATTTGGCCACACAGTCATAGGTGTGTAAGGAGTATAGTAGGGGGCTGAGAACACAGCTTTGTGGGGCACCGGTGTTGAGGATGATTGTGGAGGAGGTGTTGTTGCCTATCCTTACTGATTGTGGTCTGTGAGTTAGGAAGTTTAAGATCCAGTCACAGAGGGAGGAGCCAAGGCCCAGGCCACAGAGTTTGGAGATGAGTTTCGTGGGAATAATAGTGTTGAAGGCTGAGCTGTTGTCAATAAATAGGAGTCTGACATAGATGTCTTTGTTATCTAGGTGTTCCAGGGTTGAGTGCACAGCCAGGGAGATGGCGTCTGCTATGGACCTGTTGCAGCGGTAGGCAAACTGTCGTGGATCCAGGTAGCCTGGGAGGCTGGAATTAATCTGTGCCTTGACTAGCCTTTCGAAGCACTCTAGCTTTTTCCTTGTGGGGAAATATTCTTTCAGCATACACCCTCAGATTCTTACATGTTTCAATCAGACCACCGCCAATTCCTCAAAGCTCCAACGAGTACAGGCCTTACATGCTGAGTGTTTCCTCATAAGACAACCCCCTTCATCCCAGGAATCAACTTGAGGGAATATTCTCTGAATTGACTCCAATGCATGGATATCTTTTCTTAAGATAAGGATTTCAACCACCTTCACTTGAGCTGCCTAAATTGGAAGCTTCTAAAGATCAGATAGCAGGACTAAAGATCAGACACTGAGGTATTTGCACGAGCTGGCATGTAAGCATCCACACATTCAGACGGCCTGGTTATGTCACCAGAATACCTAACATTCGCTTACCAAAGCAAATCTTCTATGAAGAGTGAGAGTCTGGGGGCGTGTTCTCATGGCTGTCAAAGGAAGCCCCACTAGGACACTGTGAAGGCTTTATATAGGAGTTTTGGTATTGACTTTGGGTCTTGGGAAAAGCTCTCCCAGGGTCGCTGCACCCAGTGCAGCAAATTAAAAAATGGTGCAGCCTCCTTCAAAAGCAAGTGCTTGTCAGAGGCAGAGAGAAAACAGAAGGTGAGGAAATCCCATGCTGCCAACTTGTCCAAAACTCAATCATTGCAATATTCTGTCTTATTTGCAGCGGAACCTTCCAAAAGCAGATAGGCCTTAGCAGGCACCAACATACATGTGGAACCTACCAAACGCTCCAGATGATAAGCATAGGCACCTTCACCTCAAAAGATAAATATAAAGAAAGAACAAGATCAGAATTGTACAGACTATTCGAGGTGCAGTGTCACCAATGCCCATCTACAGTTGATGCAAGATTTCCGTATTTTCATGCACCATCCCCTCGCCATTAAGGCTATAAACTTCAATTTGCCTTCCTGATTGCATACGACATGTCAACCTTTTGCCATTCATGTACAAGGGCACCCAGATCTTTCTGTACAGCAGAATGCTGCAGCCTCCCTCCAATTAAATAATGTTCTGCTTTTCAATTCTTCCAGCAGAGTAAACAACCGCACATTTTCCCACATTATGCTCCATCTGCCAATTTTTTTCCCACTCACCAAGCCTAATCTGTATGACTTTGCAGACAATCTAGGCTAACTCTTACCAAAAAATGGTAGTGTTGTTTCCAGAGAGAGAGAAACACGCCAGTTTTCTCTCCGGATCTTACCACACTCTGCCAATAAAATCAATCAAGGGTGTGTGTTTCACAGCATCATATTGTGGGAGGGGGGGAAAGGGGGGAGTGAGGGGGTTGGGGGGCCCTCAACACACTGGCAAAATCCGGCTGTCTTCTTTCAAAGGCGCCCCAATCATAACCTGAGTAAACCTCCCTGCCCCAGTCCACCACGGAGGCCTCAAGGGCTCCTCTCCCCACATCGGAGTCTGCATTTTTCAAATGCACCCCCACCCCCCAACCCCGATCATCGGCCCCTCCCCCACATCCCCCCTATCCCAGTCATCGGCTCTTTCTTCCCCATTCCACCACACTTTCCCACACCCCAATGTCCATCACAGCATGCCCAGCTCCTCCTTTGTCTGTTCCTGACTGTCGCCACATCTAAATGAACACCCCCTCCCATGAGGCTCCATCTTGGACCATCCCCTTGGCACAGGTTGGCACTGCCAGTTGGCACTGCCACATTGGCACTGCCAGGTTGGCATGGGTGCATGGTGCCTAGGGCAGTGCCAGCCTGTGTCAAGAGGCTATGCTGGAGGCCATTGCCAATGCTGTCTGGCTGTGTGTCTCTCTCCCGGGGATTACACTTACCTTTGCACTCCCAGGGAGACCCCCACGACAGGTTCACGCCTATGTGATGTCACATTGGCGCAGTGTCAATATCTGGCGTGAATGGACGTGAACCCGATGATGTCGCCGGTGCGCGGTGGGGGGAGAAGATCTGAAAATGCGCTCTCGTCGGCAAGAACTGTGACTTCTGGATCTTGAGCCCCCACTCGCACGGACAGTGACGCAGGTTCAAGATCTCCCCTGTGTGTGCTCCTTGAACTAGCTTTCCTGCCTAGCTCTATCAGTAAATTTGGACACAGTAAATTTGGTCTCTTCGTCCAAGTCATTAATATAGAAAGGGAAGCATATTTCTGTGGGCAGAGCAAATTTAATGGAGATGGGGCTCCTCTTGACACATTTTGGACTCCTCCAGCTTCTAGTTAAAGAGCAGCACTCAAAAAACAGGAATAGACAGTTTACACAATGTTCCACCACAAAGTGGCACCTTAAAGTTAAGTCACATCACACTTTCTTCCCTGGGACCCATCTTCAAATTCATGACAGGCAGATCCTTCCCCTGCTTTTGGGCTTGTTATGGAGAGAGCGATGATGAATTTCCATCATCTCATTGAAGAGTGCGGTGGCTAATTACGTTTGCGTAGCTTTAAACAAACTGAGTTGGTTATTCTGTGATAAGATGCACGCAGTGAGAAAGCTGCACTCCAAAGCAGCTTGGAGAAGAGATAGGGAACGCTGCAGTCCTGATTCTCTGACCTGCAGGCCAGCCAAGTGCAGCTAATTGCTGGGAGTGCCCGATTACCTCTTAAATTCTAATCCACATGAGTAAAAATAATTAAAAACATGTATCATTATATAGCCTGGACAAAGTTATTAATCCCAGTCTGAAAGTGTGTTGACTGCCAATGCCACCTTTCCGTAATCATCATCAAGATAGACAAAAATGGCTCAAATTAATGAGTAAGTGATGAAATAAACACATTGCAATGAAACGTACTGGATTTTGAAATATAAGAAAAAACAATGAATACAATAGCCCTTCTTTTAGTCTGTAGAAGAAGTCTATCTCTCTCTCTCACACACACAAACACACTCAAGCTCTCTGGCCTTAAGAAAATTAATTATAATTTTATGATCCTCTTGTTTGCCATCTTGTAACACCCAACCCTTTGACAGTTGCCCTTTATAGAGTTGCCAGTGTATTTGCTCATAGCTAGTGTAAACTGGCAGGGTTGTTAGCTCTCGCTGCATAGCCCATGCTCATTACTACTTCCATTCTCCAGATAAATGGTATCTTTCCTTCGAATGCCATTCATTTGGAGCTAGGCAGTGTGGAATTGGATGGAGTTGTGTTTACGGCATTTTGTTCTGTGAATATTTAGTTACACTTGAAAGGAGCCTGTTCTTGTGGAGATTATTATTCTGCTTGTTAAAAAATAAAAAAGCAAATGCTATTAAATCTAATTAAAGAGCGAGCAGTTTATATACTTAATGAAACGAATACTATTTTTGCAATGGCTCATGTTAAGTTAACTTTAATGTTAACTTTTGAATATTGCAGTGACATTTCTCTCCAGGTACGAAGAAATGAAAAATCGAAGATGCAAAGCCCATCACTTCATGAATGTTCATTGCTTCAGTTCTACCCCATTATGATGACCATTAAGGATCTTCAAGGAGTCATTGTTGCATATTTTAGATGATTCAATATACATTATTCTGAAAGGTGAAAGTTATTGTATTACTCAGTGACCCATTTCACTAGATAGCATTGCAGAGCAATACACTTGTTACAAATAAGTTTTGCTGACTGATTTTTTCATCACCTAGCTGCATGACTTCCTCCTGCAGCACCATCCATATGAAGATGCTGTCTGAAGCCCAATATCCAGAGCTTCTTGGATCCTACCATTTGTTTGCAGGGTAAAAAAACTGAGCCAATGAACCTGAAAGAAAGGCACTACGAATTGGCACTTCAATGAACAATGATGTTCACTCCATGTGAGGTATAGTGGGGAGGGGGCTGCAGTTTGGGATGGAGTCCAGTCACACCCAGATGCAGATCGGAGGTGGCTACAGGGGCTGCCCAGTGCCATGGTGGCATTTTCAACTCCTGGGGCTTGATCCCAGTTTTTTGTTACACATTGGTCCTCACCCCTAACCCACCCTCCATGCCCATATATGCCAACTAATTCCAACCCATGCCCCACCATCCCCAATGGCCTCTCCTTGTCTCCATGCCACCCCACACATCCCCATCATCCCTCATAATCCCCATGCCAAATCAGTGCCAACTCATGATTCGTCTTCATTTCCCATAGTCCTTTCTATCCCTTGTGCCAACTTAGTGTCAATTCCTGTCACTCCATGCTCACGATCCATTTCCCTTACACTCTTCATGCCAAAGCTTCCAGACAGGTAGTCCTCAGGAGCCATGCTGAGATTAAATAAAATAAATTTCAAATATCGAGCAGAGAGTTCACTATAGACTCCCATTCATGAAAACTCATTCGATACATTTAAATTCTCTCCAGTACTTAATCATGTCAACAAACATTTGTCCAGACAGATTTCATGGGTGGGATTTTCCGGTCGTGCCCGCCCGAAAATTCCCACCCGAGGTCAACGGACCTTTAAATGGACCGTCAAATTTTCCCTCTCACCTGTGATAATTCCCTCGGCAGGTAGGACTGGACTGGAAAATCACCTCTATGTGTTTTATTACTGTCCATGATCAAATTGTTTTTACATGAAGATTAGTGTGTATTTCCTTGCCTCAGTGTGGTTGTCCCAAATTAAATATAATCCACTGCTCTGACAAAGGGTCATCTGGACTCAAAACGCTGGCTCTATTCTCTCTCCACAGATGCTGTCAGACCTGCTGAGATTTTCCAGCATTTTCGGTTTCAGATTCCAGCATCCGCAGTATTTTGCTTTTATATAAATATATTCCAGCCTTTGTGATTTTTAAAAAGATTATTTATTTTCACACACTTGCCCTGAGATTTTAGCAGAATGTCTCACACACACCATCACGTGCACAAAGATGTGAGACAGATGAAGATGAAAACAATACAATCACAGGTTTTAATGATGTCAGTCTCTTTCATAGCATGCCTGCAGTTTCTTAGTTGAATTTATGCTTCAGTTGAAGTGGAGTCTGAGAGAAATCTCAGTAAATTGTGATGCTCTTTGCTGCTGAATTTCCAAGAGACTGATTCTGAGGTGAACTTGAACAGTCTGGGAGGACGGGGGTGGGGGGAGATTTCTTCTCCCCCTTTGAAGGTTTAACTGTTTTACCTTGGCTGTATTGTCTTGCGGCTAGCCGAATGGCTTTTCAGGTGACGTTTCTTATGCTTTTGAACTGAAGAGGTTCTGCTGATATTTTCACAAAGAACAGGCAACAAATGTGGCTGCAAATCATCTGACCAATTATGAGCTCAACATTTATATTCCAAGTAAGGGGTAGTGGGTTGTTTATCTTCACCACCTTGTGTTTTAGCCTCTCACACATTGAGAGCTTTTAAGATAGCTAAGGTCATCTTAACTGAGTGATCCATTCAATTCAAATTACCCTTTGAATGCATTTTATGAATAGGGCAATGTGTTTCTATGGCCCAGGACAATGAATACCTGATATATTATAGTCTTATTCTGTTCACAGTTCATCCTTAACCAAACACTTGTGAGTTTCACAAATGGTTGGGTTTGTTCATAAGTTAATGAGGCATTTGCTTGGGCTTCAGTTCTAAGTGAAGCCGATAATACCAGAGACACTGCCGTGCATCTCAAAAATTGTTGCGTCCATTTTCAAAAATGTAGTTTTAAAACGTGTAATATTGTCATGTCAGTACTGGGCATGACAGTATTCATTATCCCACATCAAAGACAGCTAATTCTTCAATAATCTCTTTGAGCTGTCAATCAATGTGTGAACTTACAAGTTTCACTGTGAAAATGAAAGGTAGTGGAAAGCAGCCAAGCATTAATGATGCTGTAATATTTGCACTTTGGGTTATGTCAACAAACAGCTATTGAAACTGTAAGAAAATTTTCATCTTTGATTCAGGCAGCCATTTTTTCCAATTTTTAAAGAGCTGGCAATTTAAATAATTTGGCAGCTTGACAGCCCTGCAGAGCCTACCCACCCTCGAAGGGCATTTCAGAATATTCTAGCTGTTTGGCCTCCACGAGAGGGGTAAATGGCTCTTTATAGTAGTAAAAATGTCTTTGTTTGAACTCAACATTGAGATCAATCAGCAATGGAGGTTTCCAGATCACAATCCGGTCTGCCATTTTTAAAGGCCCCCAGAGTCTTCACGACTCTGTGAAAATCCAGCCCGGGTGACTCATTTCAATCTTCTATAAAGCAGAATTAATGGATTTCTGAAGGACTAATAAAGCCCGTACAGCTAAGGATCCATTTCTGATTTTTTTTGTAAAGAGATTGAGAAGGTCACCAGAAATGTTGTTATATCAGCTGGTTCCTTGAATGACTTGACTGCAGTGCATTCTGCTGGCCCTCCTTGTGTTTCTCCCTCACCCTCATTGAGTTCTTCCTTGTCTGATGATGCTTCCTGTTGCTGTATTACCATGATGCAGCCACTTTGTCTGGGCATTATTGTAGGGAGCCACCAGAGTGATTGAGGAACCTGAACCTTTGCTTTGAAATGTTCATGTCACACTCTATGACAAAACAATAATTCCGATCACTTTTCTGCTGTTGCTGTGTGGTTGCAGAGTGATGTTACCAACTGTGTATTTAGGGATAGCTCCTGTCTGCAAGCAGCGATTATCTTATGTTCCAAGGTGTGAAAGTAGGGAGGGGCATGAGCGAAATTGAATTTCTATGGGCAGGATTTCCCGCTTACCCCCCTCGCCACGTGTGCTGCGGCAGCATTGTTCAGTGGCATGATCTTCCGGTCCCGCTCCTATCAACAGAGTTTACTGTCGGTCGCACTCTCCGCTGCTGGGGAACATATGGTGGGAGGTCACCGTCGGCAGCACCAGTCCATCCCACCGGTGGAAACGGCCGGAAAATCCCTCCCAATTAGTGTGACAACTGCAAGGAAAACAAACAGCTCAATCTGCCATTACCGTCAAGCTGGGGGGGCGGGGGGGGAGGGGGGGGGGTGGTGGTGGTGGGGGGAGATGCAGCGGAGGGGGAATATTAACCCCGATCCAATGAAGAGCGCTGGACTGCATGTCAGGAGCAGCACCAGGCATACTGAAAAATGAGATGTCAACCTGATGAAACTACAACACAGGACTACTTCCATGCTAAACAGTGTAAGCAGCATGCAATAGAGAGAGCTAAGCAACCCGACAGCCAACGGATCAGAACAAATCTCTGCAGTCCTGTTGCATCCAGTCATGAATGGTGGTGGGCAATTAAATAACTAACCAGAGGAGGAGGCTCCACAATATCCCCATCCTCATTGATGGGGAAGCCCAGCACATTAGTGAAAAGGACAAAGCTGAAGGATTTACAGCCATCTTCAGCTGATGATCCATTTCAGCCTCCTCCGGCCTTCAGCCAATCGATTCATTCCAAATGAAATCAAGAAATAGCTGAAAGTACTGGATACTGCAAAGAGCGGACAACATTCTGACAATAGTCCTGAAGACTTGTGCTCCAGAACTAACTGCGCCCCTAGTTAAGTCAAGCTGTTCCAGGATCTACCCAGCAAATGAAAAATTGCCAGGTATGTCCCGATCACAAAAGGCAGGACAAATTAAATCCAGCCAATTACTACTCCATTGTAGGAACAGAGGAAATAGGAGCAAGAGTGAGCTGTTTGTCCCCTTGAGTCTACTCAGCTTTACAACTAGATCATCATTGATCTTCCACCTTGGTGCTTTATCCCCATATCTCTTTAGTATCTATCTTTAGAATTCTCTAACCCAGGGGCCTGTGGAGGCTCAGTCATTGAGTCTATTAAAAATTCACCACCGTCTGAGTGAAGAAATTCCTCGTCACCTCAGTCTAAAATGGCTTACCTCTCATTCGGAGACTGTGTCCCCCTGATTCTTGACTCCCCAGCCTGGAGAAACATCCTTCCTGCATTTACCAAGTTAAGTCCTGTAATAATTTTGTATTCTTCACAGAGATTACCTCTTTTTCTTCAAATTGCTAAAGAATAGTCTCCTCAATCTCTCCTTATAAAACAAGCCTGCCATCCCAAGGAGTAGCTTGGTGAATCTTCATCACACTCCCTCAATGGCAAGTATATCTGTTCTTAGGTAAGGAGATCAAAAACTTTTTATTTATATTTACTTGCTATTGGACTCGATTCTTATCTCGAATCTGCACAAATGTAGATGCATGTGTTTTACCATTTCCTTATTCTATCTTAACTCAAGAAAGCCTAGTTAAATTGGCTCCTTTTTAAACATAACTATTTTGTCTGGAGAAGATATCCACGGGAAAAGGAAGCTTATTAGATTAAACATTGCTGCTTTCAGCAGAGGGTGGGTTGAATAAAGACATGGAGCCAGTCCTCATCTCTCCCCACCTGGGTGTGCAAGAATTTGGGGGTATCACACCCAGAGAGTGATGACTAGAGGAGTCTGGATCATCTAGATCAATAATATTTAGGGAACCTCACCTGGGGCTGGTCATAACACAATCAAAGGACCATCAGTTCCTCAGTATCTGCAGCCTCACCAGGACCAATGGCCACCAATGGGACTGCACCCAGCCAAACTGGAGGATGACGTGGTGACCCTCGGTAGCTTGGTGAGAGAGGTCGGGTGTTGCTGGGGCCAATCATGCAGGGTTGGCGAGGGCAGAATGGGGCGATGTTGAGGTGAGGGAATCATTGCAAATGTGGGGCCCCTCTGTGGATACATAGTGCCCGGTTAAGAGGGCGACGCTTAAACCCATAAGGGAGGCCGTGGTTTACCAAATGGTCTCCCTCAGGCAGCAGGGAGCCTAGCTGCCAGTGGGGGCAGAGGCCTTTAATTGGCTACATGAGTTGCACAATTGGCCTCTGGATGGGAGGGCCGCCCTCCACCTTCCCCGCCGCCTCTAGCAGAATGCCCAGTAATCGGGAAGACAATGAGCGTGCCCTCATCGTTTCACAAAACCCCTGCCTCCCTGCCTGCCACTGGTGAGCTGGTAAAATCCAACCCTTCAGTCCAGTTACTATAGCAATCTTCATTGTCTTCGATGTTTAATTATCAGTCGCTGAACAGGTTAGAGCAATGCTGTGTTGGTGCACCATGACTTCAATGAAATTTGGTTTCATTATATTTGGATAGTGGTTACACCAGCAATTTCTTGGACTTTTTGGGGGATTGGGGAAACATTTTTGGATGAGATAGATTGCTTTGGGGAAGAGCGTCATAAGGAAGTTGTCATGGTTACTGCTGCGGCTTACTGACAATAGCTGTGCAGCACATCACCATGCTTTTGTTCTAAGTTTCAGGTAGCTTCCACTAAAGTAGCTTCCGGCAGGTTGTTAGTTTTTGTTAGCGGAATAAATTCTAAACTCTATGTAGATGAAGTAGCAACTGTGATCACACACTACTCTGGTCCTAATAAATCACACAGATAACATTTGTCAGATAGATTTTATTTCTACAGGTGTAAAACTCAGTAACTAATACTTCTTAAGAGTCTTCGCTTCTATTTTCCCAGCTGAATTACAATTTTTATTGCAACTTGTTTGCCTTTTAAACTGATGGATAGTAGCTCTGGGAAACATTTTTTTTCTTTCAAGACTCAGAGATAACATCAAGCATTTGTGCTTAGGTACAGCAAAGGTAGATGCAGCACAGAATGTCTGCCACACAGTCTCAATAATGGGCCCTGTGTCTGACATCAGACTATCACCCTCTCCTGTACCATGGTGATGTATCGATGTCATATAATATCTATCCTCAAGATCCCTCTGACTGGGACGTGTATTATTTGGTCCTCACAAAGTGGACATTTTTGTCTGGTGGGACTCATCAGTTGCGGCTGAGAAATGCCCTGAGACTGCCAAATTCACTTCACTTGGGCCCTTTAACGGTCTTGAGAGACACAATGCTTATATCACTCCTGCGATTGGATTGGAACACTGCTCCCAGAAGGGAAAACACTGTCATAACAATCTGCATTGCCATTTTAAAGAACGATCAAACAGAAAGATTCAAAAGATTGCAAATAGCAAGATCATAAAAGTATAATGTTGTTGTTTTAGAGTGGGGACGATCAAGAGGCTTTGTAACATTCACGGCACTTTAGATATCAATGGCAGTCTAATTACATTTCTCCCTGTTATCGAATAAGATCTGTGAACTGACGTTTCTTCCCTAATCCAATCTGATCCATAATTGACACACTTTACACACACAAAGCAAGCTACAAAGGTGGATGGAAACAGGACAGTGCAATGACTGAATTTTTTTGACTTGAATAAATATTTCAGAAAACATCTTCTTTAGAACAGAGGAATGCACAGGACTGGAAAGAACCTTTTGGATCTACCTGGCGAGCCCCCGAGTTCAAAACCAAATTACAGATTTCACTATTTATATTTCTCAGTTATTTTCTCACCAAATGGCTATCTATCTCCAGCACGCTGGCACAGTGGTTAGCACTGCTGCCTCACAGCACCAGAGGCCCGGGTTTGATTCCCGGCTTGGGTCATTGTCTGTGTGGAGTTTGCACACGCTCCCCCGTGTCTGCGTGGGTTTCCTCCGGGTGCTCAGGTTTCCTCCCACACACCGAAAGACGTGCTGGTTAGGTGCACTGGCCATACTAAATTCTCCCTCAGTGTACCTGAGCCTGTGCCTGAGTGTGGTGACTAGGGGATTTTCACGGTAACTTCATTGTAGTGTTAATGTAAGCCTACTTGTGACCTTAATAAATAAACTTTTAAGATCTGCTGGGATCTTAGTGCAGCCAGAAAATAGCAGATAAAGAGACGATGCCTAGACTCTTTAACTATTGAGTCTGTCACTATCAGCGACAGTAGCTCCTGTACATTCTGTTTCTTGAAAACGGGGATGAATGTACTCGTCAAAAGCCAAAAGGGCAGTCAATAAGCAATTATGAACTCCATTCAAAGAGTTACCTCAGGAAGTTAGTAAATTTATTTTCATTTTTATACAAGCTAATGAGGTCCATTACATTTTCATTTTCAGGTAACCTCTTTGATATCATTAAATCTGACTGTATGGACATATGTACAGCCAAGCATTGGAAATAAACCAAATGGGACTTAATTTCATTATGATAAGGAACAAATAAGTTCACAGGACTGGTTCCAATTTAACTGAATATCCAGAAATCATATCATTTAACAAGCAACTAGTTAAGTGGATAAACTAATCACTTGTGGTAAATTGTTAATTTTTTCACAACAGATTAAGCTGATTAAGCATGATTGAGTAGATTTTGCATAATTATTAACAAGCAATAAAGGTCGATCCAGAATTCAGCGAACTGTTTTATATCCTTTTGCTATCTGACCTTCATTTAGAGGTATATTAATAGCTTTCTTCCTGATATTACGGCATTCTTGTATAAGTAAAAATTGATCTTAAAAGAACCCAGACTTTTGCAGATGAGTAGTTTCAGTGAAACAGGTTCTATCAAGTGAAACTTCAACAAGGCTCCCTCCCAGAAAAGCAGCATAGTCACCTCATTAAGTACTGCCTTGGCACAATTGAACCAGCATCTTTTGCTGTTTCAGCAATAAAATGGGGTTCGCATTTTTCACTGTATCAACATCCACATAATGTCAGCTCTTTGCTTATTCCAAGTAGGGGCGTGCCATTATTGTATTTTTCCGAAAGAAATTTGTTACTCAGGCAATGCTGTATTAAGTGGAATGCCCACTTTAAAATGATACCTTGACATACTGTAGACTGACAAAATGTACTGCTTTTCACCTATGTGGCTCCAGCACCGCAAACCTCTCACTTTACTCATGAGCTACTGCTACCCACATGTGGGTTTCTCACTTTCGAAGCTTCACTTTTAATTCCTGCAGCTCGATGTGTAACAGTGTCATAGCAGGAGTTTGATACTAACTCACATTTATTGATGTTGCAATTCAAATATTTTTAAATCAGTTACTTAAGATGGGAACTCTACCCTGCAAATGCTTATTGAGGTCAAAGTGTGAATACCCTGTTACTGGAAAAACTAGGATCAATCGTAGTTGGGTAGAATTTTATTTTTATTCATTCGTGGGACGTCCATCGCTAGTTACCCGAGGGTAGTTGAGGGTCAACCACATTGCTGTGGCTCTGGAGTCACATGTAGGCCAGACCAGGTAAGGACGGCAGATTGCCTTCCCTAAAGGACATTAGTGAACCAGATGAGTTTTTCCGACAATTGGATATGGTTTCATGGTCATCAGTAGATTCTTAATTCCAGATTTATTTTTATTGAATTCTGCCGTGGTGGGATTCGAACCCGGGTCCGCAGAACATTAACTGAGTTTGTGGATTAATAGTCTAGCGGCAATACCACTCGGCTATCATCTCCCCTTAGGATGGGCAATGGACTTGCAAATTGAACAGGCGATATAAAGAATGATTAAAAACATTTGTCAGATTAACAGCTTTAGTTCAAATGCACACCTCGGCTTAGAGGCAGTAAAGTAGGAGATTTGTGTATGACCTATGCTTTCGTTCAAAACGGTCAAAGATTGAATAGTTCCAAGCCTTTTCAAACAGTTGTATTTATAAATCTTTAACATGGAAAAATGTTCAAAGTGTCTTCACTTAGGCTTGTAGGAAAATGGACCGCGGTTATATTCTACCTTTGGTGCACCAAGAGTCCCCGGCATTAATTTTGCCAATTTATTGATCACAATTTATCTAGATTTTGAACCGATTTCAAAAGTAATAGCTTATTGCAGTGCACAAGCATCAACCTGTGACACAAGTCTCAGACAAATGTTTGTCTAAAGTTGCACAAGGCTATTACCATGAATCAGTGTGCTCTGAGATGTCACAGCTGTTAGACTGATGTTGCGACTTTCAGGGTCATTGCTGTGAAACAGATAAAGATCTCATAAAGCTGTAGCATTTACAAAAGTGAAACAGGGATTCAATACTTGTTAAAAGAGCAGTAAAATGCAAAGGGTTTTGACATTTTGAATATTAGCCCGGGATTTTTCAGCCCCATCGGGATTTTCCATTCCCACCACAAATCAATGACTTTTTGGCTGGCCCACCACATCCCGTGTGGTGGGTCCCACCACGGTGGGGCTGGAAAATCCCAGCTTTAGTCTGAGAAAAATATGATTCCTGTCATATTTATAATATTCAAGTTGGCCCCTTCTCATTTATATTTAGATACTTATCATTATATATTAAGTTTGTATTATCAAAATCAAATATTTTTTGAATGCGCTAAAGTAGTATATCATAATACTATGATATTTTGGCACTTCATTTCCAGCCCTTCTCTCTTTCGAAACATAAAGATTTGGCTTAATATCTTTTTCACAGTGCCATAGCCCCTTTAAGGTGATCCCAATAAAGCAAAAAACTGGATATTTGAAGTGCAATTAAAATGACAAATGATAAGAAGTGACAACAAAGTAGCAGCTGATGGAAGTCTACCAGGATTACAAGGAATATCTGTGGCGTGCAAAGATCCACCAGGGACTCATTTGACTTCACATACAGTAACTCTTAAAACAAATCTCAAAATCATCATGTACTGTGTGCATATTATCGAGGAAAAATACCAGCCCAAAAATGTTTCGCAACACTCAAAAGTAATGGTTTGGGTTCATGTGGAGCATACTAATAGAGTGACGCTAATAAAGCAATTGATTAACACTACAAACGTCGTAACCAGGATTAGTGGATACTGACAGCAGCCCCAAGTCTGCCAACTTCGACAAAATATTAGGAGGAGGGTTCAGAATCAGACAAACCAATTTAATAAATGGAGCTGTGTACGCGAGTAGCCTCAAAATGGATTTCATTTTAAATCCAAATCAGCAATTGTTATTCCAAATAAATGGATCTTGACAGGTTGGTAATCATTTCAAGCATTTAGTCATCTAAGTATAATTTAACACGTTACAAGAATATTTAAATGTGGTCATTTATTTCGGTCAGCCAGGTGTCTAATGTGCAGAAACTCAACTCCAACTGCTGGAAAATGAATAATTAAGAGTCTACTTTGTCTGCTATGGTGTCATAGAATCCCAATAGTGCAGAAGGAGCACATTCAGCCCATCAAGCCTGCACCCACTCTCCAACAGAGCAACTTTACCCAGGCCCTATCCCCGTAACCCCACATATTTGTGTGGAGTTTGCACATTCTCCCTGTGTCTGCATGGATTTCCTCCGGGTGCTCCGGTTTCCTCCCACAGTCCAAAGAAGTGTGGGTTCGGGGGATTGGCCATGCTAAATTGCTCCTTAGTGTCAGGGGAATAGCTCGGGTAAATGCATGGGGTTATGGGGATAGGGCCTGGGTGAGATTGTGATCGGTGCAGACTCGATGGGCTGAATGGCCTCCTTCTGCACTGTAGGATTCTATGATTTACCCTGCTAAACCCCACAAACCTACACATCTTGGGACACAAAGGGGCAATTTAGCATTATCAATCTCAGTGCACAGTCTCTCCTGAAGCACTGAGGCACAGGTTTCGGTACCTTCAAATGTGCTTTGGATTACTGCAGGATTTTAACTAAAACAGCACAGGACACTTGGTATTGGATTGGGGTTTACTCGCTGTGACAATTTGCATTGTTTGGGAAGAGGCCTACCCTTCCAAGCCCTGGTAATGAGTTGGGCTGGGCAACAACAACCTGGAGCACTGAAAACCTGCCTGATTCAGAGGATGAACTTGGTTTCCACAGCCCATCAGTGGCCACCAATTAAATCCCAGTGTGTGGAATCACTCGTCCATCGGACAACTGATAGGTAGAAGCCTGAGCATGTTACATTTTTCACTGGTTCAACGGCCTGCCAGAGGTCAATTAAACATTTGCTTAAGGATTTGCTTTGTAATGGACAGAGTTATATCACAGCTGGAGTGAGACAAAGAGAGGTGAGCGTCTTTGCTGAGGTAATGACATTTGTACCAATGCCAGCTGGCACTAGTAGCACTGTAATGCCCATTGAAAACCAGACATAACCTGAAGATGTTGGCACAGCACCAACAACCAATCTGCAACAAAGAAATATGGCTAAAGAACTGCTACACTGGGGTAGATTTGTTTTTTTCATTATTGATATTTTTCTCCTGTTTGAAATCGGCATCGGCTACAGAGAAAAGTGCCAAACAGTCGTGCAAAGCCTGCCTATAAAGTGCAACCAGCTAGATGGAATCAGTCTTGTTAAAGAATGGCTTCACACCCCATCATATTAATCAGACTGTGCAATTACACCATGTTATCAGTCACACTCTGAAGTTACACCATGTTATTCACACTATTGCAAAGATATTGCAACATCAATAACAGCATAACAGTTTAGCTTCTCATTTATCACATGTTCTGTTGGTGGAATTGTGTTTGGCTCCATAACAACAACGACAGTTCAAAGAAATTCATTGGTTGTGAAGAGCTTTGGGGTACCCTGGGGATGAGTGCTCGCATTGATGACCTGGAGAAAAACATTGCTGACCTTACGATGCAAGTAGGAGTTGAAGAAATACAAGGATGAGAAAACAAGACTCCCAAGAAACCTGAAGAGGATGGTGGGAGACTTCTTCTTGACACCTATCCAGCTTATTTACTTAATTCAAGAGTTTGTGCTGTGCTAAAAAAAAATTATATTGTAAATGTATTTCCCTTCTCTATCAGCTGTGGTTCACAATGGATTTACTTAATAATGGTATTCAAAGCTAAGGTAAAAAAGGAGAGGTGGAATCTTGTTTATTTAACCAAGAACATTCCAATGGATAGATATGAAGCTAAGTCACAACAACATGGGGCTGGATTTAATTAGCCCTTAGGACAGGCTGGGTGGCAAGGGGAGTGTCTGAAAAATGGTGCAGGAAGCCGCGGTGGCATACTTGTCATCTTCCCCATGCCATCTTGCCAATGGCAAACAGTCCTCACATGCAAAGGCCAATCAAGCCCAGTAAATGGCCAATTAAGGATCTCATCCCACCTCAGCTGGCAGTAGCCAGTGGCAGGGGGCCTTCTGCCGCAGGGGGAGACCACCAGGTAAGCCCTGGGGACCTCGCAGCGGATTCTGGAGAGGGCTACTCCTTTTTTGGGCAATGGCCACCCACTGAGTTAGGGTGGTGCCAGTCTTCACCACACCCCTCACTGGTCCCTGCCTGACTTGCCCTGGGTGCCCTCAAGACACCACTTATCTGATTGTGAGGGCACACATCCACCAACCCTCACCCTGCAGGTGCAATCCCAATGATGGCCACCGCTCCCAGTGGTGCTACTGAGGCTGTGGCTAATGAGGTGCCAGCCTCGGATTGATCAGCAGCCAAGGAGAGCTGCACGGTCAAAAGGCCAGATGCACACTCAGTCCCAATGACTGTTGAAGTGGGGTTATCCCCCCCGGACCCACTTTCAGCTTGTCAGCCCTAACTTTAATCCCATGATGTTTCCTATTTTAACCTCAGTTCCTCATGCTACCTACTGCTGATTGCTTACAGTAAAACAGAAAGAATGCTCACAACTTCATGCATTCTTGAAATGCAGTACATTTCAACCCACCGACAAATAATGAGGGCTGATAAAGTTGATGGATCTCCATGTGTAAAACTCTTATTATGTATCTCAGCAGGTGGCCAGTTTACACGGCTACTCCTTGTCTCACAGTTTGGCGTCGCCACCAGAGCATTAATTGCTGCAGTGCAACCACGGGAATATGTGGTGAATTTCTCAGCAGTTCCTCAGCATTGCTGAAAAGTGATGCATAATCAATCATTTGTGAAACCGCAAGTTGCCACAAGTTGTTTGAATCCACGTTGATCTTCGACAACATTTCAGTTTCTGAGTGAGCTGCTGCAGTGATAGAAGATTCTGAATCACCTTGGCCACTGAAAATCTTCAGTGAGATAGGCAGTGTACTCAGATACACATTGGCTTTTTGTTCACCTGCCTGAGAAAGGCTCTTTTGAAATTGGTACGAGCTGGAGGCATTCAACAAAGATTTCAGTGCACAGAGAGCTACTTGAAAATAGGTAAGACCCACAACCGTTCGTAAACTTATTTGATGCCACAATATAATGAGAATGAAATTAATCTTGGGTGAGTTTCTTTTTTATTGACTTCGAAGACGAAATTGAGTGTGATGTGTGCGGTTGACTCTCAAATGTCCATTATGTAGTAACTGGCCAAGACCAATTTCACCCCTTTCTACTCATTTTCATAGAATTCCTTCCCCAGTACCAATCATTTGGTAGGGGAATTTTCCTCTGCCTAATTCCCAAATAGCTCCTAAAACCAGCTGCACCTGGGTTCAATTCTGACCTCGGATGATTGTGTGGAGTTTGCACGTTCTCCCCATGTCAGCGTGTATTTCCTCCAGGTGTTCCAGTTTCCTCCCACACTCCAAAGATGTGCTGGTTAGGTGGATTGGCCATGCCAAATTGCCCCTTAGGGTCAGGGGGATTAGCGGGGTAAATACATGCGGTTGTGGAGATAGGGCCTGGTTGGGATTGTTGTTGGTGCAGGTTTGATGGGCCGACTGGTCTCCTTCTGCACTGTAGGGATTCTATAATGTAGAGGTGGTAGCTAAGGTGGTTGCCCAGTTGGCTGCAATATACATAATTTTGTATTCTACCTAGTGGGATGAAAAAACAGATACCTCACCTCCTGGGAAACATGAAAGGCCACCATCCATTGTTGGCTTCACATTATCCTGAGACTTTTCAAATGTTTCTGAGATGAGAAAAAATAACTGCAGCAGATGTGGACCAATGTAATTTTTCTGGAATTTGGAGCCAGCAAGATACATTACGGATTTGAGAACACCTTACCAAGCAGGAGAGAGAGAATAATGCTATACTACGCACAAGCTGTCTGAACCTGCCTGCCCTCTCTGCCTCATTCTCAGTTGTATTGTGCCTGGTTTACATGTTAACAATCTTGAGAAGAGAAATCGACTGTGAACTGAGGCGTTTTAGGGGAAAAAGACATGGCCATCTGCTCCTATGAAGGGACAAAATGGCTGCAATGTGGAATCACCGTGTCAAGCCCAACCAAAGAACAGCCAATCTTGTACATCCCTTTGTTTTATGATTGCATCAACTGTAAAAATCTTATAAGCCTATTTTCTTACTCTGCCATCTGTGCCGGTGTGTGTGTGTGCCCAGACAAATGTGTGTGATGTATGAATAATGGTGGTTGTGATTTCCCTAGGTTTTTCTTGAAGCTCGGGAAATCATTTCAATAAACTTATCTTGTTCTTTGTTTGACCTCGGAGAACCTGACTAACTAATTCCTTACAACATAAAAGTGTAAATAGTGGGATCGCTGCAGAGTTGGCAAAGCACATCCCGGCTAAATTCATCAACCAAAAAAAACCCCCCGTTATGGTCAAACCTGGAGTGGGAGAATAGGGGAGTTATTTCACTCCACCTCACATGGCCATAACACCGGGCAGGATTTACCGGTTGTGCTTGCCCCGAGACCAGAAATTCCTGCCCAGGGTCAGCGGAACTTCAAACGGTCCATCAAATTTTCCGTCCCGCCAGTGACGATTCCCACAGCGGATGGGACTGGAATATTTGCCTCCCTGTGTCTGAAGAGGGTGCGGCAATACAAATAGCATGCAAATTCACCAAGGATAGCTCTGCACACAGGTAGCTACCTGCTGTAGCACCAGATGCAGTTCAGGGGAAGACCACCCTGATAAAAGATCCAATTCCTTTCCTTCTCCAGCTAAGATAAAAAAAGGACAAGTTAATATTGTCAAGAAAGGGCTGAACAAAGAACAAACAAAGAACAAAGAAAAGTACAGCACAGGAACAGGCCCTTCGGCCCTCCAAGCCTGCGCCGATTATGACGCTTGCCTAAACTAAAACCGCATGCACTTTCGGTTACGTATCCTTCCATTCCCATCCTATTCATGTATTTGCCTCGTTGCCCCTTAAATGCCAGTATCGTATCTGCTCCCATCACCTCCCCGGGCAGCGCGTTCCAGATATTCATCACCCTCTGTGTAAAAAAACTTGCCTCGCACATCTCCTCTAAACTTTTCCCCACACACCTTAAACCTATGTCCCCTAGTACTTGACTTTTCTGCAAACAAAGCTTTGGGAAGGTGGCATTAAGTTCTCAAAACATGCTGAAGTAATAGTTATTGTGCAATCTCTTTCCTGTTTCCAGAATGGTGCAAGAAATGAAACATATTTTAGCAGCAGCTTCTGTGGGCTGTTCCTGCGTTAACTTTTTAGAAAGTTGCTGCTGCACACAACGCCTGTGTTTTTAACCACCAGCCGTGACAGCGTAAATCCCACAAGCAAATCTTAGTCTTTGAATAGTACATTATTACATCCTTTACAACAATGTAGGTACTTTGCACAATGTCCATGACATTGTTCACCCACCCAGGCTGCCTCTTCACTGTGGACCGACCTACAGAAAATGAACCTCACATGTAGCTGCTATGCGCCCACAGTATATGAATGATGTCTATGAAGGGGCTTGTGCGTAGAGTTCTTGGCTTGGCAGAATGGACTGCCCCCCACTGACAGCGCCAGAGAGGAAGATTTAGACTCGGGAGCACATGGTTGTTTAATTATTTCGCTTTTTATTGCAACATTAACTTTCATAGCAGTTTCCAGATACCATGAGATATCCTCTTGCTTTATCTAGGCCGCTTTCCAAGGGAGCAATATAATCAAAGTCAAAGCCATTAAAAATATTTTTGGTAATAGTTTAGCCTCACCAAACTTGGACAATGTGCTCTTGACAACAACAAATTGAGCACAGGACATGGCTCGGGACAATGCTTGTTGATAACTTTGCATTTCTCAATTAAAAGATTGGCTGTGGGAGGAATGCTGTTCTTAACAGCTTAGCTGCTTGAACTGCCTTCTGGCAAATTAAACAGCAGCTCATAAATGAAACACCATAGGCCAGTTTTGCCTGGAGAATACTCAATTTCTAAGCCCCTGTTTTGTTGCACAACTCCCTGCTAGGAACGTGGTGATGGGCAGGAGTGGAGGGAGGGGGGGTTGGGCTGGGAAGGGGCGGGGGGGGGGGTCATACAGGGAGTGGTGAAGAGGAGAAGGGAGCTTATCCCGCACCAGCATTGTAACTGAGCCTTGCAACGTCTACCCTAACGCACTGCTAATCCAGCACCCAGGAACAGGCGGGTTAGCGTTGGAAGAAGATGCCCAAATCTTTGTGGATGGATTAATGGGTTTCTGCAATTCATAGAATTCCTACAGTGCAGAAGAAGGCCTTTTGGCCCATTGAGTCTACACAGCCTCTCCAACAGAGCATTTTACCCAGGTCCTAACCCTGTAATCCCACATATTTACCCCTCACCTACTCATCTTGGGACACTAAGGGGCAATTTAGCATGGCCAATCTACCTAACCTGCACATCTTTGGATTGATAAAGGTATGAAGTAATAGCAGTTTTTGATAAGTGCTTCCTTAGATTAACCTGACTGGAACATCATTTTGATTACGAAGGATCATCCAGACTGGAAACGTTAGCTCTATTATCTCTCCACAGATGCTGTTGGGCCTGCTGAGATTTTCCAGTATTTTTTGTTTTTGTTTCATATTTTTGATCCACGCAGTTTCCCCCTCTCCGAGCCTAACAGCCCATCTGCTGGAGAGCTGCCAAGAGCTTTTGTGTTGCCTCTTTTAGGGCAGATACATGCATTGGGTGCCGCTCCAGCAGTTAACTGGATGATGGTGGGCCTTCTCCGGAATCAAGGGCCCCAGAAACAAAAATCCTGCCCTTTGAGATCTGCAGGGATTGGCAACATCACCTGGGAAGTGGTGGCAGCTTTTGTTACTACATTCACCTGAGGCCGAAGTTCATCGCTGGGGCCCAGGTTCAAAGTGAGGGATTACAGGAGGGGAGTGGCAGCTGGGAGAGTCAGCAGCATGGCTGGAAAGGTTTGATCTCAGCAGACCCCCACTTCCTGATGCCGAGATCCTTGATCAGACACCGAGTATCCCCACCAGAAACTTACAAGCAACCTCGCAGAGGTTTAGCAAGCTCCACATCTGTCGCTGCCTTAACAACAGAAGCAGTGGGATGAGGCCCTAATGTGGCATGAATTTCCCACTTAAGGGTTTTTATTGGCAATGGGGTTGGAAGGCTGTCCACTGGCTCAATGGGACTACACTCATTCACTCATAATCATTAATTAGGGTGAAGATGGCAAGACAGTGGGGTCCCCACCCACCTGACTTACATGCTCGCTCCACCATCAAACATGGCAGGAGGGAGGGCATTAAATTCCACCCATAACTTCAACTAAGAATAGTTCTTTTTCAAAGTTTTATCACATTTATGATGTGATGTGGCCATATTCCATTAAAAAGAAAACCACATCTTGCAAAGGTTCTGCCCATTGTAAATCTACATTGATAAAATTACAGAGTACAAATGTGGATCGACCAGATTCAAATCACACAATTGCCAAATCTAAAATAAAACCGAGGCTGCATGAAGTGTGGAAATGAATGCTTCTTTAATTCTGAATTTATTTTCACACCATTTTTCCCCTCGTTTCCTGAAATAATTGAACCATTTGAATGCTTCCATTCATATTTTGCTCAAATGTTCTTCGCTCAAGTGGAAGTCTAGACTGCCACTGTCGTAAGCTCTTTCATCAAACCTGTCCCCACCTGATGTCCATACAGGACTGCATTTCCAGTATTACTCACCTATAGTCAGGAACACAATCATTATCACCATTACTTCCCTTTACATAAACACTAACTCTTGTCCTCTCTGTCTGTGCAAGCTACCCCCTCATCTTCAATCTCCAATTTTCTTCACAGTCTGTGCCAACAGTTCCTCATTTTAATCTTTATAACCAAGTTTCCACTTCCTCCAAAGCACTGAAATGATTCTAATCAAAGTCACCAATGACTTATGACCGTGACCACGGTGCATTATCTTTTCTCATCTTCTCTGCAGCCTTCAACATGGCAGACCACACTACCCTCCTCCAAGGTCACCCCTCCATCGCCTAGCTCAATGTGACTACACTCACTTGTGTCTGCTCTTATCAATTGAATCTAACCCAGAACAGTTATCTATCTGCTGGCCTCCACAGAATCATACAGTGCAGAAGAGTGCAGCCCATCGAGTCTGCACCAACACATGTGAAACACCTGACCTCCCACCTAATCCCATTTACCAGCACTAAGCCCAGAGCCTTGAATGTTATGTTGTGCCAGGTGCTCGTCCAGGTACTTTTGAGGTAACTCATCTCTACCACCCTCCATATTCTTACATGCGGAATTCCTCAAGAGTTGACCATTCAACAATGCCCCTGCCTTTCTTGGCAAAATCATTTTTAGATATGAGGACACTCCCTCCAATTCCAACCTCTCCACTACCTCTCTTCCCTCTATACAGGTGTTGGTAGGCTGCTTGTCTATTATCCAATCTTGGATGAGATGCCATTGTACTAAACTTTGAACTTTCAGCTTTTCAACCAAGGTTTGGTCGCTTTTACTAATATTTCCTGCTTTTGGCTCTGCATCCATTGTTTTCCTCTATGAAACACCCAGGAATGTTCTAGCTGTTTTCAAGGTAATATACAAGTGCAAGTTGTTATTTTGCCCCTCCCTAATGCGGGATGAATGCTGAGGCCAGTTATCGCTCCTCTTGTATGCCTAACAGCAGCCGGCTGGTCATGTTGAACCTGGGAGATCCCAGTCTGTAATTGAAAGCCAACTAGACAATGTCTGTGAATGCTTTAGATATACAGTACATGACTTTACAGT
The DNA here is from genome assembly GCF_964213995.1 of Mustelus asterias. Taxonomy (NCBI): domain Eukaryota; kingdom Metazoa; phylum Chordata; class Chondrichthyes; order Carcharhiniformes; family Triakidae; genus Mustelus; species Mustelus asterias. The sequence continues at coordinate 83,922,287 of NC_135812.1, read as the reverse complement.
CAGAGCTGTCAACTTGGCGAAATGTTATGATTGACATTTATAGCTGCCAAGAGTGACAGAGATTGGCACAGTAGGTTAAAGACTGACCTTTTACCTGAGGGAATGGATAAGAGAGCGTCTGTTGATTGGAATGGTCTGAAGGGAAATGTGTTTGGGTAGACTCAATGCAGTTTACACCAGGCACCGTTACATAGCAAACAAAAAACTGACATTAAGTTATCAGTCTTCTTCTTCATGAAAGTCATTGGAAGGCTGTATGGAAAATGGAAAAATGTCATGAGGGAGCCTGCTCTGAGGTACATTGTTTTCTTAAACTGGAGGAAGCTTTGCACTAGATCAATCCAGAACAATATTGAGCAGAGTGGGAGGAGTAACTTTAACATGGGTGAGCAGGTGGGATTGAGGGGTATAAATGGGGTGGCAGTTCATATGGGCAAAGATCCCAAGTGCGTCGGGAAGCTGGCTCCAATATGTCGACCTCTGACTTTTATAGAGGATAACAATGGATGCAGAGTCTAAAGCAGGAAATATTAGTAAAAGCGACCAAACCTTGGTTGAAAAGCTGGAAGTTCAAAGTTTAGTATAATGGCATTTCATCCAACACTGGATAATAGACAAGCAGCCTAACAACACCTGTATAGAGGTAAGAGAGGTAATGGAGAGGTGGGGCAAGTGGCAGGCAGCCAACCCATTCTCAAATGATGAGTTGGCACTCAAATTTAACCAGTTTTGTAGGTTCCACTGTAGCTGGCCAGGTCAGGCCTCAGGAAACCCTGCAGCTGCGTGAGGCAAGGGCAGTCTGGGGGGAAAGTAAGTGCTTCACAGCACTGCTTGTGGGCTAGGAGCAGCAGGCATAGATTCTTCTGGCCCCAAAAGTTCCCCCGTCATCATAGCTTCGCAACCCTCCCACCCCATCCTCCTGTTTGGATTGAACTCTCTCTCTTCAGGGTGGGGTCAGAGTCTCCAAACCCCAAGGTCAAACATCAGACGTTTCTGGTTGTGTGGCCTCCTTCGCAGTGCCCCTGCCTGACTGGAGGCCAGCCCTGTCAATCCTGCTGTGGAACGTGGCCTTCCAGTTTTCCTGCTCACTGCTGGATCCACCCAGTCAAGGCATGTTGGTAAGTAAAAACCACCTCATGAGTTTCTGAAGCTGAATACCAGCATTAACTTTATAAGCATTAAATTCAGACATTAAACTGAAGTAAAACTGAAGTTTGCAAACTCAATTAACTGTGCGGAATGGTTGTCTCAAAACAGGTCCAATTTTTTAACTGAAAGGACTAACTGGGCGGCACGGTAGCACAGTGGTTAGCACTGCTGCTTCACAGCTCCAGGGACCTGGGTTCGAATCCCGGCTTGGGTCCCTGTCTGTGTGGAGTTTGCACATTCTGGGCGGCACGGTAGCACAGTGGTTAGCACTGCTGCTTCACAGCTCCAGGGACCTAGATTCGAATCCCGGCTTGGGTCCCTGTCTGTGTGGAGTTTGCACATTCTGGGCGGCACGGTAGCACAGTGGTTAGCACTGCTGCTTCACAGCTCCAGGGACCTGGGTTTGAATCCCGGCTTGGGTCCCTGTCTGTGTGGAGTTTGCACATTCTCCTCATGTCTGCGTGGGTTTCCTCCGGGTGCTCCGGTTTCCTCCCACAGTCCAAAGATGTGCGGGTTAGGTTGATTGGCCATGCTAAAATTGCCCTTAGTGTCTCGGGATGCGTAGGTTAGAGGGATTAGTGGGTAAATATGTAGGGATATGGGGGTGGGGCCTGGGTGGGATTGTGGTCGGTGCAGACTCGATGGGCCGAATGGCCTCTTTCTGTGCTGTAGGGTTTCTAAGATTCTAAGACTAATGCTTCTTGCTTCATTGCACTTCTCATATTGACAAAGCGGAAAGATATTATATGGAATAATAAGAGATACTTCATCACCTTCTCGGTTATCGAAACCCTACCACTGCACTATGCCGCATTGCTGGCAAGAGGCAAAATTGACCTATTTAATGCAGAGTTTCATTTTATTCAACTAATTCAATATAAACACACCCTTATAGAGGGACTGAAAATTATGGCGTATCATATCATCCAACCATGTTGGTGGAACCAAATGAATCTGCATGAAAATAGCTTCACGTCCCCGAGCTGTTGTTGTGAAATTAAATTGTACAATACTCAACATTCTGTGATCAAGCCTAATGAGAAATTTCCATTTCTCACCAAGGCACTGATGTGATATACCACGGGATATCAACTTACAAATGCTTGAATGGTTTGTCTGTAATTTTCCATTCTCTGTCCATTTACTTTTAGTGGGTAACATCTCATTTAAGATGCAGATAGGGGAACTTTAGAGAAACCAGTCCAAGATTTTGACAGTACGGTTGCGTGGCCTAATTTCAGGGTCCAAATTGCAAATAGTTACAACTTGAATGAAGGTAAAACGTTTAGCCATAACTCTTTACATCTGATGATCGATATATTAATCCTCACAGGACTTCATTTCCATTTTCCAGCCTTGTGTTTTCTGGCACGCACGATAAAAATAATTATCTGCAAATGTCAAGTGGAAGAAAATAAAGCAGAGAGCAGAAATAAGTGTGCGGCTGTTCTCCAGATTATAAAGCTGTATCCTGAGGTTATGCAAGTCACTGTTTTATCGCGATTGAAGGAGAAACTCTGACACGAGTACAGTGGAGAAAGAGTTAATAGGATTTGAACTTTGCAAGAACTGAATGGTCTGAAATCCCAAGTGTCCTTTCAATTAAAGACCTAATTGTTGAACCTACCATTGCCCTGGCAAGAAGATGCCACATACACTTTTAATCTGAAGCCTGTGAGTCTGTCATATGTATTGACACCTACACTTTCAATTACCATGGATAAGGGCTGACAGTGTTCAAAAGAAACCAGTGTAAGAGGCTAAATCTCCTTCAAAGGAAAGAAAAACAGGATGCATGTTCTGATGCTCAGCAATAAGGAGACTGTTACACTTGAAACCAGGCAACTCTTCAGGAGAATATTGCTGTGTGATTATTGGCATTACTCCAGCTGCGTTTATGAATGGACAAGTTTGTGTTGCCTGGACTTCAAACCACATTGTGAAATCTCGAGGCTTGATGGTACACCTTCCTCAAAATCTGTCTTTCTCTAAAGCGAGAATGATTCCCCTTCCATGTAACCAAGCCCCACAGGACAAAATTGGTGTTTTCAACGTCAGGATAAATGTTGCACAATTTATTCGAATGTCCTTCTTTGCGCGGCGCACTTTTATTGGGCTTTTGCAGTTTAAGCTTGAAACACCTGACAATGACTTAGATTACAAGTCATTTTACATGACAACGTGAAATAGTGGCATTTTATTCAAAGCCACTTAATGTAATCAGAATCTAAACTGATAAGATCACACAGCGCTTTAGGTACAATCTCTGCCCTGACAATCTGATTTATCAGGCTTTCAGCGTGTATGATTTTGGCAGAACTTTCTTTCGCTGTGGATGCTTAGAAAAGATCACAGTTTCTAGTAAATAGCACAAACTGAAGTCAGCACTTGAAAGGTATAAGTAACCTGCTCAAAGAATGCTGCCTCTTAGCTTATTGACCAGAAATCATTTGCAACACTGTAGCAACTCCTCCAGTTTGATATCTATTCTGCTGATGCCCATATAAACACCTCTGATCCCCCTGCCAGAGCAGAAGACTTGTAGTTATTTGTAAATAATATTTAATGAATGAGATTTTAAATAATAGATGGCCCTCAGTAATTGCTCGTGTGCTGTGATGGGACTTGGAATGATATTGAGATTCTTTTTCTTCAATTACAAATACAAAACGATATAAGAAATTATGGAGTTTTGTCTAGTTTAATATCAATTCATTTCATGGCTTGCTGACACAGCGCAGTGATAGGTTAAATTTATAGCTCCCTCTAATGGGCAAGCTTCTAAAATCTCTCTGTCAGCAAAAGGTGGCCATTTCTGAGGGGTGGAGTGAGGGGGGTTGTTGGAGGGTGAATGAGGAGGCTAACACTGACAGCCACATCAAATTCTTCATCTCTGTAATCCTTACTGGTTATAAAGCTGCGTTAGATCAAGGCAAGGCTGCGTAGTGTATTATCTGGGACTAACTTCAAATAGCAGTTTGTAATTACTTCATGCATAAATCGCAGATAAAATAACTTGAATTCACATCAACGTAGACTGTCCGTTCTAGCTTTCAACCTGCACGATTTCCATTACGAAACAGGCCCCAAAAATGATTTTCTGCATAATTTTAATGCCAGATATTAATATGATATAGAAATATACCCAACTGCAAAGCATTGTGTAATTCTCACACTCCTAAAGAAATCAAAGAGAAATGAAAAAATAAATGTTTTACTCCCCTTCTGGCAGTTGTACCAATGCAATTTTCAAAGAAATAAGAATATTGCACGTAAAACAATTTTGTTTGTTATCCTGAAATAACCTGATCAACTGTTGTGCCCTGTTGGTGTGTGAGGTGTGGAATACTATACACCCAGAGAATTACACAGAATTACAGAGAAGCTGGAACCTCTCACGCACAAAGACCCCAACATTACTGACGAGTGAGAGCTAAAAGATCCATTCAGTACAGAAGTTTTGCTATCCTGGGATTATCCTCTCCAGTAACACGACACTTGATGGCAAAATCAACGACCACCCAACAAAAGCAAGATTAGCATTTGGCAGACTCACTCTTGGAAAGAGTTTGTCTCAGAACGAAGATCAATAGTTCCTATATAATTTTGTTTCGGGTGTAAGACTTGGACAACCTGTCGGCACCACAGAAAGCAACCAGAAGCGTTCCACCTTCGCTGTCTGGGATCTATTTCTAACATCAGAGAGCAGGACAAAATCCCCAACACCAAAGTTCTTGCAAAGTGCTGCATACCTGGCATCGGGAGTAAGCTCATCAGAAACCAGCTTTGCTGGGTGGTCATGTGGTTCACGGGGAGGATTCCCGCATACCAAAGGCGGTATTCTACAGATGGCTGAGCATGGGAACCCAGGACATCTGTGGTCAGTATACTGATGTGGAGATGCTGGCGTTGAACTGGGGTAAACACAGTAAGAGTTTTAACAACACCAGGTTAAAGTCCAACAGGTTTATTTGGTAGCAAATGCCATTAGCTTTCGGAGCACTGCTCCTTCGTCAGATGGAGTGGATATCTGCTCCATCTGACGAAGGAGCAGCGCTCCGAAAGCTAGTGGCATTTGCTACCAAATAAACCTGTTGGACTTTAACCTGGTGTTGTTAAAACTCTTACTGTCAGTACACTGGTCAGGATTTAAAAACTCTGCGACCAGCCTGAACGAGTACGCCACTACAGTAACTGACTTCATCAGTAAGTGTGTAGAAGACTGTGTGCCAAAGAAGCAAATCCGTGTGTTCCCCAACCGGAAACCATGGATGAACAGGGATATCCACTGCTTGCTGAAGTCCAGGTCTGAGGCATTCAAGTCAGGCGACACTGACCTATACAAGAAAGCCATATACAATCTAAGAAGATCCATCAAAGATGTCAAAAGACAGTACCAGACTAAGCTAGAGTCCTAGGCTAGCCACACCGACCCCCATCGATTATGGCAAGGTCTGCAAGACATAACAGGCTACAAGATGAAAGCATGTAAAATCGTCGGCTCCAACGCATCCCTCCCTGATGAGCTCAATGCATTCTATGTCCATTTTGAGTAAGAGGTCAGCGAGAGCATGCCCGCCACCCGGGAAGCCCTGGATGAACCTGTATCTGGGGTCACCATTGCAGGTGTCAGAGCAGCCTTCTCGGAGGTCAACCCATGGAAAGCAACTGGCCCAGATGGGGTACCCGGACGAGCACTCCTGCATGGATCAGCTGGCGGGGGTATTCACAGACATCTTCAACCTCTCTTTACAACAATCTGAGGTCCCTAACTGCTTCAAGAAGACGACCATCATCTTGGTACCTAAGAAAAACCAAGCAGCGTGCCTTAATAACTATCGGCTGATGGCTCTGACATCCATCAATATGAAGTTCTTCGAAAGGTTAGTCATGGCACAAATCAATTCCAGCCTCCCGGACTACCTGGATCCACTACAGTTTGCCTACCACCGCAACAGGTTCACAGCAGACGCCATCTCCCTGGCCCTGCACTCAACCCTGGAACACCTAGATAACAAGGAAACCTATGTCAGACTCCTATTTATTGACTATAGCTCAGCCTTCAATGCTATTATTCCCACAAAACTCATCTCCAAACTCTGTGGCCTGGGCCTCGGCTCCTCCTTCTGCAACTGGATCCTGAACTTCCTAACTCACAGACCACAATCAGTAAGGATAGGCAACAACCTCCTCCACGATCATCCTCAACACTGGTGCCCCACAAGGCTGTGTTCTCAGCCCCCTGCTATACTCCTTATACACCTATGACTGTGTGGCCAAATTCCCCTCCAATTCAATTTTCAAGTTTGCTGATAACACCATCGTAGTGGGTCGGATCTCAAACAATGATGAGACAGAGTACAGGAATGAGATAGATAATCTGGTGAACTGATGCGGCAACAATAATCTCTCCCTCAATGTCAACAAAACAAAGGAGATTGTCATCGACTTCAGAAAGCGTAAAGGAGGACATGCCCCTGTCTATATTAATGGGAATGAAGTAGAAAGGATCGAGAGCTTCAAGTTTTTAGGTGTCCAGATCACCAACAACCTGTCCTGGTCCCCCCATGCTGACACTGTAGTTCAGAAACCCCACCAATGCCTCTACTTTCTCAGAAGACTAAGGAAATTAGGCATGTCAGCTACGACTCTCACCAACTTTTACAGATGCACCATAGAAAGCATCCTTTCTGGTTGTATCACAGCTTGGTATGGCTCCTGCTCTGCCCAAGACCATAAGGAACGACAAAAGGTTGTGAATGTAGCCCAATCCATCATTCAAACCAGCCTCCCATCCATTGACTCTGTCTACACTTCCCTTTGCCTTGGCAAAGCAGCCAATATAATTAAGGACCCAACGCACCCCGGACATTCTCTCTTCCACCTTCTTCCGTCGGGAAAAAGATACAAAAGTCTGAGGTCACGTATCAACCGACTCAAGAACTGCTTCTTCTCTGCTGCTGTCAGACTTTTGAATGGACTTACCTTGCATTAAGTTGAACTTTCTGTACACCCTACCTATGACTGTAACACTACATTCTTCACTCTCTCGTTTCCTTCTCTATGAACGGTATGTTTTGTCTGTATAGTGCGCAAGAAACAATACTTTTCACTGTATGTTAATACATATGCCAATAATAAATCAAATCAAATCAAATCAAATCCCAAACTTAGGTAGAGACAATCTGAAAGTCAAATTCAGGACTTGCAAGCTGGATTCCAATACAAGGGGAGAAACAATCTTGGACAGACCAAAATGGTCATCAAGCAATTTTGACATTTGAGGAGAATAGAATTAAGTGCCTTCAGGCCAACTGGTTACACAATTGCCCATCTACATATCTTTGTATCATCTGCAAACTTAGCAACAGTGCCTTCAGCCCTTCCTCCAAATTGTTAAGGTATATTGTGAAAGGTTATGGTCCCAGCACTGACCACTGAGGCACACCACTGGTCACCAGCTGCCATCCTGAAAAAGACCCCTTTATCCCCACTCTCTGCCTTCTGCCAGTCAGTCAATCCTCTATCCATGCCAGAATCTTACCCTTAACGCCATGGGCACTTAACTTATCTAACATCTCCTATGTGGCACCTTGTCAAAGGCCTATTGGAAATCTAAATAAATCACGTTCACTGGTTCTCCTTTATCTAACTTCCTTGTTACCTCCTCAAAGAACTCTAACAGATTTGTCAGACATGACCTCCCTTTGACAAAGCCGTGCTGACTCAGTTCTGCTTTATCGTGCACTTCCAAGTACTCTGCGATCTCATCTTTAATAATGACTCTAAGATCTTGCCAATGATCGAAGTCAGGCTAATCGGCCTATAATTTCCTGTCTGCTGCCTCCCTCCCTTCTTAAACAGCAGTGTTACATTCGCTACTTTCCAGTCCTCTGGTACCCTCCCTGCCTCCAGTGATTCCTGAAAGATCACCACCAATGCCTCCACAATTTCCTCAGCTATCTCTTTTAGAACCCTGGGATGTAGTCCATCCGGTCCAGGTGATTTATCCACCTTCAGACCTTTCAGTTTCCCCAGAACCTTCTCTTTAGTAATGGCCACTGCACTCACCTGTGCCCCCTGACTCTCCTGGAGCTCTGGCATCCCACTGGTGTCTTCCACCGTGAAGACTGATGCAAAGTAACTATTCAGTTCCTCTGCCATTGCTTTGTTTCCTGTTATTACTTCTCCAGCCTCATTTTCCAGTGGTCCAATGGCTATTTTTGCCTCTCTCTTGCCCTTTATATATTGAAAAAAATCCCACCCAGGCCCTAACCCCCTTGACCCTATGTATTTACTCTGCTAGTCCCCCTGACACTAAGGGGCAATTTAGCATGGCCAATCCACCTAATCTGTACATCTTTGGACGGTGAGGGAAATCTGAAACACCTGGAGGAAATTCATGCCGATAAGGGGAGAGCGTGCAAGGTCCACACAGACAGCAACCTGAGGCTGGAATTGAATCCAGGTCCCTGGTGCTGTGAGGCAGCAGTGCGAACCATTGTGCCACCATGCTGCCCCACAAATGTCTCAAAGTCTTCCACATACAATGAAATGCAGTTTGCAAAAAAAGTGGCTATGTTGTGCACAGGCAAATCCTACAAGCACCGGTGGGATGAACGACCAATTAATTTGGGTTTCTTGCTGATGATTGCTGAAGAAGGAATGTTGGCCAAGACATCAGGAGAACTCCCTAGTCTTCTCCTTGATAGAGATATTCAAAAGCATGAAGGGTCCAGACAGAGTGGACAAAGTAAACGCAGTTCCCATTGGTGGAAGCATCGAGAACCAGAGGGCACAGAATTTAAGGTAATTGGCAACAGAAGCAATGAACATGAGGAGAAACGTATTCATGCAGCAAGTGGTTAAGGTTCTGGAATGCACTGCCCAACAGTGTGCTGAGGCAGTCATAGTTTTAGGAGAAGGGATGACAGATTTAAAACAGAAATGAGGAGGAATTACTTCACCCAAAGGGTTGTAAATCTGTGGAATTCTCTACCCCTGAGTGCAACGGACGCTGGAACACTGATCAAATTTAAGGAGGAGATAGATAGGTTTTTAATTTGGACGGGATGAAGGGTTATGGGGAGTGGGCAGGAAGGTGGAAATGAGGCCTGGATGAGATCAGCCATGATCGTATTGAATGGCGGAGCAGGCTTGAGGGACTGAATTGCCTACTCCTGCCCCTAGTTCTTGTGTTCAATTGAGGCATTCAAGACGGAATTGGATTATATCTGAAAAGGAAGAATGTACAGGATGACAGGGAGAAAGCGAGGGAGCGGCTCTAGTTAAATTGCTCCTTCAGTGAGTCAGCACAGACATAATGGATTGAATGGCCTCCTTCTGCACTGTAGCTATCCCATGATTCTTCACGTTGTGCCTTGGGATCTTTAAAGTCTAATCAAACTACTGCAATGGAAAGGCATGACCTTGGTTTAATGCTGCAGTTGAAATATTGTACCCCTGATAATGCAGCATCACCTTCAGTACTACACTGAACAGACAGCCGAGATTATGTGCTCAAGTACTGGAGTGGGATTTGAATCTATCACCTACTGCCTCAAAAAATTCATATGTTCCCTTGCTGAGATTGTGGAATTGACTCATATTAACATTGGTCCAGGGATTGCAATTAACTGAACATTGACAAAGTGAAAATATATATATATTTTTTTGTCTGTCAAGATTTAATTAAAGGTCAACCTTGAACAGCTCTAAGAGAATGAGGAAAGAAATACAAACAAAAAGTAAGGAGTCAAATCTACACCAGGATTTCAAAACATCATTTTGGCTTGTAGAAGAGATTGAGGTTGGGAGAAGTACACAGTATGGGTACAGCGGGCATTGCCAGCTATCTCTTCATACAGTGGACACTGCCAGCTGTCTCTTCATGCAGTAAGAGCAGGAACCAGAAGGTAGACTGGTGCAGAGGAAACAGGCAACAAAAGCATTTGTAAAGATAACAACTCCAAAGTAGTGCAGGTTAAATGGATTGGCCATAGTAATTTACCCTTAGGTGTCCCAAGTTGTGTAGGTTAGATGGATTGGCCATGGTAAATTTGTGGAGTAACAAGGATAGCGTGGAGGCGAGGACCTGGGTAAGATACTCAGTCAAAGAGTCAGTACAGACTCGATGGGCCAAATGGCCTCCTTTAGCACTGTAGGGATTCTATGAACTCATCTTGCGATCTTACCACAAAAAGATCAGCATTTGATCAGGCTGGAGGTGCAATATATGATGTAGGCTGTCCCAAAAATATTCACAATCAGCCATCCAAACTCAACTGCTAGTGGCAGGGAAGACAACTAAATCCTCAGCGCTCGTATTCAGAAGGAACTTTTGGAAAAAAGAAACTGATATTTTTCTGTGCTTCCAATATTAACTAAAACCCATTGTTACCACTCATTCATTGACATGATGTTTACCAGAGAACAGCAGTAGAAAGAGAGAAAGCTACCCTTTCTTCCAAATTAGTGGTTTCACCAAGGTTTCAACCATCACTGATTTATGTGTGGCACCAGTCATGCACTTGCCACCATCTCATTGTCTATCTGAAGAGGAAGAGCCATTATTTTGTTGATAGTCAACGGTATGCAACCTCCCAGAATATTCATGTACATCAGTGTTTGATTTCAAGGGAATGCTTACCATAGTGAGGAGTCAAATGAGACGGAACTCTTTGAAGAAGAGTTAAAGAGTATACAATACAAACATGGCAGATGATGGCCGGGATTCTCCCAAAAAAATTCTAAGTGTCGAATTTGCGTGAAAACGAGTAAATCCCGCTGTTCTTTTCAGTGGGGTTTTCAAAATGAATCTCCCACATTCCGTGCATTGTGGAGGTCAATAGCATGAATCAGTCCAGAAGTCCTGGGGCATTGCCCATTCCCACTGAAGAGGCTGAAATCAGCGCACTGAGCGAGCCCCTATGCAGGCGCACATCTCTGGGAGATTGACAAAACAAGTCGTCCCAGCACTGAAATTGCTGGACTCAACCCCAGCCTCTCACTCCCCCCACGCACATTACTGGCCTGATTGCTGGCCTCACATACCACAAACCACCCCCCCCCACCACCCCACCCCCCATGGACAGCGCTGGCCTCCCCTTCCCGGCTTGGTTCACTGTCTGCGTGGAGCTTGCACATTCTCCCTGTGTCTGTATGGGTTTCCTCCGGGTGTTCCGGTTTCCTCCCACAGTCCAAAGATGTGTGGGTCAGGTGGATTGGATATGCCAAATTGCCCCTTAGCGTCAGGGGGACTAGCTAGGGTAAATGTATGGGGTATGGGGATAGGGCCTGGGTGGGATTGTGGTCGGTGCAAACTCAATGGGCCAAATGGCCTCCTTCTGCACTGTAGGATTCTATGATTCCCCACTGACCCTTTCATCGCTGGCTTCCCCATCCCCTACTGACCCGCTGGCCTCCTGGCCTCCTGATCCCCACTGACCCGGACATCGCTGGCCTCCCTCCCCCACTGATCCTGACTGCAGAGTGGCAAAACGGGACCCGACACCCCCACCGACTGCCCCATTAGGCCCCGCCCACATTCAGCCCTGCCCTAATGAAGCCCTGCCCCTTGGCACTGCCCGATGCTTGATGGGCAGTGCATAGGGGCCCAGGCTGGCACTGCCAAGGTGCAAATGCCCAGGGACACACACACACCCCCCCCCCGACGCCTAACCCTCTGTGGGGGCCTCAATTGCCCCCTACACTCCAGCAGGATTGGGCCATCAGCTCCCTGCAAGTGGGGAGCTATTGTAACCCCCGCTAGTGTGAAATACTCCTGGCTGATGGAGAGAGGTTAGTGGGCCTGGAGACATTCAGTCCCGGGCCCGCTAATGCCATTTAAATTACATTCAAATTGCCCCCTGCATATCTAATGCAGCAGGCGCCGGAATCCAGCACTGGGAGACACCCATCACGAATCCCACGGCTTGGGCGACACTTAAAGCTCCCAGCCTGTTGCGGTAAAATATCAGTGCAGTGGGATGGGAGAATTGCCCCCAATATGATTCCCACCTTCCATCAGAAAACTGAAGCAGATGCCCTGTGTGAACAGACTTTTGGGGTGGAATTTTACATCCTTCCAAGTGGCAAGTTTGGTGGCGAGGAGCATTTATTCAGGTGGGAGATCCCATGGTCTCCCTCCTGCCTTAACTCACCTGTGCCTGTCCAAGGTAACCCATGGCCTCAGGTGGGCGTAGCAACGGCAACAGCCACAAGCTCCCCACAGGTGCAGTCGAGGCATAAATAGTTGCCGGCCTTGGCAGGTGGGCATTGTTGTATGTTCATGGCAGGCTCTAGTGTTTCCTCACAAACAACTCTGCAGTGGAACGGAGGCACTTTAAGAGACCGGTCACATAACAACACTGATGATGCCAAGAGTTGATTGCGCGGGCAAACGGGCGGTCTATCTTAGCAGCCTGTCGTGTTAACACCCTTTCAATAAAGCTCTTTGTTTAAACCTTTGAGGCCTGCAGCCTATCTTTTAAAACCACCACAGGCATCTGATCCCAAAATCCCTGATCCCAGGGAAAGCTCATCACTGCCTGGTTAAATACTTGATTTGCATTTAATGTCATAGGACTTTCCAAAAACGGCAATGTCAGGCACTCACCCACTCTCCAGTAAGTGAGCAAGATCCCTATTGCCTCCTTTAAGTACCGCCCTTGGAGCATCATGTCAATATTAGATGGTGGAGCCTTAGAAGGTCAACCAATTTAGAGTAGCATGCTGCGTGGTGTTCAATAGCAACATGATGATAGGTCTCATCATGGACTGAAGCCAAACGTTACTGCAAGTTATGAAAGTTGAGAATGACCATGTTTTGATTCAGCCTCCAGCAGTGGGTTTACTATAGATGCAGGAAGCAGGTGTGTGTTAATCTTCTGAACTCTTTGATTGGCGACTATTACATTCCGGGGATCTTCCATACAAATGCGAGTTATTTCTTTGCTGGTAATATGTAGAAATACTGGACAGCTAATGGAAAGGAAATGAGGTAAGCCTGGTCTGCTTGTGCACTCCTCCCAACACAATTTTCCTCTTTCTCTCACTGCTTTGTGATGCTCAATGTGCAGGCAGCAAAAACACAAATCTACCCATTGCAGGGCATCATACTGGTGAGTACAAATGAGTAGTGACAATATCTGAGCTTTGCTAATGGAAATAAAGGCAAAAAAAGATTTCTATTTGTAAGGCTTCTTTCATGACCTGAGGATGTCTCAAAGTACTTACAGCCAATGAGATGCTTTTGAAATGTTGTCACTGTTGTAATGTAGAAAACCTGGCAGCCAATTTGTACACAGAAAGCTCCCATAAATAGCAATGTGATAATAACAAGATCTTTCTTAATATTATTGAGTGAGGACCAGGACAGTTTCAGGTACATTTGTAATTTCAATTTTGTTTAGTGATTCATTTTGGTAGGACAAATTTAAATGTGGATTACAGGGTCAAAGGTAGGGTTCTGAAGACTGTGGAGGAACAGAGAGATCTTGGGGTCCATATCCACAGATCTCTAAAGGTTGCCACTCAAGTGGATAGAGCTGTGAAGAAGGCATATAGTGTGTTAGCTTTTATTAACAGGGGGTTGGAGTTTAAGAGCCGTGGGGTTATGCTGCAACTGTACAGGACCTTGGTGAGACCGCATTTGGAATATTGCGTGCAGTTCTGGTCACCTCACTATAAGAAGGATGTGGAAGCGCTGGAAAGAGTGCAGAGGAGATTTACCAGGATGCTGCCTGGTTTGGAGTGTCGGTCTTATGAGGAAAGGTTGAGGGAGCTGGGGCTGTTCTCTCTGGAGCGGAGGAGATTGAGGGGAGACTTAATAAAGGTTTATAAAATGATGAAGGGGATAGATCGAGTGAACGTTCAAAGACTATTTCCTCAGGTGGATGGAGCTATTACAAGGGGGCATAACTATAGGGTTCATGGTGGGAGATATAGGAAGGATACCAGAGGTAGGTTCTTCACGCAGAGAGTGGTTGGGGTGTGGAATGGACTGCCTGCAGTGATAGTGGAGTCAGACACTTTAGGAACATTTAAGCGGTTATTGGATAGGCACATGGAGCACACCAGGATGGTAGGGAGTGGGATAGCTTGATCTTGGTTTCAGATGAAGGTCGGCACAACATCGTGGGCCGAAGGGCCTGTTCTGTGCTGTACTGTTCTATGTTCTATGTTACTACTTTATATTGTGACAAATCAAAACGAGGAATACTTCACACATAATGGCCGGTATTTTACGACCTCGCTTGGGTGAAGCTCGTAAAATCCCGCCTGAGGCCAATAGAGAATTCTGTTCTGTGAGCTGGCAAACTTCCAGCCAACATGCAAGCTGGCATATTCACGTTGAAAGGGCGGCATGGCGGCACAGTGATTAGCACTGCTGCCTCACAGCGCCAGGGACCTGAATTCAATTCCCAGCTTGGGTCACTGTCTGTGCGGAGTCTGCATGTTCTCCTCGTGACTACATGGGTTTCTCCGGGTTCCTCCGGCTGCTCCGGTTTCCTCCCACAAAGACGTGCCGGTTAGGTGCACTGGCCATGCCAAATTCTCCCTCAGTTGTGCCCGAAAAGGCATCGGAGTGTTGGGAATTTTCACAGTAACTTCATTGCAATGTTAATGTAAGGTGACACTAATAAAATAAATCTCATGATCAAAATTTAACCGTGGTTCAAAGTTACTAGAACCTTAACGTACAGTTTAAAAAACTGGGTCTTGTAGGAGTTTACCTCTACAATATCAGTATCTGATTCATAAACTGCTCCTTCGCGGTAGAGTGTTTTGAAGATTAAAATGTTCACAAATGTTTTGCTGTGAAATACAGGGTTTGGTACCAGTTTCATAACAACTTAATCCTACCGTGAAATAAACCAGACCCCTCTATACTCCATAGCTGCACATTGTCTTCTGTTTCAGTTTGCTGTTAATATGCTGCAACTCATTCAATATAAACAGAGATATTTACTTTAGTCAAACACTACCCAACGCCTGATCCTGCTTTATATTTGAACAGTCAGGCTTGGGTTTGCATCAAGGTAACATTAGCAAGCTGGTATAATCCTCTGGCGAGATTAGATGAACACTGAGTGTCAGCTCATGTTGAGTGAGTAATTTAGTACCTTCCAGTACATGAACTGACAAAGCAATACTTCATTCTAAAGTACGTTGGATAAACTCAGCAGGTTTGGCAGCATCTGCGGAGAGAGAAACAGAGTTAGCGTCTTGAGACTCTTCTTCAGGGCTGAAGAGGGGAAGAAATGTGATGGGTTATAGAGTTGGAGGGGGGGGGGATGGAGAAGGTGGACCAGAATAGAAGGACAGGGATAGGTTGGAGCCAAGGAGAGTGCCATGGGCACAAGACAATTGGAGTGTTTATGGTAGTATTCAGGACTAAAGAAGGTGCTGATAATGACAGAAAGGTAAGGTAGCAGAATGTGTTAACAGGGGAACACAGGTCAGTGCTCAGTCAAAACAAAACTACAGAACAAGTGACCGGTGGCCCTGTGAGGGACGGGAGGATGGCATTATTTTGGGACATAGAAAGAAACCCTACAGTACAGAAAGAGGCCATTCGGCCCATCGAGTCTGCACCGACCACAATCCCACCCAGGCCCAACCCCTATATCCTACATATTTTACCCACTAATCCCTCTAACCTATGCATCTCAGGACACTAAGGGGCAATTTTAGCATGGCCAATCAACCTAACCCGCACAACTTTGGACTGTGGGAGGAAACCGGAGCACCCGGAGGAAACCCACACAGACACGAGGAGAATGTGCAAACTCCACACAGACAGTGACCCAAGCCGGGAATCGAACCCAGGTCCCTGGAGCTGCGAAGCAGCAGTGCGAACCACTGTGCTACCGTGCCGCCCATAAACAAACAAAACAAACAAAAAAGGGGGTCAAGGTGAAGGAGAGAATTCACAGCATAAAGTTGTTGAACACAGTGTTGAGTCCAGAAGGCTGTAACATGCCTAATCAGAAGATGAAGTGTGTTTCTCCAGTTTGTGTTGGGCTTCACTGGAGCATTGCAGCAGGCCAAGGATGGACATGTGAACATGAGAGCAAGGTGGTGAGTTGAAATGGAGAGTGACAGGTAGGATAGTCATGCCTGTGGACTGAGTGAAGGTGTTTCATAAAGCAGCCACCCAGTCTGCGTTTAGTCTCCCCAGTGTAGACAAGATCGCATTGGGAGCAGGGAATACAATAGTCCAAACTGAAGGGGGTGCAAGGATAATGTTTCTTCACCTGAAAGAAGTGTTTAGGGTTGAGGACAGTGAGGAGGAGGAGATAAAGGACAGATATTGCACCTTCTGTGATTGTATGGGAAGGTGGCGCGAGAAGGGGTGAAGGGTTGGGGGAATGCATCAGGGTGTCACAAAGGGAGTGGTCTCTGTGGAATGCTGACAGGGGAATGAGAGGAAGATGTGTTCAATAATGGTATCATGCTAGAGTTTGCAGAAATGGAAGAGGATGATCCTTTGAATGCAAAGGCTGGTGGGGTGAAAAGTGAGGATAAGATTGATCCTATCATGAATCTTGGAGGGAAGGGAAGGACTGAGGGCAAAAGTGCAGGAATGACCTGTCAACCACAGTGGGAAGGGAAACCTCAAAGGATCATCCTTTGCCATTTCCAGCATGATGCCACCAAAAAATACTTCTTGCCCTCAGCACCCCACAACACCAGCGCCCCCCCCCCGCCCCCCCAACCTGCCAGCATTCCACAGGGACCACTCCCACTGTGACACCCTGATCCACCCCATTACCTCCAACCTTTCATCCCCTTCCTACAACACCTTGCCATGCAAACGCAGAAGTTGCAGCATCTACCCTTTATCGCCTCCCATTGTCAAGGTCCCAAATATTCCATTTCTGTTGCCCTCCCCCCATCCCCCTTCAATTTGAACTATTATATTCGCTGCTCCCAATGCGATCTTGTCTACACTGGGGAGACTAAACACAGACCGAGTGACCGCTTTGCGGGACACATTTGTTCAGTCCGCAAGCATGACCCCAACCTTCCTGTCGTTCTCCATTTCAACTCAACATCTTGCTCTCATGCCCATGTGTTTGTTCTTGGCATGCTGCAAACTTCCAGTGAAATTGGAGGTACAACACCTCATCTTTGATTAGGCACATTACAGCTTTCAGTACTCAACATTGAATTCAACCAACTTTAGACTCTGATCTTTCCCCTCCATCTTGACCCAGTATTTTGTTTACTTTGCTTGTCCCAACACAAAGCCCCCCTCCTCTAAAGGGCCATCTGTCACTTGTTATTTAGTTTTGCTTTCGCTGAGCATTAATCTTTTCTGCCACTCTCAGCACCTACTTTAGTCCTTAATTTCTGGCATAAACACTCCATTTGCCTTGTGTCCATGACATCTTTGTCAATCTGACCTATCCCTGGACTTTTATTTTTCTCCACCCCCTCTCCAATTATATAATCCCTCACATTTCTACCCCTGTTTAGCTCTGAAGAAGAGTCGACAGACACGAAACTTTAATTCTGTTTCTCTCTTTACAGTTGCTGCGGGACCCGCTGAGTTTATCCAGCATTTTCTGTTTTGATTTCAGATGTCCAGCATCTGCTGTATTTTGCTTTAACATCATTAGAAAGTGCCTGGCTGTGTAAACTAACCTGTGGGCTATCATTTTACCTCCACTGCCCTCCCATTTCCTTCCAAATCTCAATTCATACTAGTTTTTCAGTTTGGATCATGTATTATAGTTTGCCATACATGCACAGTGAGGCAATTTTGTTTCACAAAATGGTCCATAAGTACCAAGCTGCTCCATTTCCCAATATAGAGGAGTTCTGGATGGCAGTCATCTGACTATTCAGCAGCCTACGCTTTGTTTGATAAGTTACCAAATATTACACATACAGGCTGCAATTTTACCAGCTCACCTGCCCATCACGCGAGAGCCATGAAATCAGGATCGTGCCAGGTATCTCAGCTCTCGCAATCTTACCGGCACCAGATTTCCACCGCGGTCAGCCTCTCACCCATTTCTGGCGAGGGTCTGAATAATTTATTTTAATTTATTATAATTCGTATTTGCATGTGTTGAGCGAACCCGTTGTTCAATCATCCAAGCTCACTTGCCTTTGCAGCCTCACCAGGAGAGGTTCACTCAGTGAGGAAAACACCTGCTCTCCATGAACGGGAAACAGTCGTGTTGGCCTCACCGGTAGAACTGGACGCCATTGAGGCTCCCCAAGGAGGCTGAGGGCAAGGAGGGGGGGGGGGGGTTCCCCTTTGGCAGGGGGGGGTTCCCCTTTGGCAGTGCCAGCCTGGCACCTTGGCATTCTCCACCTGGCACTGCCAGGGTGGACCCTGAAAGGGGGGCCTATGAGGGGGTGGAGCCAGGCCGGGTTGGCCCAACGAGGGAGGGAGGGGGGTCACTGCCACTCTGCTTTGCGATCAGTGGAGGGAGGCCCACTGCTATTTGTTGCCTGCAATCGGTGGGAGGAATGGGGGATCCACTGACACTCTGCCTGCGATCCATGGGGGGGGGGGGGTGGCGGCGGCTGCCACTGCATTGCGATCAGTGGGGGGGGGGGCACAATCAGTCTGGATGCCGGGGTACAAAGAACAAAGAACAGTACAGCACAGGAAACAGGCCCTTCGGCCCTCCAAGCCTGTGCCGCTCCTTGGTCCAACTAGACCAATCGTTTGTATCCCTCCATTCCCAGGCTGATCATGTGACTATCCAGGTAAGTCTTAAACGATGTCAGCGTACCTGCCTCCACCACCCTACTTGGCAGCGCATTCCAGGCCCCCACCACCCTCTGTGTAAAAAACATCCCTCTAATTATCTGAGTTATATTTCGCCCCTCTCACCTTGCGCCCGTGATCCCTCGTGAACGTCACTTCTGATCTGGGAAAAAGCTTCCCACCGTTCACCCTATCTATCCCCTTCATAATCTTGTACACCTCTATTAGATCTCCCCTCATTCTCCGTCTTTCCAGGGAGAACAACCCCAGTTTACCCAATCTCTCCTCATAGCTAAGACCCTCCATACCAGGCAACATCCTGGTAAACCTTCTCTGCATTCTCTCTAACGCCTCCACGTCCTTCTGGTAGTGCGGCGACCAGAACTGGACACAGTACTCCAAGATAGTGAGAGAGAAACACCAACTCATTATTACAGTGAGAGAGAAACACCAACTCATTATTACAGTGAGAGAGAAACACCAACTCATTATTACCGAGAGAGAGAAACACCAACTCATTATTACAGAGGACAAGGGGGGGGGGGGTTCCCCTTTGGGAGTGCCAGCCTGGCACCTTGGCATTCTCCACCTGGCAGTGCCAGGGTGGACCCTGAAAGGGGGGCCTATGAGGGGTGGAGCCAGGCCGGGTTGGCCCAACTGGAGTACAGGGTACAGGGTGATATTTTTCTGATGATGGGCTCGCGATCAGCCACGGGCCCCTGTAATTACGGGGGGGGGGGGATGCTGGGTTGAAGCTGGCTGCAGCAGCAGAGGCCTGACAGCTCTCTTTCTCTCTCTGTCAGGCCTCTGCTGTTGGAATTGTTGGAGGTCTGCACATGCACAATAGCTCCCTCTGCTGCCTGATCAGACTGGCTGGTGAGTGTAGCCCCGCCCACCGCCTTTAGTAGCAAGAAAGAGTCCAACCCATTTTTCTCATGCACTAAGTGCATAAGATTGGGAGTAAAAACTCACCCAAAAACCGATCTGCAACTCTCCCATTTTCACACTAGCTGGAACTTAGAAATAGTTTCATAAAATTCCGCCCATAGACTGCACTGCCGTAATTTCAACATGTATTTGAAGATGTGAGAATATCAAAACTACCAAACATAAATTCAAGTTTTAATATGTATCCTGCTAAAATAGTGGCACTCACAGTAAGTAATGATGAGCCATAAGATTGTGTGCCTGCTTTGCCGGATCAATCAAAAATGAGTTCTACTTTGTGGCATGCACGCTCATTTACCTAATAAAACACAAGGGTAGGTAATTTTGTCTTGAATGCTTTCTTTTTTGTGTCTCCATTCACAGGGTGTGGGCGTGAATGAATTGGATTCAGCCTGTGAACGTGTCCACCCAAACCCAGATGTAAGTTCCTGCTTGGCTGGGCCGGGCCCCAGGCGGGAAACCTGTCCTTCTGCCTATTAAAGCCTATTTAAGTGGCTACTTAAAGTCAGTTAACGCGTTGCCTTTTCCCACACTGTCTCAATTTTTAGGTTGGCAGGAGTGGGCGGGTGTGAGTAGGGTGGGAAACAGAGAAAAATAAACTTGGCCATTTATGGGCGGCAAGGTGGCACAGTGGTTGGCACTGCTGCCTCACAGTGCCAGGGACCCGGCTGACTGTCTGTGTGGAGTTTGCACATTCTCCCCGTGCCTGTGTGGGTTTCCTCCGGGTGCTCTGGTTTCCTCCCACATGCCAAAGATATGCAGGTTAGGTTGATTGGCCATGCTAAATTGCCCCTTAGTGTCCAAAGATGTGTAGGTTAGGAGGTTTAGCAGGGTAAATACATGTGATGATGCGGATAGGGCCTGGGTGGGATTGTTGTCAGTGCAGGCTTGATGGGCCAAATGGCCTTCCTCTGCACTGTAGGGATTATATGATTTTGGGTGGCTGCCTCAATCTGAAGGTCCCTCCAGAGTTGGGGAGTCCTTCTTTCTGGGACCTTGGAGCTCCAGGTCTCCATCCCCCTCTAGCCTACTCTCCCACACCACAATCAACCCCCTCCCAAACCCAAGGGCATCCCTTACCCTCCTGCCCCCAGGACTCCCTTTACCAATAGCCCCACACTCGTCCTCCCATCCACTTCCTGCAGTTGCACCTCCACTCTGCCTACCATGGGGCACAATCTTCTGGTGCTGCGCTGCCCAAGCACTTGCTGACAAACACCATTTCCTGTCACCACAAGTATTCTCATTTGCTGCTGGAGCGGGCAAGTGCCCATTCGCCATCAATAGTGACGGTGATATTCAGGGTCATGTCCACATTTAAGAGGACTAGTGCCCTTGAGAATACTAAAGAATAATCTCTGGGACAGGAACAGAAAGGAGAACATTGATGAGGATATATTGTTAAAGCAGCTTTTACTCAAATATTGAATCCTTGTGTGTTAGCTTCCTGACCTGTAACATGTGCTGTTACTCTACTGACTGAGGATTAGAATAACTTTATTAAATACATGAAGTAAATTAGAAAATCTGTTCTCTCTGACAACTCAAAACATTGCACACCCGTCTATCAAATTTAGTTAATTGTACGATTACAGATAATATTGAGGAATTGTGCAATTAGACACAATTTACTTATGTAAATCAGGCCAATTAGAAAACAAATTTTCTCTTGTATGTCAAAACCACATTCATATATTTATGAATCTTTCAACATAAAATTAGTATTAGGAAATGCATGTTGCTAGATATATGCTAATTCTATCATTTTCATACTTTAATTAGGTCTTTCAGAAATTTACTCACCTGCTTAACTGAAAAATGTAAAGACATTATAGCAAACGTCGTAATATCTTGATTTCTTACCTACACAAAGATTATTTTCAGGAGAATTCTTTTTTCATTCTTTCATGGATGTGTGTGTTGATGGCAAGATCAGTATTTATTACCCAACCCTAATTGCCCTCGAGAAGGTGGCGCTGAGCCATATTCTTGAACTGCTGCACTCCATGTGGTGTAGATTCACCCACAGTGCTGTTAGGAAGGGAGTTACAGTATTTTGACCCAGCAACAGTGAAGGAGCGACAACATAGTACAAAGTCAGGATAGTTTGTGACTTGGCGGGGGTACTTGTAGGTGATTGTTATAGAGTCGTAAAGTCAACGAGCCAGAGTGTAATACAGCACAGATACAGATCCTTCGGTCCAACCTGTCCATGCCTCCCAGCTAGTCCCAATTGCCCACATTTGGCTCATATCCCTCTAATCCTTTCCTATCCAATCCATGTACTTATCCAAAAATGTTGCTATTGTACCTGCCTCAATCACTTTCTCTGGCAGCTTATTCCATATATGAACCATCCTCTGTGTGAAGAAGTGGCCTCTCAGGTCCTTTTTAAATCTTTCCCCTCTCACCTTAAGCCTGTGCCTTCCAGCTTTTAACTCCCCTTTACGGTGAAAAAGACTATGTGCGTTCATTCTATGTATGCCCCTCATGATTTTGTACATCTCAATAAGGTCACTCCTCATTCTCCTATGTTCCAAGGAATAAAGTCCTAGCCTGGCCAACCTCTCCCTCTAACTCAGGCCCACTAGTCCTGACAACATGCTCATAAATCTTCTTTGCATTCTTTCCAGTTTTTCAATGTCTTTCCTATGGCAGGGTGATGAAAACTGTACACAATACATGATGTTCCCATGCATCTGCTACCCTTGTCCTTTTTGGTGGTAGAGATCATGGATTTGGAAGATACTGTAAAAGGATCTTAGTTAGTTGCTGCTCTGCATCTTGTGAATTGTACACAGCAGATGGTAATTAGCAATCTTGCCCGTGTTTGACTTGGTGCCATGAGACTTCATGGGTTCCAGAGTCAATGTTGAAGACACCCAGGGCAACTCCCTTCTGGCTGTACGTCACTGTGCTATGCCAGCTCTGGTGGATCTGTCCTGTTGGTGGGACAAGGCATACCAGGGATGATAATGGTGGTGTGTGGGCATTGTCTGCAAGGTATAAGAACATAAGAACAAGTAGCAGAAGTAAGCCATCTGGCCCCCCGAGCCTGCTGCGCCATTCAATAAGATCATGGCTGATCTTTTCATGGACTCAGCTCCATTTACCTATCCGCTCACCATAACCCTTAATTCCTTTACTGTTCAAAAATCTATCCTTGCCTTAAAAACATTCAGTGAAGTAGCCTCAACTGCTTCACTGGGCAGGGAATTTCTCAGAATGGCAACCGGTGACAAGTGGTGTCCCGCAGGGTTCAGTGTTGGGGCCACAGCTGTTCTCTTTATATATTAACGATCTAGATGACGGGACTGGGAGCATTCTGGCCAAGTTTGCCGATGATACAAAGATAGGTGGAGGGGCAGGTAGTATTGAGGAGGTGGGGAGGCTGCAGAAAGATTTAGACAGTTTAGGAGAGTGGTCCAAGAAGTGGCTGATGAAATTCAACGTGGGCAAGTGCGAGGTCGTACACTTTGGAAAAAAGAATAGAGGCATGGACTATTTTCTAAACGGTGACAAAATTCATAATGCTAAAGTGCAAAGGGACTTGGGAGTCCTAGTCCAGGATTCTCTAAAGGTAAACTTGCAGGTTGAGTCCGTAATTAAGAAAGCAAATGTAATGTTGTCATTTATCTCAAGAGGCTTGGAATACAAAAGCAGGGATGTACTTCTGAGGCTTTATAAAGCACTGGTTAGGCCCCATTTGGAGTACTGTGAGCAATTTTGGGCCCCACACCTCAGGAAGGACATACTGGCACTGGAGCGGGTCCAGCGGAGATTCACACGGATGATCCCAGGAATGGTAGGCCTGACATACGATGAACGTCTGAGGATCGTGGGATTATATTCATTGGAGTTTAGGAGGTTGAGGGGAGATCTGATAGAAACTTACAAGATAATGAACGGCTTAGATAGGATGGACGTAGGGAAGTTGTTTCCATTAACAGGGGAGACTAGGACGCGGGGGCACAGCCTTAGAATAAAAGGGAGTCACTTTAGAACAGAGATGAGGAGAAATTTCTTCAGCCAGAGAGTGGTGGGTCTGTGGAATTCATTGCCACAGAGGGCTGTGGAGGCCGAGACGTTGAGCGTCTTCAAGACAGAAATTGATAAATTCTTGATTTCTCGAGGAATTAAGGGCTATGGGGAGAGAGCGGGTAAATGGAGTTGAAATCAACCATGATTGAATGGTGGAGTGGACTCGATGGGCCGAATGGCCTTACTTCCGCTCCTATGTCTTATGGTCTTATGGTCTTATGGAATTTCACAGATTCACAACCCTTTGGTGAAGAAGTTCCTCCTCAACTCAGTCCTAAATCTGCTCCCCCTTATTTTGAGGCCATGCCCCCTAGTTCTAGTTTCACCTGCTAGTGGAAACAACCTCCCTGCTTCTATCTTACCTATTCCCTTCATAATCTGATATGTCTCTATAAGAGCTCCCCTCATTCTTCTGAATTCCAATGGGTATAGGCCCAGTCTACTCAGTCTCTCTTCATTAGCCAACCCTCTCAACTCTGGAATCAACCGAGTGAATCTCCTCTGCACTCCCTCCAGTGCCAGTATATCCTTTCTCAAGTAAGGAGACCAAATGCTCGCTGAGTAAGACTATTTCAGGCAGTTGCTTGACTAATCTATGAGACAGCTTTCTCAATTTGGCATAAACTCCCAGAAGTTACTGAATAAAAACTTGGAGACATTTTCCTTTGTCGGTACAAGATGTTTTTTTTATGGGAGGGAAACAATGTGCTCCTAACTTTTCTTTATGATGAAGAGAGTGGAGGAACTTCACTTGACTACTTTCTGCTGACAGATTGTCAGGAAGGGTTTGTGGCTCTCTGTCGGTGGGTTTGACATCTATTGATGCACTTGACTGTTTTTCATCAGCAGGCAGGAAAAGGAGAAGTGATTGTATTGAAAGTGATTAATTCAATAGGAACAGAGAACAATTCATCATGATGCATTTGTAATAATCTTTTTTTATTCATACATGGGATATGGGTGTTGCTGGTAGGGCCAGCATTTATTGCCCATCCCTAATTGCCTTTTGGACAGAGGACTAAGCCATTCCTGTGGGTAGGCCAGAAAAGGTAAGGACAGCAGATTTCCTTCTCTGAAGGATATTAGTGAATCAGAAAGGTTTTTATGACAATCGACAATGGTTTCGTGGTCATCATTAGATTTTTAACTCCAGACTTTTATTGAAGTCAAATTTCACCATTTGCCACGATGGAATTCGAACCCAAGTCCCCAGAGCATTACCCGGATCTCTGGATGACTAGTCCAGTGACAATACCACCATGTCACCACTTCCCCAAATGATTTCAGAACATTCCTCAAATAGATTGCTGTTTTACAGGTATCTGCGACAAAAAATTAGATAATCCACA
This sequence comes from Mustelus asterias, assembly GCF_964213995.1. Taxonomy (NCBI): domain Eukaryota; kingdom Metazoa; phylum Chordata; class Chondrichthyes; order Carcharhiniformes; family Triakidae; genus Mustelus; species Mustelus asterias. Next base: position 83,897,066 of record NC_135812.1, on the reverse strand, counting down.
TGTGGAGTGACAATGGTCTGAATTTTCCGACCATTCACATTGGCGGGATTCTCTGGTCCCGCCAGCAGTGCACCCCTGCCCGCAGGTTTCCCGCCGGCATGGGGTGACATCAATGGGAGTTCCCATTGACAGTGGCGGGACCAAAAAATCCCGCCGCTAGTATACAATGTGCCACCTCCCGCCAGCTGGAAACACGTGGCTTGGAGGCTGGAGAGTCTCACCCAGTGGCTGTGGCTCAGTTGTTAGCTCTTATGGCTCTGAAGCAGAAGGTTGTGCTGTCAAGTTCCCAATCAAGGACTTAAGCATAACAATTTAGGTTGACTCTCCGATGCAGTACTAAGGGAATGCTGGACTGTTGGAGATATTAAACTGAGGGTCCCATCTGCTCGCTCAGGTGGATGCAAAAGATCCCTTGGCGCTATTTTGAAGGAGAGCAGGGGAGATTTCTCTGTTGTCCTGGCCAACATTTATCCCTCAATCATCACACAAAACAGACTATCTGGTCATTACCACATTGCAGTTTGTGGGAGCTTGCTGTGTGCAAATTGGTTGCTGCATTTTCTTACATCACAACAGTGACTACACTTTGTAGAAAAAAATCTTGTTGGCTGTAAAGTGCTTTGAGATACCTTGTATTATATATTATACCTTGTATTATTACCTTGTATTATATAAATGCAAGTCCTTTTCTTTTGAAAAGCTTGATGTCGAGCATGAACTGGACTATGGGTGTGTTTGGTTCAAGAGAACAACTTCTTATGTAATATTTTGGGCAACAAATGGACAATGTAACTGAGAGAATATAAAATTCCCCTTGCATTCCCATAGGAATGGTTGAGAGCTTCATGTTTTTAGATGTCCAGATCACTAACACCTGTCCTGGTCCCCCCATGCCAACACTATAGTTAAGAAAGCCCACAACGCCTCTACTTTCTCAGAAGACCAAGGAAATTTGGCATGTCCGTCAAGACTCTCACCAACTTTTACAGATGCACCATAGAAAGCATTCTTTCTTGTCATATCACAGCTTGGTATGGCCCTGCTCTGCCTAAGACTGCAAGAAACTACAAAAGGTCATGAACGTAGCCCAGTCCATCACGCAAACCAGCCTCCCATCCATTGACTCTGTCTACACTTCCTGCTGCCTCAGAAAAGCAGCTAGCATAATTAAGGACCCCACGCACCCCGGACATACTCTCTTCTACCTTCCTCCGTCGGGAAAAAGATATAGAAGTCTGAGGTCACGTACCAACTGACTCAAGAACAGCTTCTTCCCTACTGCCATCAGACTTTTGAATGGACCTACCTCGCACTAAGTTGATCTTTCTCTGCACCCTAGCTATGACTGGAACACTACATTCTGCACTCTCTTTTCCTTCTCTATGAACGGTATGCTTTGTCTGTATAGCATGCAATAAACAATGCTTTTCACTGTATGCTAATACATGTGACAATAATAAATCAAATCAAATGAAGACTGAGCAGGTGGTGCACTTGAAAATGAACACTAAGATCACGCAAGTACCAGCACATGGGAATGGTGAAACATTGCAGTTGTGAAAGATACAGCCCAGAGAACAATGTACTCACACAGAGGCATGCATGAAGGGCTTTTGCAAGTACAGAATTAGAAATGAAAGATGTCCAGATTGGTAAATAATGGGACTTTCGGCAAAAGCGAATAGTTACACTGCATCTTTAACATTGGAAATCATCACCGAGTACTTCACAGGGGTCTATCAGGCACAATTTGACATTGACACACATGAGAAGATATTAGGACAGGTGACCAAAGCTTGGTCAAATGTATATTTCAAGAAGAATCCTGATGGAGGAGAGATAGGAAGTGAGGTTGAGAGGTTTAGTGAAAGAATTTCAGAGGCCTCACACAGCTGAAGACAGGGCCATCAATGATATAAGGAAAATCTGGAATATGCAAAAAAGCCAGATTTGGAGGTGCACAAAGTTGCTCTCTTCTCCTAAAATGTAAAATGCTTCAGTCTATTTGAGATCACTGGGCTCAACACTGCAAATTAAAATGCGGAAAAGATCAATAGACCATTTTTTTCCTGTGCAGTTATTTAAAAGCTGCAAATCACTGCAACAACTTTAAAGCATCTGATTTCTGAGAATACAATTTCATTAGGTGCATCAAAAAACTAGCAGCGACTGATGGTCGCACATTCAATAATGATCCGTTAATGCTTCTCAAGTAGCTAGCAAACCACTTAATTGGTGTAAAAATCAAACACTTTGCTCATCTGGGCTAAATGACCGGTGAGAATATGTTGGTGATTTCTAGAATGGATTGATGAAAATTGTATTAGGACAGCTCCCAGTTATGCAAGTAAGTGCCAGTCCCAGTTAGACAAACTTGTTACCTATACTTGGGGATTTTAGTTGGGTGACATATCTTGGTAGTAAGAAGTTTAACAACACCAGGTTAAAGTCCAACAGGTTTATTTGGTAGCAAAAGCCACACAAGCTTTTGGAGCTCCAAGCCCCTTCTTTAGGTGTAACCTAAACACAACCTCACCTAAAGAAGGGGCTTGGAGCTCCGAAAGCTTGTGTGGCTTTTGCTACCAAATAAACCTGTTGGACTTTAACCTGGTGTTGTTAAACTTCTTACTGTGTTTACCCCAGTCCAACGCCGGCATCTCCACATCATATCTTGGTAGCACATAGGAGCCCAACACTCATTAATCATCTCTCAGCAATGGTGTCATCCAGTCACATTTACAAGCAACCATGGTAGAGGAATTCTCACACTTCGGATACCTCCTTTACTCATTCTGTTCAATGAACAAAATAAAGAATTATCTTTCTTGGATGTCATGCAAGGACTAGCAGGAGAAATATAATAATTAAATCAATTATTTGCATTCATAACATTCTGCAATTGATCACTTTTGTCCAGAAAATAAAGCATCATTCAGTAAAGAGTTTGTGTATAAAACCAGAAGGAAGGACACCAATTTAGCAGTGGGTGTTCTGAACTCCAATTTATTTTGGTGTTGATCTTACTGTTGAAATCTAACCAGGGATCAGTTTAGCTCTGTTGGCTGGGCAGCTGGTTAGTGATGCAGAGTGTTGCCAACAGTGTTGGTTCAATATCTTCACTGGCTGAATATGTCGATATTCAGAAGGCCATGAGGCCTTCAGAACCTTGCCCCTTGCTTGAGGTGTGGTCATCCTCAAGTGAAATCACCACCAGTCAGCCAATGGTCATCTGGGACTATTTTGACTTTACTTTTTCACTGAATTCTAATATCTATTGTTTAGACATTCCAGGTTGAGGTCTGAATTTGTAAATCAGTGACTAATGACTGCTAAAGCATCTTTTTTGCCACGTGGGGACCATACAATTAGGGCAGTTGCTCAGATTGATTCGCAGCCACCTGCTTCGGATGTGTATTGCCTCCACAGCACCACCTCTGGACCCAAAAGCAGGCACAGACTCGTAAAGAATGAAAGACTTGCATTTATATAGCATCTTTCATGACCTCAGGACATCTTAAGGCATTTCAAGATCAATGAAGTACTTTTGCAGTGTGACCACTGTTGTGATGTAGAAAGCTACTTCACATTAAAACTGAGAAAGTGGCTAACTCCTGTGCTATCTCCCACGGGTGGACTGGAGTAAACATTAAGTGCATTAGCGACCTTTGAGGCTGCACCACTGCATGACGAAAGGATCACTGATCCCTCAGGCCTTCGTGACTTTGATGTTTCTCCGCCACGACTAAACATCTGGCTTTGCTCCGCTACTCACTTCACTTGGCAAGTCACGCCATGTTGTTTGTCCTCCTGGTCCTCCCTCTTCACCTACACTACTACTGTGAAACAACCAGCAGAAAACATCTCTCCCTTCGATGTTAGTCACCTCTTCCTTGATTGTGGTTATACTTCCAAAATGGTCTCTTCATTGTGAAGTATACTAATCTCAGTAAACCATGATGTAAAATATAAAATGTTCACTCCTATGATGCGACTTGACAACTGTGTGTTGCATTATCCATTAATGACTTTAATGTGGACTTAACAGTTAGACACTGGCTCATTCTCACCAATCTTTTTGCTTCGCTCTTGGATGGGGTATTTCTGAGAATAGTGTTAAACCCTGATGAATGGCGTTTTCAACTAAAACTCCTCTTAATCATCTCATTGTTTACCCAAATTAGTAAACGTGAAATGTCAGACCACTTGCTGGTCTGCATACAGGATTTTCATTGTCTTGAAATAAATAGCACAGCAGTAAATGCACTCAACAGTTCCTTTATGTAGCTGCAGCGTTTACCTACCTCACGTTGAAATACAAACCATCACCTCAGATGTATTGGCTTATTCACAAATCAAATTTCAACATCACTTTCACAGCCAGAACACCAGTATTTACATAAACCTACACAACATCCCTTTTCATATGTCCTCAATTTCACATCCAATTACACAACAGTCCTTCCACGTTAACCAGCCATTTCACAAATCTACACAATCACCTCAAATTGTTTGTGGTCCTGAATGGTCTTTTTTTTATTAATCACTGAATGCTTACATCTCGACAAGCATTTGTCACAATGTGTGTAGCAAGAAAAAGACACAATATCTGTTGTGTCACAGTGAGAGGAAAAGGTAAGGAAGCTTTAAGTTAATAGCAATTACGTGCGTAGCTGTGGATACAGAAGCTTGTCTGTTGCATTAACTTGTAAAGCTCAATGCAGCACTGCCAACTGCAAACCTAGCTCCATATTATACCTATTCTGGGAGGACCATCTCCTTATTAGCACCCCATTCTTCCAATCTCATTTTCCTCTCCTCTTTACATATTCTTAATCTTTACTTTTGTTCTGGGAGTGAGTGATGCTCCCATGCCTTCACTGATATACTAATTCCCCGGGACTAAATTACTTATTTTGCTATGTTTGCTACTAACTAATCATTTTCTAATCAATTGTTAGGGCTACAGCTCAGCCAGCCAGATAGCACCGACAATTGCTGCGCTGTGTAATTATGCAAATGTGGCGAAGAGAAAATGAATGGGGCTGCTCCTGGAAAGGGCAGATAAGCAGAGGGAATATGTGCGACGTGTTTACCATTGTCATGTTTAACCGTGTTGCCTGTAAGATTAATGTCACCAGCATAGTTCCCTCACCATTTTACGTTGGCAATTTGCATAAGGAATGTTGTATTTGCTTCAAATACCAGGTTTCTCACCCCCTCCCCCCACAACCCCCGCCCCCCAACACAATCTTGCACTTTCAACACCTTCATTAGCTTCCAGATACAGGGGCCTAATTACAACACGAGGTTGTGGGAGTTTAATGGGCTGATACTGAAAATATTGTCATTCAGGTCTTTGTGTTGCGCTGCGACAGTTAAAAGGTTACATCACCTCTGAAGTACTTTCTATGCAGGAGGCAATACAGAGACCAACCAGTGCAAAACTACAGCAGAGTAAAATAAGGTATTGGGAATAGGAGGACATGTGGTCTGTCTCAGTTCTACAATCCAAACCCATTCAGTGAATTATCTTGAGTTTTTAAATGTTCCTTCTTTCCTTTATTCAATAAACAATGTGAATTATTATCAAAGGTCCACAATGTCAACCTGATAGTAATTAAATGAACACCAACAAGTATAGAAGAGGGTAAAAGTGTGATTCTTTTTTAATTCATTTGTGGGAGATGGCGTCGCTGGTTGGCCAGCATTTATTGTCCATCCCTATTTGCCCTTGAACTGAGTGGTCATTTCAGAGTGCAGTTAAGAATCAACAACATTGCTGCGGTTCTGGAGTCATATATAGGCCAGACCAAGTAAGGATGGCAGATTTCCTTCCCTGAAGGACATTAGTGAACCAGGTGGGTTCTTCCGATAATCGACAATGGTTTCATGGTCATCAGTAGATTCTTAATTCCAGATATTTTTATTGAATTCAAATTTCATCATCTGTTGTGGCAGGATTTGAACCTGCGACCCCAGGACATTAGCTGAGTTTCTGGATTAATTTGTTCTTTGTTCTTAATTGCTTTGCAATAATACTACTAGGCCATTGCCTCCCCTATCATTTGTAAGGATGCCTGATAGACATGAAATACCCTGTTGTTCTCTTTAATAACATATTTAATATATAATAATATTCATCTATTTAATATGCATTCCCCCATCACCACTGGCAGCCATATCATCAGCGAGAACCTTTCCTCTGGAGGTCCTTTGCTCTTCTGTCTCTTCATTCCCCTCTCTTCATTTTCAGACCTTTCTTAAAACCTATTTGTTTGACCGAGCTTTATTTATCCCTCCTCAAATTTTGCTGTTTGTCTCAAATATCCATTTACATAGAAATACACGGAGGATACAGCACAGAAACAAGTCATGCAGCCTAACTAATGTTTGCTAGTGTTTGTACTCCACGTGCGTCTCCTCCAATTCCATCTACCTCACCACAGCCTGTCAGCATCTCATTACACTTTCTTTTCTCTCCTGTTTCTCATCTGGTTTCCTGTTAGAGCATCTAAACTATTTGTCTCAGCCATTTCCTTCAGTCCCAAGTTCCTAATTCAAACCACTCTCTGAATAAATAAATTTCTCCCTATTGAATTTATTAGTAACTATCTTGTATTTATAGCCTCTAGTTTTTGAATTCCCCACAACAGGAAACAATTTCTCCACATCTCATCTGTCCAACATAATTATAACTTTAAAATCCTCTACCAGGTCTCCTTTAAGTCATCTCTTTTCTCCAGAATAAAACCCCAATGTGATCAATCTTTCCTGGTGCCTGTGATCTCTCAATTCTGGCACCATCCTTGTAAATAGTTTTTTTGCACTGCCTCCAGTGTTTCTCTGCTCTTGCATTATATTAAGACCAGAATGGTGCACAGTCCTCTGAACTGCAACTTGTCCAGAGACCTGTACAAGTTTAAACAAGCTTCACAACTTCTGAATTTTATATCCATTGGAAATCAGATCCCAGCGATTTACTAGTATTTTAGTTGCTTTTCTGACTTGCTGTTGTTTGTATTCACTTGAATTCTTTTGTACAATATTCAGTTTCCTGTGTTTCCAACCAACATTTAATATCTCACATTTGTACAAAAACAGAAAATGCTGGAAAATCTCAGCAGGTCTGGCAGCATCTGAAGAGAGAGAATTGAACCAACGTTTTTAGTCAGGATGCCCCTTTGTCAGAACTTTTACCTCAGATTTATACTTTATTTGCCTGCCACTTAACTGCCCAGCCTGCAAGTTTTCTTTTGTCTTCTTGAAATAGATTGCATTCTTCCTTGTGTCGGTACACTGAAGAAATTGGATAAAGGCACATTTTTGGTGCAACATGTAATTATCCATAGAGTGAATCAAACACTCAAATATTGACTGATACGTTGACTTCACAAAGTGTCATTATCAACTGGACCATGGCGCTGCCCAAAAAAAAGTGTCCTTTTCCAAAGGCAGTTCCATTGTGGACAATTTCTAATGTCAGTGAATAAGCTTAACTATCTTAGGACACATTCATATCCCAGCCGTGCCCAGTGTGGCATGGTTCACTTCAGAGCAAAGAAGCGACATTGTGCAAAAATGCAGCCACTCAAAAGTTGCTTTTATGCTCTCCCCGCCGCATCAGGGAAGGTTGACAAAAGATCAAAAATCCACAATGTACACAGCTCAATGGCAGAATATACTCGCTCTACATGGCGCTGGATACTGGCAGAGGCATCTGTTTCTTTTTCTCACTGCATATGGAGGTACCTATGCCGCCGTCACATTGATATTACTGGGTAGGAGCAACATGATACAAATTAAGTGGAGGAACTGATTCTATTGAAATATATTTGACAGTATTTTTATAGACTTTCAAATAGAAGATCAGTGTGAGTTCCATGGGGAAATTTAGAAAGGATTCGAGTGGAACTATGTTGTAATTCTGAGGGGGTGAGTGGGGGGGGGGGGGGGGGGGGGGGGGAATGTAACTATCGTGAAGTGAACTGGGTAAGACAAAGGTTTCTGATCAAATTGGGGAGAAGTTCCTCAAATTCGTTTCGGTTCCTTGCCTTTTGCACTCTGTTCTGAAACAATGGCCAGAATTCTCCAACCTCGCCTTTGACTGGGATTCTCCGGTCCCGCTGCAGTGAATGGAGTTTTGATTGAGCGCCAAATTCTCCATTCTCGCTGGCAGCGGTTGCGGGGCATACAAGATCGGAGTATTCCAGCCTGTAACTAAGCAGCACAAGTAAGTGACCCAAGGCGACCCGGCCATTCACACATTCCCCAGACTCACACTTTAGGGGGAATTTTCTCGTCTCGCCCGCCACAGGAATCGCAGTGGGAGGGGGTGGACCATGCAAAGGTCCGTTGATCTCGGGCAGGATTTTCCGGTTTTGGGGCGAGCTTGGCCGGAAAATCCCGGCCTCTGTTTCTTTACCACTCCCTCTGGCTTTGGAGTAGGAAAGCTTTTGCCGTTTAATCTGTCTTGACCTCACCATGGGCCTTTGTTCTTCTTCCCACTCTTCCTCTCTTCCCCTCATTCTCAAATTTCACTTGCTCCAAACTTATTACTTTTTTAACTTTTCTCAGTTTTGAGGAGAAGTCACGACCTGGAAGGTTGGACAGGATTTTCAGTATGCTGTCAGCTGGGAGGTGGAGGGGACAGCCAGCAGTGGCTGGTGGTGGGTTCTTCCAGTCCTACTGCTGTCAATGGAGTTTCCTATTGTTCGTGTCCTTTGCCACAGGGGAATCCATGGTTGGAGTTGCCACCAGCGGGACTGGAAGAATCCGCCAGTGGGGAGGACCAGAAAATTCCACCCATTAACACTGCATCTCTCTCCACAGGAGCAGCCAGACCTGCTTGGTCCAGCATTTTCTATTATTATCTGGCACAGTGGTTAGCACTGCTGCCTCACAGTACCAGGGACCCACGTTCAACTCCGGCCTTGGGTCACTGTCTATGTGGAGTTTGCCCGTTCTCCCCGTGCTTGCGTGGGTTTCCTCCGGATGCTCTGGTTTCCTCCCAAAGATGTGCAGGTGAGGTTTATTGGCCAGGCTAAATTACCCCTTAGTATCCAACGACGTGTAGGTTAGGGGGTTTGCAGGGTAAATACATGGGAATATCGGGATAGGGCCTGGGTGAGATTGTTGTCAGTGCAGGCTTGATGAGCCAAATGCCCTCCTTATGCACTGCAGGGATTCTATGATTTAAATAAGTTACCGGAAGGTTAACGAACAATTGAGAAATGATGATCATACAATAATTAGGTTCACATTGGAACTAGATAAAGAGAAACATTGTAAAAAATGAAGACATTCGACTGAGAATGAATGAATTGAAAGGAGAGTTGGCCCAGATCAGTATCAAAAAGTGGGAGATACTTAAATCAGAGATGGAAAAGGCACAGAGTAACTACATTCCAAGAGGGAATAAAGTAGATACATCAAAGGCAGGAATTCCATGGATAAATAAAAAACCCAGAGCAAAAGTAAGGTTCAAAAAAGAAATATGATACAAATATGGAAGATAATACAAAACAAAAGGGAGAAAAAGAAAAAAGGGAGGAAGACAAAGAAAGCTTACGAAAGAAAGACAAAGGTCTTCATAGATTTATATGAAGTCAGGAGAATATCAAAGAAAGGATGGCATCCCTTCGGGACAAGGGTGGCCATCTTGTACTTGTACTAAGTGAACAAAGCAATCCTTAGTTGCTGCATTTGTTCATGAAGAAGCAGATAAAAGTAGGATGTCTTATCCAAGGAGAACTGTCATTGTCGGAGCTAATTATTCAGAAGAAAATTAGGCTTAAACAAATAAGTGGGATTGAAATTTTTTTTAAAAAGCCATCAGGTCCAGTTGGTACGCATCCAAGAACAGTGAAGAAGATTGGACAGCGATAGACGTAGGCCAGCATAGACAGGTTTGTGCAATGAGCAGACAGAAGGCAGATTGAATTTAGTGCACTGACGTGTGAGGTAATACTTTGGTAAGGAAAACAAAGAATGGAAATATGAACTCAGAGCAAAGACATCAGGATGTGGAGGAACAGATTCACGTACGGGAGAAAAATATGATTCCTCGGTCTGATTGTAGTCAGGTAAACCCATTGAATACCAACAGCCTTTTGTGTTTTATGAATAGGGATATAGAGCGAGTGAACATAGAGGTAAAAATAAATGTATATGTCAATGGCCAAGTCATATCCCTCAGTGCAAAAGTAAGGGAAGCAGTTCCAAAATGGGATTAGGTCAGAGGTTAGGTGCTTCTTGCGTGCTGGCGCAGACCCAATGGGCCGAAGGGCCACTTCTGTATTTTATGAATCTATGACAAAGGCTTTAATAATCCACCAATACAAATGTAAGCCTAACTGGTCAACCGTTGTCCAATATATCCTGTGTTTTGAAGAGATGAGGCTTCTGTAAAGAAAAAGTAATTGGTGCCAAATTAATGAACTGCATATTCAGTAGATCAGTAAATTATTCTGAAATCTGTGTAGAATCAAAAATATAAAATCAATGTGATGCACTGAATGAAGGGGCTACAGCATTGACGGGACATGAGTTCAAACAGAGCTCAGACTGAGGGAACAATGAAAATCCCTTCTTTTCATCAGCATCTCGAGAGAAATGAGTTTGGGCAGTTCCCCACTGGCCACCTGCACAAAACTGCCTATAATGTGTCACTAATTGACAGTTTTTTCTCAGAGAGACCAAGACGAGGCTAATGTAAGGAATGAAGTGTGACACTGGTATAGCGGGGGGTACCTTTTGAAGTTGGGGTTAAGACACATTGTTTGGACAGAGTTAAGGTAGTTTGCGCTGCATCTGGCGCAGATGTGCTTGATGTTGGTGCTGAAAGTGAAAAAAAAAGCTCCAGTCCCCCAGCTGGGACGCCTGTCACTTTGATGAGCACAAACAGTTCCCTTGCTCCACTCAAGAAAGTTTATTTGTTGAAACTATCGAGGGAACGACGCATGCAGGGGAAAATAAAGAACAAAGGGTGACACAAAACCAATGTAACCGCGCATTGGGCAGAAACACAGGCAACCAGAATGAATAATAAATGGTCAGAGGTACTCAGGGGTGTCCAGTCAATCAGGTAACTGTTCAGCTTGCAATGAAAATCCATCACAACATAGCTATTGCTCCTGTTTTGCAGATAGGGCTGGATAGAACAATCCATTTCCTGAGTTAGCTGTCTGGAAAATTCTGAAATTAACAGCTCCTTTAAAAAAAAGAAATCATTTTCCACTAACATGTGTGCCTTGTGCTGCATAAAGTTTAGTTGTTGGAGTTAAGATCTTTTGTTTAATCAGACACAAAAGAGCAGATATTCCTTATTACAGTGGACTAAATGCACATACTCAGTGCAACATATAATTGCAGTGGTCTCTGCGCAAATTGTGTGCCAGGCAAATTAAGGGATACTTTCTCCATAATGTGACTGAAATCCTGAGTGTTGCTCCTGCCACGCCGCATCCATTGGGAATTAGAATTGAATTGAAGCTCTAAGTTAAACTGTGCTGCAATGTTCCAGTATATCTTGAACATTAACGCTGGGATTTTCCTGCCCTGAGTGGAGGTGGCGGGGGGGGGGGGGGGGGGGGGGGTGCGGCTAGTTTCTGGCAGTGGAGGTGGCTCGTCATTGGCTGCTGGCGGGATTTTGCGGTCCCCGCTAAAGACTATGGCATTTCGCATATTTAACGGGGAACCCATCGCAGGGGCTGGGGTCACCTTCGGTGGGAGCAGACAATCCTGCCCTACGTTTTAAAGCTAACCAGGAAATAGCTGCAAAAACCAAAAGAGAAACCGCTGGAAAATCTCAGCAGGCCTGGCAGCATCTGTAAGGAGAAAAAAGAGCTGACACTTCGAGTTCAGATGACCCTTTGTCAAGGCTAAAAGGCATAGAAAGTGGGAGATATTTATACTGCAGCGGGAGGGAATGAAAGGTGAGTCATAGCCACAGAAACCAGAGGAAAAGACTGCTAATAGCTGTCCACAGAGAGAATAACGGCAGAGAAGCTGTAAGCTGTGACAGATGGAGATGTTGGGGGAGGTGGGGTGGGGTGGGTGAAATGGGACAGAGGTAGAATGTAGAAAGGAGCAAGCGTTTTCAGATTCCAGCATCCGCAGTAATTTGCTTTTATGGCTGCAAACAAATGGCCACCTGAGGATCCCCAACTTCTTTTGTGGATTGAAATATTTCCCTATCTCCAGAGGGGGCAAAAGGAACTGTTCAGACCGATGTTGACTTAATGCCAATTCCTGAAACAGAATCAAAGTAGTAATTTCATTCAGACACAAAGGCACTGGGCGGGATTTTCCGGCCACACATGCCCCCAAATTGGAAAATCCCACCTGAGGTCAACGGACCTTTGCACGGTCTGCACCACCATGCCCCCCCCCCCCCCGTCGCCCCGCCCCACCACCCCCACCTGCCCGCTACGATTCCCTTGGTAGGCGGGCTGGGAAAGTTCCCCCACTGTCCCAAACTTTCAAGGTGTGAAAGCCAATATACAGGGTGCATAATCAACCTAACACACCTTATTTGGAAAGGGAATTTGGAGCTGAAAGAGGTCCCTTGATGAGGCAACCATTGATTCCATTTGCTTTTCGAACAGCAAGAAACCATTCTGCACAAGCAGATTTCCATCAGAGGGCTCGGCACAACATCGTGGGCCGAAGGGCCTGTTCTGTGCTGTACTGTTCTATGTTCTATGTAGAGCCAGCAAACAAGCTGCAGCCCAGGTAATAAACAGCAATGCCTTGAAAGTGGAGGAAGGACTTCTCCCAGCCTGTTCCAACTTTGAGTTCACCTGAAAACCAACCTCTTGGACACTCAATAACAGAAGAAGCCTCACACCTAACTAAGAATTCTCTGCTTTACAAGAGCTTCCCATCATTTAAAGCATTAACTCATCTAAGAAACAACAGGCGTGCCATGAAAGAGACAGAGGCAATCATAAATTGTATAAAAGCAAAATATTCTAAATGCTGGAAATGAAAACAGAAAGTGCTGGAAAATCTCAAGCAGTCTGGCTACATCTGTGTAGAGAGAGAAAGAGTTAATGGGCGGAGTTTTACAAATTATTGTCTAAGTGGCATCACGGGAGAGAAAAGCAGAGGGTAGCTCATCGGCAGTGTTGCTGGGTTTTCCCATCATGTTTGTAAACACACTGACAAAAGAAGTGAAAAGCCAGATTCTTACAATGTCGTACTGGCAGGGCAGGCTCATTAGTAACTTCGGTTTTGAAAAAGTTGTAATAAATAAAAATGGAGACACCCCTCCCACAGAACTCCCCCCGCACCATGGATCTCCCCTCCCCCCCACCATGTAACCCCCCCACCCCCAACGGAACTCCCCAGAACTCCCTAACAACTCCCCCACGGAACCCCCAGCATCTCCCTCCACCATCACCGTGGTTAAACCCCCACAGAACATGCCCTTGGCATTGTCCTGGGTACAGTGCCAGGGGGCGATGTCCAGGCAGTGCTGGGGGCAGTGCCCGGGCACTGTCCGAACATGATCCTCTCCCCCCCCAGGGGCTGTATTCACCTGTGTGCCTCCCACAGGTTCTGTTCGCCAGGTGCATGTTATGGAGGATCTGTCATGATCCACTTTGGTGTGAATGGACAATTTAACATGGGGGACCATCAGGTGTAAAGCCTAATAATGATAATTAAATTGATGCAAATGGGGATAAAGTCAGGATGCTGTGACATCATTGGCAGAGGATGGGGGCAGTGTGAGGACAATCAGTGGTGAAAATATTACTGACGCAAAAGCGGTTTTGGAACTCCCACGCTATTCTTTGCTCCCTCTGCCATTACAGCCACCCCCAAAAATGGGAGCGGTAAATCCCCCACCAATATTTTAAGTCCAATACAACTCCTCTTTGGAACTTACATAAATTGTAATTGTATTATTTTACCTTTATCTACATCTAATCTCTATGTGTGTGATGGTGTGTGTTGAGTGAGTTTTTTTAAAATTCCAAGGCAACTGTGTGCTATTAAATAACCTTCTCTATTTTTATAACTCACAAAAAGCTTGCTGCTGGCAACTTTTTAATTGGGATTCTCACTCAGACGGTAAGAATGCATGACCCCTGACATACAAACATAGTCATCACGGGCAGTTGAAAGAAAATATAAACTGTGTCTGTGACAGTGCTAAAATTCACTGTCCAGTACCCATCACAATGCAAGACATTATTCTCCTCTGCGACCTCTGCTTCAGTGCCCCTCCAAACATATCAGAACATCTTGGTACTCAAAAATTACCAAGTAACCCTTTGTCTAACACCTGGAATTCAGCCCATACCACAAACCTCCTCAAACCCGTCCTCAAAACCCTTAGTCCTTCGATTGTGTTATCATGCAGCATGGTGGCACAGTGGTTAGCACTGCTGCCCCACAGCCCCAGGGACCTGGATTCATTTCCGGCCTCGGGTTACTATCTGTATGGAGTTTGCACATTCTCCCCGTGTCTGTGTGGGTTTCCTCTGGGTGCACTGGTTTCCTCCCACCGTCCAAAGATGTGCGGGTTAGATGGATTGGCCATGCTAAATTGCCCCTTAGTGTCAGGGGGACTAGTAGGGTAAATACTTGGGGTTATGGGGATAGGGCCTGGGTGGGATTGTTGTTGGCGCAGGCTCGATGGGCCGAATGGCCTCCTTCTGCACTGTTTGGACTCTATGATCCTATGCAACAAGGTGGACACTAGGTATTCTCCAGATCAGTGGGATACAGGGCCCACTTATAAAAGTAACCAGTGATGTTGAAAACAGGAGTTATCTATATCTAGTGCAGATCCAAAACTTGTACCAACAATGAACTTTTCAACATTAGGTAAGCCTTATTCTGGATGCTGGGCTGACATTTTGCAAAGGTAGCTTTTCCAGTGCAGTAGACAGGAAAAACCGGTACCATTCAGTTACAAGTGTACTGTCTGTCAACTGATCAGAGCAGGCACTGCAGCAATCACGTGGAGGTCATGGTCTAGATTGCTCAAAACCTGTCAATCAGAAATAATAGTGTGGAGAGACAATAGGCCCTGCGGAAGAAACAGAGCAGAACACTTGGTAAAAATGGTTTGAAACAAAAAAAACAAACTTAAATTGTTTTTAACTTCCTTCAATCTTCTTTTGCTGTTACCATTGATTAACTCGGTAAGCTGGTTCAGTTGCTGTTAATTTTTTTGGATGTAGAATTAGTCCGCAGCTTTGGAATTTCAATGAAATGAATGCATCATTTTATGTGGCTGAGGGATTGTTGCAAATTATCTGCCGCCCTCAAAGCAACAAATTTCTCAAGACGTACTGGAATTTTGTAAATATTCCCTGGTTCAGATCCTTACCAAAACACTTGTGGGTCATTTCGCAGGTCTTTGTCTTGTAAGCAATTTACAATTTTCCACAGGATTACATGAAGATTCGGAGAGGATATTAGGGCAAATTAGAAGCACTGTTCCCTGTAAGCTGCATAGCCTGTGGCTGCATGATGCCATGCATGTGAGGCTGGGTGAAAAAAAATTAAAGGGGCCATGCACTTAAATAAATTTTACATGCATTCCAAAGAAATAGAGGAGATGTTGGTCAGTTGTAGGCATTCTGCAATGAATGGCCAACATCCCAAGAATTATGAAGGGCCTAGAGTGGGTAGGCAGGGCTTTGCAGTGGACAATAATCAAGGACATTGTGTTGAAGTAACTCGCAGAAGGATTGGGGCGAGTTGAGGAGAATTACTTTCTCTCAGAGGATGGTGCGGGTCTGCAACTCAGGAACTCATCTCCTGAAAGAGTGGTCGAGACAAAAACACACATCACAGGTTTGAATACTTATGTACGCACTTGAAGAGCTGTCATCTGCAAGAGCTGGAAAGTAGGATTAGGCCGTATGGCTGTTTTGCAGCTGGCACAGACACAAGGGCCAAATATGCTGCAAATTTCAATGATTCTATAAATTTGTTAGTTTAAAAGTGTTGTGACTGTCAATATCTGTAAAGCACAGCCTATCCAATGGGAATCTGGGTTACTAAGAGAAGTTATGCAGTCCTCCGAGATCATTTTTTGAAGCTGGCTTCTATGAATGCAGATTTATACACAAGGCCACCAATATCCATATGTCTGCCATATTGGTTTTCCTTATTCACATCAACATTGAACATAGGGCAGGATTTTCCAGCTGCGCTCGCCCCAAAACCAGAAAATCCCGCCCGAGGTCAACAGACCTTTGCATGATCCATGTCCCGCCCGCTCCGATTCCCATGGCGGGCAGGACTGGAAGATTCCACGCATAGTCTGTTTGGTTTATCCCAGTCGCAACAAAGCTTCATATTTAAAATTTTTATGCTGTATCTAACAGAGTTACTTTAATCATGGTCACTGAAATTTGCATAATTTGTAAAACATTTTGCAGCTTCAGATGATTAGAGGTGGAAATTACAAACAGCACTTAGACTGCATCATTTTTCTATATCAGCATCCATTCTGTGTATCTTGTTACGACCGGGACAGGAGGAGTGCACTGTCTGTCTTCAGTCCCACTATTCCACAGGTTTGAAAATTATGTTTCCAGCTAGTTATATGATCAAATATGTGCTTTCCTTTTTAATCTCAGAATGACCAGGTTTCTTCAATAACACCAAAAGCATCAGTTTATTATAAAACCAGTCTTGTTGAATAGAAATGCGAAACCTCTTAACATACAGTCCGCTGCTTTCCATCCACGTAGTTTTTTCCGACCTAAATGAATGAGTGATACACACGTAAAGTAAGGGCACGTGAAGTGAGGTACGTGCTGATTGCACACATTGACTGTGAGAGCCCTGCGCTCCCTCTGCATCCAATCAAGCTAAATATTTTACCACTTGAAGTTGATTACGGTTTTATTAAGATATAAATAATTGAACATTTTCTCTAACTTATGAAATATTCGGCATGTATTAAATATATTTAATCTTATTCCAGGGGTCACGGTTAGTGAACATGCCCTATTTCAAACCAAAAGAGAAAACGCTGGAAAATCTCAGCAGGTTTGGCAGCATCTGTAAGGAGAGAAAAGAGCTGACGTTTCGAGTCCTGATGACCCTTTACCCTATTTCAATCCTATGCCCTACTGAGATGAAGGAGGGCCACTCATGCAGCCTACTCACTAGCCTAGATTGCCTATTGTTGACTCAGAGTAGCTTATATTCAACTCCAGCTGTGGACTGCTTTGGGATTGCAAAATGGCTGCTGTCTTCCTCACACACAGTTGCTCCTTCTCATCTCAAAGCAAAACCCACGGCGGGTTTTCCCACAGCAGAAGTGTCTTGCCATTGGCTGTTGGTGGGATCTTCCAGTCCCGCCTAAGTCAAAGGAGATTTACATTCCTCGCCTGTTCCACGCGTCTGGGAACCCACGGCGGGGTCGACTTTGGCGGGACCGACTTTGGTGGGACCGAAAGATCCCGCTGCAGGAAGGGCTGAAGAATTCTGTCCAGTGTCTTTAAAACACAATTTCTTCCAGAATGTTTAGTCCTTGAAGGTGCACCAGTCCCTGTGATGGAAGTGTTCATGACAATCTTATAATAGGATGGGTCAAGATGATGAAATCCTTTGAGGCCCTGCTCTTTTTCAGTGGGTATTTCAATTAAAATACACCTCAGGACAAGCCATGGAGGTCTGCGATGAGTTGCCTAAGTTGCCAGCTTCCCCTCAGTGATAACAATCTCATTTCACAAAGGTGTGGCTTCATAATCCAAACTAACTCTTCAGTTCAGTTATGTGACATTGTCAGATGCCATCTTTCAGTCGAGACTTTGCGTTGAGACCCCATCTACTTTCTATCATGTTTGTGAAAAAACATCCACACCATTTTCTTTTTAGGAACAGGGGAATGTCTTTACTGTCACAACATCTATCCCCCAAGCAACACGACTGTAAAATCCACTTGCTCATTTATCTCTTTACGCCTTGTGTGCAAACTCGCTGCTGTATGAGCTTACTTTACAGCAACAACTACACTTCAAAGGTTAGTTCATCATCGAGTAATACAATCAATTAGGATTTTTTTTTTGTTGCTGCCAGTTTAGGCGACTTGAGCATTTCCACCTGCACGGTTAGAAAGTACTGTTAGTGTCAAGAAGCAGGACAGACACCTGAATATACATGTCCTCCCCTACAACTGTCATTGATCAAGAATATCCATTTCTGTTGGTCTGAACACATCGGGTTGGGTCTTACAGAGCACCCCCCAAGTTGCAGCTCGGCATATTTTCAGAGGGGGCCTTATTAAATTCGAGAGGTGGCAAGTCCACCATCTTCCTGTCCACCCCTGACACAGTCAGTCCTCATAATACAGTGGGCAGCCTGCCATTTTTCAGTAAATAATTAACAGGCAATTCTAAGTTTCAGCAGGCCACTTGACCTGTATTTCATGCTGCACATGCCATAATGGTTGGGGGCATTTGGGGGCTGTCCTCTGTGGTCCCTCAAGATGACATCCCACTTTGTGCCTCTGACATAACCTCAAAATCCACAACCCTACCACCCCCTCTCTAGGCTACCCAATCTCCCGCCATCCAAAAAGGCCGACTTGGCAGCCTCCACCATCCATTTTCTCTTCTCTGTGGAGATGCTTGCAATCCAAGCAGTGCCCAGTACTCAGTTCTGATGCTGTTGGGACTGCTGGTTAGATTGGCTGGCAGCTCACAAGGGTAAGACTTACCACCCAGTGAAGGGCAGAAGTCCCACTCTCAGCTTATTGAGGCTGCCAGCATCATGTAATCATTCCAAGATGTGCGTTCTTTTGGGTCCGTTGGCTGTTGGCCAATTCTTACAATGATTTGAGGGGGTGAGCAAGCAATACGCGAGCAACACGAGCCCCCACGATATTTGACCGACCATTTGTGTGCCAGGTTGTAGAATTCCTAAAGCTGTTTCTTGTTGCGAGCTGCAGTCTTGGACGCAACAGAGGTGGGCAGATGAAACACCCTGACATCTCACAAAAGATCACCCGCGAATCTAGCAATATTAGTCCCGGCATAGCCACCAACAGGCTATGCTGGCATTGAATTTGTCAGATTGGTTGCATGAATTTAAAGGTGCGAGATTTGGGTGCCAAGGTGGCGAGGATTTGCCCACCTCATGCAATTTTCAATGAAGAACGTGTGGCTGTTCACGTGGGTCCAGAATTGGATCCCCTCCTCATCAGCACATGCACAAAACTGGGACTCATCACTTGATGCAATGAGGCTTCCTCACTTCACCGGCAATGAAACAATTTGGGATGTCCTGAGGGCATGGGCAAAATTTTCCATCTTTTCCCAAGTTCTGCACCAAGCGAGAAAACCAGTCTGCAGCTCACCAGCTGCATAGCTGGCTTTTCTCTCCATATTTTCTAATATTAATAAAAAAATTCGGGAGGTGTGTCTCACGTCGTCATGCTGGCAGGTTGGGGCCTGATACAGCCGGCAACGTCGGCACTTCAGAGGTCGGGGTGTCCTAAATAAGAACAATCAAAAAATCCCCTCCCATGGAGATGGAGACGCCCCTCCCCACTCCCCCTCCCCCACACACATCCCCTGCTCATCCAGCAACCCCACCTGAGGGAACCCACCCACATACAATCCCACCCCCACATGGGGACCGTCATCCTACGCAGGGAAACACCCCCCCCCCCCCCCCCGCCGCAATACAGAACTCCACAGGCCAGTTGTAAACTATGTTGGGAATTCCTAATTTGGGGGAATGATACTACAGGGAAGCCCGCTAATTGTACTTAAATGAGGTTCCCGACCATCCTCGATGGGAACCTCATTATCCCACTGGCAGGGAGGTGGATCTGAAAATGAGATCTCACAGTGAGATTCTTGTTTTCGAGCTGTTGTGGGATATTGTGCCCATGTTGCCATTTGCACTCACAACAAACGCAGGTGAAAAATCTCCCCCATTATATAAACGCAAATGTTTCCTTTTCTGAACAAGGATCAACAATATGAACACTTTCCCCAATACTTTCCCAGGTTGCTTCATACCTGTTCATGTAATGCAGTCATAGATTGAACCATAGAATGCTTACAAGCACAGACGGAGGCCATTTGACCCATTCGTCAGAATTCTACCGCCCCGCTCGCCACGGAATCGGAGCGGGTGAGGGGCGGACAATGGAAATGTTCATTGACCTTGGGCAGGATTTTCCAGTCTCGGGTCGAGCGAGGCCGTAAAATCCCATCCATTGTGTCTGCTGGCCCTCTGAAAGAGCAAGCAGCTTCCTGACGGTACATGAAAAAATGCAACAGGAATTGGGTCCATCCATAATTAGCCAGAGTGCCCAAGGGAACTTGGGCTTTTCTCTCTTGCAGAGAAAGTCAAGTGGTTAACTTAGAGGGGTACCCACTCCACATTAAGCATGGCTGAGCAGGAATCTTTCCCATTCTTAACACCTGCCCTGGGAATGTTGGACTAATTCATTGGTTGATTATCAATCTTGGCCAAGTCTTGAATGTTCTTTCAGTGACTAAAAAGTCCTGAAGTGGGCCTTCCACTCTGACCTTCTGGCTCAGAGGCAGGGCACTACCCACAGCATCACAAGACCAATTGATTGGTCAAGATAGGTTGAAATTTTGTGATTGGCTCTTTTTAACCTTGTAAAGAGTCAATTGTGGATCAGTGTGGCTGACTGAGTAAATAGTGCGTTGAGCTGTATGCAGCATGTGAGAGTCTTACCTTGAGTGTTACTGCAAAATGAAACAATCTCCATGAAAAATTGTGTGTGGAGCTGTTTCTATTTGTTTGTGAAGACACAATGTCATAATGTCATCAGTCAGCGTGTGTGCATGGCATCATTGTGTTGAAAGTGAAACTATTCTGCTGACTTGCAAAATTATTCCTGCCAAGTGTTGTGTCCTTTGGATTGCCGTTTACCATAGAATCACACACTGGCTCCCTGTGAGAGGCTGAGCAACGGAAAGGTTCACTGATGACATTCCACATTGTCATAGATGTGACAATATCCAAGGTCCTGAAATTACACATGATGCATTGCTGGATGACTTACACAGTCTCCCAACGCTCTGCAGAGCTAAATCCATCAGAACTTTGTGTCAGTTCATTGGTATTTAAGTTTAGAAAACTCCAAGGACAATAACAATGTCTACGGGGTCGGCTAATGCTGGGTGTCCCTGCTTTCCCAACCTTGAAACCACTTGTTGGGAGGCGGAATGCCGGTCTAACCAGTGAGATGAACCCAACTGATCTCATACATCTTCCCTTGCATGGTGGCACAGTGGATAGCACTGCTGCCTCACAGCGCCAGAGACCCAGGTTCGATTCCCGGCTTTGTCTGTGTGGAGTTTGCACGTTTTTCCCATGTCTGTGTGGGTTTCCTCCGGGTGCTCCAGTTTCCTCCCACAGTCTGAAAGACGTGCTGGTTAGGTGCATTGACCCAACAGGCGCTGGAGTGTGACAACTAGGGGAATTTCACAGTAACTCCCTTACAGTGTTAATGTAAGCCTTACTTGTGACTAATAAATAAGCTTGAACTTTTTGGTGAACGGTCTTCCTTTGACATCACTGCCTCAACATCCTTTCCCCAGCACCTTTGGATAGATGGAGTAATCCTTGAATGGAATTGAGTCTTGGGCGCATAAAAAGATGGGGAAAAAATAACAGAAAATCTGCAGCATAATGCATAGCTCAACATCCTTCAGTTCAATGATGGGCCACCTTTGCATCTGAGCATCTCTATACTGAAAGCAGTGGGCAGAATTTTACCTTTTCGATGCAGAGTGTGGCAACAGGCAGGAAAAGTGGCATTGAAGCCGACAGCATCAACGGCAGCTTTCTCAGCATGTTGCTAGGAACTTAATGCATAAAAGTTGAAGAGGTGGATCCCACGACATCACGCTTGCAGGGTGGGCCCTGTTCGATTTTTAAAGAAAAGGTGCCATTTTAAAAAGCCACCCTGATACACATGTTAAAATTGAGATCCCCCGCCACTTCCACACCCAACGCCACCTCCCCCCCCACCCCCCCAACCCCACCACTCCCTGGCAATGCCCCAATGCACTGCTGAGGTCCACTGCTCAATTACTGCCCAGACATGACCCATGACATGACTTCCTGCTGATCTAAAACAGTTTGGGCCTCTTGCGCAATTTTCCACTCCCGTCACCAAACCCACCCGAGAAGAATGGGAACGTTTCATAAGAGTGGAAGAAAAATCGACAGTCAAGTAGTACATGGGGGGCAGCACAGTGGCTAGCAAGGCTGCCTCTCAGCGCCAGGAACCCAGGTTCGATTCCAGCCTTGGGTGACTGTCTGTGTGGAGTTTACACGTCCTCCCCGTGCCTGCGTGTGTTTCCCCTGGGTGCTCTGGTTTCCTTCCACAGTCCAAAGATGTGCAGGTTAGGCGGATTGACCATGCCTGGGTTAGGGGGATGAATGGGGTAATTACGTGGAGTTACGGGGAAAGGGTGGTGGGTAGGTCTGGGTAGAATGCTCTGTCAGAGGATCAGAACAAACTGGATGGGCCAAATCTCCTCCTTCTTCACTGTGGGGATTCTATGATTCTATGACGCTATGCAGATATCATTCACTGACTTTTATGGATCAATGTTAAAAATTGATGTGCAGGTAAAGTAACTCTTGCGCACTTGACATAAGCTCAGTAGTCTAATTAAAGCATTAGGCTGGGATTTTCCACTCCCACCATAGTGGAGCCATAAGACCATAAGTCATAGGAGCAGAATTAGGCCACTTGGCCCATCAAGTCTGCTCCGTCATTCAATCATGGCTGATATTTTTCTCATTCCCATTCTCTTGCTTTTTCCCCATAACCCCTGATCCCCTTATTAATCAAGAACATATCTATCTCTGTCTTAAAGACACTCAATGACCTGGCCTCCACAGCCTTCTGCGGCAAAGGGTTCCACAGATTCACCACTCTCTGGCTGAAGAAATTCCTCCTTATCTCTGTTTTAAAGGATCGTCCCTTTAGCCTGAGGTTGTGCCCTCTGATTCGAGTTTTTCCGACGAGTGGAAACATCCTCTTCACGTCCACTCTATCCAGGCCTCGCAATATCCTGTAAGTTTCAACAAGATCCCCTCTCATCCTTCTAAACTCCAATGAGTACAGACCCAGAGTCCTCAACCGTTCCTCATTCGACAAGCTCTTCATTCCAGGGATTATTCCTGTGAACCTCCTTTGGACCCTTTCCAAGGCCAGCACATCCTTCCTTAGACATGGGGCCCAAAACTGCTCACAATACTCCAAATGGGGTCTAAACAGAACCTTTTCCAGCCTCAGAAGTACATCCCTGCTCTTATATTCTAGCCCTCTCGACATGAATGCTAACATTGCATTTGCCTTCCTAACTACTGACTGAACCTGCACGTTAACCTTAAGAGAATCTTGAACAAGGACTCCCAAGTCCCTTTGTGTTTCTGATTTCCTAAGCATTTCCCCATTTAGAAAATAATCTACACCTCCATTCCTCCTTCCCAAAGTGCCTAACCTCACACTTTGCCACATTGTATTCCATCTGCCATTTCTTTGCCCACTCTCCTAGCCTGTCCAATTCCTTCTGCAGCCCCCCTGCATCCTCTTCTTCTTCTTCCTGCTACGGGGAATGCGGAAGATCCTGGAAGCAGGCGGGGCTGGAAAATCTTGGCCTTAATCTGAACCTGACTAGAATCAGGTCTCTTTTAACAATTAATTCTGCCACAGAATACTTCGTAAATCAACAGTAAGATCAGGGATACGTGTTTAATATCAAATGTCATTTGCCAGGATAAAATGTTAGACAAGTCGTGACAATCTCAGAATGACACCAGGCAAACGGTAATCAGGACCAAAATAAGCAGGTCAGCTGTGTTACTGAGCAAGGTGAACCTTGGAGTGAAAATATTGAAGCCCCGGTATTCAAATTAATATTGTGTGTTGTAAGATGCAAATGAAACTCGAGAGAAGCTGACTATCTGGTGGAAGAGAGGAATGGAAAAGAATGTAAAAAGCATCAAGAAAGCACAGTGGGCTGGAAAGCAAGTAAATCAAATGAAATGGCATCAATGGGCTATTTGAAATTAGACATAAAAAAGCAGTATTGAATGAAGGTGAATATACCTTTTTTATCATTTACAACCCAGCGAATTGTACACTGTTTTGGCTAACTAGTTTTGTTCAACACAATTTAATTAGCGGGGCCCACAAATTGTCCAATGTTAACACACCTACGTTACCATTATCAGAGGTTTTTCAAGCAGGTACAATAAACATTTAACCAGGAGGGTAATACAGGTGACAACAGGATTTGGAAAATGACATTGCCTGGGCTACGATCACCAAAGAATTTACTAAATGAACAAATTTCACGGCGTCACTCTATTTCAATACTCACCGTTGTTATGCTTGAAGCAATTCTTTGTAATTAGCTGCTGGGGATGGACCCAACCAAACAAATGCCCCTCGCTGAATGAGGCGGGAGTTGTAAATTAATTTTGAGTACCAGATGGCCTTGGGACTGCCAATGTTGGAGGATCGCGCACACTAATTGGTAAGTATGACATTAATCATATCTTCGATGATTGCACAGTATATTTTTGCCTAATTTACTTACTGTCAACGTGGGAAGAACTGCTCCGGATGCAGAACGGAGCAATGTTATAAATGAACCGTGAAAATTTCCGCTGATCAGTGTTTCTAGTGCAGTGGAATTCTTAACTCATACAGTCTAAAGAACTTGGCTGCGAGTCCTGACATGAACAGGCTCTTTAAGTTGTTTTGTGAACCCTCGTCACCCAGGTATTAATAATGTAAATGTCTGGGAAACATGAAGTTAAAAAATCGCAATTTATACAGGGCAGATTAACTAATATAATACAAAATGCAAAATATTGCAAATATGAATTAGAAACCAAAATGCTGGAAATACTCAGCAGGTAAGACAGCATCCAAGCAGGGAGAGGTACAGAGTTCACGGCTGGACCTTCATCCCCAAGGTGGGTACCAGGAGTCAGGAGAATTCTGGGCTTGGCCCGTCCCATCTTGGGAGAAAGTGGCCAGAGGGACATTGTGACAGGTGGGGTTGGGGTGGGCTGGCTCCAGGCTGTGGTCGGTCGTGAGGAATTGGGCTTTTTAAAAGGCCCGCTTCACTGTTGTGGCATTTTGTCCCAATTATAATAAAAATCAAAAAACCCTTCAGCCCTCACACATTCTCCATGCCCCATCAAGGCCACCTCATGCCTCCCACCCACCCCATTCCCTCTCATTCCCTCCATACCAAGGTGTGCCCTCCAAACAACCCATCTGGCCATTCATTCCCCCATGCCATGGTCTGCCACTTCTATCCACTGTACAGAGGCAATTAACCCTGTCGTGCCAGTAATATATTTTTTTTAAAGTGTGGAAAAAGGTCATTCATTTAGAATTTTCTACTTTTGCTAAAAAAAAACCTTTTTACTACAGGTCAATAAATGTGTTAATCATCCTGATCCTTTAAGGAATCAATAGCTGATACTGCAAACATTTGAAATGCCTTAATTTTGTGTAAATAAACATTGTGAAATTGACAGCATAGATCAGAGAGCCGGAACTGTCAATCAGGCAATGTTTTCCATGGGCTCAGGTATACAAACAGGCTAGTGGATTTCTAGGTTGTCAGCCAAGAAGAAATAATGAGGCTTGGCTGAGACTTTATTGGGGTGCGGTAAAAAGGAGTTTTTTTAAGAAAATGAAAAATTATTAAATGTTTTTGTAAAGCTTTTTTTAATACATCCTACTGTCGCCAGTGGGTTCATTACTTCTTTATAGTGCATTGTGGGTGAATGGGCATCAAAGTGCCATAGATTGGCAGAGTTGGCATGAGGAACCATTGGGGTTGTTTGGGTGGCATACCCTAGCATGGGGCGGGGGGGGGGGGGGGGGGGGGGTGGTGCGGGAGGCGGTGGGTGAGTGGCGGCACAAGGAGGACATTTGAACTTACCTTTATAAAGACTATGGTTCAAATCATGTCTGAGGGGCTGTGAATCATGGCTGTTTTGTAAAGCTGGCCTGACTCCTTGACAATTGTGGAGGATGGAACATGCCTATCCTTGCAAGGGAGTCAGCCAGATTAGGAGTGCAGGGTCCGGCCTTTTGACCTGAACCAGCCTACAACCTTGAAAGGCATTACCGAAAATCAGAAGTCCTGGGAATGGGACCAGGAATTGGGATGTGCCCGCTGTTTTTAAAGGGCTGATGAGTCATCCAGACAGAACGAAAATCCAGCCCAACCTTTCAAGTCTGTAACGTTTGGTCAGAACTGGGAAATGTTGCAGATGTTACAGGTTTTCAGCAAGTTCAGGTGGGAAAGGACAAAATTAATGATCTGGGAAAGGGTGTAAACCAGGATAAATTTCCATGTATCACAGATCTTCTCTTGCCTGCCTTTTGCAGCATCTGTGCTAACTTAAAACCTGTTACATCTATATTATTTTCCAGTTCTGAAGCTAGGTCATCGACCTGAAATATTGGGCGGAATTTTCCCGTCCCGCCTGTCACGGGAATCGTAGCAGGCGAGGGCGGATCATGCAAAGATTCGTTGACCTTGGGCAGGACTTTCCGGTCTTGGGGCAAGTGCGGCCGGAAATTCCTGCCCAATAACTTTGTATCTCTCTCTACAGAGGCTGTCCGAGTTGTATTGACCAACCGAATGTTTGATATTCTGCCTAATGTATTTACCTCAGGTAAAACAGCTAGGGAAATATTGCACCTCTGCTTTTAGTGAGGACAAGCTGGACATCTGGAGATAAGCACATTGAGTTGGGGAAAAGCAAGTCAGTGCATAGCACAAACCCTGGGACTTTACACACATGGGAAGTAGGAATCCATGTGCAACACAGCTTATCTACCATGTTACAGCTTCTACATGGGCTCAGCATGTGATTTCCAATGCACCTATCAAACTTGGATGATAGTTCTATTTAATATTTTTGTATTACACTCCATAAAATACAACTAAATTCATTCAACTGATGTCAACATGAGTTTAAATGGGAATTTTAATTACATTACAAATTAACTCCTAAGGCAGAATTTCATGTTCCCCTGCTGGCAGGCAAGGGTGGGGTTGGGGTGAAATTGAAGAAACGGGATTCATAGAATCCTTACAGTGCAGAAGGAGGCCATTTGGGTCATCGAGCTTGCACTGACAACAATCCCACTCAGGCCCTATCCCTGTTACCCTACGTATTTATCCTGCTAATACCCCTGACACTAAGGTGCAATTTAGCATGGCCAATCAACTTTACCCGCACATCTTTGGAGTGCGGGAGAAAACCGGAGCACCCGCAGGAAACCCACACAAACATGGGGAGAATGTGCAAACTCCACACAGACAGTCATTCAAGGCCAGAATTGAACCCGGTCTCTGGCACCGTGAGGCAGCAGTGCCACCCTGGATTCCCACCCACTCTGACCATGCAGTGATTTTACATTGGGCTGGGCAAGGCCTTGGACGGGAAGCCAATCCTTACCCCAACTGAGTCTCTTAAGTAGCCAATTAATGGCTTCCCATCGAGCTTCAATGTCTAAGCTGACAAGAGGGTTTACCTGGTGTTGGGGAAGCCTGTAAAAGACCAGCTCTAGAATACGGGTGGGAAGATTGGCTGGCAGCTCTCTCAGGCTGTTGACTTGGTCGTCATGTGACTATGTGATGACGCCGTCATGTGGAGCATCACAGGGGGTGGAGCTTGGTGGTATTACCCAGAACCTCGAGTTGTGTGGATGCGTTAATAAGAGTTTGCATGTTTAGTTAGTAAATCTCCTTTTTGTTGAGAGTCCTTTGTGCAGTTATTGATTTAACAGACTGTGCAGAACTACAAAGGCAAGACTTCCTTCTGAGTGAGGAGTGGAAGTCCTGGCTGGGGCCTGTTATTGCACATTGAAACATGAAATGGCTGCAGGGTACTCAGAGCCGGCGGGGAACACAATGGAGACCCCGCTATCTGAAAAATCTGGGGCTGAATCTGCTAAATAACGGCGACTGAGTTCAAGTGATTCAGATTCTATGTTAAGTGCTTTGAGGGTTAAGAGGTTTTTGTAATTGTGGTGAAGTTTTAGATATTAAAACTACGAGTTCACATTTCCTTCAATAATGACAGCAAATTCAATTTCCCTGACATTATACAACCGTCATGAAATGAAAAGTCTGAATGACTGTTACACTGCCTTGGGCAGACTATAAAAGGATGGCAGAATGCTTCAGTGGTCAATAATCTTTTCATAGTATGCACATTAGAATGAATTCAATCGCAACATATTTGAAAGCTGCAAACCGGCCAAAAAATATATTTTCAATTTTTAACAAAGTGCTGGGGAACTGAGAATGCCTTGATTTTGTCACAGTGCCATTGGGATGTTAATGAACTCACGCACAAACTTCCTCTCACACTCAAACTCACTCGGCTAAGACATCATTTCCAGGAATTGCTTCATTATCAATTATAAATTCCAGTGTTTTCAAGAGTTCCAGACTAAAAATTCAGCCAGACTCTTTGCAATCCTTGAAGTGGGACTGTGTAATTTGAATGCCGTCCCTCACTGGACTGCAGATACATTTAGTGATCAGCCCTGACCATATTGAGTGGTGGAGCAGGCTCGAAGGGCCGAATGGCCTCCTCCTGTTCCTATTTTCTATGTTTCTCTGTTTCTAATGACCTGGTCTGTGTGGGGAAAACACCGCAGGAGGTGTCAAGAAGCTGAGGACCTATTTTTAAACATAGTTCCTCGAGTAATTAAATTTCCCTCATGATTAAGAGAAATCCCTCAACTTTTCCAGTGAGTGTGGGGGAAAGGCATGAGGTCCCGGGTTCATATCCGGCCTCGGGTCACTGTCCGTGTGGAATTTGCACATTCTACCCGTGTCTGTGTGGGATTCCTCCGGGTGCTCTGGTTCCCTCCCACAGTCCAAAGATGTGCAAGCTAAGGTTGCTTGGCCATGCTAAATTAACCCCAGTGTCAGGGGGAATAGCAGGGTGAATGTGGGGTTACGGGTATAGGGCCTGGGTGGGATTGTGGTCGGTGCCGACTCGATGGGCTGAATGGCCTCCTTCTGCACAGTGGATTCTATGTCTTGGGACATTCAGCCAATGGGAAGTAGCTTGCCTTGCTGATTGGAGTAAGTGGGTAGTTTGATGGGTGACTGGGAACAACCAGGATGAACAAGTGCGTGCGGCTGACAGAATGGAGACTGCAGAATTTTCATCTGAAAGCAGTGAAGCAGAAATGTCAAACGCTATTAACATTGGGGAGGGGCTGGCAGGGCGTTTTGTTTCGGTTGACCACATATGAGGATTGCCGAGG
Source organism: Mustelus asterias (assembly GCF_964213995.1). Classification (NCBI taxonomy): domain Eukaryota; kingdom Metazoa; phylum Chordata; class Chondrichthyes; order Carcharhiniformes; family Triakidae; genus Mustelus; species Mustelus asterias. The sequence continues at coordinate 83,867,758 of NC_135812.1, read as the reverse complement.
ACTGAAGAAAAGAAGAATTGGATCAGTAGATCAGTAAAAACAGACGCTAAAGGAAAAAGAGTAATCACAAGCCAGAATTTTGCGTGACCCAACTGGGCATGCAGCCGACCTGAACTTCAGCTGCGCATCCCAATGTCAAGGCCGGTAGGCACACGTGGGAAGCACATCTACTGACAATTAAAAGGGCTATTCAGCCCATTAAACATGCAATTGTCCTGAATTTTACAAGGCCCATGTGCTTTTACAGTTAGCAGCCGGGCCAAATGGCCGGGCACCATTCATATTTCTTAACCGTTCTCGATCCAGGGTGGGATAAAATGCCCAAATATGTCTGAGATAAAAATAGGAAATGCGGGGAAAACTCAGCAAGTCTGGTACCATCTGTGGAGAGAGAAATAGAGTTAACGTTTTGAGTCTGTATGACTCTTCTTCAGGGTTAAAGAGAGGGAGAGATGTGGTGGATTTTACACTGTGTGACAGTAAGAGTTTTAACAACACCAGGTTAAGTCCAACAGGTTTATTTGGTAGCAAATACCATTAGCTTTCGGAGCGCTGCTCCTTCGTCAGATGGAGTGGAAATGTGCTCTCAAACAGGGCACAGAGACACAAAAATCAAGTTACAGAATACTGATTAGAATGCGAATCCCTACAGCCAGCCAGATCTTAAAGATACAGACAATGGAGCAGAGTAGAAGGTCAATGATAGGTGGGAGCTAGGAAACATTGCAACAAAGATGTGTAGGGCACAAGATAGAGGAAGTGTTAATGTGAAGGACTGTAGGCATAAAGCTAGGATAGCAAATATGTTAATTGTAGAACAAAGGACAGTGCTCAGTGAAAGCAAAACTAAAGAACAAGTGACAGATGGTCCAGTGGGGGAGGGGGGTTGTATTGCACTGGGACAAAAGTTGTTTTGGATAAACAAACATGGGTCAAAATGGAGGAGAAGGGCCACAATTGAAAGTTTTTGAACTTAATGTTGAGTCTTGAGGGTTGTAATGTGCCTAATCAGAAGATCCCTTCAGCTTGCGTGGACTTCACTGGATCATTACAGCAGGCCAATGACGGACATGTGAGCATGAGAGCAAGTTTGATGATTCATGGTTATTGCTGTCAGTTTTTTGCTGTGTCATCATAAATCATTTGGGACATTTTTTATCTGCTGATGTCCCTCCAACTATTCTGCAGCTCCCTGAGGCATCTCCACAGCAGTTGCCAGCTGCCAGGGAGGCTGTACAATACCGACCACCCGCACCCTCACTTGTCTCAGCACCCGCCCTACCCCACGCCTAATGCACTGCTGAGCGGATTTCATTTTGGCCGGCAGTTAATTTGCCAGCCAGTGTGAAATCACTGTCTGGAGCCGACATAGGGTGGGAGAGGATTTCATATCTTCTTCTGGTCCTGCCGATCACTCTCCCGTGCCAAGCATCGAGAGAGCCAGAGGTGGTGGCATAGTGGTATTGTCGCTGGACTAGCAATCCAGCGACCCAGGGTAATGCTTTGGGGACCTGGGTTCAAATGCCACCATGGCAGATGGTTACAATTTGAATTCAATACAAAATCTGGAATTAAAAGCCTACCAATAAAACCATTGTCTTAAAAACCCATCTGGTTTACTAATGTCCTTTAGGGAAGGAAATCTGCCATCCTTACTTAGTCTGGCCAACATGTGACTCCAGATCCATAGCCATGTGGTCGATTCTGAAATGGCCCAGCAAATCACTCGGTTCAAGGACAATTAGGGATGGGCAATACATGCTGGCGCAGCCAGCGATGCCCACAACACATGGATGAATGAAAGGAAAGATATTTTCAATGGGTAATACTGGTACACAGTTTACACTGAGATTGACCAAACTGTCAAAGCTTCCAGGTAATAGTCATTTATTATCTAAACCATGTGCAATTGAATTTCAAGTTAAGAAAAATGCCACCGTGTGGGAAGAACTGCAGTAGGATTTTGTATTCAACTGCATTCAAACTAAACATTACTTTATCGTCACACATAATGACTGGAGGATGACTTCTCTCATGATTGAAACACAAAAAAACACAGCTGTCTAAGAGTATTGGACCATAAATCATTATATAATTGGTAACCAGCCTTTTCATTTCATCTGATGGAATGCAGACAAACAGATTTTTGTGCAGCTCTCCATATTGAACACTGTCTATGTACTCAGATTGACTAAATAAAGAACGTTCCACCACCTTATTACTGGATTACTCAGTCATCTCATTGCACGGGGTACAAACAGCTATTCTTGTTTTATGTATCTCCTCGATAAAGAAACAATACTACCCGTCTGTTGACCTATCTCCCCTATAAATTATCTGAAGCTGGTCAGAGATTTCTATAATACATCTACTTACATAAAGCTGCCTTTTGGATTTATCTGACTGGATGCACAACTGTTCAACTGATACCAAGAAGTCTTATATCAAAGAGATCCTTGAGAGAAAACTATAAATAGAACTGGTCCATATCAAAAACACGTAGCTAATGTTGTTTGATATGCCTCAGAGATACGCAGATATGATACACTCAATGTTCTGGCCAGGATTCTCTAATCTTGTTTGCCAGTCACCACTGCCAGCGAGAATGGAGAATTTGGCACTCAGTCAAAACTCCATTCACTGCAGCAGGATTGGAGAATTCCAGTTGCGGACAGTCAGAGAATGCTGGCAAATTACTGGAATTTTACCGCCTTGCCCACCTGAGGCTTGTAAGATCCCGCTCGAGGCCAACGGAGAATGCCGTTCTGCAAGCCTCGCCTGCCCCGATTTCGGGGTAGGTTTGCCGGCAAAATTCCAGCTTATATGTCTGAAGAGGAATTTTATTCAATGCTTTAAAATGTCTGTTCTCATGCTTTCAGCTGTTTAGACCTACAGCTTAATTTCTCTTTTACAGTAACTACACGACGGCTTAGCTAATCACATACACAGAACAAAGAACAGATACTGGACATACATAATCAAACACTGAACAATTGAACACTGCATTATTTCACCCTTGTAAAATTGGAAGACTTTGAGTGTAATTCTCCCGCCTGGTGCTAAATCCTGTGGCAAAGATAGGAATGGCAAGTGTTTCCATCTACGCAGGCCGGCGGAAAGCAACGCCATATCTTCTGACCCTGACCTCATTAATTTTGTACTTGGGAGTTTTGCGCCATATTCCGTGGTGAGGCAGGGATGATGGCTGCATCTTGCCGTGATATCTAGGCAGCATATTGAAAATGTGTTCGACATCACTGTTGAAGAAAGAAGATGGACCTCCAGAACTATTCTGAGGCTGGAAGATAGACCTCACTGATGACACGAAGATGGCTGGACTTGCGGATAGCGAAGAGCATTGTCGGGCAATACAGCAGGATATAGATAGGCTGGAAAATTGGGCGGAGAGGTGGCAGATGGAGTTTAATCCGGATAAATGCGAAGTGATGCATTTTGGAAGAAATAATGTAGGGAGGAGTTATACAATAAATGGCAGAGTCATCAGGAGTATAGAAACACAGAGGGACCTAGGTGTGCAAGTCCACAAATCCTTGAAGGTGGCAACACAGGTGGAGAAGGTGGTGAAGAAGGCATATGGTATGCTTGCCTTTATAGGACGGGGTATAGAGTATAAAAGCTGGAGTCTGATGATGCAGCTGTATAAAACGCTGGTTAGGCCACATTTGGAGTACTGCGTCCAGTTCTGGTCGCCGCACTACCAGAAGGACGTGGAGGCGTTAGAGAGAGTGCAGAGAAGGTTTACCAGGATGTTGCCTGGTATGGAGGGTCTTAGCTATGAGGAGAGATTGGGTAGACTGGGGTTGTTCTCCTTGGAAAGACGGAGAATGAGGGGAGATCTAATAGAGGTGTACAAGATTATGAAGGGTATAGATAGGGTGAACAGTGGGAAGCTTTTTCCCAGGTCAGAGGTGACGATCACGAGGGGTCACGGGCTCAAGCTGAGAGGGGCGAAGTATAACTCGGATATCAGAGGGACGTTTTTTACACAGAGGGTGGTGGGGGCCTGGAATGCGCTGCCAAGTAGGGTGGTGGAGGCAGGCACGCTGACATCGTTTAAGACTTACCTGGATAGTCACATGAGCAGCCTGGGAATGGAGGGATACAAACGATTGGTCTAGTTGGACCAAGGAGCGGCACAGGCTTGGAGGGCCGAAGGGCCTGTTTCCTGTGCTGTACTGTTCTTTGTTCTTTGATGACACCGAATCTGGAACACCCACCTGATAGATGCTCCCGCCACGCACTACTGTGGTGTTCCGGGATCCATGGTCGCTGGTGGCCTCCATCCCAAACTCTGGAAGCAGCCCCGGGCATTGTTCAGGCAAGCCCTGACTTTGCCACAGTACATTGTTCCAGATGTGTTGTGGATCAGTGTGTTTTCCTGCCTGCATCACAGAGAATCAGGCTTGGGTGGTAGATTCTGGTCAGCCTTCAGCTACATCCCATTCGCAGGATGAAAATCAGCTTCACACCGGCCTCCAGTGGGCTTCCCGACCTACCAGTGCAGCCAGCAGAAGATCCCGTGGGAAATTCATACAAACATAAAGCCGAGTTCTGGAATCCTGTACCCCTCACCATCTGCCATCGTACCCACCACTGGAACCATGGGAAGATTCCGCCCCTTGTTTTAACTTAAACGATCCGAAACAACAAATATATGTAAATTCAGTCATTTCTTAGAGTTCACGTTGTTTGCTTTCTCTAAGTACAGAAATCACCTTTGAGATAGGCAGCACAGTGGCACAGTGGTTATCACTGCTGCCTCACAGCACCAGGGACCCGGATTCGATTCCCAGCTTGGGTCGCTGTCTGTGTGGAGTTTGCACGTTCTCCCCGTATTTGCGTGGGTTTCCTCCGGGTGCTCCGGTTTCCTCCCACAGTCCAAAGATGTGTGGGTTACGTTGATTAGCCATGATAAATTGCCCCTTAATGTCCTCAGGTGTGTAGTTTAGAGGGATTAGTGGGATAAATATGTGGGGTTACAGGGCCTGTTGGGATTGTTGTCGGTGCAGACTCGATGGGCTGAATGGCCCCTTTCTGCACTGTAGGGATTCTATGGATTCTATGTGGGGATCTCTGATAGAGTTTTAACAACACCAGGTTAAAGTCCAACAGGTTTATTTGGTAGCAAATGCCATTTGCTACCAAATAAACCTGTTGGACTTTAACCTGGTGTTGTTAAAACTCTTACTGTGTTTACCCCAGTCCAACGCCGGCATCTCCACATCGGGATCTCTGATGACAGCATTGAGATCTAGAAATCTGAGGTTGTGGTTCTGTGTGATAAACTTGATGAGGTCCATGGTCAACATCACAGTCACTCATCAGAAAGGGGAATGTATCCTCATAATCACTGACCTCAAAATATCCCAGTCTACTCACTATCAAACTTTTGGCATTTCATTCAGTGTTGTCATCCAACAGATAAGGTACTGAGCAACTGCTTGGCCAACTTCTGATAAAGATGCAAGTTTGTGATCGCAATTTGGCTATTTGCTGTAAACCCAATCTCCAACTTCAAATGTAGATATGCAGAGATGATACATTGCAGGTTAAATGTCTGAACAGGAGTTTTATTCAATGCTGTGTGCGTCCATGCTGCCTGCTGCTTCCCTACAGTTTTGTTTCTCTTTTATAGTAACCACACTCAGGGTTAACTAATTACACACACAGAGTCGAGAAGAGATACCAGACACGTGTAATCAAACACCCAACAATTGAACAATCGAATGCTACAGATAACAGGGCTACAAATAATTATTGGCAAGAGCATCATAAAGAACTAGAAATGAATTCACTGACAGTGCCTGTCAATTTTTCCCTCCAGAGAGCAGAAGGAAAAGGCAACAGGAATATTCTACAAGTCCGGGTAAAGTAGATTTGAAGCAGGAGGCAACTATTGAATGTTTTGTTAAGAAGCTACTGGTTGGCAACTGTTGTTTTTGAGACACATATAGGTCAGAGTTGAAAAGTAGCCTCTGTTGAGAAGCAGCAACGATTGTCAATTAGCACCCAACCTGGAATCCACAGACATTATTGATATCTCTCAACTGTTTTACATTTAACTTCAATAGAGAATACAAGCAGCATCTGGTCTTTTTTTTAATGTAGTCTTTGAAAATGGCAGTATATTGTCGACTTTGCAGTTGCACCTTTAACTTTTTTATTCACTGTAAAATAGGTATCAGGCGCAAGCAGAATTAATTTTCTTTTTTGAGGGTATGATGATATTTTTGGGTGTTGGGGAAGTGTTATGTTTGCAAGCCGGACACTCATTTCAATGACAAGTGGAGAACATAGTAAGGTGCAATGAGGAAGAAAAGAGATGTTAGAATGTAAGGATCAGAGAGGAAATGTTAAAAAGAGCAGCAATGAGAGAGTTTTGGAAGGTGCCAGGAGCAAAAATTGGCATGCTAGGGAAATTAAAAGGCAAGAACATGGAAAGGTGAGACTAAAAGCTATTGGGATCAGAAAATTCTGGGAAAATCTTTTAACAGGTGAATATACTCTTATGTTACAATGCTGAAATTCAAGTACTAACTAACTTTAAAGAAACAATCAATTTTGTTACAATTTATTAAAACTAACACAGGATGTGTGTGTGTGTGTCTTGATGTGTCGTGACTGTTTGACAGGAAATACAGCAGTACGGTGGCACAGTGTTTCGCACTGCTGCCTCACTGCACCAGGACCTGGGTTCAATTCTGGCCGTGGGTGACTGTGTGGAATTTGCACGTTCTCCCCGTGTCTGCGTGGGTTTCCTCCGGGTGCTTCCGTTTCCTCCCACACTCCAAAGATGTGCAGGGTTAGGTGGATTGGCCATGCTAAATTGCCCCTTAGTGTCAGGGCAACTAGTAGAGTAAATACATGGGATCACACAGATAGGGCCAGGGTGGGATTGTTGTTGGTGCAGGCTCAATAGGCTGAATGGCCTCCTTCTGCACTGTAAGGATCCTATGATTCAACTCGTGTCAACTAGCAGTCTCGTGTCTGAGTCAGGACTTTGTTTGTTCAAGTCCTATTCCAGAGACTGCAGCACAAGATATATTCTGGGTGGAAGAGATCCCAGGACAGCCTTTCAGAGAATAGCAGAGCCGTTCTTCCCGATGTGCTGGCCAATATTTATCCATCATCAACAACAGTAAATCAGTATGTCTGCTAATTATTTCCACTGTTTGCAAAGCTGAACCTTATTGCTTTCCCAGTCCCAGGTCTCCTGCAGTCTCTCAGCCACAATTTTGTCCTCACTGCTCCATTATTTACTCCCAAATCCAGGCTTCCTACTGTTACCAGCTACTTCCAACACCCCCCCCCTCCCCCTCCCCCAAGTTCCTGCTTTGTCAACATCTCTATTCTTCCACTCTTTCCAAGTGCAAACACTCTCTCCTCTCTCCTAGGTATGATCCTGGTTCCCTCCCTCCCCACCTAAAGCTCTCAAGTTTCTTCACCCATGCAAACACGATAGTGTCGCCTGGATTGCGGCTATCAGTTCAGGCCATTCCTCCTGATAGATTGCGACACATCCAGCCTGCAATTGTAGACAAAGCCCAGCTCACTGGTCTCTCCTAGGTTTCAGCCCCATCAGTTTAATGCTCCAATGCTCCCTTTCTCCCCAAGACTTGAGTTAAGCCCCCACTTTCTCACTCAACCCACAGATTTCAGCAGGTCCCAGAAAATCAGTTCCCATACACGTGGTTCCTTTGCTTTCCTCACTGAACCTCGATACACACTACTGGCCTGTTACTCTCATTCTATTGCCTACCCGGAACTTTAATAAAAAGGAACACAAAATGAGAAAGAAGCAAAGTAACATCTGCGAGAGGCATACAGAGTGAGGGGGAAGCAGATAAAAAGGAAGAGTATCAAAAAGGCTTGAGGTGGAATTTGCCCATCAGGAAGTGAGTACTGTGGCGGGGGAAGGAAGGGGGAATGTTTCTCTCTGCAGAGAGTGGCGGGAAGCCATAACTTCTGACTCCAAACTCATTAATTATGCACCCGGGATATACCTCTATAATCCATGGTGGGAATGATGATGCACACCCTGGCATTGTATCTGGGCACCATACTGAAAATGTGCCAACTGTCAATGGCACACCATTGGAGAAAGAAGATGGATTTGATGAAAAAGGAGATGGATCTCCAGAAACACATTGAGGCTGGAAGATGGATCACCTGAATCTGGAAGATCCACCTCATAGATGCTCTCTTATCGAGGTGTTTCAGGGCCCAGGGTTGCTGGTGGCCTCCATCCCAAACTCCAGTGGCAGCTCCAGGCATTGTTCAGGTGAGTCCTGACTTCTGCACACCACATTTCCCAGATGTGTTTCGGACTGCCGTGTTTATTCACTGACATCGCGGAGAATCAGGTGTAGGTGGAAGGAGTGGTCGGCCTTCATCTGCATCCCATTAGCAGAATGCAAATCAGTTTCATGCCAGCCTCCACCAGGTTTCCCCATCTACCATGGTAGGCACCGTAAGATATTCACATTGGCGCAAAACTGATTTTTCGATTCCCGCGGCTGGACTCTGATTGGTCTGGGCATTCTCCTGAAGAATGAGCCAGTGAATGGCTGTCACTAAACACTGTGCCTGTTTCAGCTAAACAAAGTAAGTGTCCACCATTCACTGGTTCATTCCTCAGGGCAATGCCTCGACCAAAGTCAAGTTCCCTGGTTTACATTTCAAACAATGTTTGTCAGTTAACTGTCAATCACCATCAACTGATGCATTCTCCATGGCAACACCTCTACCAATCAGGATCTACTTGCCAACTAATCAGCACTCTCTTGTCAAACAGTATAAATTTGTTTATTTCCGTTTCTTACAAATGTCCTGATGAGTATAAGATGAAAAGCTTCAACAAAAAATGTCTCCTATTTCAGCAATATTTATTGCTTCCCTTTCCTTGTATTTCCCTTTCTTGCAAATGTCCTGATGACTGCAAGATGAAAAGCTTTGATAAAAAAGTCTCCTTTTTCAGCAAAATGTATTGCATTATTGTGCAAGAGCTTCCCTTTCCTTGTATTTTGGGGCACAAAAAGCCAAAGGTTTCCTCTGCCTCCCATGTGAAAAGCGCATATTAAAAGTCCTCCAACCAGCTTTGGTGCACAATATTTGTCCACCTGTTGTGCACTAGGTTCATTAACATGGAGAAAAAAGTATAAATGAGAATTGGGCTTCAGTAAACATTTGGGACCCTCAATATGCCTCAGGCACTGAATGCCCATATAAAACAGGCACAGCATGAACACGCGCTTACCTCAAGCTGTGCCTTTGCTTTTGAATGTTCATTGATATTTTGTGTAGCCGTTTGAGATTCATTGCTTCGGTGCAATATTTGCTGTTGTGAGAGAAAGTGAACTTATTGGAGCTTTACTAAGAGCTTTTGAACGCTGCGCCACATCTGTTACCTGTGCTTGTTTCGTCAAGGAATGATCATTGTGTCCTGTGCTGAGAGGAGCTATAAGCATCTCTTTGGGCATGCTGTTCTATTTGCAGGCTGTCGAGGAGGCTGGCAAAACAAGTGCATTCACATCTCAGGAAATCAATGAGGATTGCTTCTTATGCAACTAGTCATGTTCATAGGCTCAGATATTTGCACTTGGACAAGGTAAAAGAAAGTTCAGTGACAATGTCCAAAGAGGCAGTCACTGAATGTTTTATATAACCGATGCCAAATCTGGAAGCCACTTCTGTCATTCATAGTCAAACCAATCACATCCTCCATTGTTATTTTGCAGTGCTATTCCTAGCAACAGCAAATGGCTGAGCAGCTTTACCAGGGAACAGGTTACACACAATACACGGAAGGTGGCCTGCCAAATAGCCAGAACCGTCTGCATTAACAACCAGGTCAATAATGCACTCTCTAATAGAGGCATTTTCAATTAACTACATGGCATATTCAGAGCAGAATGAACATCACTAAATGCATCCAAAACCTTAGTCAAATAAAGTATCATGTACATTGATCTCAGCCTCACATTTGGACCAATACAACAACATTGTTTATCAATTGCTATTCTCATTAACAGCAAACATAAACAGTTTCAACAGCCAAGACACAGTAGCAAATTTCGATAGACCTTAAAAGTGTGTTGGTACTGTCCTCATGTAGGCTGATAACTTGTAAAAGGATGATTGAATTCCAGGGACCAATTGAAAATATCACACAATGGTTTCAAGTTTTAAGACTTATACTGTCGTAAAAAATGAAAAGCAATGTTGTCTAAACACTATTCAGTCGGCAACTTACTCCAAAGGGTGTCACGGTAGCACAGTGGTCAGTCCTGCTGCTTCACGGTGCCAGGGACCCGGGTTCAATTTCGGCCTTGAGTGACTGTCTGGCTGGCGTTTGCATGTCATCCCCGTGTCTGCATGGGTTTCCTCTGGGTTCTCCTGTTTCCTCCCACAGTCCAAAGATGTGCCGTTTAGGTGGATTGGCCGTGGTAAAATTGCCCCTTAGTGTCCCAAGCTGTGCAAGTGAGGTGGATCGGCCATGGTAAATGCACAGCGTTACAAGGATAGGGCGGGGGAGAGGGCCTGGGTAAGGTAGACTTTCAGTGAGCCAGTACAGACTCAATAGATCGAATGGCCTCCTTCTGTACTGTAGGGATTCAATGAGCATTCTATTAGGCAAAATACAGACAAATTGACCCATTTAACTTTTAAAATGGCCAAAAATCTCCCACCACTGTTATACTTTACCCCACCCCTTAAGTGGACACTTCATTCTCCAGTTACCAGTCCAAACCTATTCTCAGCTCCCAAGGGCTTGCTTCATTCCTTCTTTCCAACCGGATAACTTATAATCCTTGAACCGACTTTCACAGTGATACTTAGAGATAGAGATTTCTCCTTCTAGCCAAAGCTAAGCAAAACTCCTAGTCCTCGTTAAATCTTCATGAACTTGGCCACCTTATCCGACTGTGATCTCCCATCCACATTCTCCGTGGTCATTAATAGAGATTAGCTCCTCTCTCTCCCTTGGAATTCAATAGATAGTTTAAAGTATAACTGCTTATTAAGGCTGGCATTCCTAACACCTCCCTGTCAGGCTTGGAAACGAAGGCCTCGATTTTCGCTCGCGAGGTGGACTTGCAGAGTTGGGAAATTTTCGGGCTTGCCAGACCTGCCATGGGAAAATCTCCTTGAATGGCTGGGATATTTGCTCCGGTGGGGAGCATGGTGCGGGGCATGATAAAATTGGCTCGTCAACCCTGGAAGCAGTTTGGGGTCCTGCAAAGGGAACATGTCTCAGGTGCAGTATAAAGAAATGTGGATGTCCACTGTGATGCACTGCCATATTCAAGAGATTTGTCCCTGTTGGCAGCATGTAAGAGCCTCGCATCATTCTGTGTTGTATTTTGCTGGTCAAGAGGGCCAACAATACGAGGGAGATGTTGCAGACTGGGGGTGGGTCAACGAGGCGATGGACGATTAGAAATATCGAGGAGGCAGCCATGGAAATCATAAGGGCTCCCACTCAGCTGGTTGTCAGGGATGGACCCAATGCTAAAGGTGGTGGTCGAGGCATTTGGTACATGACGGTAATGATGCAAAGGATCCTGTTAATGCACGAAGCAAAAAGGGATGTTGGGATGAGGGATGTGCAGAAGCTAGATCGCATGGTAAGGGCACCACAGTTATGGTTGAATGCAATTGCATTTAGGCAATATCAGAACGTGCTCTCATAATGTGAAAAGCTAAATATCATGGCCGACTTTTGTGTCTCATACAGGTCCCAGCGGCACTCGCTCCTACCTCACCCCAACCTCAGGCTGCCTCATCCCTCAGGTATCAGGAAGAGTTGTCCGAGGCAACATCACAACTGACCAGCTCATATTGCGCCAACACAGATACGGGCATACTGGAGGGATCTGGCACGTGTTTGGAGTTGGAGGCACATGGTGAAGGGCACCGCATCAGAGTGCAGGAGAAAGTGTCTAAGTCTGAGGCATCTGTGCACAGTCGCCCTCGCAGGAGGGGGGGGGGGGGGGGGGGGGGGGACACTCCTGCTGATGCTGAGTAAGTGGGGCCTCAGGAGTCACCTTATGGGGCACAGTTATAGGGCACCAGCAGCAGATCACAGAATCACAGAATTGTTACAGCACAGAAGGTGACCCTTCAAGCCTATGATGTCTGCACTGGCCACCAAGCACCTATTTATTCTAATCCCATTTTCCAGCACTTAGTCCATAGCATGTATGCCGTGGCATTTCAAATGCTCATCTCAATGCTTCTTAAATGTTGAGTGTTCCCGCCTCTACCACCCTTCAGTCAGTGAGTTCCAGATTCCCACCTGCCTCTGCGTGAAAAAGCTTTTCCTCAAATCCCCTCTTAATCTCCTTCTGCTGACCTTTAATCTATGCCCCCTGGTTATTGACCCCTCTATCTACCCTATCTGTGTCCCACATAATTTTACATACCTCAATCAGGTTCCCCCCTCAGCATTCTCTACTCTAAGGAAAACAACAGGGGTTGGAGCTCGTCACATGACCCTGTTCACGTCTCCATCTTACATTAAATTAAACAAGACAGATCCAAAACATAACACTGCTGCCTCACAGCGCCAGGGACCCAGGTTCGATTCTCGCCTTGAGTCACTGTCTGTGCGGAGTTTGCACGTTCTCCCCGTGTCTGTGAGGGTTTCCTCCGGGTGCTCCGGTTTCCTCCCACAGTCTGAAAGACGTGCTGGTTAGGTGCATTGGCCATGCTAAATTCTCCCTCAGTGTACCCGAACAGGTGCCGGAGTGTGGCGACTGGGGGATTTTCACAGTAACTTCATTGCTGTGTTAATGTAAGCCTGTTTGTGACACTAATAAATAAACTTTAAAACTGACTCCATATTACATTAAATGAAACTGACAGACCCAAAATGTAACAAACCTAAGCTCCACACTTGTAACAGCATGAAAGTGTGGGTGTTTAGCACTTTTTCTCTTTTATCACATTGTATAGCCTCCCCCCAACTTCCTTCTACTTCCTTCAACTTTTTATTGAATCTAAAGGAAAGAACAATGTGGTCCAGCTCTGAAATAATTGTCCACTTGGTTCCACTTAAGGGAAAGCAGCAGCTCTTTTAACGAGCTGCTATTCCTGAAATCTCAATTAAACCCTGTTGCTCTCCCTCACAATGAGCAGATCTTGTGTTATGGTATGTGGTCAAAACACAGCCAGCCATCAGCAATCCTACCATTCTTAAAGTTTATTTATTAGTCACAAGTAGGCTTCCATTCACACTGCAATGAAGTTACTGTGAAAATCCCACTAGTCGCCACACTCCGGTGCCTGTTCAGGTACACTGAAGGAGAATTTAACATGGTCAATGCACCTAACCTGCACATCTTTGGACTGTGGGAGGAAACCGAAACATCCGGAGGAAACCCACGCAGACACAGGGAGAATGTGCAAACACCACACTGACAGTGACTCAAGCCAAGAATTGAACCTAGGTCCCTGGTGCTGTGAGGCAGCAGTGCTAACCACTGTGTCACCGTGCCACCCCATGCCACCATGCCAGCACTGCATGATCACTACCACAATCTTTGTTATTCTTGCTCATGAAGCTTGAGATGGATTAGTATTTAAGTTAGAAAATTACTTGTTTGGGAAAAACAAAGTAAAATAATCAACACTCTCTGAGGGTTAAGGACTTACCATTCATTGGCTTTATCTCCACATTAAGACTTTCCTTTTAAAGCATAAATTTAAAATGATTTTCTGCTGCATGAGTTACTTTACCCTGATGTACGTGTTTCGAATTACTTTCAAATCCCTGATTGAACAGTTGTAATGATCTCTGCTGATATCTCTGCGATACATGTGGGTAAAGTTGTTTAGTTGTTTTTTGCCTGTTCATTTTTTTTCTGTCATCACAAGGGAGAATTATTTTGCAATTTCCTTAAGCAGTCTGTTATTGGATTGATTGTGCTTTATGGGTGTATATCTCTAACAGAAGACTTGGTAGCTATGAGTTGCACTGGAACAATTAAACAAAATTGTATTGGAACCCTGCGACAGTACCTTCTTTAACTCTGATAATAGCATTATGCCAGTAAGGGGATAGATACAAAGCCTCCATCATATAATGCCTTCTACACAAATAGGATGTTGTATGTGTGAGAGATAGAAATGACCATTACCAATGTTAATGCATAGGCACCGCTGAACAAATGATCCTTTCCATTATTTTAATATGGATATTGGCCAGTTTATTTGAAACATATTAACATCTCCATTAAAACAACAAAGCTTTTCGGAGAGCACGCAATGGCTTTGCTGGCTGCAATGTACACCGTCGAAAGATGTCCACATTTTTGAAGCAACTAATTAGTCTCCTTTGCTTGTTCGGTAGAAATATCTATTTAAAAATGTTCAAATACCAGCTATGCTCAAGTAAACTTTAAAATATACGATTCTCCACAAAAATTCTCTTTCTGCACTATTAGAAATAGAACAACCAAGGACCTCTTTTAATTTAAGCCACAGTAACAGTGCTACATTTGCAAATAGGATAACATGGGTTTAACCATCTCAGAACAAAACCCTTTTTTTAGGAAAGTAAGGGTACACAGCCACTGCTTCATGTTCCCAGCTCGACAGATGAGAGAGAGAGTAAAATAAAAGTGGAGCCAATCAATTCTCTGTGGTGAACTCCATTTCATGGGTTAGTGAGAGATGGGCAGCTTGTACGAGGCAGAGGGGCTCAGCAGGAGAGGGTTATTAAATGCTGTTCTGTTTGGAGTCTATTTAGAATCAGTGTTTGCTGTTACAGTTGAAAAGTAGCAAGGCTTTTCGGTGAAAAAAAAAATGGTGCTTGACACAAGTGCCCTCAATCTAAGCCAGGCTGTGAAAGTGAGCCTCAAAGATGAAGGTAGGATGAGCTGGAGTTAAGTGCCCCAGGCTCTTACCTAGCTTTTGATGGGTAAGTCTGCAGCAAGCACTGCCTCAGTGGTTTTAACTCAAATCACAGTGGTGGAATAAGCTCATTGCAACACAGTTAACTGGGCGAATGGATAAGCATTCACTTCTAACTCTAATATACTTTCTACATTAAGTAGCAGAGTAAGGGAGAGAGGGATAGTGACCTTTCAAATTCCTGCTCTGAGACAAGCCTGGAGTGCAAACCGGAAGTGATTATCTGGGTGGAGCTGGTAATTGAAGCCACTGTGCAATTTGCCCAACTGTCCGTGTGGGAATGCAGCATTAAAGCCTTTTAACCTTAATAAACTAAGTTGCAGTGACTGGAAAACTGCTGTGTGTGGAGGCAGTTTTCCACCACTGTTTAATGACAACATAACTGGAGACAGATGCTGAAACTGGTGGAGGACCAGTCAGCCGCAACCCTCAGTAGTTTTCCCTTTCTGCTCTACTCCCTTGTTTCGCAGCCAAAGTAAGGGGATGGAGTTCATTATTTTCTTGCTGTTGCATGTTGTGACCTTATTAATGAACTTTCAGAGAAAGATGCAATAGTTTTCCACCGGGTATGGGGAATTAGAAGGACATGCTAGGAATTAGCTCATCCACTGAGTCGCAGTGAATTCAAAACACTGCAACAGCTTATCTCTTTGACAGAGTGTGTGTTCACACAGATTTGTTGCACGCTGTTACACTAACTGGTGTTAACATTGGTGTTAGCGGGATAGCCAGAGTGCTGGCCGTACCAAAGGGGACATTTTGGACAGTGTGAGCCACAGTGCATGGTGGAACGAATAGGCCTTCTCTTGTTATTAAAGTCCCTGAAGTGCACTGTTTCCAAATGTTCAATCCAGTGCTTCCTCTCTTCTCCACACTGACGGTCAGAATCATAGTCACGGCCAGAGTCATGGATTAAAAAATCATGTGATCACTGAATCAACCTCGTGGCCTTTTCCTCATGTTCCTTTGCTTCAGACCTATACTTTCCTTTTGTTGCATTTCTCCTCTTAAGGATAATTGCTGCCATTTATAGGAACCTTGTCTGCACTGAGATCACACATGTGTCCCGTGTCATTGTTCAAAAGGGATGGTATGGTCACAACTAGGTCCTTTTGCCCAGTAATGACCTCCAGTGCTTTTTTTAAGCATTGAGTAAGCTGAATCCATGACTTTAAAGGCAAGTAGGAACATCAGCACTGCCAAATGAAAACCAAATTCTAGCATTTCGCGTTTGACATGCCAGCATGTCTTTCAAGCAAACAAAGCAGTCAGGCTCAATACTCAGAAGCAAGGGTGGCATGGTGGCACAGTGGTTAGCATTGCTGCCTCACAGCATTAGCAACCTGGGTTCTATTCCAGCCTTGGGTGACTGCTCTCCCCGTGTCTGCGTGGGTTTCCTCCGGGTGCTCTGGTTTCCTCCCACAGTCCAAAGATGTGCAGGTTAGGTGGATTGGCCATGCTAAATTGCCCCTTAGTGTCAGGGGATTAGCAGGGTAAATAGGTGGAGTTAAGGGGATAGAGCCTGGGTGGGATTGTTGTCAGTGTAGTCTGGATGGGCTAAAAGGCCTCCTTCTGCAGTGTAGAGATTCTATGATTCTAATCCTTTTTGCTGTGGGGGCTCTGGTTATACGCCTTCCAAAAATCTAGTCATTGAAATTGAACTTTGTACACCAGGCAGTAATACTTTACACTTTATTCCGAGTTTTCATGACTAGCTCTTAGTAATAAGGTTAGAGTGGTATTGTGCTACTTGCATTGTGTGTAGATCTCTCTGCAAATTCTTGTCACAAGCCTGTATCTACACAAGAATGTTCTGTTACATTTTTCTTAATCAATATACTTTACAAAGTAAAAACCTGATGTCTGTATTAACCAAATGAAATTGTGTGCAGAATTCTTTTAAAACATGCAAACTAGTATCATTGTTGGTTAATCCTCGCAAAGTACAGAGCAAATAATTTTGCTTTGATTTGTTTTATTTTTAGCATTGTGACACAATCTAGTATTCTATCCCCTCAGGTAGCTGAATTTGCTATGAGATTTCTTGTGACCAGTTGTGTGCAAGGTTTAAATGGGCTATTATTATTAATGCAAATTACCATATGGACATATAAACAGGCTGCTTGAAGAATACCTAGGACATAGTCACACTCTAACTGCAGCATTAACATAGAACATTACAGCACAGAACAGGCCCTTCGGCCCACGATGTTGTGCCGAGCTTTATCTGAAACCAAGATCAAGCTATCTCACTCCCTATCATCCTGGTGTGCTCCATGTGCCTATCCAATAACCGCTTAACTGTTCCTAAAGTGTCTGACTCCACTATCACTGCAGGCAGTCCATTCCACACCCTAACCACTCTCTGCGTAAAGAACCTACCTCTGATATCCTTCCTGTATCTCCCACCACGAACCCTATAGTTATGCCCCCTTGTAATAGCTCCATCCATCCGAGGAAATAGTCTTTGAACGTTCACTCTATCTATCCCCTTCATCATTTTATAAACCTCTATTAAGTCTCCCCTCAGCCTCCTCCGCTCCAGAGAGAACAGCCCTAGCTCCCTCAACCTTTCCTCATAAGACCTACCCTCCAAACCAGGCAGCATCCTGGTAAATCTCCTCTGCACTCTTTCCAGTGCTTCCACATCCTTCTTATAGTGAGGTGACCAGAACTGCACACAATATTCCAAATGTGGTCTCACCAAGGTCCTGTACAGTTGCAGCATAACCCCACGGCTCTTAAACTCCAACCCCCTGTTAATAAAAGCTAACACACTATAGGCCTTCTTCACAGCTCTATCCACTTGAGTGGCAACCTTTAGAGATCTGTGGATATGGACCCCAAGATCTCTCTGTTCCTCCACAGTCTTCAGAACCCTACCTTTGACCCTGTAATCCACATTTAAATTAGTCCTATCAAAATGAATCACCTCACATTTATCAGGGTTAAACTCCATTTGCCATTTTTCAGCCCAGCTTTGCATCCTATCTATGTCTCTTTGCAGCCTACAACAGCCCTCCACCTCATCCACTACTCCACCAATCTTGGTGTCATCAGCAAATTTACTGATCCACCCTTCAGCCCCCTCCTCTAAGTCATTAATAAAAATCACAAAGAGCAGAGGACCAAGCACCGATCCCTGCGGCACTCCGCTAGCAACCTGCCTCCAATCCGAAAATTTTCCATCCACCACCACCCTCTGTCTTCGATCAGGCAGCCAGTTACCTATCCAATCGGCCAACTTTCCCTCTATCCCACACCTCCTCACTTTCATCATAAGCCGACCATGGGGGACCTTATCAAACGCCTTACTAAAATCCATGTATATGACATAAACTGCCCTACCCTCATCAACACACTTAGTTATCTCCTCAAAAAATTCAATCAAATTGGTGAGGCACGACTTGCCCTTCACGAATCCGTGCTGACTATCCCGGATTAATCCGCATCTTTCTAAATGGTCGTAAATCCCATCTCTAAGGACCTTTTCCATCAATTTACCAACCACCGAGGTAAGACTAACCGGTCTATAATTACCAGGGTCATTTCTATTCCCTTTCTTAAACAGAGGAACAACATTCGCCATTCTCCAGTCCTCTGGCACCATCCCCGAAGGATGCGAGGACCCAAAGATCAAAGCCAAAGGCTCTGCAATCTCATCCCTTGCCTCCCAAAGAATCCTAGGATACATTTAATCAGGCCCAGGGGACTTATCGATCTTCAGTTTATTCAAAACTGCCAGGACATCCTCCCTCCGAACATCTATTTCCTCCAGCCTATTAGCCTGTAACACCTTCTCTTCCTCAAAAACATGGCCCCTCTCCTTGGTGAACACTGAAGAAAAGTATTCATTCATCACCTCGCCTATCTCTACTGACTCCATACACAAGTTCCCACTACTGTCCTTGACCGGCCCTAACCTCACCCTGGTCATTCCTTTATTCCTCACATAAGAGTAAAAAGCCTTGGGGTTTTCCTTGATCCGACCCGCCAAGGACTTCTCGTGTCCCCTCCTAGCTCTCCTAAGCCCCTTTTTCAGCTCATTCCTTGCTAACTTGTAACCCTCAATCGAGCCATCTGAACCTTGTTTCCTCATCCCTACATAAGCTTCCCTCTTCCTTTTCACAAGACATTCCACCTCTTTCGTGAACCATGGTTCCCTCACTCGGCCATTTCCTCCCTGCCTGACAGGGACATACCTATCAAGGACACCCAGTATTTGTTTCTTGAAAAAGTTCCACTTTTCATTAGTTCCTTTCTCTGACAGTTTCTGTTCCCAACTTATGCCCCCTAATTCTTGCCTAATCGCATCATAATTACCTCTCCCTCAATTGCATGAGATGGTTTAACTCTGTAACCAAGTTAAAGTATAGATAAAATCAGAATTTGGACTGAAGCAAAGAGACTCATCTTGAAGGAGAAAGTCTCCCTCTGCTTTGTCTTAGAGACAGTCCAGGCCTCAATGTATGCTCTGCTTTGCACAGGTTGAGTGCAGAGGTGAACCATATACTGCTTCAAACCGATGCCAAACTTGCACTGTGTACACACCATAAAGGTCAACACAGTGAAAAGAGTGTATCAGAAGCTTATTGGGTTGCAAGCTCTGGAGGACGCAGCAAGGCTTATTTCAGTGGGAAAAAAAAACTGGAGTTTCCGGCAGTTTAATTTCTGCTGGAAAAATCAGCCTGACATTGGTGGCATCTCAAAGGCATCTCAGCACATCCATACCCCTTTCAGGTGAAGTGGGAGGATGGAGAGTTGAGAATATCTTGAAATGGCCTTAATTACATTGGAAGGAGATCCCACATTGTCTTAGATTTGCCATTTCTCATGTAATGAAGTTGTAGATCTTTGTTCATCCCAGAGTAAGATGGTGGACATGGAGGATCTTTCTCATTATTGGGGCAAATTTGATTTTTTCTAAATTGTAGTATGTGCTAATGGTTTAAATTTGTGCTCCAAACAAAGAGAGAGTAAAATGAGGTCTGTTCACTCTTGTCATTATAACACACATGAAAAAATGGACAAAGACCAGTTAGTCCATCAAGTGTGTTACTATACTTCTTATACACCTTTGACTGTGTGGCCAAATGCCCCTCCAACTCGATTTTCGAGTTTGCTGATGACACCACCGTAGTGGGTTGGATCTCAAACAATGACAAGACAGAGTACAGGAAAGAGAATCTGGTGAACTGGTGTGATGACAATAATATCTCTCCCTCAATGTCAACAAAACAAAGGAGATAGTCATCGACTTCAGGAAGCGTAGTGAAGGACATGCCCCTGTCTACATCAAGGGGGACAAAGTAGAAATGGTTGAGAGCTTCAAGTTTTTAGGTGTCCAGATCACCAACAACCTATCCTGGTCCCTCCATGCCGACACTATGGTTAAGAAAGCCCACCAATGCCTCTACTTTCTCAGAAGACTAAGGAAATCTGGCATGTCAGCTACGACTCTCACCAACTTTTACCAATGCACCATAGAAAGCACTCTTTCTGGTTGTATCGCAGCTTGGTATGGCTCCTGCTCTGTCCAAGACCGCAGTAAATGACAAAAGGTCGTGAACAAAGCCAAGTCCATCATTCAAACCAGCCTCCCCCACCCATTGACTCCGTCTACACTTCCTGCTGCCTCAGAAAAGCAGCTAGCATAATCAAGAACCCCACGTACCGTGGACATACTCTCTTCCACCTTCTTCCATTGGGAAAAAGATATAAAAGTCTGGGGACACGTACCAATCGACTCAAGAACAGCTTCTCCCCTGTTGCCTTCAGACTTTTGAATGGACCTACCTTGCATTAAGTTGATCTTTCTCTACACCCTAGCTATGACTGTAACACTACATTCTGCACTCTCTTTTCCTTCTCTTTGAACGGTATTCTTTGTGTAGCACGCAATAAACAATTCTTCCCACTGTATACTAATACATGTGACAACGATAAATCATATCAAATCAGGCATGTTGCAACTTACTAACATGAACTCCAGGGTCTCCTTCTGTGGAAACAATGCCTAGATACCCTTCGAAAATTTGGTCATTGACATTACAGTAAATCCCTTTGATCATTCAATTCTGCCACCTGTTTATTCTCCCTCTCATCTGGAATCCCATGAAGTTTTGCCATGTTGTGCACAATGCTCAGACAGTTTCTTGAAGATGATGTACATTGGAATGCGGGTAGAGTTGGTGGACTCGCTGACTTTGGAGTTTGCAGTAATGAAAAAGAATATCTGCTTTTTCTTGCTGCAGAATATTAGAGACCTGCAGTGCTGATGCTTTCTCCTGAGTTAAGCAGTACTGACTTTTGAGACATGACTTTGGGCAATAGGCGACAGGCTTTGGCAGACACTTGAAGTTAGGACTGAGATAAATTTCCCTTTTTTGCGTGAGATAAAAATGTCAAATTATATCAATACTATTTTGCTAAAGAATGAAAATTTTTAAAGTTTCCATCATACCTGCATCCAGTCCATTTTCCTATAAAGTGTTACGGACAGGAGAGGGATTAATTTAAAGAGCTCCGATTTTCTTCTTTCACTATCTATCCATAAACAGAAAGGTCTTTTTGATTTCCCCTTCATAATCATTTTCCCCAACACTTAATAAACACTCAGCAAACTCCAGATAGGGGTTTATTTATTACACACACAGATACACACACAGACACACACACATACACAACATAGGAAGGGGTTTTGCACCATTTGCCTCTCTTACATTCATACAATAAAAGAGGGATAAGGGAACGGAAGTGGCATAGGGCAAAGACCAAGATAAAATCAGAGTTATGGGCAGGAATTGTACCACCCCGCCCACCACGGGAATTGGAGCGGGCAAAGGGTGGACAGTGGGAAGGTCCGCTGACCTCGGATGGGATTTTACGGTTCCGGGATGAGCACGGCCGTAAAATCCCTCCCATGGTTTCATGTGACTCCAGAATCAAAAGTCCAACCGTGCATTCCTTCAGAGGTTAGCAGGCTGAACCTGTTGCTGGGCAATCCATCTTTCCAGAAGCAATGACTTACCCGATAGAAGAAGAGGTGAATGAGGCTTATAGGCACCAATACACGGGTTCCGCTATTCCAGTAATGTCTAGTGCAGGTGAGGGCCAGGCAATTTACATGGACAGCGTTCTTTCTGCTATGTACCTTCCGCTTCTTCTCCTGAGCTTTGGACAAATTATGTATTTTTCCAGGTCTGGAACCTTGAGAGGTTTAACAGAGGAGTCATGGTCCCTTTTGTCTTGACGACATACCGTCTCCCTGGCCACAGCTCTGCCTGAGAAATGTAAGGGGTGTTGATGCATTTCTTTGTAGTCACAGGGGAACATTGGCGCTCTTTAAAGATAACGAGATCCCTGCAGGTTTTCTGAAGGCTAGAAACTCCTCATGGCCAGTCAGGCATGTCAGAGTAAAGCCTTAAGCCTTTGTCCAGTTTTAAAAGAAAACAATAATTTAATAAAGCAGCCTTCCTGTCTCCTGGACGAGACAAAATGTTCTGACACTACCAGTGCTGATTTGTCCCAAATCCTGAAATGTGTAATGTATTTGTACAACAAGTAGCCTGCTGAGTGCAAATAAAAAAAGACTCACAATTAAATAACACTTTTCACAACCAAAAGACATCTCAAAGGCAACAAAAACAGAAAATGCTGGGAAATCTCAGCAGGTCTGACAGCATCTGTGGAGAGAGAATAGAGCCAACGTTTTGAGTCAGGATGACCCTTTGTTAGAACTGTCTCATAGTGTCTTACTGCGAATGAAGTACACTGTTGCAATGTAGGAAACGTGGTAACCAATTTGTGCACAGCAAGCTACCACAAATAGCAATGTGATAATGAGCAGATCGTCTGCTTTTTTCTGTGAGGTGATGAATGAGGGATATATATGGCCAGGACATTGGGGATAACTCCCCTACTTTGTTTTTTTAAAAATGAAATTTAGGATTGTTACATCCACTCGAGGACAGATGGACCCTTGGTTTAACTTCTCATCTGATAAGTTGCCCGATGCAAAATGCCAGGTAATGTTTGGATTGTTGTAGGCCCTTTACACTAGGTCCACTGCAGTTTTAAAATGTTACTGAGTTAACCAACAAAGCATCAGGTAATGCAGCATAATGATTTAGGGTGAATCAGGATGACCCTTCGACTCAAAACGTTGGCTCTATCCTCTCTCCACAGATGCTGTCAGACCTGCTGAGATTTTCCAGCACTTTCTGTTTTTGTTTCAGGTTCCAGCGTCCGCAGTATTTTTTTTATATTATGGTTGAAATTTCCATGGTTAGAGAGCATGGCAGATATTATAACCTCCTTTAAATGTAGCGTGTGCAAATATAGCGCGCAGTGGCATAGTAGTTAACACTGCTGCCTCAAGCACCAGGGACCCGGGTTCAATTCTGGCCTCGGATAACTGTGTGGAGTTTGCACATTCTCCCCGTGTCTGTGTGGGTTTCCTCTGGGTGCTCCGGTTTCTTCCCACAGTCCAAAGGTGTGTGTGTTAGGTAGATTGGCCATGCTAAATTGCCCTTTAGTGTCCCAAGATGTGTAAGTTAGGGGGAGTAGCGGTGTAAATACATGGGGGTTACAGGGATAGGGGCTAGGTGGGATTGTTGTTGGTGCAGGCTTGATGGACCAAAGGGCCCATCTGTGCTGCAGGGATTCTATGATTCTATAACAGCTCAGAAACACTAGACCTAATGAGCTTTCTTATTGTAATTAAGCTCACCCTTAATAGTTGCTTTGATGACTGTGTGACAGTGCGGATAGACTAAACTCGTTGAAAATGCAGCAGTGTGTAAGAGGATGAATCAGAATTGTGGGATTTTTATAATGTTTGGATGAATGTATACTGATTCATTTAAAAAGAAAGACATAAAGGCAGAAGCAGTTAGATTCCTCAACTCCTTAAAAAAACCAAAGATAAATCTCAAATGAGGCAAGTTGCCATTCACGGACACTGATACAGCACTGAACCATGTCGGGGAATTGGAGGAGCTGTGCAGCCACCAGGTAATCCCAACTTCATTCATTGAACCTTGCTGGACAATAAAGGAGACTACTGACTCCAGGCAGCCTTTAATCAGGAAACCCAGACCGCAGCTAATTATATTGCTCCAGGTCTGCATAATCAAATTGGCCATATCTACAGGTTCAGATGAAGTCTTCTATCTACACAAGGGTTTACAGCTGAATGTTATGATGAATAATATTCCTGCCCATGATTTTATTCAAAGATAACTGATTGCTTTCTTCGTAACCAGGACTTTTTTTTTAAAAAGCAGAAAAATACATTTAATATTCCGTTATAATTCTTGCCTGTCAGCACGGCTTTAACTGAAATATAGTGTGCTGTGTTTTACTTCATTAAGTCTGACGTTCTTTAAATTGCACAATTTATAAAAATACCGCAAAAACAAGATTTAGCCATTATCTGAAACACTATGGAAACAGTACATTTTATAATGCACACACACAATGGACTGCAAAATGGGTAATGAACAAACTGATGTAAAATATGCCATGATTCATACTGCAGTACAGGGTTACTTATTGCCTTTGTTCGGTGTTGTTCAAAAAGGCTTTGCTTAAGGAAAATATGATCAGAATCACTTTGGTTCCAAATGATCAATTATGCAACCAGAAGTGATCTGCTGGGAAGGTTAATTACCTCCAGATTAGCAGGGTATACCGCCTATGGCTTCTCATTCTCCTATTCGTCTTGTAGCACAGTGGGGTTGCATCCCTGATTTTGAGTCAGAAGTTCTGGCTTCAAGTTCCACTCCAGGACTTGTTGACTTAGGAAGATGTGTTCATAAGGTGGCCCAGTCCATCACTCAAACCAGGCTCCCATCCATTGCCACTGCCTACATTTCCCGCTGCCTCAGAAAAGCAGCCAGCATAATCAAGGACCCCACGCACCCCAAACATTCTCTCTTCCACTTTCTTCCGTCAGGAAAAATATACAAAAGTCTGAGACCACGTACCAACCGAGTCAAAAACAACTTCTTCCCTGCTGCTGTCAAACTTTTGAATGGACCTACCTCGCAAAAAGTTGATCTTTCTCTAAATCCTAGCTATGACTGTAACACTACATTCTGCACTCTCTCCTTTCCTTCTCTATTAACGGTATGCTTTGTTTGTAAAGCATGCAAGAAACAATACTTTTCACTGTATATTAATATATGTGACAATAATAAATCAAATCAAAGCAAAGCAGATGGAGGATCAATTTGTAAAACCTTCCAATGCATGTTAATAGTAGGTGGTATGATTCACAGAATCCCTACAGGGCAGAAGGAGGCCATTCAGCCCATCAAGCCTGCACCGACAACAATCCCACCCTATCCCTATAACCCACATATTTACCCTACTAATCCCCCTGATGGTGATCAGCACTGTTGCTTCACAGAACCAGAAATACAGGTTCAATTCCAGCCTTGGGTCGCTATATGCGTGAGGCAGCAGTGCTAACCACCGTGCCGCTGCCGAATGTTGAGAGAGATTCCCGGTCAACTATGTGATGGAAAGAATATTGAAACCTCCCCCATCACTGTAAATTGCTCTAGGCTATAACATGTATGTGAGAATGTATGTCGCCACAGCAAGGTTGGTTGGTTCAGTTGGCTGGACGGACGTGTGGATCAAATTGATACCAACAGCACAGAGTTCAATTCCCACTGTGGCTGGGTGGATTCGGGACCTGCCTCCATGCCCTACACATGATGGAGATCAAGGTGCTATGAGTCAGACCTGCATTTGGGTACAGAACTTAAAGATGATTCAAGGTTCAGTAAGTAAAACAAAGTAAATGTTCAATTATGGTTGCTGATCCCGTCAAGTAATTTCCACACGATCCTCCTCTCTACCATCTGTGCACATATCCCCCCCTTTTCCTTTAACTCTCTCTCTCTCACTTCACCCTCCCACACATGGAGGTAGAATCTAATTGAGGTGCTGGGGGTCTCGCAGAGCTGCCGAGAGACCCATGCTGCCTCTTTTTGGGAAGACCTGCTGAACCACAAGCCAACCAGGCCTTTCCCCGGAATCGAGACTCAAGGTGTGGATTCTCACCAACCGAGAACTGGTGCCCAGCCGCTGCCCAGAGCCGCTTGTGCTCAGCAGGACCACGGGGCTGTGGTGGCTGCTGCTGGAAGGACAGGCACTGGAGTCCCATGATCACAGAGTGACTCAGGCCACAGGCTCTTTTCTGATGGCCAGCCCCTCAATCAAGCATTCACTGTCTTTGATCGAGGGAACCCCCCCGAGGTGACAACCTGACCATGTGGTTTGAGTTGTTGGGCATGCCACATTGCGACAGGCCCAGTTGAAGCTGGGTTAACATCAGCAGTGGTGGGCTGAGGCCTTTCGGTGGTCATTAAGTGGCCACATAAGGGCCTCAATTGTTGACCATGGATCTTCCCACCCAGAACTTAACTCTGCGGAGGTGGGAAGACAGCAGGCTTCAGGTGCGCCACCACCCTGTCTAATTAAATGCCTCTCTCACCTACATGCTCACCACTGGAGAGAGCAGAAAATTCTGCCCAAATAATGAGATACTGATTATACAACATGCTGTCACATGGAAACAGTAAATGGAGTTTCGCAATCTCCCATGATCAGATTAAGGAGTTACTG
Organism: Mustelus asterias; assembly: GCF_964213995.1. Classification (NCBI taxonomy): domain Eukaryota; kingdom Metazoa; phylum Chordata; class Chondrichthyes; order Carcharhiniformes; family Triakidae; genus Mustelus; species Mustelus asterias. The sequence continues at coordinate 83,841,181 of NC_135812.1, read as the reverse complement.
AGGTCTGCTCTACCAGACCTGCCATCTTTCAGGGTAAAGGTGACACGGACGGAAACTTTGGAATAGTTGCCTGCCCAATTTCTTGTTAAAATTTCAGCATGTAAAAGTTGGAATACAGCCGGAAGACACATCCAATTCCTGCTACACCATCTACACATCCCCCTCCGCCCTCCCTCACCCAGACTGGTGGATATGAGTCTGACCAACGCCCACTCAATGGATGCCTGTAATTCCGCACTCTCTAAAAGACTGTAGCTCATAGTATAATCTGAAAGAGTAATACGCTTCATCTCTACTCATGCTGAATCATTCTGTCTCCCGACTGGTGTGAAAAGACTGGGATGCTCATCGAGTATAAATGAAATTGGATATTCGTTTCTGTTTAGTTTGCAAAAAAAAAGTTAACTGCATGTGGGAGCACATCACAGAGTTGTCCATTTCAAATTCTGCCTTGATGTATGATTATGGAACATCTGTCGTTTCAGATTTGAAATGTGCGAGTGCAGCAAACAGTAAGAAGATTGTCCATTATCATAACTCACTGGCCTCTCCTGAGACACTCACTCTCAGCTGTTCTCATTCTCCACTGACAGCATTAGGTAATACACTTCAAATGGTACCATACAGCACAATAACCGACAATTTATCTCCAGTAAACTAGAAGACAAGTTTCACTCTTTTCTTTTAATACTTGCAAGCTGTCTCTTTCACTTACTAAACATTGGTCAGAGCAGCACAATGGAAAGGTGCAGTGATGCTTACTTTGTCCCCCGAAGTTCGCACTCGTCCCTTAGCCTATCAGACTTTACCAACAGCTTTCTGCGGAACGATATCGGGTTTTTGCTACCATAATATGAGTTAACCCACCTTTTCCTTCAGAATCAGTGATCACCAGATCCTTCAGCAGAATTTTAATGGCCAATCCTAGCACTGAGATTTCAGCATTCCTTTTGCATTGGCTATCAATTAATATTTTTTATTCATTCGTGGGACATGGGTGTCACTGGCTGGCCTGCCTTTGTTGCCCATCCCTAGTTGCCCGAGTGCAGTTGAAAGTCAACCACATTGTTGTGGCTCTGGAATCACATGTAGGCCAGACCCGGTGAGGACTGGAGATTTCCTTCCCCGAAGGAACCAGATGGGTTTTTCCGACAATCGACAATGGTTTCATGGTCATCAGTAGATGGCATATATTCTAGTGTGGCGAAAGAAACCAAGGTGAACATTCCTGAGAGCTGTCTATCGTCCGGGAACAAACTCAAGTATTAGTGAGGATCCTCAGAACTAACAGCAAATCGACATGGTGCTAATTTTTTTATAACACCAACAAATCTATCACCGAGAATTACAGAATTTTTTTGCGTCAATAGCCAACGAATTGATGGAATCTATTCTCAGGATGGAGTAAGCCAGTGAAGATTTAAGCTAACAATTTAGTAGAAATCAACAAAACTGTATTTAGAAGAGGATGGCCATGCTTGGCAAAACATCTCAATAGACTCAGGGAAGATATGAATAGATAGTTAAATACCTGATGGTACTGGGTATTCAGACTTTCAAAAAGTATGACGCAGTTTCACAAGAAAGACTTCCACATGAACTGAATGCCAACGACATGCAAGATAGAACAGAGGACTCAAGAACAGGCAGAGCACCCGTGGAAGATGCAGAACCAAAATGGGGAGTTACTGAGCGAAATTCCACAGGAAGCAATGATTTCTATCCAATATGAATCATGTGGTTACCAAAAACAACTATGTGATTGTCAGATTTGCTGATGGCACCACAGCAGGGCAATTAAAAATGCAGTTAAAGAATTACAGGCGATTTCAATTGCTGATGCAAACGGTCAAATAATTGACAAATTGAGCTTAATGTTGAGAAATGTAAATTGTACCACGCTGTGTTTTTTAAAAAATGTCATAAGTATGCAATAAATGGAATAGAATCATTTCAGGGGAGCTTAGAAAGCAGCCTGGGCATAATAATAGATTCAACACTTACAATGTCTGCACAATGTAGAAAAGTAATTAAAAAAAACAATAATTGGAGGTTAGAATATATTGCCACAAGTGAAGACGACAAACTTGTTGAAGTTATGCTAAATCTTGCAAAGTACTCATGAGACCTTATTCTATTCTGGCCAGCATGCACAAGGTTATTCATTTTTAAATAGAGGGTATTTTTACCTCCTTCAATGGCTTTGGCCGGAATCTTATCACCGTTCATGCCGGCGGGATTTTCCCATACCGTTGCAGTGAATGCAGATTTAGCCGGCCGCCAAATTCTTTGGCTGCAGCGGGAGCGTGGCATGAACGGTGGGTAAGATCGCACCCTTTGGGTCAGGTGAGAAGTTAAAAGGTTAAAAATCTGATACAGGAATCCAACATGTCACAGACACATCCATTTCAGCTCAAACAGAAGAGAGACAAGGGATGGGCAACCCATCATTCTGATGAGCTGGGTCAATCATGGAAAGAATATGAGGCTGCGTGCTTCTATTTTAAACAGCGTTTCTCATTTGAATCCATGTCACCTGGGCTAGATCCATTCGCTAAGTGCCTTTTACAGCACTGCTTGTGGACCAGGAGAAGCCAGAGTGTTTCATCTCAGTCAAACAAGTTTACCTTGTAAACAACCCCACCTACACAATTTCTATCGACCAGCCCTCCCCATTACTAACTCCACACGCACCCCTCCCATGATTTCCAACACCTCATAATTAACCACTGACCTAACCCACAATCTCCAACTCTCCCCTGATCTCTGAAACCCACTCCTGGTATCTCCAATCATGCTTTATCCAACCCTAACCTGCAATTTCTACCTGCAGCAACCACAAAACTTAACTGATCTTTGGCTGCATATTTTTCAGGAGAACAATCTTCTGAACCCTGTCAAACCAAGTAAAAGCTGTCAACAGCAGTGACTATGGGGCTGGAAGTCAGTTTTTAAAAAAAACCAAACACCATAGTGGAAAATCCACACCTTATTTGGGGAGACCCAAACTCCTGGATTGGCACCTTCACTTACTATGTTTAAATAAAGGTCCAGCCTATTGAGTGGGTTGTGTATAAAATTATGAAAGGCATAGATAGGGTGAACGGTGGGAAGCTTTTCCCCAGTTCGGTGGTGACGTTCACGAGGGGTCATAGGTTCAAGGTGAAGGGGGGGAGGTTTAACACAGATATCAGAAGGACATATGTTACACAGAGGGTGGTGGGGGCCTGGAATGTGCTGCCAGGCAAGGTGGTGGAGGCGGACACACTGGGAACGTTTAAGACTTATCTAGATAGCCACATGAACGGAGTGGGAATGGAGGGATACAAAAGAATGGTCTAGTTTGGACCAGGGAGCGGCACGGGCTTGGAGGGCCGAAGGGCCTGTTCCTGTGCTGTATTGTTCTTTGTTCTTCGATCACTGGCATTGCAACGCACCTCCATTAAAACCAGAATTGGATGGGGTCGAGGCATGTTAGACATTTACCCAACTGACCAAACCCACCCATTTTTGGTTGGCTCCTATAGCACTGAAACAGCCCATATGGTTAAGGTAGCAGCTGAAATATGATAAACCTTTCAAACAAATAAAATCAATTCTTTTGAACATCATGGAATTTTTAAATGTTCCTCTGGGGGAATGAGACTCCACATTTGTAAAATGAGTTTTTCAAGCCAGAGAGGTTGTTGAACAGTATGCTGTTAAAGCTTAGTCCCTCCAGATCGGAGGGGACTTAACATTTTCAATGGTTTTTCGATCAAAACTAGTACGCAAGAATTTGAAGTTCATCGTAAATCATTGATTCAATGTTGAACATATTTGTGAAAATCAAAATAAAGGAGAAGCTGTCTATTACTCACATCAACTTCTGGGTTTCTGCATTTAACCGCGCATGTGTGGATGCCAGATGTTGCTCTTAATTTTACACAGTAATGGCCACTAGCGTTGACAGCTTTGTTGTTGTAATTTCTAGGTTAGTATAAAATAAATTTAAAACAGATATATGGGAACCATTGCCATCTGTTTTGTGCCTGAGAGATGGATGTGAGTCAATCAAATTTATAGGCTGATGTGTTGATTTACATAGTCATTACCAACTTTGTAGATGCAGGAACCTTACCTAGTGGGATATGTGGTAAATAATTGCTTTCCTGAGAACGAGTGCATGGTGGCAATTCTGGTGCTCTGTGCCTATCCCTCAAAGCACCACCCATTTAAAATGTAGGAAAAAGGAAGAGCCCAAGTTCCTGGTGGCCTCAGAACGCAAAGCTCAGAACTGAAGGCACGAAGTTGCCCCAATGACTCCGGGGTTACTGGTGCTTTGGATCAGGTATCACGTGTGGAGGGTGGGTTGACCCGCGAAGAGGGCACAATTTTCAGCTTCAATTAATTTGTTTGAGGATTAGAGAGGTTTTATGCAGAGTTTTCCTTCAAAAGATTAAATAGGTGTGAAATGGAGTCCACGATGAGGCAAACTATGCAGGGAGTGGATCTTAACCATTCTTCTTTTGTGCTATCTTGTGTTTGTAGGTCCCACACTGCAGGCAATATAGAGTTAAGACATATTTCTGTCATCTCGGGAGACACAGAAGTATATAGAACAAAAATCGAGAAGTAATAAGTTCCAGCATGTTGGCAGCTTTGGACTACATTAAAACTAACTCAATATACAATTTCTGATAGGAGTTCAAATAGGCTGAGATATTGAAGAAATTCACTTGCGGAGACTTTTTCCGTCTTTGGAAAAGTTGCTCATTGTTTTATACAGGCTACACAATTGCCTCATTCGAACCGCAAAGAGAAAAGCTGCTGAACCAGCAGAGTCTGAGCCCCTGGCGCCTGCTGGAACCTTCCCTGATAAATCGATTCAGTGTGTGGAGAGTAAACAGGGAGCTACACTTGACAAGGAAGATAAAGGGCAGTTACAACATGCAATTTGTATGATTGAGGCAATCAGACCACAGGAAAAAAAGATTGCAAAGCATGTCAGCACAGTCGGTGTATTGAATGTAACAGAGCAATAGGAGCAAATGAAATTCACCAGATCACTGCCACCTGCTTAATTAGGCCTGTCCATCAAACCTAACAGGCAAATGTTGTAAAAGCACAATCTGATTGCGATCTGTGCTCATGTCGAGATGCACAGCCTCTTGTATTAGCCTTTTATACATCCTTCCCAATATCTGGGAATTTCCCAGATTTATCTGGATTTATCACATTCCCTCGCAACCCTTACAAGTCTCACAATGAAAATTGCTAGTTGCAGGATTTGTGATAAAAGCAAGTCATATGCCAGCCAGTGATTCTACGATGGAGCTATGATGCTAAATGTACCGTCTGAGATTTCTCATTGAGCGCAACCATTCAAAGAGATTCCATACTGACGCCCAGATGTGTGAGAATCTCTCATTACTCAAAGCGTTTCTTTCTTAGCCAAGAAGGACAGGTCTTTTAGATCAACATCAGGTATTTCACAATGAAGTGCAATCTTGTTATTTATAAGTGATGAGGAAAGAACCTGGAGTATAAAAAAAATCGCACCGAGTCCTGTTGCATATGTGACAGTGGCACAATGGTTCTCTATGTTTTATGCTGAATGAGCCTTGAATTACATATATGAACTCCTTACATACATGTTGTAAAGCAGGAAGGGAGATGCTGCAGCCAGCAGTTTTTCAATGACAGAAGATAGGGTTTTATTTACATAAGCAAAATTAAAGACAGGCATTTTTAAGTTTAAACTTAAAGTATATTTATTAGTGTCACAGTACATTAACATGGCAATGAAGTTACTGTGAAAACCCCTAGTCGCCACACTCCGGCGCCTGTTCGGGTACACTGAGGGAGAATTTAGCATGGCCAATGCACCTAACCAGCACGTCTTTCAGACTGTGGGAGGAAACCGGAGCACCCGGAGGAAACCCACGCAGACACCGACAGTGACCCAAGTCGGGAATCAAACCCGGCGCTGTGAGGCAACAGTGCTAACCATTGTGCTGCCCCATTGTGCTGGTCCCTAGCACATTTTGTCCCTAGCCTGACTATTCCGAGCTTGCACTTGTTTTTGCATTTGTGTTTTAAAGCGTACTCTGGTACTACCAGATTTGCAACACCAGAAAACCAGCAAAAACTGAACAGGAGCTGCAAAAGGCTGACACATTGCCAATAATGCTTACAACTCAACTCTGGTTTAATCTTGCGTCACATGAGTTGCAAAGACTTAGACAAAGTGCTCAAAAAAACCTACTTGAAAGGTGTACCCGACACTTCACCATTGCTATTGCAGTCCATAAAAGCAGCAGCGGTGATTTTGAAATTACTGAAAGCGGATGTATAAATGATGAAGGCTGTATTTTCTGTGGATGTATGCCCTTCGCCCTTCCAGAACAGTTTGACCTTTTTCATATCTAATTTAATGCTATTATGAAGCCCTCTCCATTCCCAAGCAAAGATCTGTTGCTTTCCTCAACTGTGTGCTTTAGCTTGCTCAAAGAAAAAGTCAGTTAAGTTAGTCACATAATGCCTGCCAATGTCCTTGATTAATTCCTGCCTGGGCAAGTCTTCAGCAATTTGATTCCACATTATAAACTCTAATCGTGGATCCACAATGAACATCCTACTAATTTAATCGATAGCTTTCCATCCTTGCCAAGCCCTTTCTTTGACAGTCAAGGGGGATTCTGGGATGTATACCATCTGAGCATAGTGACGTGACTAAATTTTAGTTGCATTCACGGGTGGAAATTTTACAGCCCCGTCCATTATGGCTGTAAAACGGGGCTCTGAAATGTGGCGTGCCATTAAAAAGCCCATTGGTTTTGGCGGGACTGGAAAATCCTGCCAGCAGGAGGCACCATAAAATTCCTGCCCACTTCTTGTAATAATTACCTTTTGAATAATGATCTCTGGGGTAGAATGCCCTCGTATGGTCTGGCAGGTCCTGCTGTATAGAAGGTAAGCTGAAATTCCCACCATTCCAGCAATCAGACGGCCCTCCACGCTTCTAAGTTGTAGGACCCTCCCTTAACAATCACTTCATTTCTCTTGCATAGAATTCCTTGCTCTTTTCTTTTACACTTCCACCTGTCTGCTGCAAGTTTAATTAGGAGGTTTGACACTGGCTTGTCGAGGGACTGACATATAGGACTGTGCTGATAACACCCCAGAGCGAAAGAGGCTGGACAACTGTGAAAACTGATCTTAAATCTGACTGGAAGAAAGGAAAGGAAAAGACAGAAAGGCAGACATTCAGAAAGGCAGACAGGCAGAAAGAGAGAAGGAAAGAGAAAGAAAGCAAAAGAGGGAAAGACAGTGAAAGGAGAGACACAGTGAAAGAGAGAAAGAGAGAGAAAGAAACAAAGAAAGAAGGAAAGAAAGAAGGAAAGAAGGAAAGAAAAATAAAGAACTGGATTTTTGTGCATGACCTTTCTCAAACTCAGGAGGCTTCACAGTAAAATAACTTTGTTGAGGAAATATTGTTATTTAGAAGCTATTTGCATTGGCACCCTCTGATACACTTCCAGGATCATCAATTTGTACAGAATATGCACAGTAAGCATATTTAGTAATTCCGAAACTGCCTTGTTCCCCCCATAACAAATTATCTGCGGGCATACTTGCATTAAATCTGCTCCTACTATTAAGTTCATTAATGTGAATACATCCACGATTTCTCAGACTGCAATGAATTGGAAGTGGAGTTTGTGCTTGCAGTTAAGACAGGATTATGATTGTCTGCACAACTGCAGCCTCAGCTGTTTCTGCCAGTTTGCGATTGTGGCCACATCGTTGCTACTTTTCTCAGCAGTGCCGTTTAAGGTTGAGAGGTCTTGCTAGGGTAAAGCAAGACTTGCATTTAAGTGTCATCTTTCATGGCCTCAAGGTGTGCTAAGGAACTTCAACAGCAATGCAGTTTCTTTTAAGGGTAGCCATTGTTAGAAAATAAGAAACATGGCAGCTAATTTGTGCTCAGCAAGGTCTGTCGAAAGTAATGGCGGGATACGGTGGCACAGTGGTCAGCACTGCTGCCTCACAACGCCAGGGACCCGGGTTCGATTCCCAGTTTGGATCACTGTCTGTGGGGGGTTTATACATTCTCCCTGTGTCTGTGTGGGTTTCCTCCGGGTGCTCTGGTTTCCTCCCACAGTCCAAAGATGGGAGGGTTATTTGGATTGGCCATGCTAAATTGCCTTAGTGTCGGGAGGCTAGCTAAGGTAAATGCCTGTGCTTATGGGGATAGGGCCTGGGTGGGATTGTGGTGAGTGCAGACTTGATGGGTCGAATGGCCTCCTTTTGCACTGTAGGATGCTATGATCCGGATGCAGATGTCCCACTCCCATTTCCAACAGATCCCATTTTTCTAGGTAGGGGAAAGGGGTAGAGTGTGACTCACATTTGAGGGAAACCCGAACTAGAAGGGCCATTAAATCCAGTGCTGAGTTCAAACAGACCCCATTTTCACTCTGGCAAGAGCCTCAGCCTGCAGTGTGGGAGTCACAATTTTTCGACTGGGGGCGGGATTTTCTGGCCGCGCTTGCCCCAAGGTCGGAAAGTCCCGCCCGAGGTCGACGGACCTTTCCATGGTCCATGTCCCACCTGCTAAGATTCCTGTGGCGGGTGGGACGGGAAAATTTGGCCCCAGGTGTAAATGCTCTTGAAGGGCAGATAAAGTTTGTAAAATTGTCAGGATGTGAAGTTATTTAAATCCCCAACCCTTTAAAAATTTGTGCGAGTGAGAGTTCAAAATACTCTGTTCCAGCACTTGCCATTTCTGGTTGTTACCATTTCCCCAAGGGCTCGGGGAATGAGCTTGGCTGCTTTCCATGAGCTATAATTATTTCTGCAGGGGGATCCTAAATCAATTTGATTGATAGCTCAAAGTGATTGTTAAAGGATTAGTTATCTTTGATGTAATGTTCCAAATAGAAATTTTATAAGGGATTAAGCATGTGAGGAGATTAAAAAGTTTTAAATAGGCTTTCATGAATGGGAGGCTTTTTAATATAGTGAAAGCTGTGAGAGGTATTTAGGCCTTTATTTTGTAGCATCTCAACACACTTCCTGATGTATACACTGGGTGAGTTCTTGTGGAAAATATAAGGCCCGAAACATGGAGGCACCTCAAAACATACTTCCCTCCTCCCTCCTCTGGAACAAGGATTGCACCACTTGGGTGAACCTCTCCTGCGGTGGGTGTGGCGAGCCAGGAAATTCCCCAACTCATTGCACCTGGTTTAGGAGCAAAACATCCGGGTCCAAATCTCTAGAGTGGGAACTTAGAAATGAGTTTGAGCCACAGCTGAATTGCAATATTAAGAAGCAATAATGCAAGACAACCACAATGAGTAGGTTCAGAATTATTCTCTCCCCCAGCCCGCACTCCACCCTGCATTATCTAGGCTGGATCCATAATCACATACACCAATGCCTGCTTTCCCTCCCAAATTCTCAGTCATTTTTAGTATCCTTAAGTGCTATTTGGGATGGATTCCCAAAGCCCTCGTGCTTTATTTCCTAATTGTTGACAGCTTTAAAAGATGCAATTTTTAAAGTTGTACAAATTCCTTTTTGATCCCGCTGTGTAACATCTAGCCTCATCACTCTGATTATATGAAAAATCATCAACGCCATTACAGTGCACCATCACTGGAAATTATTCACATAGCATTAGAAGGAGGCTGCACAACTAGATAGACCTTTAGCCAGTGTACTGCTCTGTTCTAGCTAATTAGGTTCTGTACTCGAAATCATGTTGCATCCTGTCTAGCTGGTGGCTACATGACATCCTCCTAGACAGTTGATCTTGTTCCTTTGAGATACTGTGCTGCATTATAAATGCTTTTTCAAGCACTGATGATTCCAACAGTATTAGATACAGGCTGTTCGATCACAAACAATAGAGTAATCTATTATGTCATTGCAATACAACTTTAATAGAAACATTATCAATAGGTCCACATGGGCCTGCAGCAAGCACAGCTTATAAATCAGTTAAATTTGGTAGCTCGTGACATTATCAGCGTGCTTCAATTAACCCATTCACTAACATAAACATAGGGTAAGATTTTAATCGGAAACGCGCAGGCGAGCTATTCATTCACAGTCCTATCTCCCCACTTGATCTGAATTTAGGGAGGCCTCTGTAATTGAATATATAACTGAGACAAAATTGCAAGAGAATAAAACACCACGCTGGACTAGCTATTCATCAAAAGCTCATCAATGGCAGTTAGATATGACTGTTACCATTGACACAAACACGCATGCACAATTACAATGTGGTAGTCCAATGGGAAACTTCTGGGATGTTATCTATTTAGTACTTTAATATAAAAGTCAAATAACTTTCAACTTTAGCTCCTATTTTCTTGATTCGCACAATTTGCAATACAGCATATTGTGGTAGATAATGAGTCTGCCTTTGCTATTATTTCTTTCGACATGAGAAAAATGGCGACACGTGAAAGCAAGCACAATTTCCTAATAATTTAAAGTCATTTCTGCGCTCCAAGAAAATTAAAATATCCAGTTCTGCAATTCAAATTAAGCAACATAAATAACAGAGCAAAGTGGGAATTCGATGCCAAGAATACCTGAATTAGCAAATAAGTTGAATTAAGGGAATTTGGAGAATGGATTATACTTTTCTCCTCCATTTATAAAATTATGAATAATTTTCTTAAATCAAAGCACAAACGTAGATTAGATTTGTATCGTTATTAGGAATGATGCTGAACAGTAATTATTTTCGAGGCAAAGATGGAAAAGATTCTAATTTACAATCAGAAACAGCCCCACCTTTGGTAGTTTAGTGAACGCTGATAGTGGAATTAGTTGATCATTGGCTATCTGAGTTCAGTTTTCTCCTCCTTCAGTTCATTAACAATCTGCTTTGGGTTGTTATTAAGTGGAGTGGAGGCAACAATTTGAAAACATTTGCTGGAGCTACCATCTTGCTCAACATTATATCAACATATGTGTACAAAGGGAAAATCGCCACTGCGTTTTCTGGAAGGGACTTACTAAAGAGAGAACGCATTGGCAAAAAAGGTGAATTCTGAGACTTTCTTTGTGACGTTGCTTAGTGGAATTAAAAAGATGTGTATTACCCAGAGGGTTAATCATATAATCAGACTTTTTGTGGTTTTTACTAACTTGCCATTAGTTACAGTTTGATAAAATAAGTCATTTTATTGATGAGGGGGTTTAGGTATGTGAGAAACACATTTTTTCCCTCACATTGTATAAACGCATGACATTTTTCTAGAAAAAGAATGACCCTACCTTTCTTTATTTTCAAATATGCCTCAGTTACCTTTTTATTGTCTCGTTCAAACTGTCAAGGATTGAAACAAGAAGCGCAGCGAGACCTTTGTCTTAGCATCCCTGAGTTTTTTGTTTCTTAATACTTTCACTCAACAGTTCACTTGTGCCTGTTGTGCTTTTGTAACCAAGTGTGCAAGGAAATTAAATTTATTTCTTCCATTGACTCTTCTGAAGGAGTTGCCAGCCATTGAAGTAATCAGAGCACAAGTTACAAAGAAAGGCATTTTTTTTAAAAAGAGGGTGCGGCAGCAAATTCCTGTTTTCAGTGTGCTGCACCACAGAACATGGATATTGGCTTAGTGGTTGACAAGATTTTGATTGGCATCCTAGAATAAAGAGAGATGGGTTACTCTTGTATCTAGGCAGGTACTCACTTTTTGATTGAGCTCAGTGTTGACATTATCTGAGCAACTTGCTAGACCTGAGCATTTTTAATTCTACAGGATGCAGGCAAGCGCTGCAAATTTATTAATGACTGTTTTGGCGACTAATTAGGAGACATAAGGGAAGAGATGCTTTGCCCTGAGACTTGCTTTCGCCCGCTTGCCCAGATTTTGGGGTGGCACGGTGGTTACCACTGCTACCTCACAGTACCAGGGACCCGGGTTCTACTCCGACCTTGGGTGACTATCTGTGCGGAGTCTCCCCGTGTCTGCATGGGTTTCCTCCGGGTGCTGCGGTTTCCTCCCACTGTCTGAAAGGCGTGCTGGTTAGGTGCATTGGCCATGCTAAATTCTCCCTCAGTGTATCTGAACAGGCGCCGGAGTGTGGCGACTAGGGGATTTTCACAGTAGTTTCATTGCAGTGTTAATGTAAGCCTACTTGCAACACTAATAAATAAAGTTTAAACTATTTTCTTTTGAAATACTTATTCAAGTTCAGCGATATGAATCCTCTTCTAGTAATGTGAATTCAGCTTGTTTGAAAAGAACAAAATTCACGACACACTTCAAAATTTGAGAAATGAACAAGATCTGACTATAAATGGTTCCATTGTGCAAGCAAATCGCTGACACGAATATCTTTACCAATTTCCATTTTGTTCCTGAGTTGGTCCATGTGAAAGTTTGGCTTAATGCACCATGTTTATCTATCTTAGTTTGCTGTTCTCACTATATCCCAGATTTTCATTTAACAGCAATCTTCAATGCACAGCATAGCTCTCAATGGGACCCTTTCTGTTTCTTGCCCAAGGACAGACTGGTTGCAAACTTGAGCAGAATGTTTCTGCAGTTTTGCGATAAGTTCATTCTCTGCTCTCAATCTCTTGGCCAGGATATACTGAAAGGACCAAGAAGGATGACAGAGGATGATAGCGTGGGAGGATAAAAGCTGAATTATATGAGTGGCAGGCAATGAAATTCATGAATTGGAGTGCAGGAACTGCAAAGTAAGTCCGAGAGAAAATTGTGAATTTGAATGAAAATAGGGAAAATAAAATCCAGGTTTTGGGCTATTCCAAACTGATCTGAAAGGGTGGGATGGTACAGAATAAACATTTCCTGGAACCCACTGAAAAGTTTGGATGGCGTAAGCCATGCCTTCTTTTCAATTCCGCCAAATTAAAGTTTAATATCCATGCTTCCTGAGCCCAGGTAGAATGTTTTGTATAAAGTCACCCAGTCAAAAACCATCTACGTTCGATCAACCTGGTTTGAATTTAAGTGGTAGAGCAATGATTCTTTTATCCACATAACGTGGATGAGATGGCAGCCTTGAAACCAGTTCCCCTCATCATACTATGGGCATGATTTTCCCCCCAAAAAACTAAGTGCCCAACGGGCGTGAAAATGGGAGATTTTCCTGCTCGTTTTTTGGACGAGCTGAGTAAAATGAATTTCTGGCACTCTGTGCAGCACATGGGCCATCCGGGGATTTACATCAGTGAGGGTGGTGGGATTGGGGTAGGAGGGGGGGGTTTTCCCGTCTAAGAGGCCGGCATCAGAGTGCTGAGGGAACCAGTGTGCATGCGCCGATCTCCCAGTATACTTGCGTCGCGAGCCTGCTAATTAGATGCAAATAAGCATTTGCATCGTGTTATCAGCCTCTGTTCCCCAGTGTAAGGCTGGTTAAGTCAAAAACAAATGGCCCAGGAAGATTGCAACCATCCAGACACTGGTCGCAATTCCCGCTTTTGGCCACCTGCTGATATTTCCCGGGCCGCCGCGCTACTCGAACAGCACAGCGGGCTGGGAAAACTGCGCCCTGTGTTTCCGTGCTATTCACCTTCACCATGTCAGTAGATGTGATCACAACTGTAGGTTGTATCTGCAAAGAGATGAGGGGACCCAACACACAACCCACGAGCAATGCACCTTTGGAATGCTAAAAACCCGGCTGAGCAATCTGGCAAACCTGTCTCTTTAACAAAAAGAATCCATCTTTTTTTATGTTACTGAAACTTACACATCTGTAAAGATATGATCCAACTAGTCCCCACTGGCAATGAGGCAGAAGCTGCATTCAGGCTGGCTGATGCCCAGACTCTTATTAAACGCAACCCTGAAAAATTAGCACAGAGACTCAGAGGTTTCGCGAAAACACCTGCCAATTTCAAGGGTTAGTGGTGTCAGCAATTTATGAAAACAAACAACATGTGGGACAGAATAAAATCCCAAACCATTCAGCCTTACAAATGCATCGCAAAGTTTTAATTGGAAAAATAACCAGGAACAGAGCCTCTAATCCTATTTTGTAAGCGGTTTAAAATTATATTAGTATGAAAAATTTTCCAAATCCATTTCTGAGATTAGCTCATTAGGAAAGCTATTTGTGATGCTAAAGCAATCTGAAAGTTGCGGGTAATTGTGAGATTTTTCATCCGTCTGTGTTGATACAAATGAAAATGAGTTGTAAAACCTTTAATATGAATCACATTAGAAAAGGTTGGTTCATTGGATAATGCACCAGGGCTTGCGCAGTTAACACGAGTGGAAAGCAGGTACAGATACAACGGCAAGCCGCCTTATAGTATAAGAAAAGCAGTCTGGAAATGGAAGATGTTCCTTTAGTTAGACATTTCAATTTACCATCCGCAACTGCAACGCTCAAATGTGCCAGTCGACAGAATACCAAGCCACTTACATTGGTGTCTTGTTAAAACCAAATTACCCCCACGGGGCAATTTATAAGCAAGGCTAAAAAGGGTCCTCCTCAGAAGAACGAGATCAGTTGAAAAAAATGTGGAAATTGTCTTTTCGAAAGTTTACCTTTCTCCCAGAGAAAAATTGTCAGAATTTATAAAATAAAAGTAGCTCTAGTACAGAGGATTGCAAAGCCAATTATCTTGAAGACATGGGCAGGATTCTCATTGGTAGGTGCCGATCCTGCCCTCAGGATGAAATGCAGGTTGGGAACCCAAAAATGCCCGCAGTGGCACCCTGAGGGAGAGTTTGGAGGAGGTGGCTAATTAAATGGCTGCACTTGCCAGAAGCCCCGTCCCATTAAGGGCAGGGGGTGGGCTCTGGAGGCCAGATAGTCAATCGGAGTCCATTCAACACAGAAAGACCAGCAGCCCCCACTGTCAGAGGTGGTCACAGCTGGAGTAGCTAGGGCGCTGTCACGGTTGTGGATGTTTATTGGCGTAGCGCCTTCCCAATTGAATGGAGCCTCCAGCTCGGATGACTATCCGGCCTATTGCCAAGAGCCACCACAGTCTCGTGGCTCGACAAGTACCCCGGTCGCCTTCTGGAAAATCCAGCCGGCATTGGAATAGGTAAAAGAGCCCATCGGTCTCTTTTAATTTGATTTGATTTATGATTGTCACATGTATTAATGTACAGTGAAAAGTATTGTTTCTTGCACTACACAGACAAAGCATGCCGTTCATAGAGTACATAAGGGAGAAGGAAAGGAGAGGGCGCAGAATATAGTGTTACAGTCATAGAAAGATTAACTTAATATAAGGTAGGTCCATTCAAAAGTCTGATAGAAGCTGTTCTTGAGTAGGTTGGGACGTGATTTCAGACTTTTGTATCTTTTTCCCAACGGAAGAAGGTGGAAGAGAGTATGTCCGGGGTGCATGGGGTCCCTGATTATGCTGGCTGCTTTTACGAGGCAGCGGAAAGCGTAGACGGAGTTAGTGGATGGGCGGCTGGTTTGCGTGATGGACTGGGCTACATTCACAACCCTTTGCAGTTTCTTGCGGTCTTGGTCAGGGCAAGAGCCATACCAAGCTGTGATACATCCGGGAAGGATGCTTTCTGTGGTCAGGTAGTGTCTGCCTGCCCAGTGCAGCCTCCCTCAAAATGAAGGAGAGAGGGGAACATTTTGGCAGGCTAGCATGCTGGCCAGTAGTGCGTCCACCACACTGTGAATATTTGGTCCATGTTTTCAGTGTGTCTAAATAGGGTTGGTATAATCTTTGCTATTCCGTAGGCCTAGCTATGTGAGCCTTGGCTGTATGCAATTTAGTTGGTGTAGGAATAGTTCCAAGGTGTTCCACGCAGGGATTGTATGTGCAAAGAGTTGTGACAGGAAGGATGTAATACCAAAATATTCCTTGATGAGTTTATTAAGAAGTGTTACCAAAACAACCCCTCTCCCCCCGACGCCCCCACCCCTACTAATTTCGAACACATTTTGTGGTGCAGGTTAATCTTTAAAATTTTGTTTGGCACTGAAAAATTCATTTAATTTTAAATTGCACAAACTAAATGAATCAGAAATAAGCTGCTGTGTGTGTCCAGATCATAAAAAAACACATTGTTTTCTTACTAAGAGGGATTAAAAATGTTTAATCTTGGGCTGTTAATAAGGCAAAAACTGGTAACCATACCAGTTAATAAGACCCAGCCACAGATGTGCTAGTTTCTGCTTTCCCAGAGAAATTTACTGCTGGCATTATATTTATCCATCAAACAAAACCACAATTTCAACAGTCTCCCAGGAGCTTAACTCACCAAATATTAGGCACTTGACCCCCACGAACTACTTTGTCATAACAGCACTGGTATGACGTTGTATACATTGTCATGTTCACCCAACTGTTTCAGGAAACCCGGAGTGACAGAACAGGTTATGAGGGTCATCAAGCAGTTGCTGAAGAATTCCACATGAATTAACAGGCCCCAGAGTTAATGGAATAGCCGAGGAGCAGGTTTCCAAGCAGAAAGGTGCATTTTTCCACAATAACCTCGCTTGGCAGGAAGTAAAAATATATGGGCGGCACAGTGGTTTGCACTGCTGCCTCACAGCGCCAGGGACCCGGGTTCAATTCCTGGCTTGAGTCTGTGCGGAGTCTGCATGTTCTCCCCAGGTCTGCATGGGTTTCCTCCAGGTGCTCTGGTTTCCGCCCAAAGTCCGAAAGTCGTATTGGTTAGGTGCCATGCTAAATTCTCCCTCAGTGTACCCAAACAGGCACCGGAGTGTGGCAACTAGGGGATTTTCACAGTAACTTCATTGCAGTGTTCATGTAAGCCTACTTGTGACGAATAAATAAACTTTAAAATGTTTTTCACGTCAAAATTATTTCAGAATAGAAGATTGCATTTGACTGTCAGATTTCTGGAGGAGGACGCCTTAAAAGGAGTCCATATATTAAGGCTAAAGAGCTATAACATTGGCTTGAATTTTTAGGATGGCGGAGGCGCAGTCCCCATCATCTGAAGAGTCGACAAGGAACTCATCCATATAACTATAGAAATGTTACAGAACAGAATGAGGCCATTCAGCCCACCTTGTCCGTGACACCCAGGTGCCCTTTCTAATCCCACCTTCCTGCACCAGACCCATAGCCCTGCAGCTTATACCACATAAGGTGCAGATCCAGGTACTTTTTAAAAGAGTTTAGGGTCTCTGCCTCCACCACCAACTCCAGCTGCAAATTCCAGACACCCACCACCCTCTGTGTAAAAAAGCTCTTCCTCATATCCCTTCTACACTTTCTGCAACTTACCTTGAATCTATTCTATAATTCTCTGCTAAGGGAAACAATTTTATCCTGCCCACTCTATCTCATCCCCTCATAGTTCTTTTGACTCTGTCAACACTGGTATCCCCGATGCCATTTTACACTCTAACGAACATTGATTGGCATAAGGTAGTATATATCAGCTCCTCACTTGGAAGGAAGTCCATCCTTAAAGAGCTACTGGCCAACACACCAGTTCTTCCAGCAACAACGCTGCAGTGGTTGGAAGAGGAATTGCACCAACCAGCCTGAGACTGAGTCCCGGGAACCGGAGACTCAGGTAAGTCAAAGGGGTCCCAAGACGGAGAAGGTAGGGAAGGCCTGGGAGGTCGGCAGGGGGAGTGATCAGATTCTCAGGGGAAATGCCAGTGGGAGGGAGATCCGAAGATCACTAGGTCTTAGGAAGGTGGGTGGTGACCCCAACCAAAAGGGGGCTTCTGATCGAAGAGCTCCCCCTCACCCCACTTCACCCCATGGTGCTGCAATCCATCTGTCAGCCTAAAGATTGCGGGAAATGACCCTCAAGTGATCAATAATTGATTTGGACATTAATAATGTCGCTGCAGAGATGGGGTGGGCAGGAAACCAGAAGGAATCTTGTCCAAGCAATTTCACATCCCCCCCCCCGCCCCCACAACAATCCCTGTGCCTCAAAACCTGTCGGGGAAGAGCATAAAATTCTGGCCATCATCTCTTCAACCAAAAACATGCTAACTTGGTTATTTACCTCATTGCTGACTGTTGCTGGTACCAGAAATAGATGTAACATTTGTTTACAGAACAATTGTCACTGCCCTCAAAGTAATTCATTGTCTGAAATGCTTTGTCTAAATGTAAGTATAATTATTTGTTCTTTATGTATACTAATTCCAAGTTGACATTCTATGAACCATAAACATAAATCATTCTTTTCACCAAGAAGGTAAATGACATTATTGATGTCCAAGTCAATAGCAATGTGTCACATATCTGCCCCAATTCACAGAATCTCAATGGGAAAGCTGGTGTTTATGCTTCCTCCACTAGGTTTAGCGCAAGCAGTACTCAATACAGGGAACAAATAGAATCCTACTTGCCACCCAAATCTAATTTTGATTGGTATCCATGATAGTGTAGGATGTGATTGGTTTTGTTACTTTCCTTCAGTAATGAAGCACAGTGGGAGCGATTGTGATTCCTGTAACACTTGACAACCACAATGACTTTACTGGAACTGTAGCAGGCTACACCTGACCTAGATCAGATCTTAAAGAAATGGAAGACTAACACTTCAGAGAATTCGGGACTTGGATCTTAAATCACTTATAGCCACCTTAGACTGTAGACAGCTAAATGCAGTATAGACCAAAGGATGCCCAAAAGCTAGGATTCAACATTGGAAAGTTCTAGCTCACTTCAGCCTGTGATATCAACACCTATCTTGATGTATCAGCACTCAACAAGGTACAAGTAAACAAATGTTTTCTCTCACACATACAGGGTGGAATTGTGTTAAACGGGTGAGAAAATTGAAGGTTTTCTCACCCGTTTTTTCAGCAAGCTGAGTTTTGATGATTTACGGCACTCTGTGCAATACAGAGGCTGTCAGGAGATTCATGCCAGTAGAGGGGATGGGCAAAGTCTAATTCCGCCAAAGAGGCCGGCTGCAGATTGCTCAGGGCGCCAGTGCGCAAGCGCCTGATCTCCCAAAATATCAGGAGATCTCCTGTTTACCTTTGCCCCACGGAAATGGCTGCACCACTCCCCCCTACAGACATCGCCGGCCTCTCACCCCCTCCCCCCCATTCCCCCACATCGCCAGCCTCCGGCCTCTCACCACCCCGATTGCTGACCCTCCCTGGCCGCCTGATCGCCAACTCCCCAGTCGCCAGCCCCTGATCACCGGCCCCATCACCAGCCCCCACCCCCCCCCCCCCAATGCAGAGCGTCCCCCTTCCCTCCCCTTCCTGGGCGCGAGGCTGATTGTGCCGGCAGAATGGGGCAGGCAATATCAGGAGAGGCGAGAAATCGGGTGCAAGATCTATTTTTCGCCTCTCGCTCATATTTCCCGCTACGCCACTCGATTCATGCAGCAGGGTGGAAAAATCCCACCCACAATGTAGGGGAACATGAAGCTTCAGTGTATAAGTCTGTAAAAAGCTGGATAAAAAATTAAAAGTTAGGCTGATGGTTTGATTCCCATAAGGAAAACACATTATACGGTTTTATATCTCATTTTCCTTTGATGTTATTTTAGGTAAAAAAAAGCTCCGGATAAGGCTTCCCTTTCAAAATGTAATCTGTGCACCCAGCACCACTTCTAACTAGGGAATTCAGGGTTCATCGGAAAATCTGTTGCTTCGTGAATTCAGGAACTTACTGAATCTGAAAACTCTCATTAGTCGTGTATCCATGGCCTCCAGGACACAGTTGGATATGGTAAACTA
This sequence comes from Mustelus asterias, assembly GCF_964213995.1. Taxonomy (NCBI): domain Eukaryota; kingdom Metazoa; phylum Chordata; class Chondrichthyes; order Carcharhiniformes; family Triakidae; genus Mustelus; species Mustelus asterias. The sequence goes on along the minus strand of NC_135812.1, from coordinate 83,821,519 downwards.
TGAAGGACTTGAAAAATCACCCCCTGGCATCTGGAAAGATCCCCCATGAAAAACTCATAGTTGGACTGACCTTTGTAGCTACAGGTAGTACAATGACAATCAAAGGGAATTATTCCAGATCCAAATACTATTGATGGCATAGGTCAGATAGCAAATTCTTGCTGAGCTGAAAGCAATACAAATATTTGCTGCTCATTCAATTGCAAATGATGTAATTCTTCAGAAAGATAATGCTTCATTCATCCTTCAGACTATCTTTCAAGTCTGTGCTAATATAGAACTATATTGTATACTATTAACTCACATGGAACCTAATTGCTTATCACCGATGGAATTATAGAAGCCAATATGTACAAGTGGCATTAAACTTTCATCTTTGGTTTACCAGATGGTAGAATTTAAAGCAGAAAATAGTTGCAGTTGGGTGATGATAGTTTTAACCAGTCTGTTATTTTATTGTGTGCTAATGCATTGCAGCTATATTTATTTTACTATGGAAAATATGAGTGCATGGCAATTATGCCAATAGGATTATCTCCTTTTGGTCAAGTTGTCAAATACCTAACCCATGGGCTTGGTTCAGTCAGAAGTTTAACAACACCAGGTTAAAGTCCAACAGGTTTATTTGGTAGCAAAAGCCACACAAGCTTTCGAGGCTCTGAGCCCCTTCTTCAGGTGAGTGGGAATTCTGTTCACAAACAGAACTTATAAGACACAGACTCAATTTACATGAATAATGGTTGGAATGCGAATACTTACAACTAATCCAGTCTTTAAGAAACAAAACAATGGGAGTGGAGAGAGCATCAAGACAGGCTAAAAAGATGTGTATTGTCTCCAGACAAGACAGCCAGTGAAACTCTGCAGGTCCACGCAACTGTGGGAGTTACAAATAGTGTGACATAAATTCTGATTCTAGGATCGCATGATAAAGACTCAGGAGGAAAAAAGCAGAAATATTTATGTGAAATAGTGTGACATAAACCCAATATCCCGGTTGAGGCCGTCCTTGTGTGTGCGGAACCTGGCTATCAGTTTCTGCTCCGCGACTCTGCGCTGTCGTGTGTCGCGAAGGCCGCCTTGGAGAACGCTTACCCGAATATCAGAGGCCGAATGCGGTCACGGGCATTCGGCCTCTGATATTCGGGTAAGCGTTCTCCAAGGCGGCCTTCGCGACACACGACAGCGCAGAGTCGCGGAGCAGAAACTGATAGCCAGGTTCCGCACACACAAGGACGGCCTCAACCGGGATATTGGGTTTATGTCACACTATTTCACATAAATATTTCTGCTTTTTTCCTCCTGAGTCTTTATCATGCGATCCTAGAATCAGAATTTATGTCACACTATTTGTAACTCCCACAGTTGCGTGGACCTGCAGAGTTTCACTGGCTGTCTTGTCTGGAGACAATACACATCTTTTTAGCCTGTCTTGATGCTCTCTCCACTCCCATTGTTTTGTTTCTTAAAGACTGGATTAGTTGTAAGTATTCGCATTCCAACCATTATTCATGTAAATTGAGTCTGTGTCTTATAAGTTCTGTTTGTGAACAGAATTCCCACTCACCTGAAGAAGGGGCTCAGAGCCTCGAAAGCTTGTGTGGCTTTTGCTACCAAATAAACCTGTTGGACTTTAACCTGGTGTTGTTAAACTTCTTACTGTGTTTACCCCAGTCCAACGCCGGCATCTCCACATCTTGGTTCAGTCCACAGAGTTGCTTTTCAATTAATAACAATTGCTTGACCAGACTAGCTAAAAGCTTGAGTTCATGCCAAGAACTTTGTTGTTACATAATTTTATTGACACTGATGCTGGCATTGTGAATACCAGGAGACATAAGGGTGTATACCCTAGATACGAAGGCAGTACTTGACTGAGGATGGCATCTAAGACCTCTAAAGTTAATTTATTCATTTTTAAAAATTCATTCATGGGACATGGGTGTCGCTGACTGGCCAGCATTTATTACCCATCCTTTGGAGGGCAGTTGAGAGTCAACCACATTGCTGTGGCTCTGGAGTCACAGGTAGGCCAGACCAGGTAAGGAAAGCACATTTCCTTCCCTAAAGTACATTAATGAACCAGACGGGTTTTTCTGACAATTGACATTGGCTTCATGGTCATCAATAGATTCTTAATTTCAGATATTTTTTATTGAATTCAAATTCCACCAGCTGCCATGGCCATATTCAAACCCGGGTCCCCAGAATATTCGCTGAGTTTCTGGATTAATAGTCTATCGATAATACCAATAGTGGAGTTGAAAACTCTCCAGTGGTCATAGTCATCCCTAATGCACAGGAAAATGACTGAGGTTGTCAGAGTCAAAATCATTGCAGTCCATGTAGGCTTCCCAGGGCAGTGTCCTTGGTCCAACCATCTTCAGCTGCTTTCAGTAATGACTTCCGTTTGTCCTATGCCAGGAATAAGGCTGCTTGCTGACAACTGTATAGTACTCCGTTCCAAACACAAGTCCTCTGGTAATAATACAGCCGATGCCAGCCTTCAACAGTGATGGACAACATCCAGATTTTGGCTGACAATTAGTGGGTAACATCCATACCTCCAGCAAAATAAAACCTAATCACTCCCCCCAGCTTCAAAAACACCACCATTGCCAAACCCCTCCCCTCAAACTCCTGGAGTTGCCCCATGACTAGATGTTTAACTGGACCAGCCATTTCATAATGGCCATGAAAGCAAGACAGAAATTAGGTATTTCTCAATGAGCTGCTCAACTCCTGACTCCTCAAGGATTGAACTCAGGAGTTTGATCAAATAGGTAGCACTTGGCTGGATGGCTGCAGTTGCATTGACACTCAAAAGAAGATTGATACCATCCAGAATAAAGCCAACCACCACTTTCTCAGGGGACCTGGAGGTGAACAATAAATGAAGCCTTGATATTATTCCAGGAATAAATTTAACACATGTGCAGAGCTGGAAATAGTGGCAACCACCCGACAAAGATACCATTGACAGAGAGTGGACAAATGGGGTTTTCAATCAGTGGGGAGGTGTAGTCAGCACAAAGACTCAATCAGTCCTCTTTGAAGCAGACATGTTCAAAAGCAAAGTGGACCAGGGACACCTGACATTAAAACACAGAAAAAATACGCTGGAAAAAAATGTACAACTCAAAGAAGTAGAGTGGGTAGTGACTTATGTGGGTTGCTGCTGTGCGTGGATCACTTGGGAGTGGCACGGTGGCACGGTGGTTAGCATTGCTGCCGCACAGCACTGGGCACCTGGGTTTGATTCCCAATTTGGGTCACTGTCTGTGTGAAGTCTGCACGTTCTCCCTGTTTCTGCATGGGTTTCCTCCGGGTGCTCCGGTTTCCTCCCACAGTCCAAAAGACGTGCTGATTTGGTGCATTGACCACGCTAAATTCTCCTTCAGTATACCCGAACAGGCGCCGGAGTGTGGCAATGAGCGGATTTTCACAGTAACTTCATTGCAGTGTTAATGTAAGCCTTACTTGTGACTAATAAATAAATAAAAAAGCAGGTAGAAGGAATCAGTCTGAGATAGAATTGGTCAAAAGGAGATGAGACGGATTTAAGAAAGAAAGATTACTCGAGCCAAATGAAGGCAAAGTGAGGTTTAGAGAACATGTCACTTAAGGAATCAGCAGAGATTGCCTGGGCTGGGACATGTACAGGGAGAGAGCAAGAGAAGAAAGAATAAGAGAAGAGAAATAAACAAAAGGGATACAGAATGAACAAAAGAATAAACAACTAAAAACAAAACTGATGCGCGTTATCAAACATGAGGCTAGATGCTCGGGAAATAAAGGCTTTTATTTACTGTAATGAAGCAGCCAATAATTATATACACGATCCCAGACTGAGGGGTCCCAGCCAGAGCAGGGACTTTTATACCTCTCCCAGGAGGCGGAGCCCGACTGGGATGTACCACAACACTACAGTACAAAGGTGTAACAACCCCACCCTAACCCCAACAGCAACAAGTAGCACAACCCAACAGTAACATATGTACATCCTTGTAGTACTGGCCAGACCCTGGCTCAATACTATCCAGTGGGAACCAACGATGGTTCACCACAAAAACAAAGGATTAACAAGATGAATCAAATGTCAAGAAAGATCAGTCATGCTTGTAGGCTCATCCAAATGTAAAAATATGTCTAGCTTCTCTTGGTTACAGAGCACACAGGAGAGGTAGAAACACAAACGTGAGAAAGGGGAAGAGAAAAAAAGAAAATGCAAAGAATGAGAGTGAAGGAGGAAAAGAAAGAAGCAGATAGAAGAGAAAGAAGTGAAGGAGAGAAGTTCATAGAAGCAGAGAGAGACCAGAATAGAAGAGGAGGGAAAGATAAACAGGAATGAAGGAGGAGAATGTCAGTGGAGCAATGAAAGAGTGAACACCACCAAATGGAAAATAGATTGGGAGTTAGATATGCTTAATTAATAAAATGTGTTAAAAAGATAAGAATTATGATGACTCTGATGTATAAATGAAAATCATGTAAGTAGATAATGGTTAAAATAACAGGTAGGGATTTAATGCTGCTGTGCATTTTCTGATACAATGGTATCTGCAGTGGTAAACCACAGAGACAGACATGCACTTTGGGCTCTAACCACATCAATGTCTGGACCATGAATCAGGCACCACGTGGTTTGCTAGATGACTTAAATGAGGATTGGACAGTCAGCCAGCCAAATAACCGTTCACAAACCAAAAAAGAACAATACCTATAGTGACAGTGAAAGGCCATTTGTGCAATTTAAAAAAGGAATCTGAAATATCTGAGGGGGAGAGTTGAAGAGTAGAAGACAAGTGAAACAATTAGGGAGAAATCCAAGATTATTAGAAACTTTGCCTCTTTTTCTTTTTTTTGGAGGCTTTTTGAAACTATGATTAACCTCTGAAAGTCTGTCCTGCAACAAAAATCCAAAAAAATCCATTCAATCCTGTAACTGCATTGCTTCCCAAAAACGTAGTTAATTAAAAGACTGAATAGATATTAAACACAATGTTCATGTATACAACTGATGGCACAGTGGTTAGCACTGCTGCCTCACAGCGCCAGGAACCTGGGTTCAATTCCCAGTTGGTTACTGTCTGTGTGGAGTTTGTACGTTCTCCCTGTGTCTGCGTCGGTTTCCTCCGGGTGCTCCCATTTCCAGTCCAAAGATGTGTAGGTTAGGTGGATTGGCCATGCTAAATTCTCCCTCAGTGTACTCGAACAGGCGTCTGAATGTGGCGACCAAGGGATTTTCACAGTGACTTCATTTCAGTGTGAATAGAAGCCTACTTGTGACTAACAAATAAACTTTAACTTCAATCAAGCAGAGAGATATAGATTAGCACATATAATGCCTCATGAGACTCCAATCCCAGTTAATCATTAGAAGGCAAACACGACCCACACAGAGAGGAGAGTTACCCCAAAACCAGCCCATGCATTCCACCTGATGAACGACTTGCTCGCAGATGCTGAAAATGATGAGAGAACCATCATAAGCAGACTTGCATTCTTGCATAGCACCTTTTCATGTCCTCATGAATGCCAACAAATGACAATGAATTTGAAGACCAGAGTGGTAGACTGTGTATGGAACCAAAAGAGATGGGGGAGATACTAAATGGTTTTTTTGCATCCGTATTTACTGAGGAAACGGGCATGGAGTCTATGGAAATAGGGCAAACAGGTAGGGAGGTCATGGAACCTTTACAAATTAAAGGAGAGGAGGTGCTCGCTGTCTTGAGGCAAATCAGAGTGGATAAATCCCCAGGACCAGACAGGGTATTCCCACGGACCTTGAGGGAAGCTAGTGTTGAACTTGCAGGGGCCCTGGCAAACATATTTAAAATGTCAGTATTCACGGGGGAGGTGCCGGATGATTGGAGGGTGGCTCATGTTGTTCCGTTGTTTAAAAAAGGTTCCAAAAGAAATCCGGGAAATTATAGGCCAGTAAGTTTGACGTCGGTGGTGGGCATGTTATTGGAAGGTGTGATAAGGGATAGGATCTACAAATATTTGGATAGACAGGGACTTATTAGGGAGAGTCAACGTGGCTTTGTGCGTGGTAGGTCATGTTTGACCAATCTATTAGAGTTTTTCGAGGAGGTTACCAGGAAAGTGGATGAAGGGAAGGCGGTGGATGTTGTCTACCTGGATTTCAGCAAGGCCTTTGACAACGTCCCTCATGGGAGGTTAGTTAGGAAGGTTCAGTCGCTAGGTATACATGGAGAGGTAGTAAATTGGATTAGACACTGGCTCAATGGAAGAAGCCAGAGAGTGGTTGTGGAGGATTGCTTCTCTGAGTGGAGGCCTGTGACTAGTGGTGTGCCGCAGGGATCGATGTTAGGTCCATTGTTGTTTGTCATCTATATCAATGATCTGGATGATAATGTGGTAAATTGGATCAGCAAGTTTGCTGATGATACAAAGATTGGAGGTGTAGTGGACAGTGAGGAAGGTTTTCAAAGCTTGCAGAGGGATTTGGACCAACTAGAAAAATGGGCTGAAAAATGGCAAATGGAATTTAACGCAGACAAGTGTGAGATATTGCACATTGGAAGGACAAACCAAAGTAGAACGTACAGGGTAAATGGTAGGACTCTGAAGAGTGCAGTTGAACAGAGGGATCTGGGAATACAGGTACAGAATTCCCTAAAAGTGACGTCACAGGTGGATAGGGTCGTTAAGAGTGCCTTTGGTACATTGGCCTTTATAAATCGGAGTATCGAGTATAAAAGTTGGAGTGTTATGGTAAGGTTATATAAGGCATTGGTGAGGCCGAATTTGGAGTATTGTGTACAGTTTTGGTCACCTAGTTACAGGAAGGATGTAAATAAGGCTGAAAGAGTGCAGAGAAGGTTCACAAGGATGTTGCCGGGACTTGAGAAGCTGAGTTACAGAGAGAGATTGAATAGGTTGGGACTTCCCTGGAGCGTAGAAGATTGAGGGGAGATTTGATAGCGATGTATAAGATTTTGATGGGTATAGATAGAGTGAATGCAAGCAGGCTTTTTCCGCTGAGGCTAGGGGAGAAAAAAACCAGAGGGCATGGGTTAAGGGTGAAAGGAGAAAAGTTTAAAGGGAATATTAGGGGGGGCTTCTTCACGCAGAGGTGGGAGTGTGGAATGAGCTGCCGGATAAAGTGGTAAATGCGGGGTCACTTTTAACATTTAAGAAAAACTTGGACGGGTTCATGGATGAGAGGGGTGTGGAGGGATATGGTCCAAGTGCAGGTCAGTGGGACTAGGCACAGAATGGTTCGGCACAGACAAGAAGGGTCTGAGACTTCAAGGAGCCAATAAATAACCCAGTGAGCCAATGTTCAAATGGACAAGATTCTACATCCTCATTCTGTGTGTCATTGGCAACATGATTCTAATGTCTGACTTAGCTTATATGAATGTCCTTCTGAGGACCTCACTGGATGGTGTGAGGAGAGTGGCTAAAGACTTGTAGAAAATATTAGCAGAGGAAATGGACAATCATCCCATCAGATGTCTGCCATCTGAAAGAGAAACCATTCTTCAGCCCTTGGCTGTAGCCCTGTATTTCTTGGAACTTCTAATGGATAAGCATGCCTTGCATGCTTAATAAGCTTTCTGCCTCTAAACCTTACAACCAGTCCTCCCCCACTCTCAGCTGAAAGTATTTTTTTCCCTTAACTCCGCTTTATTCCTTCAGCCAATCTCTTTTAATCTATGCCCCTTGGTGACTCCTCCACCATTAGAAACAGGTCCTTACATATCCCCTCATTATTTTATGCAGTTAAACTAAATCTTCCCTTAGTGTCCTGTATCCCAAAGATAAAAACCCCTGCCTATCCATCCTAGAAGTTGGCAGAGTTAAAAAAAATACAGTAAAAAATAAAGAAAAATGAATGTTCAGTGAGAGGTTTTGCAGGCAAGACAAAAAAATTGTTCTTACTAATTCAAACTGAAGAAAACTCAGTTGGGGTTCTCAAGAGAATAATCTGATGCATCCTTTTAAGCTGAAAAAAACTCTGCGGCATCTTTTAGTAAGACAAAAAAAGATCCCACCTGCTCTTGGATTGAAAGGATTAACATATGGTGCAGTTTAGGGGAAAAAAGACTATCTGGTTATTCACTTTCAATAGACTCCAGTGTTTACATTTCTCAGGACTGTTGGTATTATAGCTCAGCCTGTTATGATTGCTCGGCTGAGTTTCAAAGCCCTAAACTACTTATCTCAGCAGGGAACTGTGTTTGCATTTTGGTTGAAAGCTTTAATAAGTTATTAAAGGATTATCTGTACTTGATATGGTTAGCAAAATAGCTGTTTAGTTGCTTTTATAAGAGATTGATCTATTGGAGGAAGTTACATTTTTAATGGGTTTTATGACATCAAGAGTATTTGAGTGAGAGTTCCATTCAATGGTTAGAAGTTTAATATTTTTCACTTCCAAATGGCTCATAATGTCTGTCCATCGTAGGTACTGAGTGAGTGGCAATGGAAGATACATAAGATTGGGGGGAATGGGGGGGTGTTGGGGTGACATGAAAGGAGCATGGGGACAACTTTTGGGGGGAAAAGTCTTTTACATAACCATGTATTACATCAATAAAACATTACAAAGTTCTTTACAATCAATGGATTACTTTGAAGTATAGTCAGCAATCTAATTAAACATGACAGCTAGATTGTGCAATATATAATCTCCAAAGGAAGATGTTAGCAGGACATTGCCCTTGCTCCTTTTTCAATAGTGCAGTGGAATACTGACACAATCTGCTCAATCAAAAGAGCCCCATTTTAATGTTTCATTAGAAAAACAAGGAGTTAAGCTCTGACCTCTCATAACCTCTCATCTTTTCACAAACCTCTTTTCCTTCTCAGTAACCTAAAACACACATTTTTGAGATGTGTAATTCCTTAATTTAGTCAGCATTAAAGAAACCAAGTCTCGCGAGTCAAGTAATACCCTCTCTCTAGCACATCTCAAGCAACTAATGATCCACTTAACCAATATAAATTTACCAAAATATGTTAATTAGTTATGGAATATGCAAATCTTGTGGTATGTGGTTCAGAGTAAATGAAGGAATACGCTTGCATGTGTTCCTGCGTTAAAACGGTTTGAGTTCAGTAAACCATTTTGAGAGTTGGTTAAACATTTCATGTAAAAAGGGGCATAATGTAGCTGAGAATCATGTCTTAAATAATCTGCAAATTCTACTCTAACATCTCATCAGAGCACCATGCTTGTTCCATTGTCTGGCCTTCAGTGTTTACCGCTTCTTCTCGCCTGATAAAATGCAATGAAATAAATGTACTGATGGATTTCTTCAGAAATCAAAGAAGGGTTTGTGATCCATTCTGCCATATCGTCAGTGTTCCATATGTAGACATGAGTGCACACTAATAGGGAGAGGTGTGCATCTTTAACTTTGCGAGTGAACAGATTTGTTTGCGTTATGTAAGAATGTGTGCAGTGGATGCTGAAGGGAATTCCATGACACACAGATCATGAGGTAAAATGTCGTCACTCTGTTCTGCCATTAGGAAGGTTGGAAAAGTTTGCGTCCACCGTTTATCAGCCAAAGGCAACACTCAAGCTAACTTCTGAAATTATCCTCATTGTTGTGGAAAACAATCTTTGTACCAAGATGTCCTGTGTCACATTATTCTTAAATATCACATTGTCGATGATCTTTGCTACATACAGGCTGACAGTGGACTGTTCAAGGACAATTTCCATGCTTTGGGAGTTGGGCAGAAGGTGAGGCTGCTGAGTAATCTTCTTAGCAGGGTCATCTCCATAATGAGTACTGGCTCTGATTAGAATGGGGAGGACTAATACTATGGCTGAAATTTTTCACAAAGGCTGTGCACCCCTGCCAGTTGAAAAGACATGGGCAAGTCCATTGCTAGGGCTGGGAAGGTATGATCTGGACAGAACAGGTCGGGAAAAACTGTTCTCATTGGTGGGAGGATCAAGAACAAGAGGGCACAAATTTAAGGAACTGGCAAAAAAAAGCAATGGCGGCACGGGGGAAAATCTTTTCATACAGCAAGTGGTTCGGATCTAGAATGCCCTTCCCAGGAGTGTGGTGGAGGCAGGGTCAACTGAGGCTTTCAAAAGTGAATTGGATCATGATCTGAAAAGAAAACACTTTCAAGGCTATGGGGAGAAAACAGGGGTGAATTGAACCTTCAGAGGGCCGGCACACAGACACGGCGGGTTGAATGGCCTCCTTATGTGCTATAACCATTCAGTTATTTTATGCTCATGGCCACTGCAAAGGGATTTAATATTTCTATTTAATAAATGTACTTAAAATTGATTCCATATGTTGAATAAAGACTCATTGGATCAAAAACATGAAATTCTGTAGAAGTGAAAATAAAGATAATATTAAAAATTCATACAGAATTGTTGAGTACACATGCTGAACATATGAGAGTACATGAAGGATAGCAATCCAAGATCAGAGCTAAACTATATCTCCTTCCACTGATATCGAGTAAATCAACAAGATCCAGGGAACATTTATATAAAGACAGTCATTAAAGTCTCCAATAGTCTCCAATTGGTATATAACCCAAGTTTATGGAACATATTTTTCATTTCACTCTTGTATTTTGGGAAATAAAATGTAAACCCAAGGAATTAAGTTTTTAAGCACATGTATAATGATGAAGGTACAATAAATCAAGATGGTAAACCTGTAACTGATGATCATTAACTGAAACACACATGGATTCTGCATGCACTCTACACAATCACAACCAAAGGGAGTGTCACGTGTTTTTCACAAGAAAACGGTTACAAATGTGAAATCCGATCCGCAAATCAATAACAAGTTATGGAATCCCATGTAATATAAAATGGAATTGGGATTACTTGTCAGTATAGACTAGTCATATTAATTGTAGCCATTCAATTATAGAATTATAGAACTGTATATATTGGGCGGCATGGTGGCACAGTGGTTGGCACTGCTGACTCACAGCATCAGGGACCCGAATTCAATTCCAGCCTTGGGTTACTATCTGTGTGGAGTTTACACATTCTCCCTATGTCGGCGTGGGTTTCCTCCAGGTGCTCTGTTTTCCTCCCAGTCTAAAGATGTGTGAGTTAGGTGGCTTGGCCATGTTAAATTGCCCCTTAGTGTCCCAAGGTGTGTTGGCTAGGGGAATTAGGTAAATACATGGGATTACGAAAATAGGGTCCGGGAGGGATAGAGAGTTGGTGCAGACTCAGTGGACAGAATGTCCTGCTTCTGCACTGTAGGGATTCTATGATTTTATATATATTCCTCATAACATGGGTAAAAACGTTGGAATTTTTAAATAAAAACAGTCTGAGACTTGTTCAGCCATGTTAATTTGACTCTAGTCATATTTTTACATATCCTATGATTGATTTGTAATCTTGAAGTGTGAATGAATTACATTGTGGATCCTTACTTCATTGAATTAAATAATATAACCATTAAAGCTGTATAAAATGGTATCACAGCAAAGCATTAGGGTTTAGTTTATTTCCGATGTATAGAATTGAATAACAGCAACTGCTGGCTTTTGGAATTCGAACTATTTAGCACATTCAATCTAACCACCTACCTCACCCATCATGATGGTCTGCACTGTGTGAGCTTTTATATGATGTGGTGACACTTCAAAAATTTTCCCACTCATTAAACACAATAATGCCAGGTCTGACCAGGCACAAAACACTTTTTTTGGTTCGACTGTGTGACTGAAGAAAGCTGCATGAATTCACCATTAATGAAAATTGGCTCTTTCTCATTTTTCACTAATGTCTATTGATCCGTATTTGGAAGGTTAGGAATGCTCAATGCAATGCTAAGCAAGGACAAAGGATATCCCAGCAGTCCTTCCTGCATCTCCTTATTTGCGAAAATTAACAAAGGCAAGTGTTTTTCACCTTAGAAGCCCAAGGGAAGAAGGCACAAAAACAATAATTGCCTCATTGTCAATCGAGTATCACAACCACAAAGAGTGAATAAAAAGTGTTGACTGAATTAATGTTCTGCCCAATAATACTTTTAAAATGAAATTGGCCCATACAGATCTGAATGTTCACAACAGATTAAAAATTCAGATCATTTCAAATGAATCCAGCCCCACTCTGAGGAATTCAAAGCTGAAATTCAGTTCTGATTTCTCTTTGAAAAATATGTTCAAATCCCTAAATCATTTGTAATGAAGGTGGTGTTCACTGCACAGTAAAAACCTCACTGTGTGTTCCCCCGTGTTGTTAATGCTTATCCCATGTGAGATATGAGATATTTGATTGCAGAGTTACAATCAGTTGAGAATGACCAAATGGTTTGCATATTCATTCCCTTAACTTTTTCATAATAGTACAATCTGAAAGTTATAAGCGACCTATTTACAATTGGCTGCACAAAGCCATAGAAAAAGATTCCTGTGAGTGGGTTTTCCCCTACCTACTGGAAATATGGAGGAACAAGACTTCAACCTTCCATGGGACAGTTCCACAAAATCTGTTTCATTTTACATAAAGTTTTCAGCACAAAACCAGGTCATTTGGCCCAACTGGTCTATGCCACAATTTATGATTCACATGAGCTTCCTCCCCTTTACTTCATTCTAACCCAATCAGTATATCCTTATATTCCTTTGTACTTAGCTAGCTGCGCCTTAGATGCATCTATACTATTCACCTTAACTATTCCATGTGGTACCAAGTTCTGGGTTCTGACAAATCTCTGGGGAAAGAGGTTTCTCCTGAATTTCTTACAGGATTTATTTGTGATCCTCTTACATTTATAACTCCTAGTTTGATTTTTCTCGCAAGTGAAAAAAAAACTTTTGTTCACATTTATCCTATGAAACATCTTCATAATTTTGAATATCTCTACTCGGTCACCTCTCTCCCTTTTCTTTTCAAGGTCACCTCATCCCTTGAAATTCCAGCAGAAATCGCCCAGCTACCCATCGCACAGGAAGTGAAAGAGGTTAGGAGTATGTGTTTATAAAAGTAAAATACTACAGATGCTGGAAATCTGAAATAAAAATAGAAAATACTGGAAATAGTCAGCAGGTCTGGCAACATTGGTTTATGACTCGCCTGATGAAGGAGCAGCGCTCCGAAAGTTTGTGATTCCAAATAAACCTGTTGGACTTTAGTCTGATGTTGTGAGACTTCTAACATTGGTTTAGAGAGAAAGAGAGTCAATGTTTTGAGTCTGGGTGACTCTTCTTCAGAGCTTCAAACATTTACTTTCAAACTGCAGACACAATGCAAATCTAGCCACTATTTCTTATTATTCCTTACAGAATATAATGTGCATGATGTGCTAATACTATATTGCCATTCATTTCGAGGGAGCTCATTCTGGCTGATTACTATAACTTTGGTGAAAGATTCCCCCAAAGCAAAGGCCAATGGTGTAAAGGCCATTGACCAATGTTTAGATAGGTAAATGTGATTGACGCAGGCTTGGAGGGCTGAAGGGCCTGTTCCTGTGCCGTACTGTTCTTTGTTCTATGACCCAGGATTACTTCTGCCGAAGTTGCGGGGTGGGATTCCCCCCACCCCCCCCCCCCCGCCACCCCCACCCCACTGCCCCCATGCGGCCAATGGCAGACTGCTTCTGCCGCTGCAAAACACGCTGTTTTGAGAAGGCGGAGGTGGTCCACCGTTGGCCAGTGGCAGGTTCTTCCCACCAGTCAATGGGTTTTCCCATTGTTCACACCTTCTGCCGCTGGGGAACCTGCGATAGGGGATCATCGTTGGAGGGATCTTCCAATCCCGCCAGTGGGAATGGCAGGAATACTTTGGCCATGGTGTTGACTGAGAGATCCCTGTAAATCTAATCTGCTATATGCCTTGGCTGCAACATGTGGTTATATGTTGCCACAGGATTTTATGGTGAGAGCATAATTTCTTCCCGAAGGAAACACAGTTTGGTAAGCCCAGGGAATAATGTTCATAACTGGATCATGTTCCTGGATGTTTACACATGTTAGCTCTATCGTAGCATCTGGCAATAATTTCTCAGCATTTCATCTGAGCTACTAACTATGAGCTTTCTTGAATGCCTTCTTTGCTCTCCTTGGCAACCACAACATGACCAGACCATTTTGGGCCTGTTCCTTTTTCCTATTCAGAACTCTGTACTTTTCTTTAGTCTATAACAAAACACATTATAATAGAACATTATCAGCCTAGAACGTCCTGTTGAGTGTCTATCTGTTCATTATTTTGTGGAACCGCAACCGGGGAACATGCAAATATTTTAAAGGTGTTGTCCATAACTTTGTTTCTAGCTGTCATGCCTTTCCCAAAGACTTACAAAACCCTTCAGAGAACAACAAGCAAAAGAACACACCATTGTCTTCTAAAGGTAAATCAAGTAGATCAGGGAACTAATGGCGAATAAAATGGTTGCCTGTACCTTCCATTTATATCTATTTTGACATTTATCTTGTCATTGAAGATGCCAATGCCTCTGGAGCTGGCATGAAAACCATATTTATGAAGGCACACAGGATCCTCAGGGGTAGCAATGCCACACTGTTTAATTCACTGCACCCTCTTGAGGTCAAGATTACTCTGTGTGGAAGCATTCAAGTCAAATGCAACATTAGTTTTCTTTGGATATAGTCAAGTAATCCTGAAAGGTCATCAGCCTGAAAAATTGGGTGGAATTTATGTTCCCTGGGGGTTCCTGTGCACCAGCTGGAAAGCTGATGGGAACATTTCATTGTTCATTTTCAGGAGGCCTGACAAAGATTTTTAACTATCAGACACTTGTCTGTGCAACCTAAGGGCAGTACGGTGGCACAGTGGTTAGCACTGTTGCCTCACAGCGCCAGGGACCCAGGTTCAATTCCAATCTTGGGTTACTGTCTGTGTGGAGTTTGCACAATCTCCTTGTGTTTGCGTGGGTTTCCTCCGGGTGCTCCAGTTTCGTCCCACAGTCCAAAGATGTGTGGGTTAAATTGATTGGCTATGCTAAATTGCCCTGTAGTGTAAGGAGGACTAGCAGGGTAACTGTGTGGGGTTATGGGGATGGGGTTTGGGTGGGATTATTGTCGGTGCAGGCTCGATGGGCTGAATGGCCTCCTTCTGCACTGTAGGGATTCTATGAACCTCAGTCCACCCATTGATTAAACCCAGTGCTGTATGGGAATGCCACCCCTGAGAGCTTCCACCCAGGGGCCAGCAGCTGGCAGCTATCCAGGACCGACAGTGCCACCGGGAGCTGTGGCCACTGCCAATACTCCCCAGGGCCCTTCAGCAGGGATTGATGATAGGATCCTGGACAGAAGTAAGTGGGCCTTTTAACGAGCCTACCCCTGTACTTGGCGGTACCTGTGGCTGCCACTGATCTGCATCTGGGTGCAGTGGGCTCGACTCCCTTCCATACCCACCCCCAACATGTAGCACACAAACCTAAAATGAAAATCTCAGTGAAAACCCTATTCTTGAAGGGGTTGCACTGAGCGGGGAAATTTCCTGTCTTGAGCTAGCAGTCTTGATGGTGAAATCATGGCCCAGAGTGGCCAAGTATGAGGGAACCCCGAGTAGGCCACATCCAAAACCTATAGGTTTTACTGGGCTGTTGTCTCTGCATGGCAAGCTCTCAGCCAGCTACTGATAGAATCCAGCAGTGGCATTAGCTAATTAAGGGCCTCAACTGATCTCTGGGCAGGAAGGATGTCCCCCACTCTTCCTGAGGCTTATGGGGAGTAGCTAGAAGGTGGCAGGGTGCTCACCCCGCACCCTCTCACCCCAATCAAATGGTCACCCAACCTCTCAAGCCTGCCTCCAAGGGTGGGGCCTGGACATTAACTCCGTTTCTCTGCTTCTCCCTCCACAGATGCTGCCAGACCTATTGCTTATTTCCAGCATTCTCTGTTTTTATTTGAGTTCTTGAAGATAATTCAAAACTAACCCTAGTGGTAACTTGTGTTAAGGTGTGAAATAAGTTGTTATGCCATTCTCAGTGGATCAACAGAGATTGTAAAGTGGAAATCATTTATTATTGATGAGATACCACAGAATTACTTTGGAAAGCAGTGCCATACTACTTGCTCAAGTCCAGGGTATGTCGTAGGAACTGCCTCATTTATATTGGGCAATGGCATCTCCAGCAGTGAGGTCGTGTGCAATTATTTCTTACTCATGCTACCCAGCTATGTATCAAACTCAAACACCTTCTTCAATTACAGAGAAACAGATGGACAGGCCAGTTCAGAAGAAAGCATTTTGCTCTTCAGCACGGAAAGAACAAGAAAATAGAAAAAAGAAAGGCTTTCAATTATATATAGCGTTGTTCATGACCACAAAATGTCCCCAAAAGCTTCATAGACAAGGAAGTAGTTTTGAAGTTCATCCACTGTTATCATGTAGGACAGTACAAATGGGTCAAGGTTGTAGCGTTCATATGCAAATTCACAAAGCATCGGAAATAAAGCTGGATAATCAGAGACATTAGTTTGATAATAGAAGGCTATGAGGGGAAATGGTGGCACAGTGGTATGTCACAAGTCCAGGCTAGTGTTCTGGGGACATGGGTCCAAATCACACTATGGCAATTGGCAGAAATTATATTTCTTAATAAAAATATGCAATATGAAGCTTGTCTCCATGATGGTGATCACGATACTATTGATATTGTTGTTAAGACAAAAGAAAACCTTGTTCACTAATGTCTTTTCGGGAAGGAAATCTGCTATTTTTATCTGACCTGGTCTACGTGTGACCCCAGATCCATAGTAATGTGGTTGACTCTGAAATTCCTCCCTGAAATGGCCTAACATGCCACTCAGGCGATTAGAGGGCAACAACAAGTGTTGGCCTCGTACATCCCATGGACGAATAACTCAATGTAATCGCCGCAACAGAAGCTGCAACCAGATTGGGGCTGAGAACTAAGGCCAGAATCTTACCACCGTTCACACCAGCGGGATTCTCCCGTCTCGCCGCAGTGAATGGACATTTGGCTGGCAGCCAAATTCTCCTACTTTGCTGCAGCGGTAGCATGGCGTGGACAGTAGGCAAGATCGCACCCCAAATGTTTCTGACTGTTAAAAAGCTTCAGGAGCAATGGATCGAGAAAAGAGGGCGGAGGAATGGCTCTCTAATTTGGGCCATGCCACACAGAAAGATTTTATGAAATTAAAGAGAGGGGTCAGACTCTGCCCAGTGCGAGTTAATCAATGGCAAGTCACAACTTCCTGCATTGGGAATCCACTTTGATTAGCAAACATTTGGGAAGAAATCGCAGATGAGATTTGCAGACAATTTAGAGAATTGCAGGAGCAATTGCCGCAATAATGGGGTTAAATGTCTTAAGTTAGAGCAGGGATAAGAAATGTTTGCGTTCAGAGAACACACCAAGAGTGTTTGCTTAATCAGTATGTTCCGTGCCGACTATGAAGAAAGATTAATGTAGCAAATGATAAAAAAATAACTACCCAGCAGCATATTGGTGATAAAATCAGGAAGGAAAATGGTGTTGGGGCAATGTTTTATGCTGGCCATCTATCTGTAAAATTAATGATATGTACCTTTCACTGTAGGGTGTTCTTTCATTAATTAATGTACCAGTTTAACAAAAAACCTCTGATTTCATGAATAATGTTGGAATTGATATTAATCGCTGCCTTTCTGTTCAATTTCCTTTTACCCACCACAGTGACTCAGAGAGGAATACGAACAAATCTATGGCTCATATTCCACGGGGCATTTCTAATTACCTGGTATGCTGTTCAACAGGGACCTCCCCCCTGTGTTTCAGCGGATCTATTGCTGCTGGGGTTGTGGAACCATTCTGATACCAAGACTCATTTAGAGTGAGAACACTTTTCACAACCCAGTCAGGTGCAATATCCCACTGACATTCCCCTCTCATTACAACAAAACCTTTATTGTTGGCGCCTCACGCCTGCCGCATTATTTTACATACAGTCAGCAGGGCCGCTTTGAGCTTTTCTAGTCCTAAGAGCATTAGCTGGAGAACCTGTACATCATAAAGAACACCCGCATGGGTAACGTACGTGGCTCTCGCACGGTAAAGATGAAAAGTAGTATGATGAACTAGGCCGGCAGAACAAGACAAAGGGCAGGAATGCAGTGCATTCGATTCTCACCGGAGTTACAACTGTTTCTCAATTTGAAGAATGAAGTGCAGGTATTAGGGTAAATGCTTGTTGAACATTCTCAGCCATCCCTCCTAGACAGATACGCACTAAGAATGACTGAATACTTTAGCTTTGACTTATCCTTTAAAGGTCTCTGCTTCGGTTGCTAGCTTTTAGCTCTCTATTCATTTATTTTCAAACACACACCTTGAAGAATATATTCACTTATGAAAGCAGCACAGCTTCAGGTTTGAATGATAACCAAAAAGCACGTTTGAATCCAATTAATTGCAAAGAGTCGCACCAATTCTACGTGTATTGAGTGTGTCTAAATAGGTATCCTTCCTTTCCAAAGTAGGAATCTATTTTTGAAGGATTTTACTATTGTTGGTTAACATTGCCTGAATGATGTTTCACGCACTGTTTGGAAACAAACACTGCAATAAGCTGGAAGATGAACTAGGCTTTGTGGTGTTAAGAAATTGCCCATACAAATTAAAGCTGAGACCAGAATCAGCTACAGCTGAGATTTGGATTGAAGCAGGTTGCTAAAATGACTGGTGGATATGGTAAACCTGTTGCTCGTTGCTTATTAGTGGTGTTTACTATACAGGAAATCCCATCCTGGCTTAAGAAATGGTTTCTGATAAGCTGCAACCCAAAAGATGTCTTACAAAGTGAGGACAAATTGAATGCGGCACAGCTCGATTCAGTGCTCTCTTTTGATGTTTGCTTGTAAGTTAAGAAAGTTATTTCTTTTGACGTTCTTGCATTTTTGATTGCAATATATAATGTTTTTTGTTCTAGGGCCAACATCAAAATCAAGATGAAACAGCATTAGTGTTGAATTATATATTCCAACTGCTGCCTTGCCAGTGTAAAATTGGTGCTGAGACCTCATTATAATTTGGCGTGCGCGCAGGCAGCATTATCTGTGCTATTCAACAGCTACAGTTTTATTTGTGTGGCCATATGTTGGGTTTGACTGATGTCACCTCAGGTGCAGCCATTTTAAAGGTGAGGTGCACCCTGTATGGAGAAACATGGAAATAAAGAATGGAATTCCTGGAGGATACATTAAAATGACAAGCAGATTCTGGGACACAGCCGTTTAGCCCTTGATACAGACAGTTGTCAACAGCAGAGAGATCCTCTTCCAACAGTGGGGGATCTTCAGTTGCAAGGAATAAAATAACTGACTTCACAAAGTAAATCAAAGAAAAAGGTTTAATAAAGAAACTTCATTACACCAATACACATGTCATGCCCTGGGCTACACGAGCTCCCCACAATCCCCATCTGCTTTCTACGTATACTGGGTCATTGCTTTTGGTTATATTATAACAGATTCCAATGTTATGATTGGTTACATTATAATGGGGGGGGGGGGGGGGGGTGCAAGGTAGGTGAGCTAGTGAATGCCAAAAGCTTAGCTCCTGTGACGTGGTTGTAATACAG
Organism: Mustelus asterias; assembly: GCF_964213995.1. NCBI lineage: Eukaryota > Metazoa > Chordata > Chondrichthyes > Carcharhiniformes > Triakidae > Mustelus > Mustelus asterias. The sequence continues at coordinate 83,801,965 of NC_135812.1, read as the reverse complement.
AAATAAGTTTAATGGTCTCAACACAGAGTTGTCAAGGTAAGAATCATACATCGCCACTCAAACTGTCTCTCCTCACATTCTTCAGAATACACCCTTCCCATGCCACCCTCCATACTCAAATAATCACTGCGCCACTCTTCACTACATCTCCTATTGACAAACTCTGTACATCCTCCTACTCTCACTATTGTTGCAATATTCACTTCCGCATACCTCACATTTGACATACTGCAGACAAGCTGTTTGACCATCATAGGGGTATTCTCCAACCACCTCGTAAAGATGTCACCAACAATATCTTCTTTTTAGAGGGAAAACGTCACCTACAATCTGAGACAAGAGGTCTCAATTGGAAGAGGCAGAAGCCAACTCTGCATACCTTTCCCCTCTAGAGGAAAACCTGCTGGCTATCACAGGTTGGCGCACAGTCATTGATGACTGATGCTTTCATAAGCCACTCATTTTTTTTCTCTTCCTTTGTACTACAGGCTAACGCGTCATCTCTCTCTTTCGTTTCAGGTGCAGATAATGTGGAAATCCTTGTACCACTTCAGGAAGAAGAGGCCAGTCTTTTCAATAACGTGTCCAACTCTGACTAGAACCAGCTCAGAAACTGCCAGCACACTAACTTTGGAATATACAATGCAGGAGGAGCCTTTATGCAGTGAATCAACAGGCACAGCTGTGCAGAAGTGTGGGAAGAAGCAGGTATAAAAACATTTGGCTGCTGATACGGAGAGCTCAGGTTATCATGGAGGCAAACGCTGGCTACAGTGATCAACCTGCCAGTGTGCTTGCTCATACTTGTTCAGACCATGGGGCTTCATGCAGAATAAGGACACCTTACTTTCCAAAATGGAAAGAGTGGGCAGCTCCATGAAGGGGATAATGGTGGCCGTGCTAACATGGCCTCTGCTGATAGCCCTGATTGCTGTCATGGAAGCTGTCATCTTGACCTGGTGGTGCCAAATCAACAAAGGCTTCCAGATCATTCCATCAATCCTGCAATCCGAACTCATACACAGCCATTGGGGTGGTGAGGCATATAGCAAGATCCCTTCAAGAAACGCCTAATGTTCCCCTGCTTAAAGATTGTATTTCCTTGGTAATCCAGAAGTTGAATACTCATGTAAAGAGGGACACTTTGCCAAAGTTTTTCATCTTGCACTCATCAGGACAAATGCAAGAATGCTAAATTTCAAACAACCACAATAATTTATGCCACAGAAGAAAGGGGTGCTGAGTAATAGACAAGTTGACTCTGATTAGCCAAGGTGTTGCCATGGAAAAAGCAACAGGGTGTTAGTTATAGGCTCACCAAGCTGCCAGGCAGCACTTGCTGGACAATCCTGAGTGTGTTAATAGCATACTAACAACCAATTTAAGATAATCAGTCAAGCTCATTACATGGTTCATTTTCACTTGTTCAAAGTGACAGACAAAGGGACCTGTTTTCTGCCAACAAAAGAATATATTGTTAAAGACACATGACAAACTTGGCCAAACTAATCAGCTTCACCTCAAATTTTGCAATCTGCAGTTAGGCCCTCAAGGTACAAAGATGCTCAATGTTTCAGAATTACACCTTATTGAAAGCTGAGCAGAGCTGTAGCCATTAGTGCACAAAGGTTACTTTCATACTGATGACTGAGATGAAAATGTTATGGAGGGAACAGTCCCTTCAAGATATTGAAAGAGGAGGGAAGGATGTGTTTGCTGGTAGCACCACATTGGAGACAGCAGAAATGGTGGACGAAATGGAAACACATTGGGGTGGATTGACTCAATGTGTGTTAGACAACGGTGAATGGGTCCCCATTGAACTCCTATTGTATTATGATGGTCTGTCATCTGAACACATGATGTGGAGGTGCCAGCGTTGGACTGAGGTGGGCACAGTAAGAAGTCTCACGACACCAGGTTAAAGTCCAACAGGTTTATTTGGTAGCACAAGCTTTCAGAGCGCTGCCCCTTCATCAGGTGAGTGAATACTTCACTCACAGTGAATACTTCACTCACCTGATGAAGGAGCAGCGCTCCGAAAGCTCATGCTACCAAATAAACCTGTTGGACTTTAACCTGATGTTGTGAGACTTCTTACTGCATCCGAACACAGACTGCATAAATTTCAAAGCGACAAGTAACATTCAAACGTATGGATTAGGAGCAGGAGTAGACCATTTGGCCCCTCGAGCCTGCTCCGCCATTCAATAAGATCATAGTTGATTTGAATGTGGCCACAAGTCCACATTTCACCTACCCTGATAGATCTTTGACTAATAAGGGAGTCAAAGGTCATCTACCTCTGTCTTAAAAATATTTAATGACCCTGTCGATTGCTGTCTGCGGAATAGAGTTCTGAAGATTCACAACTATCAGGAAGCCATTGAACCAACTGCAGTCAACTCTGCAGCCAAAGTAATAAACAGCAACACTTGAGAATGGGAGAAGGGTCCTCCCCAACCTGTCCCAACTTTGTGTTCAACCAAGAACCAACCTCTTGGAAATTCATCTACAAGAAGCCTCACAGCTTACAGTGAAACCTCTGCTTCACCTCAAGTAAAAGCATCAATTAATCCAAGATACTACAGGCCTATCATGACAGGGAGACTTGGACAATTACACAATGTATTCATATTGTTACTTTTTCATCTGCATCTAGTCTGTGTGTGAATGATAGTGTGTGTGAATCGAGTGAGTGAGATATCGCATTGTTTAAAACTCCAGGACAAGTCTGGGATAATAAATAGCTACTTTCTTTTAAAACTCACGGAAAAGCTTGCTGCTGGAATTACTTAGATTGAGAAAGTACTTCTGAGGGTAGGAAAATATGCTCACCTCACATACAAAATCACATTGAATACAGATAGAAAGAAAATCTGAGCATCATACAATGTGTTCCCTGACTGAGGCGGTCTTTAATAATTTCTATCTTTACTTTTAAACAGGTAGGTTAATGGTATTTCCTCTCTGTGCTTAGGGTAATTATTTTCCCCTCCCTTTTCACTATTGTGGGTGTGTTAGAATAGATGCTCATCTTTCATTTCTAACCATGAATAATGCCCTGAGTGCTGTCACACCGCAAGTTCTAGCTGATCTGCTGTGTGTCTCCAGAATTTTCTGGGGGTTTTTTTAATTACAGGTCCCCAGTCATTTTTTTGTAAACTCCTTTTAAGACAAAATTTTGCAGTACCAGGAAGATTCTCTTTTTCTTAAAATTTTGATGTCCGGTATCCTGGAGTTTTATACTGTTATGTTACATCAATATAATCATTGCCCACGTCAAGGGAATCTCTAAGGCACATTGGGAAAGTTTCTGAAGCATGTCTGAAGGCTGGAACCTGCATTCAGTATAATTTCTCTGGTGTCTGTATGATTTGTGAAATTATGCCAACTTTGACCTCAGGTATAAATCTCAGATGTTTTAGCGCAATATTCAATTTACTGGCACATTGTGAATGATACACTTTCAATCAATTATCACTACAGTTATGCACCAGAGAATAAAACCTCAAAGGTATGTTTGTTTCATACTATCTTTACAAGTCAGTACAACAATGTTGTACTTCCCTGTGGTTTAAGGCTCTGGGTGTAATTTTCATCTTCACCATTGGGCAATGATCTTGTTGCTGTCCAGCCATCGCCCTACAACATGCCATCAGAGAGAAAATCTCTTCTCAGCACTTTTCCTGGACGGATACGTGTGTCTGAGCCACTAGGTGGAGAGGTGATGTAGGCCGCTGCTTGGGATGGGCCTAACCTCCCTTCTATCACATTCTCAGGTCACAATAATCCTCTCCACCTCGCGGCATTGTCCATGCTTCTCTTTCGCTGCTGTTGTTCTTCAGTAAGCATTTTGTTTCCTCTTCTGGACCCAACTTTTGTCTCTGGACTGGTGACAGTAGCACCCCTTATTCCAGTCGGTGATGGCTCAGATGATAGCACCATCACCTTTTAGTCACAAGGTTCTGGGTTCAAGTCCAACTTCAGGGCTTGTGCACAGAATTGAGGCTGGCGCTCCAGTGCAGGTCTGCTGCATGGTTGGAGGTGTTGTCTTTTGGATGCAACATTAAACCGAGGCCCCACCTGCGTGCTGGGGTGGAGATACAAGATCCTATGGCGCTGCTTTGAAAACACCAGGGGAGTTATCCCTGGTGTCCAGGCCAATATTTATCCCTCAATCAGCATCATATAAAAGTAGACTGTGGGTTCATTATCACATTGCTGTTTGTGGGTATTTGCTGTGTGCAATATGGCTGCCATGTTCCTGACATTGACAACAGAGACTACGTTTCAAAGTTACTTCATTGGTTGTAAAGAACTTTGAGATATCCTGTGGATGTGAAAGGTGCTATACAAATGAAGGATTTTCTTTTCTTTTTTTTCTGCTTCACCTTGCAATGTCATCCCTTTTATCATTTAATTTCTCGCACTCCCCATTCAATCCACAGTCACTCTCAGACTACAATCTCTCCCTTTTGGCCTTTCCCTACCTGCCTCTTCCCTGACCCCTCTCTTTGTTGAGTAGAGAAGCACCCCGATCCCCAGCCAAAATTGAGATAATGAGCTAATTCCCCTGTTAATCAGTGTCTGCATTGCTCTAAGTGGCAGGGATTTATTTAATGGATTATTTGGTGCCAATTGGGGAGACTCTCCCAGAATAGATATTTTTGTAATGGAATTTATTTGTTGTTTTCTGTAAAGTTTGCTGTTTAACCGGAGGTCCTGCCCTCGTTGAATGCATTGGGTACATCACTGATCTTTCTGGAATTTTTTTCAGTTTAAAGTTTATTTATTAATGTCACAAGTAGGTTGACATTAACACTGCAATGAAGTTACTGTGAAAATCCCCTAGTCGCCACACTCCGGCGCCTGTTTGGGTACACTGAGGGAGAATTTAGCATAGCCAGTGCACCTAATCAGCACGTCTTTCAGACAGTGGGAGGAAACCGGAGCACCCGGAGGAAACCCACGCAGACACGGGGAGAATGTGCAGACTCCGCATAGACAGTGACCCAAGCCAGGAATCGAACCCGAGTTCCTAGCGCTGTGAGGCAGCAGTACTAACCACTGTGCCACCATGGCACCCTGGCAATTGCAGTGCTTGAAAATTTCAACTTGGTACTGGCAAATTCCATCTCTTTCTGACAAATGCTATGGATGTGAGGGAGGGCTGGACCGTGGGAGTCATACTTTTCACTTCATTCCTGAGGTGCATTCATTTTTAATCAAGAGCGTACCATGGTAACCTATGTCCCGTACAGCTTGCCAGGGAATGTATAAATAACCAAAGCATAAAAGTGAAAAATCAAAGATAAAAGTGTTTTTTGCTCCCAGTGTTTGATACAGTTTAAGCTCTTTTAAAAACAAAACTGAGTCAGTGATATTCATGAGACAATTTATAGCTGTCAGAGTCGGTGAGGCAGGCACAGAGGATGGTGAGTGTCCATGTATTAAAATGGATGGGCACTAGAGACTTGAGGGTCCAATGTACGTCAGCCAATGACAGCTTCAGCAAAAACTACAAGTCCCACCTGAGAAGGAGAAGAAACAATTATCTTTTATAATTATGTCAATAAGAGCGCGAATAGTTCTTGGGGAAAAAGGAAAGAAGTTCTACTGTTAGACATTCAAATGCAAAGGCGCAGAATTTGATTTCAAAATACGGGGAGGCTTAATGGTGCTCACTTTTTATGATGTGGAGATGCCGGCGTTGGACTGGGGTAAACACAGTAAGAAGTTTAACAACACCAGGTTAAAGTCCAACAGGTTTATTTGGTAGCAAAAGCCACACAAGCTTTCTGAGCTCCAAGCCCCTTCTTCAGGTGAGTGGGAATTCTGTTCACAAACAGGGCATATAAAGACAGAGACTCAATTTACATGAATAATGGTTGGAATGCGAATAGTTACAGCCAATCAAGTCTTTAAGGAACAAAACAATGTGAGTGGAGAGAGCATCAAGACAGGCTAAAAAGATGTGTATTGTCTCCAGACAAGACAGCCAGTGAAACTCGGCAGGTCCAGGCAACTGTGGGGGTTACAGATAGTGTGACATGAACCGGGATATTGGGTTCATGTCACACTATCTGTAACCCCCACAGTTGCCTGGACCTGCCGAGTTTCACTGGCTGTCTTGTCTGGAGACAATACACATCTTTTTAGCCTGTCTTGATGCTCTCTCCACTCACATTGTTTTGTTTCTTAAAGACTTGATTAGCTGTAAGTATTCGTATTCCAACCATTATTCATGTAAATTGAGTCTCTGTCGTTATATGCCCTGTTTGTGAACAGAATTCCCACTCACCTGAAGAAGGGGCTTGGAGCTCCGAAAGCTTGTGTGGCTTTTGCTACCAAATAAACCTGTTGGACTTTAACCTGGTGTTGTTAAACTTCTTACTGTGCTCACTTTTTAATCATTCCTTGTCTCCATAGCTTTCATGGAGCCATTGGTTACTGCCTTGCTTTCTTCAAGCCTCCCTCAGTCCATGGCTGGAATTCTCTGGCCAGTCACACCAAAGGGAGTCATCTGGTCCCGCTGCAGTGAGCGGAGGTTTGGCTGAGCGCCACATTCTACATCTTCGCTGGCAGCGGCGGCGGGGCGTGAACAGCTGGAGAATTCCAACCCAGGACTCAATCCACCCATCCGATTTTTAATTTTTAAAGTTTATTTATTAGTGTCACAAGTAGGCTTACATTAACACTGCAATGAGGTTACTGTGAAAATTCCCTAGTCGCCACACTCCGGCGCCTGCTTGGGTACACTGAGGGAGAATTTGGTCTGGCCAATGCACCTAACCAGCATGTCAGTCAGACTGTGGGAGGAAACCAGAGCATGGGAAAAACGCAGACAATGACCCAAGCAGGGAACCGAACCCAGGTCCCTGGCACTGTGAGGCAGCAGTGCTAACCACTGTGCTACTGTAGTGCCCTCTTCTGTCTTTAACCTCAATTTCTTCTTCAGTTGTTGCTGGATTGCAAAGATGCTCATTCACCAGTTTGGGGAAAACACAACTCGTTTGTTTATAGGCTAAAATTATACAGAGGCTTGCTGCCTCGTGACTGCAATCAGCTACTGAGGTGACTCTTGAGTATAGAAGCCCGTGCTTATCAAGGTGACCCTCTACCCTGCTCCAGGATTGGTTCCTGGGTGATATGACCTTTATTCTGCAGATTGATCCTCAAAGAGACAATCACCAGATGGGTAAAGGTTGAAGGGTTTACATTTCCAATGTCCGTACTTGGCTATCTTTCTCTTTCTAACTATACTTAGCAACCCTTTTGATTCCTGAATTTCTACTCTTGATTTAACTCATTTATCTTTCTATCCATCCTAACTGATTCTGAGCATTCTCTACCATATTCACATTTCCAAAGCTATTATCCTCCTCACATCCTCTTTATTCAGAGTCCAGCTCTCACACCCACAGTTCAGCATTCCATACCAATGACTGTATTAGATGTTTTTTCTGTTTGAGTCACCAATCATGCCTCTTGCCATAGCTAATCTAACCTGAACTTCATTGTTCGATCTTTGAGCCAAGATAGTTGAATTTATCATGGCTTCAACCTAGGTACTTCCAATCCTGATGTTCCCATTGCCATTTAGAGCCATAACATTGGTCTATGCCTCATTTATGTTCAGTCTCGAGCTCGTCCTTTGTTCTGGCCACGAATGTGCATATCTGAGATTCCATACGCTACAACCTCCTATGATACAGCTACTTATCTCTGGTACCTTTCTGCGTGCATGCCCTCTTTTTTCTCTCTCTGGGTACCCTGAAGCTTATAAGTATATTCCATGGAGCACACCATTATTTAAGTGTAAATGCCACAGCAACTTCAGGTAATGTGACAGAAAAATGTTGCTCCGTGGTGAGCTTCTCGAAAATGGCACCTTGCTCCCTGACACACCATTCAAATACATTGACTGACTGAAGTTCCTGCACATGTTCAAGGCCAAGTAAATTTGACATAAGTTAATTCAATTCACTTAAAGGCTAACGGCCCTCTTTAACGGGTGTTACTTGTCACCAGTCAACGTATCTGCCACCGCAGGTTAAAAAGTGTGGAGCTTCAGTCGTTCAAGTTTTACCTGATATTATCAAACTAGAAAGAGTGCAGAAAAGATTTACTAGGATGCTACCAGGACTTAGTGGTTTGAGTTATAAGGAGAGGCTGGATAGACTGGGACTTTTTTCCCTGGAGCCTAGGAGGCTGAGGGGTGATCTTGTAGAGGTCTATAAAATAATGAGGGGCACAGATAAGGTAGATAGTCAACAACTTTTTCCAAAGGTAGGGGTGTCTAAAACTAGAGGGCATAGGTTTAAGGTGAGAGGGGAGAGATATAAAAGGGTCCAGAGGGGCAATTTTTTCACACAGAGGGTGGAGAGTGTCCGGAATAAGCTGCCAGAGGTAGTAGTAGAGGTGGGTACAATTTTGTCTTTTAAAAGGCATTTAGAAAATTACATGGGTAAGATGGGTATAGAGGGATATGGGCCAAATGCGGGGGGCAATTGGGACTAGCTTCGGGGTTTTAAAAAAAAGGGTGGCATGGATAAGTTGGCCTGCAGGGCCTATTTCCATGCTGTAAATCTCTATGACTCTATAACTGCTGCTGGAGACTTTCTTCAAAATGTTCTTTCTGGCTCTTTCTCCTCTCTCACTGAATCGATTTTTTCTTTCTTCCCTTTCTGTATCACGATAATGAATTCACCCACTCTAATTTGCACTTCTTTCTCGGTCCTGGCCCTGTTAATCTGATTTGACTCGGGAGATACACCGTTCCCTCAGGTCCCAGCTACCCTGCAGAGAGAATCGTGCCATTTTGATGGCAACATAACAGTCAAAATATCATTGACATTAAATGAGCAAGGGCGATGCCTAATTAATGGCAAATTTTAGAACAAATTTCTTCACTTTGCAACAGGTTCGAAAGTGCAAGTCCGCAAAAACAAAACATTCATGACCTTTTACATTGTGGTGCAAGAGGCCATCAATGTGCATCCCTTCAGATATTTTTATGTTCCAATCTCGTTTTACACTATGGTAACTTTTATTAAACCAGGATAATTTAAAACTAAACATCCATGTGACATCTTATTTTAGTAAAGGCCATGCATGAAGGACGTGCTGAAGCAAAGTATTAAAATTTAAACAATAGGCAAAGTCTAAATTTTAATCACATTTCAGTGAGATAAAAATGTTCTGCAATATATTGCCTTGGGCCAAATGCTGATTGTTGCTTATCAACCATGAACAGATAATCCATAAATGTCTAAATGAAAACTAAAATTAAGTTTTGAAATAAAAAACAGTAAATACTGTGGAAACAAAAAGAATGGTTGAATGTTCAGGTCACAAGCAAGTGCTCAATGTAATACGCAGTGTTCATTGTTTGCTTCATATTCGGACTTACACTGTTACTTGTCAGCCTTTATATTGACTGCCTTGTTCACATACACTGTTGCACAGCTTCCATATGCTACATATACACTACATGTCACAAGTGTTGATTCTTTCCTGGCCCCTCCTCTGATAATGCAAGATCACACCACACGATCACAGTCAGCATGGTGTTTTAGCCTCTGACTGTGTGCTTGCAGACAGGGTTGCATCGCATCTGAAAAGGCAAGCCAAAAAATATATGCACGTGTGTGTGTGTGTTTTGTAGACGTATATATTCACTCAATTAAATCAACCACTCATGCCATCCGTGAGTTATGTGTCCAATACTTTAAATCTCAAGTGGCTAATTTTACGTAAAGCACCGGTCCCTGATGTGTATCCCGTATTGATCTTGGAGGGGGCATGTATTGGAACTTTCTCAATTAAAAACGGTGGAAGCACTGATGTATTTATAAACATCATCCTGAGTGAGTGAAGATGCATTTCTTCTGCCCTCTAGTGTTCCCATTGTTTACTAATTGGAAGGCTGAACGAGTTCTACAGCAACAGTGATAGAGCAAACGTAACAGACACCTGAAAATAATTCTTTGCAAGTCATTAGAAGTGACCCAAGCCAGCCCGAAAAAAAAATGTTGATTCAAAGTGGTAGAATCTTGCAGCAATAATGTCAAAGTTATAATAAATTCAGAGATTTTTGAAAATGAAAGACTCTGTTGTAACTAACTACTGTATTACAGCAGATCAAATGCACACTGACAGACACTCATACAATTGTCATCTAATAATGGTTTGGTCCATCTGGTCTATTCTGTCAAATGACACATTTGTTTTCTGATCATGATCCTGGAACTAACAGCCTTGTGACCCCTTTTCCTAACATTAATTCATCCAGTCCTTTTTAAAGTGTCATGATTTCCCACGCCAGCATCTCTTGATAATTGGTTGCACAATGTCCACATTCCCTCACTAAAAATAATACAATGCTTCCATGTTCCCTATTTTCTTCTGAACCATTAACATGCCTGGTATCCTCAAATCAGAGGTACTGGGTAAGATTTTACAGCCTTGCTAGTTCAGAAACCATAAAATCCCACCAAAAGTCAACGGACCTTTCCTGGTCCGCTCCTCACCCGGTAAAATTCCGGCCACTATTTCCCTTGTGGAGAGATGTGTGAAGATTTGGTTTGGGGACTCCTACATGGACGGCATGGTGGCACAGTGGTTAGCACTGCTGCTTCACAGCGCCAGGGACCCAGGTTCAATTCTAGCCTTGAGCGACCGTGTGGAGTTTGCACGTTCTCCCCGTGTCTGTGTGGGTTTCCTCCAGGTGCTCCGGTTTCCACCCACAGTCCAATGATGTGCAGTTAGGTTGCTTGGACATGCTAAATTTCCCCTTAGTGTCAGAGCGATTAGTAGGGTAAATACGGGGCGTGGGGTAACGGGGATAGGGACTGGGTGGGATTGTTGTCGATGCAGCTTGATGGACTGAATGAGCTCCTTCTGAACTGTAGGGATTCTATAATTTTGCTGCATGATAATCCCAAAAACGACTTAATCTAGTGTCATGTCATAAGAACATACAAATTAAGAGCAGGAGTAGGCCACTCGGTCCCTCATGCCTGCTCAGCCATTCAATAAGATCATGGCTGATCTGCTTGCAACTTCAACTCCACAGTCGTGCCTACCCCCGAAAACATTTCACCCCCCTTGTTAACCAAGAATCTATCTAGTTCTGACTTACAAAGATGTCAGCTGTTTGAGGTTTGCCATCCATTTACTTGCTAACCTTTTCTTCAGATGGGACCTTTAGGACCTGTCTCTGCAATGGAATTGGTTCAATTTGAATTGCTATGCGCTGCACATTCATTCTCCTTTAACATTTATATTCCACTGTTAAACTTTAGGGGCCTTTACTTCGCAATGTTATTTGGCCCTTGGGAAGTGAAACTGTCAGCTCCCAGTATGCAGAATCACCTGGACACTTTATGTGGCAGTATTTGTTATTGGGTTGGAGCAGATAGCAAGGACAATGACACAACCGATTGCACTTGTATTGTCGTGAGAAATATGAACTGTTTGTAAATAATAAAATGTAATTGGGAAGAGGTGTTTGCTTGTGAGGGTTTCCTTTGGGTGAGAAGTGGGATCAGAGAAGGGATCCTCTATATCCAAAGGGGCGAGTTGAAAAACCTGAATTAAAGATATTCAGATTAGAAATGTGGTCAGGTCATGGATCATCTTTGATGAAGCATCAGGTGGAAGTGCAGAGGGAACGGGAGAGAGCGGACACCGAATTTCTGAAATCCCAGCAGAAATTTAAAAGCATTTATCTGAGGACAGTAGTCAGGAGCGGTTAGCGATTCTGACATACATATCAAACTCAGAGAAAACTTTCTGTGTTTGGGAAATAATGTGGACACCAACCTCTGTTATTATCAGATAACATGGGGCCAGTGACTGCTTTACTTTTGTTCTGTCATATTCTATGTCGTGAGATGTAAAAGTCTTTTATTGATTTTTGAAAACCTGTTCACATTTAAAAATCGAGTGGAGTTGGAAAAAGAAGTTGTTTGTACATATTCATTAACATTAGGATCTCGGGGCGGGGTGCGGGGGAGCGGGGGGGGGGGGGGGGGGCGGGGGTGGCGGGGGGTGACCACTAACTTTTAAAAAAGAAAAGCAAACTCCCAGTTATTAATTGAAAGAATTACGCTGCTTAAAACAAAAACTTTTACTGCACAAGAATTAAACAAAGCAAGTACTAGTGACAACACAATACTTCATAAATACTTATTCTTTAAGCTTGAAATTCTCAATCAGTCTCTGCCCTGTTGTACTTTTTTTTATCCAAGAGTTCCCTTATATTTTCATAGAATCATAAAAGCCCTGCAGTATAGAAGGAGGCCATTCGGCCCATCAAACCTTTGGACTGTGGGAGGAAACTGGAGCACCTGGAGGAAACCAATGTAGACACGGGGAGAATGTGCAAACTCCACACAGACAGTCACCCGAGACCGGAATTGAACCGGGCTCCTGGCGCTGTGAGGCAGCAGTGCTAACCATTGTGCCACCGTGCCACCTAGAACTTGTGGGTTCCTTCGCTGATCCTTGGAGCAAAATGTGCCACCGCTGTCAGAGATTCACTTTAATTCTCCTCAGTGTTTCCACTGTTTTCTGAGGTATCAGATTTCTTGGCGTCCTTGCACTAGCATTCAGCCAGGTGATCATGTTATGAATATCTCAAGTGTTGCAGAGTGAATGGACAAGAATTCTAACTCCTGTCAGACATCAGAGTTTCCACACATGCCCAGTCCAGGAGTGGGCTGCACATGCCCAGTCCAGGAGTGGGCTACACATACACAGATCTGCATCTTTGAGCTCTATGCAAGAAAAAGCAAAGGCACAAAAAGCTGGGTTATGTGTCCTGGGAATAGAATGCCAAGGAAGGTGAATGTCCCAGGAAGGGTACAGGGCTAGAGGGCAGGGAGAGGTCCAGAAAGAAGGATTTCAGATAGGGACAGGGACATGAGAGGTCCCAGTTAAGTTAAAAATAGGAAGAGGGCTGTGGGTAGCAGAGTTTAAGTGAAGACAACTCATGAGACATGCTCATGAGAGGACTCAAGAGAAGGCCAGATAATTGAAAAAGGTTCAGAGGAAAGCTGGAAGGCCAAGGAGACAGCAGGAGGTTGCTGACTTCATGCTGCAGGCTACTGGATCAAAGGTAGGACTTTGAAGCAGGCCAAAGAGCAGAAATTGTGCTCGTGAGCTGGTGCTTGAGTTGATACTTGGGAATCTAGGGGAATGGAATCCTGCGAGGTGGGCCGTCATTGACGCTATCCGAGTTGGGGCGACGTTTGGTAAGGATTTGAAGGTGAAGGCAGGACTCCCTCATGAAAGAGACAAAGGGCGGAATTCTCCCACCTTGAGACTTATCCTGTGGTGGAGGCGGGAACGTAGAGTGCTGCCCCTTGGGACAGCCGACAGAAAAACATGCCAATTCCTCCAGCCCCAAACTTCATTACTTATACAGCCGGATGTTTTACTCCATCTTCAATGTGGGGTAGGTCTAGATGGTGTGTTGACTTTATCAAATCAACACGAGCTGCTTTCTGAAATTGTAATCACTTCAAGTCTGTTCACTGACATCCTAAACTAAATGCTTTTATTATCTTATTTTTCAAACGTCAATCCCCAAACTAAAGATTATACTCCTAAAACGTATGAATCATGAAACTGGACATTTTGACAGCATGAATTATATATTCAGCTTAAACCCTACAGGATGCATGTTACAGAATAAAATAATTGAAATTACAGTATGTATTTAAAGATGGGACTCAAATAGTAATGAATGTTGTGCATTTTTATATTTGTTCATAAGCAAACCTGTTGCAATGTGGGCCTAGGAATTGCAAATCAAGCACAATCTTAATGTTGCCTCAGCCTCTCATCCTTGAGCCTTGCTCCTCACGGATGAACTTTATGGATCCAAATGGTTCATGACTGTCAAAATTGTAGAATTCAATAAAATCTCCCTTGCCTACCTCTTCTCCAAAAACCGAAGGCCAAGATATAGAATCCTTCATCCTATCTCAGGCCTCTAAGTTTAGAAATCAATCCAACTGCCCTCTTCTCAACTCTCATTACGGGCAAAATTTTACGAGAATGATTCTAAGTGTCCAGCTAGCGTGAAAATGGGAGACTTCCTGATCTATTTTTTGGGCGAGATCTCACTCCCAATCCTATGGATTTAGACATTGAGAATATGGGCTGGACCATTTCCAGCTGCTGCAGGCAGTGGGCTGGGTTCAATTCTCCATGATGTGGAGATGCCAGCGTTGGACTGGGGTAAACACAGTAAGAAGTTTAACAACACCAGTTTAAAGTCCAACAGGTTTATTTGGTGGCAAAAGCCACGCAAGCTTTCGGAGCTCCAAGCCCCTTCTTCAGGTGAGTGAAGGGGCTTGGAGCTCCGAAAGCATGTGTGGCTTTTGCTGCCAAATAAACCTGTTGGACTTTAACCTGGTGTTGTTAAACTTCTTACTATGTTTAATTCTCCAGCCAGCCCGCAGGGGGAGCTATTATGCATGTGCAGACCTACGATTCTGCACATGCCCAATAGCAACTGCACGGGCCTGAAAGACAGAGAGCGAGAGCTGTCTGTCAGGCACCTGCTGCTGCAGACAGCCTGATCAAACTCCACCTTCCCGGCCATTGTGGGGGATCGCGGCCGATCACAAGCCCCACACCACACGAAACGCAGCCTGTGCTGCTCCCCTGCCACCCAGACCAATCACGCCACCCCCTCCAATCGGAGCTGCAGAGTGGCAGCAACCCCCACACCCCCCCCCCCCCCCCCCCCCCCACCGTCCCCCAGCCCGAACACAGGAAGAGTACGCAGCGGCCCCCCTTCCTCCCCGATCAGGCAGTCCCTTCAGGACCCCCCCCCCATAGGCCCCATCCCCAATATCATAGAAATCATAGAAACCCTACAGTACAGAAAGAGGCCATTCGGCCCATCGAGTCTGCACCGACCACAATCCCACCCAGGCCCTACCCCCATATCCCTACATATTTTACCCACTAATCCCTCTAATCTACGCATCCCAGGACACTAAGGGGCAATTTTTAGCATGGCCAATCAACCTAACCCGCACATCTTTGGACTATGCCCTGCCTTCCACTGGCCCCACCCCTCCATAGGCCCCACCCCCTGGCACTGCCCAGTGGACATTGCCAAGGTGCCAGACTAGCAGTGCCAAGGTGCCAGGCTGGCAGTGCCCAATTTTCACCCCCCCTTGCAGTGGCTTCCATTTCTACCAGTGAGGCCAACATGACTGTTCCCCATTCATGGGGAGCAGGTGTTTTCCGCGCCGGAGAGAACCTCTCCCGGCGAGGCCACAAAGGCAAGTGAGCCCGGACGATTGAGTGACGGGCTCTCTCAAGACATGCAAATAAAGATTTAAATATATTAACATTAGTTATTCAGCCTCTTGCTCATTTCCGGTGAGAGGCTGACCTTGCCGGGATTCCGGCTCTCGTAAGATCGTGAGAGTTGAGAAATCGGGCGTGATCCCGGTTTCTCGGCTCTTGTGCAATTTTACCGGCTCGCTCTGCCCATCAGTGGCACCTCTCTGGCTATAAGGAGACTAAAACTGAACACAGTATCACAGATGTGGCTTCACAAAGGAGGGATACCTTAACAGCAGCCCTTTGCATTAAAAGTGATATCCATACTTTTTATTTGCTGGAATGCTCACCCAAATCCCCAGATTGATTCTGTGTGCTGTTACCTCGATCGTTTTACCTTTTAATAAATGTTGCTCGTTTTCACTTTGACTGCCTAATCTCATGACTGCACTTATCGGTATTAAACACCATCTGCCACCTCTTTTCCCATTGACCTGGGCATCACATGTTCTCGGTTATTTTTAGCAACATTTGGCCACTGCACTCAATCTGGTGTCAGACAAAGCCTAGAGACATTGAACAATAGAACTCTCTAAATGACTTATAGCAGCCCCAACATTCATTTCTTTGGAAATCTACTGGCAACAAGTATCTATTCTGGCACCGGTCTGTGCACCAACACACTTCACTGTTCCATTTTCAGTCATGCATCAGTCCAGCCTGGCACTTTGTCAATCATCCGATATCGGTATCACATACCTCTCTGCAACTTGGGTGCATTGGGAGGGATTTTCTGACCTCGCTCGACCCGAGACCAGAAATTCCTGCCTGAGGTCAAACGGACCTTCTCATTCTCCGCCCCCCCTCCCCCCCCCCCCCCCCCCCGCCCCCCCCACTGATTCCCGTGGTGGGCGGGGCAGTAGAATTCCAGCGATTGGGTGGGAATTCCCACCGCCCCTGGTTTTCCAGTGGTGGGATATTCTGGTCCCGCAGATGTCTACAGCGTACTGTGTGGCCCACCCATCCCAGTGCCAGGGAACCCGCCATGGAGGGGGTCACCTTCAGCGGGATCACCCAGGTTGCTTTTCTGTTCTGTTACCTCAAACATTTTACCTTTTAATAAGTATTTCTCCTTTTCACTTTGGTTAACGAATCTCATGGCTGCACTTATCGGTATTAAACACCATCTGCCACCCCTTTCCCATCTTCACCAGCAGCAGTAGCCTGCCAATGCAAGATATTTTCACCCACTGTCTACACCAGGGATCTCCAAACTACGGCCCGTGGCGGGCCACATCCGGCCGGAAGTTTGGAGACCGCTGGTCTACACATATGGGTGCGTGGTTACAAAGCATCCTTTGTGATTTCAGAACTGCCATCCTCTCTCTGTATGTGTCTTCTTATAATCATACTTGATAAGGAAAATCCAGTGGCGAGAGAGAATGGTGAAGAAGTGGATAAATTATACTTTGTCGCCTTACTTTGTCCCCTGTACCAGATCCTGCTGGCAGGAAGGGCTGGAAAATCCGGCCCATAATATCCACTGCCTCACCAAAATCCAGACTTGGTAGATGACAACTGTGCTGGTTCACTGCACATCTGGAATGATCTTAAAAGCAGACTGGTGGTGGGAGCAGTAACACGGGGAATTTAAAAGGATTGAAACTATTAAAAGGAGCCGAGTCACAATAAAGGGACAAACACTCTGAAGCTATTTGCAGAATCATAAGATCCATTAATCCGTGATCCTCCTTTATCAAGGTGAAGGGGCTCAAAAATGAGAGAGAGAAAACTGATGATAGAGGATTCCCCAGGTACAGGTATGACTCAGAAGACAAGCAATGGGACATCACAGGATCTAGTCTTCCAGTTGATGATTACTAAAGCCGATGTTACAAAAGATGATTGTGTGGCGAGTTGCCCTCCTCTCGCATTTTGGAATCATGTCCACCACACAGCAATGAAGCAGGTCTGCACGACGATGGGGGTGCGTTTTAGATCATGGTTGGCATTACTGTCGCTGGCTCTGCCAACTGTTTGCTGTGTGGCAGGTGCAGGTATCCTTGCAGCAGATGGAATGGTACGCCATCTACTTCCTTCACTCATCCGGACCGTGAGTGGACATTTCCTTGTGCCCATTGCTATACATGTATACATGTATACCAGGCCATCCAAAAAAGATTAGTAGGAACTTGGTTGGTAGAGTTGAGTAGGTGACACTTGCTACTTAGCATCTTGCCTTTCCTCCTTTTGACCAGTGCTACTGAACACATGTCGTACTATGTTTGGGAGTGATTTCAAGGAAGGTCTATGATGCGCTATCAATTAGGCAAAAGACTACTTGTGTGCCAATACAACTGTAGGCTTTTATTCATAACAGAATCAGGAGCACATCCCAACAGGTAACCGACCCGAACTGCCAAGGGGGAGGAGACAGCCACCTTTATACTAGGTGACAAGGGGAGGAGCCGAGCCGGCAGGGGATGTGTCCAGGCATAACAAAGGCACAACTGAAGTCCACCACATTCACCCCTCCTTTAAAAAAACAACACGGGGTGAAGTGGAAACAATATCACAAGTCCAGTCGATCTGGTGGTTTGATCCGCCGTCGCGATCGTCGTAGTGCAGGTTGCAGAGTCGTCCGAGCAGGGAGCGATGTCAGCCCAGCTCCATGCAGTGAGCGCCGAGAGGAGGCGCCAGGTGGTGTGAGACGGACCCATCCGTCGTCCCGTCCAGTAGTCGGGTACTGCGTGGCAACGGCACCGGCGACTCAAGCGAGCTGTACATACGGGTGAGGGGAGTGAGCTGTGGCCCTGGTGGCGTATGGAGAACAGTGGGAACTGGGGCTGGGGGGTGGAGGGCTGTAGCGGGCTCTGGGCGCACAATATGGGAGTCTGGGACTGAAGGGGGAAGGGGCGTAGCGGTCTCTGGGTGCACAACACAAGGGACAGAGGGGGGGAGGGAAATGGTGGCCTCAGGGGCACCTGCGGGTGCCAAGTCGCGGACAGAGACCGTGTCCTCCCGCCCGTCAGGGTACGCTACATAAGCGTATTGAGGATTAGCGTGGAGCAATTGGACCTCCTCGACCAAGGGGTCTGCCTTGTGCGTCCGGACATGCTTCCGAAGCAGAACGGGCCCCGGGGACATCAGCCAAGCTGGGAGCGAAGTACCAGAGGAGGACTTTCTGGGAAAAGTGAACATCCGCTCGTGAGGGGTCGTATTGGTCGCTGGACACAAGAGTGACCTAATTGAATGTAATGCGTCCGGGAGGACATCTTGCAATAGCTGACTGGAAGGCCCCTAGACTGTAGCGCTAATAGAACAGCCTTCCAGACCGTTGCGTTCTCCTGCTCTACTTGACCATTACCCCTGGGGTTATAGCTAGTGGTGCGGCTGGGGGCAATGCCTTTGGCAAGCAGGTACTGCCGCAGCTCGTCACTCATGAATGAGGACCCACGGTCGCTATGAATATAGGATGGAAAGCCGAACAGGGTGAAGAGCGTGTTCAGGGTCCGAATCACCGTCGCCGAGGTCATGTCCGGGCAGGGGAAGGCAAAAGGGAAATGCGAGTATTCATCGAAGACATTCAGAAAATAAATATTGCGGTTAGAGGAAGGGAGGGGGCCTTTAAAATCAATGCTGAGGCGCTCAAACATGCGAGTGGCCTTTATAAGGTGCGCCCCACCTGGCCGGTAGAACTGCGGTTTGCACTCTGCGCAGACCCTGCATTGCCTGGTAATCGTCCGGACTTCCTTGAGGGTGTAGGGCAGGTTACGGGCTTTGACAAAGTGGAAAAATCTGGTGACACCCGGGTGACAGAGATTGTTATGGAGGGACTGTAGCTGGTCCAGTTGGGCGCTGGCACATGTTCCACAGGACAGGGCGTCTGGGGGCTCATTGAGCTTCCCGGGCCGGTACATGATGTCATATCTGTAGGTGGAGAGCTCAATCCTCCACCGCAAGATCTTGTCATTCTTAATCTTGCCCCTCTGCCTAGTGTTAAACAGGAAGGCAACGGACCGCTGGTCCGTAATTAAAGTGAACCATTGGCCTGCAAGATAATGGCGCCAGTGCCGGACGGCTTCCACGATGGCCTGGGCCTCCTTCTCAACTGAGGAGTGTCGAATCTCAGGGCCTTGTAGGGAAAAAAAGGCCACCGGATGGCCCCTTTGGTTAAGGGTGGCGGCTAGGGCAAAGTCAGATGCATCACTTTCCACTTGGAATGGGATGGATTCATCCACAGCATGCATCGCGCCCTTCGCGATGTCCGCTTTGATGTCGTCGAAGGCCTGACGGGCCTCCTCCGCCAGGGGAAAAGAGGTCGATTTTAGGAACGGACAGGCTTTATCCGCGTAACGGGGAACCCACTGGGCATAGTAGGAGAAGAAGCCGAGGCATCTCCTCAGTGCTTTGAGAGTAGTAGGGAGGGGAAGCTGCATAAGGGGACGCGTACGGGCTGGGTCGGGACCAAGGACACAATCTTCTACCATGTACTCAAGGATGGCGAGGCAACATGTCTGAAAGACACACTTCGCCTCATTATATGTCAGATTCAGGAGAGTGGCCGTACGGAGGAATTTTTGTAGGTTGGCATCATGGTCCTGCAGGTCATGGCCGCAGATGGTGACATTATCCAGATACGGGAAAGTGGACCGTAGCCCGAGCTGGTCCACCATTTGATCCATGGCCCGCTGGAAAACTGAGACCCCATTGGTGACACCAAAGGGGACTTGGAGGAACTGGTAGAGGCGACCGTCCACCTCAAAGGCAGTATATGGGCAATCCTCCGAGCGGATAGGGAGCTGGTGGTAAGCCGATTTTAAATCAATCGTAGAGAAAACCCTATAGTGCGCGATGCGGTTGACTATGTCCGCGATGCGGGGAAGAGGGTACGCATCTAGTTGCGTATACCTGTTTTTGGTCTGGCTGTAGTCGATCACCATGCGGTGTTTCTCCCCCGATTTAACTACGACCACCTGCGCCCTCCAGGGGCTGGTGCTGGCCTGGATAATCCCTTCCTTGAGCAAACATTGTACTTCGGACAGAACGAAGGCCCGGTCTTCCGCACTATAGCGCCTACTTTTGGTGGCTATAGGCCTGCAATCCGGGGTGAGATTATCGAATAAAGGTGGGGGGGTAATCTTGAGGGTTGAGAGGCTGCAGGTGGTGCGCGGGGGGCGCTGCAGTGACGGCACCTTGCAGACAGAGAGCGGGGGATAAGGGCCATCATACTGCAGGGTGACGCTCCTATGATGGGTGAGGAAATCTAACCCCAGCAGTACAGCTGCACAGAGTCACGGCAGCACGAGGAGCTGAAAACACTCGTAGACTGTGCCCTGTACTGTCAGCATCACCAAACAGCACCCGAGGACCTCCACTGAGTGGGAATTCGAAGCCATGGAGATAGTCTGGCTCCAGGGCCGCATGGGAAGGGCATATCGACGCACTGTGCGAGGGTGTATGAAACTTTCTGTGCTCCCGCAGTCGAACAGGCAGTTTTCTGCATGGTCATTTACCTTGATCTCCATTATTGACTTGGAGAGTTGGTGAGGCTGCGACTGGTCCAGGCAAATCGATGCCACCGTCGAATCCAGTAAGAATCCATCTTCGTCCATGTCTGACGACGTCACGGATAAAGTTTCCCGCTCGGCGCGCCTTGATGACGGTGTCAAAGATGGCGATTCCCGCGCATCCGCTGACTGCATCAAAAATGGCGACTCCCGCGCATCCGGTGACTGCATCAAAGATGGCAATTTGCGCGCAGCCGCTGACTGCATTAAAGATGGTTGTGCCCGCGGAACACACATGGCGCCACGAGGCTTCGCGATCGGCTTCGCCCGGCAGACTTTGACGAAGTGGCCTAGCTTACCGCATCCGGAGCAGATCGCTTCCTTTGCCGGGCAGCGACGCCGAGGGTGCTTGGCTAGGCCGCAAAAGTCGCATTTGGGTCCCGCTGGAACAGCCGTCGCGGTGGAACCGTCGCCGGAACGGATGTGGGGTAGGCCTCGAGATTGCGGGAGGCCGCTTCTAGCGATTCAGCCATCGTGGCCGTTTTCTGGAGATCCAGGCCATCCTGTTCAAGCAGGCGCTGCCGAATGTAAGTAGACTCAACACCCGCGACGTAGGCGTCCCGGAACATGTCCTCCGTGTTCTGAGCGGCTGAAACAGCCTTACAGTCGCAAGCTCTCGCTAGGACCCACAGGGCGCGCAGAAATTGGGCGCACGATTCTCCTGGCTGCTGCTTGCGAGTAGCCAGTAGATGTCTGGCGTAGACCACGTTAGGGCTCTTTCGAAACTGCCCTTTTAAGAGTTCTATAGCGTCCACGTATGTAGTAGCGTCCTGGAAGATACCGTAGACTGCATCGCTTACCTGGGCACGGAGCACGTGGAGCTTATCGCCGTCGGAGTCGACGACCGCAGCGGCGTCGATGAATGCTTCAAAGCAGTCCAGCCAATGGTCAAATTTATCAGAGACTCCGACCTCTTGAGGGTCTAATGTTAACTTGTCAGGTTTTAAAAGCTGCTCCATGTCGGTCAAATGTTATGAATAAAATTGATGCACTATCAATTAGGCAAAAGACTACTTGTGTGCCAATACAACTGTAGGCTTTTATTCATAACAGAATCAGGAGCACATCCCAACAGGTAACCGACCCGAACTGCCAAGGGCGAGGAGACAGCCACCTTTATACTAGGTGACAAGGGGAGGAACCGAGCCGGCAGGGGATGTGTCCAGGCATAACAAACACACAACTGAAGTCCACCACAGTCTACATCACAATTTCCCTTTGGGAGAGAAACCTCCACCAGCAGCAGTTGCCTGCCAATGCAGGATATCTTCAACCACTGACTGCAAATGTGGATGCGTGGCTACAAAGCATCTCTTGTGATTTCAGATCTGCCATCCTCTCTCTGTGCTTGATAAGGAAAATCCAGTGGCGAGAGAGAATGGTGAAGAAGTGGCCAGGATACACTTTGTTGCCTTTCTTTGTCCTTTTCACGACCTCCAGAATACTTACAGCAGGATAACCCTGAATATCCATTTCAAATTGATGGTCTGTGTGCCAGATCAGTGAGAAATGGCAGGCCTGACGCACGCATGCCAAGTTAATACTAAAGTGAAGCAGCCACTCATTTGAAGAGGGAGCTTCGATTGCCGCTGATTCTGCCTCCCCCCAAAATGTGCCGGGGCATCGAGCCAGCACATTTCCAAGGGGGAGCAGAGGATGGAGCAGATGGGGAGCTTTTATTGATGTTGGGCAACCAACTGACATAATAGTGGTTGATAGTTGGTTGTGATAAATAGAGAAATCCAGGCTGTACAGTGTGAATCTTCACTTCTGATATTCAGAACAGATTTCCCGAGCTGTCAGCATTGATGTACAATGTGTATTGCTATAAATATTTTGAAAGCCTGCTTTAAGTAATGGCAACTTGTCTAATGGAGCTGAAGTTATAATTTCATATACATCAAACAGATCCAACTAATCTCTCTGCTGTGTGAGATGGCAGACTGCATTTAGAAGGGGAGTCATTTACCCATATCATGTTTAGTGGTTTGTACCGATTTGAAGGGTAAAAAGCATCCTTTTTTCTGTAGTTGGTAAAGAATGACTAACATGTAAAAGATAGTGGGGTGATTCTCCCAGCTCACTGTGCTGCTCTTGCAATTTCCAACGTGGAGCTGAATTCAATATTATCACCCTCATTTGAATATGATTAGCGGGCCGGGACTGATGCCTCCAGGCCCACTAGCATGTCCCCACCCCACCAGGAGTGGTCCACCCCAGCGGGGTTTACAATAGGCCCCCACAGGTGACTGACCCCGCAGGAGTGAAGAGAGGCCATGGAGACCCCCTCACCAGGAGCCCTTGGGCAGTTCCAGCCTGGTACCAAGGCACTCCCCAAGGGGCACCTTGGCACTTCCCACTGGGCATCTGGCAATGGGGGAGGGGTGCGGTCGGTGGGGGTGGTGGGGTCCCGTTGCCACTCTGCAAAAGGATTGCGGCCAGAGGAAGGGTGGGCGGTGATCAGGGCTCGCCATCCGGGTGGGGGGAGGAGTTTGAGGTTGGCCAGCGATCGGGAGGCTGGCAGTGCGGGGCTAATCTCTGCTCTGACTGATTGGCGCATGCGCAGTGGCCCGCTCAGCGCCATGCTGCCAGCCTCTCCAGCAGGAATAGGTCCCGGCCCCAGATTGTCAGAGTGAATCCCGCTAGGGCACTCGGCAATGCTCAGAGTGTGGTAAATTCAATCTGAAAATCACACAAAAAAAAGCAACACGAGTTACTCCCATTTTCACGCGAACTGGGGACTTTAAATTTTTTTGGGAGAATCCTAGCCAGTGTTTGTGGGAGTCTACGGGGGTGATCTTACCGAAGTAATTTTAGGTGCCAAATGAACATGAAAACAAGAGAGTTTCAGATCCATTTTTTTCAACGAGACCACAAGTGAAAGCTTATCACACTTCATGAAAAAATAAGGCTCAATCTGATTTCTGCCAGTAGAGGGAGTGGACAGAGTCTTTTATTGCTGGAAAGCCAGCTGCCCACACTATAGTGCACTACCGCGCATGCGCAAATATTTTTTTGTGCAACAGAGCACAGAGATATCTGTCAGTCATTCCCCCCCATCAAGGCCCTGCTCCTAGGCACTGCCCAGTGACCGATGGGCAGTGCCAAGGTGCTTAGTGGGGCAATGCCAAGGTGCCCAGTGGGCACTGCCAGACTCGCAGCCAGAGTGCCAGGCTGGCACTGGCCACTCCTGCCCCTGACCACCAGGGTGACCTCAGTGGTTTCTGGTCCTACTACGAGGCCACCATGATAAGTCTCCAATGATGGGGACCATACGTGAGCCTCGCCGGTGAGGGCCTTAACCGGTGAGGCTGTTAAGACAAGTGAGCCCAGACGATTCTGTCCTGGGCTCACTAATTCTATTTAAATTCTAATTTAAATATTAAAATCAGCGCTTCCCGGGTGCGAGGGTGATCATGCCAGAAATCCAGGGCCGGTAAGATCATAAGAGGCAAGAAACCAGGCGCAAACCAATTTTTTCATCTTTTGCGCAATCTTATCGACTCGCCCCATCAACCAGCATGGCAGAGCAGTAAGATCGCCCCCTACGTTTTTGTCTGTGGTTTTATTAGTCAGCAGCTATGGGAGTGACCTTTTGTCAACTGAAGATTGTAAGAAGTCTCACAACACCAGGTTAAAGTCCAACAGGTTTATTTGGAATCACGAGCTTTCAGAGTGCTGCTCCTTCATCAGGCGAGTGAGGGAGCAGTGCTCCGAAAGCTTGTGATTCCAAATAAATCTGTTGGACTTTAACCTGGTGTTGTGAGACTTCTGACTGTGCACACCCCAGTCCAAAGCCGGCATCTCCACATCATAACTGGAGATTGTAACATTTAAGGTTACAAAATGTACCAAGGGTTCAATCCTGCCTCCGGGCAATGGCAAAACTCTGTTGGGAGATGTAAACACTGCTCAGTTCAATGGGCAGAGTGAACACAGACCATCGGGAGCAGACATCGAGGGTTAGATCCATGAAGCTGAAATTCTTCATTGGCTTCAAAGGGGAAAGGGGCCCAGAAGCCCTAGGAGCCATGGTTAGCTCTGTCCGGCTGGGCTCAGAGAGGCCTGGGAGCATCATTTACTTGGTGCAGTTGGGGAGATTGGGGCTTGGGGAAAGTCAGAAGCAGCTATTGGAAGGAATTTGGCTAAGAAGCTGGGACTGTGCCTGTATTTAGATGTTGGAGTTTAGCCTGGCCAACACAGTGGGGCATAATCTTGGTAGGAAGTCCGGTTGGAAAAGGAGACCATGAAGGCTGGATCTGGGAGCAGATTTCAGCGAGATCTAGCATTGTGTGTCTTTTGGGGGAACATTATGCCTATAGAATTGGATGGAGTAGAACTACTGTCGGCCAAGGATCAGACGAGCTCTTTGAAAGAGAGGAACAGCAACTCTTTGTGAGCAAGAGAGAATATATATAGAATCTATAGAATATTTGCAAGTCATGGTAATTACTAAGGTCTTTGATTTGATTTATTATTGTCGCATGTATTAGTACACAGTGAAACGTATTGCTTCTTGTGCACTATATAGATAAAGCATATCATTCATAGAGAAGGAAAGGAGAGAGTGCAGAATGTAGTGTTACAGTCATAGCTAGGGTGTAGAGAAAGATCAACTTAGTGCAAGGAGGTCCATTCAAATGTCTGATGGCAGCAGAGAAGAAAAATTTGGAGGAATTATCTTGGACGGTTCTGCCACATAATGTGCAGTTTGTGGTGTGTTTGACGACAGTTTGCCTGCTAATTCATGTTTATCTCATGTTATTTCCGTACATTAGAGTTTAAGATAGATAGTACTGACTGCTTTGCTGGCTCTTGTGCAGTTAAAATTTCTTCTGGTTCTTTGAAACTGTGGAATCTTGTGGCTTTATTCTCTTAGTATATAACTGTGATTTCTAATTTGATCTACTTTAAGATGAAAGTTACTGGTCCCTAGCCAGATTATAACAAAATGTGGGGCTCTGGTCTGCGACTGTAACAGGTGGGTGTCGCCTTTATAGTGCACTGTGGATACTGGTAATCCTAAGTACTGCCAAAGTGATACAGGATTCCTACTTTTTGCCATGGGCTCTACAAGTGTCTTCATTGTTTTTGCCATAGTACGGATGAAATGTAGAGATGCTAAGCCAAGGAATTGACAATTGCAATGCAAAAGAATTTGCTGACCGTGTAGAATAGAGGTGAGTAGAAAGCATCATAATCAATATCACAGTCAAGAAATGATGACTTGTTCTTCTCGAAGTTGATGTTTCAACACTTTCTGTTGTTTGTCCAATTCTATTTATATTTATCTGCGATGACTTGCTTGCTGTTTGTCCTACACTTCAGGAGTTATCCATTCATTTCACGGTGTCACAGTTGAGAACAATGACAGTTCTGACAAAAGTACGAGGCAGAACGGGGCCAAGCACACTTCCTGGGAAAAGCCCTGCCTACGTGACATAGCACAATCTGTTAATGAGCCAATATTTGGATCCCTTAAGAAAATCTGCTTTTGAAAATTCTGCTGAACTCATTTACTAAGTTTAAGTTCACATGGGCCGGAATTCTCCAGCCGTTCACACCGGCGGGGATTCTCCAATCCCGCCAGGATTCTCCGGTCCCGCCAGCACGCATCCCAGCCCGCGGGTTTGCCGCCGGCATGGGATGACGTCAGTGGGAACTCCCATTGGCAGCGACGAGACCAGAGAATCCCGCTGCCAGCAAACAACGTTCCACCTCCCGCCGACGGGAAACACGCGGCTGGGAGGCCAGAGACTCTCACCCATGGGGTGTCTAAAATGTTGTGCTGTTTGCTCAAACAATGCAATGACTTTCTGCTCAACACAATTACAATTGGTCTTATCGTGCACCGAAACTGCCAAGATCAGAATAAAAGGCTGTTTGATTGCAGAACATATTGCGAACTGCAACATTTTCAAATGATTTGAGAAAGGGGAATCCAGAATATGAAAAGAAGCAGAAAAAGATAAATTGGATTATAACTATGAGATACACCACACTAAAGGATTAATGCTCTTCCTATACCTGCAACTCATTGCCACCAATGCTAGCAGTGGTTTCCTGCCATTTCTGTAATTCTGCATCATTCATCATCATCTCTATGATATTGTGATAGAAAAAAATGAGGTGTCTCATTCGCATTCTCATTACCAAATTAGCTCTTTGACTCTCCTAATTGTTTTACACTTTAACAGACACTTCCACTGTCATTTGGGGATAGTGTCAAGCAATTGCACATTACGGTTTTAAAAAAAAATGGAAACAGTTTAGTGGAGATTATTGAAATGAAGACACCAGGGACCTTCCTACAAATTTGTTGTTCCCTTCCTTCCCAGACAGGATATCTCCTCTGAGTGCTCATCTGAAGAAGAAAAGCAACATCTATTTGACAGTGAAAAGATAACAGACAGTATAAAAGGGTTTGAGAGTATCCTTCATCGTGATGGAGGCAATACTGTCAGCATTCCTGAAAAGTTGCGTATCCTGGCAAAACAATGTCACAAATGTGGCTGTCCTCTCACAGGCAGAGTTCCCAACTTTGTTGGCACTCATCAGAGGTGGTTTCACTGGCTGAGACACACCCCCAGACTGGAAGATGGCCACATACCCAAGGACTTTGTGTCTGGTGAGGTAGCTGGAACCAGGCAACCAGTAAGACGCCCGAAGCTCTGCTTCATGTCAGCATGACCCAAAGGCCCCAAGCATTGATTGATGCAACAGAGAGTCATCAGCTGAAGGCAGAGGAAAATAGCGACACCTCATGTGGTCTGGCATGCACTGCCAGATTAACAAGTGACGACAGTGGCTTGGCAACTGTCACCAATGATGAAAACAACAACCCAAATGACACTTGGTAGCTTCATGTGTGGCACTTGCCTCTCAAAGGTTGGCCTCTTTAGCCATCAGCAGAGGGTGCCATATGAAGACACTCCATCGAAAACGGATTATATGTTACCTATCCATCATCTTCTTAGAGAGAAGGATGCTGACGACTGAAAGATTATGCCTCAGGGTACTTTGAAGAACTTCCTGACATATTACCTGTCTGCTTTCTCTAAAGCTTATGCTGAAGTGTGAACATAGCTGTTATTCTCATTCTAAACATATTGGGAAAATGATTATATATGGCAGATGTTCGACTTCTGAATCCTTGCAAGAGGTATGTAACCCTACAGAGCTGGACAGCACAGTGGTGGCTTTAACTGACATATAATGGATAATACTGAGAGCTATGTACAATCGCTTAACAGGAAATAGCAAAATGGGTGCAATAAGATCACCATTTAATTGTAGTGATAGGATTTTGTTCCAGACCCTCAACTCTGACCATTTTTATGTATAATTGCGCATTTTACACACAATAAGAATGCTCTTTTGCATAGAACAGCTGAAATGTATCACATGGAACAGTTAGCAAATGACTATCTCTTTAAAAGATTTGCATTTATACAGCACCTATATGTTCAAATATCTCAAATTGCTTCACACAATGAATTACTACTGACACAAGATGACTGCTGTGCAGTCAAACACCACAGCCATTTTGCAAAACATAAGACCGCACAAAAAATGAGATGAACATCTGCTAGGGCGGCAGATTAGACACCTCAATGTACATAATATTGTCTTTTCTACCCTTCCGACCCAATTTCTTGCTGGTGTTGGTTACAGATTCATTAATACTAACCTGAAATATCACATAGGTAGAGGGGATCTCAGTTAGCGTCTCATAGAAACATAGAATCCCTACAGTGCAGAAGGAGACCATTTGGACTATTGGGTCTGCATTGGCCACAGTTCTACCCAGGCCCTATCCCCGTAACCCCATGTATTTACCCTGCTCGTCACCCGGACAATAAGGGGCAATTTAGCAAGGCCAATCAACCTAACCCGCACATCTTTGGACTGTGGAAGGAAACCCATACAGACACAAAGAGAACATGCAAACTCCACACAGACGGTCATCCGAGGCTGAATTTGAACCCAGGGTCCTGGCATTATGAGGCAGCAATGCTAACCACTGTGCCACCATGCCGCCCACATCTTATCTGATGGCGGCAGTCCTGATTCTTTCAGCAGTGCAGGGAGCTACGCTGAGGCATCTGCTCCCATTGAGAGTGACGTTTGTGAAACTATGTCATCATTTCACCTCTCTAAACTGTATTATTATGTGAGAAGTAAGGATTGCTGATCCATTATTGAGGAGTTGCAATATTGCCTTGGTTTTGTGTGAGCTGTATAGGTGCAGAGGATATGAGTGCCGTGTAGTATTTTCCAATAAATAAAATCTATCATTTGTTTTATAAGCAATTATATCACAGGAAATCAGCAAGAGTGGGAGAGACAGCACACACAAACGGGATTTTTCAAATGACATTTTCAAAACTTGTTCTTCATTGCCATTCATCTGTCCATCCAAACAATAATCATCATCTTCTATATTTAAAATAAAATGTTAATTTACAAATCTAGACTACATTTAAAGGTCAGCATCTGTAAAATGTTGTACATGTCGTGCAAGCGTAAAGACACAGCTAAAACTCAGGTGCAATTAGCTGACAAGCGTAAAAGTGGTTCTGGTTGTGCTCACATGGTGTAACAGGGGGTAATTCTAACCTAACCTTCCTGGCAGGGAACTAATGGGCGTGAGTTGCCCCCCACCCTCCTTATTTCATCTGACCCAATTATTATTTTGATTGAAGGCAATGGAAAGCTTCATCAGGCAGCATGTAAATCTGACCCCATCAGTGTCCTGCTGGGTGTGGATTAGATTAAAATTTCCTCACAGCTGCCTCTTTCAGCAGAGTATAGTGGCCCTAAAACTAGCGAGCAGTAATTTGCCAGAAATCTTGCCATGCTGGAATCAATACCAGAGTTAAGGTAACCGGCAATGTTAGGCAAGTTATTTGCATTATGATGTGGAGATGCCAGCGTTGGATTGGTGTGGGCACAGTAAGAAGTCTCACAACACCAGGTTAATGTCCAACAGGTTTATTTGGAATCACAAGCTTTCAGAGCACTCCTCCTTCATCAGGTGAGTGAAGGAGCAGTGATGAAAGACCAGTATTCTGAAAGCTCGTGATTCCAAATAAACCTGTTGGACTTTAACCTGGTGTTGTGAGACTTCTTGCTATTTTCATTAGATGTTGACTTAAATAACTCACCAATTGGCTCGCAATAAGTTTTATTTTCTGCATTTCTTTTCCACCTTTATAATCAGATCTGTTGTCCATGCTTAGTAACCTTTACATAGTGACTCAAATTATCTTTTAGACTTTTTTTCATTCTTTTATTCATTCTGATACAAAGCTCAACCATTTGCCATTCTCAAATGATTTTGCCTCCTTCAACTGGGCTGTTATCTTGAAACTGAATATGGAACATGTATAAGTAGGTCAGGAGCTGAAAATCGATTTCATTAATGTAGCCTGCACTAATCAACCGGCTCTCCAGCATTCATTTCCTTTAATTCAGCGACGCACTTTGTAAAGTTAATATTCCTGGATGATCTCTCAGGTTTTTCTGGTTGATGCTGCTGCAAAATTGGCTGAGATGATTTTCAATGCTGCATCATAGATGGCAAGAATATAGGTGTTAAAAGCTTTGGTGATCTGGGCAAGTCTGTCGGAATATGTGGACAATTGCAGGGTTTGATTAGAAGTAGTCAGCATGGCTTTGTGCATGGGAGATCATGCCTTACAAATTTGTGAGAGTTCTTTGGTGAAGTGACCAGGAAGGTTGATGAGGGCAGGGCAGTAGCCTATATGCACTTCAGTAAGGCCTTTGATAAGGTTCCACATGGTAGGCTGCTCTGGGAGATTAGATCACATGGAATCCAAAGAGAGCTGGCAAATTGGATATACAATTGCTTGATGGTAGGATGCAGAGGGTAATGGTGGAAGGATGCTTGTCAGACTGGAGGCCTGTGACTTGTGATGTGCCTCAGGGGTCAGTAGTGCTGGGCCCATTGCTGTTTGTTATCTATATCAACAATTTGGATGAGAATATACAAGGCATGATCAGTAAGTTTGCAGATGACACTAAAATGTGTGGTATTATAGACAGTGAGGAAGGTTATCAAAAATTGCAGCAGGATCTTGATCAGCTGGGGAAGTGGGCCAAGAAATGGCAAATGGAGTTCAATACAGATAAGTGTGAGATGTTGCATTTTGGAAAGTCAAATCAAGGTAGGACTTCCACGGTGAATGGTAGGACATTAGGGAGTAT
Organism: Mustelus asterias; assembly: GCF_964213995.1. Lineage (NCBI taxonomy): Eukaryota > Metazoa > Chordata > Chondrichthyes > Carcharhiniformes > Triakidae > Mustelus > Mustelus asterias. The sequence goes on along the minus strand of NC_135812.1, from coordinate 83,770,850 downwards.
GGTGGAACAGGGGGATCTTGGAATTCAGGTGCACGGTTCTCTAAAGGTGGAGTTACAGGTAGATAGGGCAGTGAAGAAGGCTTTTGGCATGCTGGCCTTCATCAGTCTGAGCACTGAATATAGAAGTTGGGAAGTTATGTTGCAGCTGTACAGGAAGTTGGTGAGGTTGCATCTGGAGTATTGTGTTCAGTTTTGGTCGCTTTGCTATAGGAAAGATGTTATTAAACTGGAGAGAGTGAAGAAGAGATTTACAAGGATGTTGCCATTGCTCAAAGGACTGAGTTATAGGGAGAGATTGGACAACGAGGATATTTTTCTTTGGAGCATAGGAGACTGAGGGGTGATCTTATAGAAATGTATAAGATCATGAGAGGCACGGATAGGGTGAATACACCCAGTCTTTTTCCCAGGGTTGGGGAATCGAGAACTAGAGGGCATAGGTTTAAGTTAAGAGGGGAAAGAATTAATGGGAACCTGAGGAGCAACATTTTTTTTACACAGAGGATGGTACGTATGTGGAATGAGCTGCCGGAGGAAATGATAGAGGCAGGGACATTGACAATATTTAAAAGGGATTTGGACGGATGCATGGATAGGAAAGGTTCAGAGGGATAAAGGCCAAATACAGGCAAACGGAGTTAGCTTAGATGGGCATTTTGGTCAGCAAGGACCTGCTTGGTCTGAAGGGCCTGTCTCCGTGCCATAGATTTTATGATTCTATGAACATGAATAAATCTAAAAAGATCACCCATATTGTGGCAGCATGACAGCAGACTGACACCTCCCTTCTGCTGAAGTAGCAGTAGAGAATGTCAAAGGTATTTTTTCTCAAATTATGTCAGACTATTAGTGAAATTCTGAGTGTATCTTACATGATTCAATTAGGGCAGTGATGTTGATGCCAGATTCACTCACTTTTGGTGGTGTCATGTAAATCCCCTGAATCAGCCGCCTAAAATGCACTATCGTAAATACACCGTCCAGAAGCAGGCGGTCAGACTTGAAGTGCTTTCTTCGCACAGCATTCCTCAGATCGCTTTCAGATGCAATCAATTGTCTTGAAATAAAACTTCAGCATTTTGTTTGGGCACCTTAAGCTACTAACACCACACTTGCATTGTTATTCCCCTCACTCCCTTTACGTCCACTGTCCTAAAGCTGCCCCATAAGCGGGTTACAGGAGCAAGAGGAATGAATGCCGTATCCAAAGACCAAATTTAAATCTGCCTGAAAGAAAGCCAGGAAAAAGAAATTTGGATTCACATTAATTGATAGTTACAAAATTAATAATCTATACAAGGACAACTGGAGAAAATGTTGTTCTGTAAACAAGCGCCGGTATTTTCTGTGACACCAAGAATCGCTGGGTGTCGACGTCTGGGACTTTCTGCTGCGGAAAAGGTGTCTCTGACTTGTTGACATTCAATCACTGATTTTAGGTAAAGTCTGCTTGTGCAAGTCTTTTTTTATTCTCAGATCCAGCACATTATTGGTCTTGAGAATGATGTGTTTGCTTAGCGAGGCCTACAAATTAGTTCATTCTGTTTATGGTTTTAGTCCCATAATGGTTGTCGCACTGTTTCCAGTCAGGCCTGGGGCCTCCTGACTGCCTGCTGCTCATTATAATATATGCAAATTACCAGGCAACTTTCAATGGACTGAGTCGGTTCAAACAAAATAAATGAGGTGTTTCTCGTGCCAGGCGGAAATGCTTCGAGTTTGTAGCCTGGAGACATATTAAACAATGATTGCTCGTGTCAGAAGAAATCTTTTGGACTCGTTTTATTTATTTTTTCATCTATACAGAGCTGGCCTTCCTCTGACAGCCTGAAGCTGCTGTTCCGACCACTGGGACATGTTTGTGCCCCCCAAACCAAAGTACAAGGTTCTGAGTCAGCATAGTGGGATTCCCCATGGCCTCCCATTTGTCGCTTTGATGGTGAGGTAGCAATGCAGGTTGGAGCCTTTATAGCCAAGTGCCTGAACGGAAAGAGGTTCCATCCTCTGAAAGCTCAGACAATGGGAGCTGCTCCAAAGAATCCTCGACATCAAAGGCTGAATGATGTTATGGTGTATTTGGCCTCAGGAATTCCAGACTCTCTGATCTGTTCAAGGGGAAAAGGGAAATGCAGCTGATGGGTTTTGGTTGAATAAGCCTCCTTCTTGTTCTCAACCCTGTTATGACTACATGAGGAGGGTTGAATTGTTTCCCATATTCTACGGCTCCAAGCCGTAACAGGGTTTACTTTGGTGAATTTATAAGGATGAAGGTATTAACTCAATGTCTGTGCTTAATTACTTCTGTACTGATTGCAAAGAAACCAGTCTGACAGGCATTCTTGAGTCTAAAACACCAAAGGAGTGAGTTTTTTTATTGAGCTAAAAACCCACCCAAGTAATGGCATAAAGATATTTACAAAGGTAAATCCTCGTCCCAACCTTAACACACACAGCCACACACACACGCAGAATAACAAGTAACATGAGCCAAATTAAAATTCTCTGATAAAACAGAGAGCTCACTGTTTATGAGTCTTTTGCTGGTATCCGTGGCTATGACAGAATCTTTCCGTGGTGGGCTTAAAATTTCAGTGGAGTTGAAGCTGATGTAAACTGCAATTTCTGGAGACAGTCTCTTTTTAAAAATGTAATCCATCTTTTCCAAAAGTCAATGATTTTTGCACCTGATATTCATTTCATTTAAAAGTTTGCTATCTCTGTGCTGGATTTTAAACACCAAAGAGATAGGGTTTGAACTTGAGAGAGAAGGAAGAGAGAAATAGTTACTTCTCCATTGGCAGATTTCTTCAAGACTTCTCTTAGCAGCTTGGGTGTTACAATAAAAGGCATTGCAAAAATGGTTATCCTAATCCCAGGACCTCTCGCCCCATAATGATTTCAGAAGGTAATTGATTAGTTTAGGTCTGGACAGATCGTAGATATTGTTTCATGGCCTAGGTGGTTTGATTCTGTAATGTCCCAGCCATTAACTCCTAAATGATCCATCATTCATCTTGATGAAATAAGATGGGTGCCTTTCATATAGTTATTGTCCTGGTAGACTGTTTGTATCCGATTGAAAGGTGGCTTTATAAAAATGCAAATGATGAAGTCCAGTGCAGTTTCAGTCAATTCTTTGACATAGTTCTTGACACCAGCAGGTGTGAAATTCCATAGGAAGTTGTCATGTTGTGTCTTAATTGTAATTCACATTAGAACCTTCCAGAAACTGCCTACTTGTAATACCAGACATCAGCTGACTTGTAGCAGCCATCTTAAGTTGCTTCTTAAAAGTGCTTGTAAAGCAGTTCAATATATCATTGATCAGCCAATTAAATTAAAGATTAATATCACACATCATATCATTGTAACATCCCTCAGTGACTTAAAATGGAACAGAAGAATGCTAGAGAAATTATGTGTGTCACTTGTAAAATTATCAAATAAAGAACCTTAAAGGAATCATAACCTAAGGATGTAAATGCATTGGAGGTGGCCCAAAGGAGGCTTACTAGATTGATACCTGGAATGAGTGGGTTGTCTTCCGAGGAAAGGGTGGACACTGGGGTTTATAGGAATGAGGGTAACTTGATTGGAGTACAAAAGATCTTGAATGATCTCGACAAGGTGGATGTGGAAAGGATGATTCCTCTTGTGGGTGAGTCGAGAACCAGGGGACACTATTTAAAATTAGGAGTCACTTTTTTGGACAGCGATGAGGAGATTTTTTTTCTCTCAGAGGGTTGTGCGACTTTGGAACTCTCTGCCACAGAAGATAGTGGAGTCGAGGTTATTGAATATTTTTAAGGCAGAGGTAGAGAGTATTGTTTCAAGAAAGGGAATCAAAGGTTATCAGGGGGGTGAGGCGGGGGTGGATGAAAATGTGGAATTTGAAACACAAATCAATCAGCTACGATCTTATTGAATGGTGGAACAGGTCCCTCTCCTCCTACTTTGTACGTAAACATGTGCTTTAATTATGCAAAACAGGTACTACGATATGTCTGTATATATGTCTCCCACATAGCTGTTATTTGTTGCCCAAAAAGATCTAGAAGAGAGATTCCTGTGAGTGCATCAGTTGTCCAATGTCCAATACATCTCCACCAGTCACTAACTTTCAGAGGCACTATGCACAAGTTTATTTCAGAATAAAATTTAGTGCATTAGGTGATAGCTAGCATGAGAGGGATGCCCACTAATGCCATCTGATGGCCCATGTTATAGATTAGTTGGCTGCATCTTGCTTAAATGGAGAAGGGGTTTTGAAGCTGCAATTTATAAGCTATTACTGTAAGAGGCGATGGCCATACAAATTGCTTGATAATTTGTGAGTAAACTTCTGAAGCACAGTGCAGTATGAAAGCCAACATGTAGGATGTAATATTAATAGGCAAACAGTGAGTTGCTGACTGTGATACCCAAGGATAAAGAACTATTGATGTTTGTTAACTGTCACCAGGTCATTAAACATTTTCTTGAACTATTCTGCTGTTCTGGTGATAAGAGAGGTGGCCCTTAGTGCCACTGCAGTCTCTCCCCACATAGCTTCTGATGCACTTTTCTATGGTTTTCTTCTATGTTGCCCCTGCAGTCTTTCCTTGCTTTCACTGTCTTTGCGTTATGTGGCTGAATATTAGCTGAGTAAGTCTTCCAATGGACTGTTTCCATTTCTGTGTTATGCTGCCTGCTCTTCTGGTTCAAATCATTCTTTAAAACTTTCACATGATTTTGAGAAGAACCATTTGTTAAAACTAATTAACATTCACTTCACTCATTGAACTCTGGTAGAATAATGGCCTGATAGAGTTTGATTTTAGTTTTCAGCTTAATTATGTGCTGCTCCGAGATGCAACCATGGAGTCAGCTTTCTGGATGCGAGCACAGATATCTTCTTCAATCGTGGCATCTCTAGAGAGCACACTGTTAGAGTATGAACATTTTTCTGCAGCCTTGAGTCTGGTGCCACATTGGTTATGTCTGCTGCTTCATAGCATGTGTCTGGTGCTGACTGAAGCATAACCTGTCTTGGTGACAATGATTTAGAGACCATAGCTTTTGGTCATGCAGTGATTGTCCCTTTAAGAATCACATGACCCAGGAAACCAATCAGGGCCCAGCTTCTGGTTCCACGCAGGTAAGCAGGGGTTTCTATTCCAGAATCTTCTCGGGAGCTGGTTGCAGCCACGAGGCTACCAGCCACCGTGTTACTTTTATCTGTAAATAAATGCATTGTTTTTTTTCCTTAATTGGTGAGCAAGTTAGTCAGTACAAATGATATAAGACCAACCTAAGAATGGGCCTTACAGAAAACCTCACTTGGGAAAAGACTGCAACCGACCCATATGGAGGCAAGTTTTCAGAGACCACATTAGGACATGCCATGGGGGCCTTAGGACCATTTGCAAAGTTTTAATCCAAATTTTGGTTAACTTTCAAAATTCATACATTGCTAATGCTCAGATATTCTGATATATTGACTTCGGATTTATTCATCAATGAGGGAACAGTGCTAAAATCTAATCATTCCAAACTTCCAAATCCAGTAAATAAGAATTGAAGTCACACATAGGAATCAGTTTAAAGTTTATTTATTAATATCACAAGGAGGCTTACATTAACACTGCAATGAAGTTACTGGGAAAATTCCCTAGTTGCCACATTCAGCACCTGTTCGGGTACACAGAGGAAGAATTTAGCATGGCCGATCCACCTAACCAGCACGTATTATGGACTGCGGGAGGAAACTGGCACATCTGGAGGAAATCCACGCAGACACGGGGAGAATGTGCTGACTCCGCACAGACAGTGACCCAAGCCGGGAATCGAACCCGCTATGAGGCTGCCAGGGCTACAAGAGCTTGATTGCCAGAGCTTTGGAATGGCAGGTGTGACATTCTCATACCTCATATCACCCGGCCAAGTTTTGTGACTTGGCCATTAGATTCAGGGGGTACACATTTTGGGCCCACATCCTCCCAGAATATGAAATCTGAACTTATCTTAATGCTGATTTCCAGTCTATAACTCTCCTGCATTTTTAATGACTGTTTTGGTCTTGCTTTTCACTTTACCTTGAGCACTAATATTAAGATTACTGACCTAAGATCTATTCAAAAAGAAATTAGGCTCAAGGATTCCACACAAAGTAGGACAAAAATATTTATTGATTTCAATGTAGCTAAAGGATATCCATTTCATTGCTGTGTTTAATCAAGAAAACACAAAATGCCAAGCAACGGAAACATAAAATGTGTATTCAGCACAAATAAACAAGCACAGGTCTAATTACTGTAACTCATTATAATTATATAGCTCTCTCATCTTGGTTTTAAAAAAAATAACAAAAAGACTAGTCAGCGAAGCATGCTACTGTCTGTACCTTTGTCTCCTGGACCGAAACAGCGAAGTATCATCACCAGAAAAATAAATAAGGGCCCTTTTCCGATGGCATTGGTGCCATTTGAGCTGGCCCATAAAGGGGTGAGGCTACACTAATTAGAATATTATATGCTCCACAATCGTTGTTTATTATGTTTGTCTTCCTTGTGATGGTACAGTAGGGATCACAGTTGTTATGCTACATTAATCACACTATCCTAACAAATTATTATTCTACAAACAAAAATATTGTGGAAGAAAACTGCATCCATGACAAATAGTTCACAAAACAAAAATGGAGATCATACGAAAAACAAGGGGGATGACCCCTGGACTTACTTCCCACCCTTTCCTGACATGTAAGTATACTTGTAAGCAAATTATACTGTTATTTGCATATTAAAATAGAACTATGTCACAGTATCAGTTTTTTGTACTATATAATTGCCAACATTAATCATAAATATGAAGTCAGATGCACAAATTGAGCCTTTCTTCTGATGCTTGGACTTTGCTTAATGTCTACCTCAGGGACTTGAATCACATTATGTGAAGGGCTGTTTCTCTTACTTCCTGACCTGAGCTTGACTGCATCATGCAGAATTGGGAATAAAGGTTACACACCTCGGATAGGAGAGAGGGATAACACAATAAAACTAAGGTGGAGACGATGAAAGCCTCCTGTCTTTAATGGCTGTTAGCGCCCCTAAATGAAATGAGTAATGAGTTTGAACTGTCTGTACTCAGTTCCCACTAGACCATTTGGCATTTGAAAAAGGGATGCTGTAACTTTTAAGGTCATCTTTTTCAGTCTTAAGTGACACGAAGCTGATATCATGAAGGTTTGACTGTTTCTTGTGGGGTTGAATTTCTCTCTGGGACTTTTAAGGTGATCCTGATGCCACCTAGGCTTAACTACTAAGCACAGCACAACCAAGCAGAGGAAGCACCACAGTTGACCTAATTATGTATGCATGAAGGTAATTTCTCATCCACATATTCTATATTTTATTACTGTGCTACATAACTACTCCACAGCCTTGGCTTCATCAATGTGAAAAGTTGGACAATGATATGGCAGCATAATTTAATTGCATGTCAAAATTAAATCTCCTTTGATGAAGAACAATTCAGGCCCAGCTCTGCGTAATCAAATTAACAAAGTCTCTTTTTGATATTCAATTATCTTCCATACAAGAACACTTTATCCAGCACTAGTGTGATGCAGCCTGACAAGTTGAGACTAACAATTAACAGAAGCTATTACCTATCCGTGATACACGTGTCTGCTGCTCACTCAAGCAGATAACGTGTTCACAGAACAAAGACTACAACAACCTTCATTTCCACCTTTTCTGAAATGAGATGAAGGTTAAAATCTTTTTTTTTTCTCTCTCTGCTCAGAAAGTCTAATTATTCATCGGACATTGCACTGAAAGGTCACTTAAACAGGAGAATGGGTTTCCGTGGTGATGATCATCAGTGCGTTAATTTATTAGAGGTACCAGAGCTTCATAGCAGGATGGGTTTCAGAAACAATGTGCATTTTCAGATAATGGAATCTGCTGTGACTTTAATGTCATTTTGCCACAAAAACAGTTTGTGCTGGAAATTGTTCACCTGCCATAGCTGCTCTTCGTTCAGTGCCACGAACCTAAGAAACTCACAAACCAAACGCATCCTACAGTCAGATTCAACTTCCCCCTTCAGTTTTTACCAATTGCAAAGTACTTGTAATCTTAAGAGAAGACAACAAACTCTGAAAGGGTTCACTGTGAAGTGTCGAAACAACGTGACAATAAATTGTACTTTAAGTTCAAATGCTTTGTCACTGTTTAATTTCATTCTAAAATAACACTGCTTCAAAAGTCAGTTCCCAATTCTGTTCATTTATTCCAACAAAGTTGGCTGCCTGCAATAATGACAGGCAGAAGCACAGCCTGAACTCTACAACCCTTATTCATGTCTAGCTGCTGAAAAGCTTAAAAAATAAAAGATGAACTCAACACCTTGATGACATTGTTGTGTATTTAGAGAACTTAGGAAAATTCCACAGCACCCCAATTAGACTTCCCCATTTACATTAGCCCAAAGATAAATACTTCCATGTGTGTCACAACTTGCACATTAAAACTTTACAAAGCAGCCGATATAACGATTAATTTTTCGAAGCATTGTTGAATTGTACACCATCGACAACTTCTATTTAAGCAGCACCTATCACAAATATAAAATTGTTGGTTGAGGTCAAGTGTTGTCTGTCCATCACTCTGAGAGGTGTCTCTGGTCATCTCAACATGCAGAACAGGCAGTCAATTCATAGAATCATAGAAACTCCACAGTGCAGAAGGAGGCTATTCGGCCCATCGAGTCCGCACCGACAACAATCCCAACTAGGCCCTATCCCTGTAACCCCACATATTTACCCCACTAATCCCGGGACACTAAGAGGAAATATAGCATAGCCAATGCACCTAACTCGCACATCTTTGGACTTCTAGAATCCAATAAAAAGTTTATTCGTATCACAAATAGGCCGACATTAACACTGCAATAAAGTTACTGTGAAATTCCCCTAGTTGCCACAATCTAGCGCCTGCTTGGGTACACTGAGGGAGAATTTAGCGTGGCCAATGCACTTAACCAGCACTTATTTCGGACTGAGAGAGGAAACCCACGCAGACATGGGGAGAATGCACAGACAGTTAACCAAGCTGAGAATCGAACCCAGGTTCCTGGTGCTGTGAAGCAGCAGTGCTAACCACTGTGCCACCTTGCCACCCTTACCTGATATAACAGGTACATCACTTAATGGAGCTCTGGTTGCAATTCTTTTAAAATAAATTCTGGCAATGTAGTGAAGAATATGCCATTTTTGGTGCAGATGCCGGCTCCATAGTGCCACTAATGCCTATACCACAGAGGTTCAGAGCTCGTAGAAATGGCGTCCTTAACATTTCTGGCACCGCCCATGCAGTGCATCATGATTACCGCATGGGCACCAGCGTGGGCATGTGCATTTATTTGAAGCGTGCAGAGGAACAGATTGCGAAATCAAACAACTTCTAGCACCAAGGTGAGGAGGAGAAAGGGAGTACCTGGAACTTCATCGCTCTGAACAGATTATCAGTGGCCAACTGCTCAGACCCAATTCCCCTATAACCTCAACAACCTCAACATTCCATCACCGAGGCGCCACAATTCTTCATGTTTCATCCCTCTGCTTCAAAACCTCATGGTATCCTTCTAACCAATCTCAATAACAGAAGACAACAAAAAGGATTCATAACAACTTTGTAGAGAGAGAATAGAGCCAACGTTGCAATCTGGATGATCCTTCATCAGAGCTAAAGATAAAGAAAATAGGACAATATTTATACTGTGAGGGTGAGGAGGGGGCTATAATTGACAGGAATGACATGGACAAAAGGGCAAAGGAAATGTAAATGGTGATGATGAAGGCTCGGAATGGTGCTAAGAGTGTCCATTAAGAGATCGGAATGTGTAAGTGGCAGAGCACTCTGCGCCTTTGCTCTGTTCTCACTCCACAGATGCTACCACATATGCTGAGGTTTTCCAGCATTTTCTGTTTTTGTTTCAGATTCCAACATCCACAGTATTTTGTCTTTATCCGTAACAACTTGCAACACATTAAAAAATTGAACTAATAAACTCTGTGGTTTCTTTAGTGTCAGTTTTGCAAGAAGTCTTTCCTGGCACATTGCTCCGAAGCAATACTACCCCAGTGATTGTAGCCTGGCTGGTGGAAGGCTACTGACTCTCAGTGGGCCAGACTGCGGACGGCCTTTTAGCTTCACCTCCAGCAACTCTGGGCCTTGAGAAACGGGTTCCAACATCACCACTTTGGTATGGCTGAAAGGCAAGGAGATGGAGTGAGTAGGAGTAGGAGCCATTGCCATTCCCTAGAGTGGCAGCTCAGAAATTCCTACAATCTGGTGGGGGACAGAATGTTGGACTGTTGTGAGGAGTCAGAAACCCCTCTGATAACGGGTATCCACAGGCATGTTGGCAGCAGTCTGACACTGCACGGCAACAAGCATGGATCTCATAATCCTCAGTCTGAGCTTCCACTGCAGCACTGAAATGTTGGGTAGCTTCTACCTTTGCTGCAGTCGAAGCTGAGACATTGAACATCAGGCTCTGCTGGCAACGCAAGTGCTGTCATGGAGCTGACCACCACTGCCAGACTGGAAAGGCTGCGTGAAGCTCTGCGTCAAGTTGACTCCTCCTGCTCATTAAGGCGATGACTTTGTGGTATTATCATCAGACTATTAATCCAGAAACTCAGCGAATGTTTTAGGCACCCAGGTTCAAATCCTGCCACAGCAGATGGTGGAATTTGAATTCAATTTTTAAAAATCTGGAATTAAGAATCTACTGATGACCATGAAACCATTGCCGATTGTTGGCAAACCCCATATGGTTCACCATTAGGGAAGGAAATCTGCCTTCCTTACTTGGTCTGGCTGACATGTGACTCCAGAGCCGCAGCAATGTGGTTGACTCTCAGCTGCCCTCCAAGGGCAACTAGGGATGGGCAATAAATGCTGGCCAGCCAGCGCCGCCCATGCCCCACGAATGAATTAAAAAATAGGTTCTGTGGCAGGTTTGCCAATCATCAGGTATGTAATCCAGTGCAGCATGTGTGCCAACCTCATCCTGAACACCACCCTGTCAAAACCTACAACTTGAGCCTTTTGCAACCAGACTCATCTACATTTTCACTCTTGAGTGGACTGAATCTTCCCCCCCGCCCTGATCATTCACCATGTGCTGATCCTGATTCTGTATTACCCTCAATGTATGTGCATTGCCAGCATCTGAGCTGGTAACAGAGTGTCAGATCAAGTGATGGGGTTTTGTCCTCAGATCCCTGGTGTTGACCCCACCCTTCCTGATGAGGCTGCACTGGCTTGTCAGGGGGCACTGCTTGGGCATTTGAAATGTAGAAGGGGAGGGTTATGATGATGGCTGGAAAGTGAGTGATCCACAGTCACATTATCTACAATTTCCACTTCATTTGGAGAAGGTGCAAGAGGCGGGAATATATCATCATCCTGAATGTTCTTAGAAATGCTGAATGCAATGGCCTTAGTCACGATCCACCTTGTAGTGTGGGAACATTGTCCATTCTGTACTGTGCAGGACATGTAGCTGTGTCTGACTGCCACTGGCTCTCTGCTACTCCATCCTGTTATATTTCAGCTTGCCCCGTCTCATCGAACAGGAGATACATCAGCTACTGTGAGGAAATACACACTCAAATTTTGTTCATTCTAGTTTGTCCCACTTTCATCTCTCTCTACACATGCATTGCACACAATCTTTAAAACATTTATTAGTGCACATGCAGGTTGTTGGTGGTCGTTCGTCTGGTATTTGCTGGTTTCTGGACTCATGTTGCTGCTTTGGGCACCATCACTGCTGTGGTGAGTGTTGCTGCTGATCTACTGCATTTTTTGTGGAGCAGCTGACCTCGGGGTCTTATGGTTCTCCCATTCCTCATTCAACTGCCAAAAATCAGATCTTCCTCATCAGCTATCTGCTGCAAAGGAGCAGTTTCTCTGGTTGCATACGTGTCTGCGCTTGCAACGATATATTTGGATGTTCACCTTCAGATTGAGGTGACCATTGCTTCACACAAGTTCCAAGTGGTTGAATGTGTTGAATGTTTGGTACTCCAGCTCTCCAACTCCACTTCAGGGTGTTTTTTGCTTCTGCAAGTGTAATCTGGATGCAGCAGGACGTTAGTTGCTGGACTGGGCTACTTTCCATGTCTTCAGTAGGTATGTTGCTAAGGTTGCTTTGTGCTGGATCTATTAGATTTATTGGTGATTTCTTTGTCATCGTTTACTGCTGCCTCAGCCTTTCCATTCGGCTGGGGATAGTGTGGAGACAATGGGCCCGATTTTACCATTGCGTCGCGCCCGTTTTTGGGCGTGAAAATGTGGTAAAGTCGGGTGTGAGGCCATTAACGCGATCCCGCGCCCGCGTCCACGCAGATTGCCACTTTACCAAAACCCGGGAATGGCGGCGATCCGATTCGCGCCCGAAACAGGCGCAACGGCGATTTAAATGCATTTGCATGCATTTCAATTGAATTAATGAACTGCCCGCCCAACTTTATCAGCATTTCCCCCTTTACCACTGCGTTCGCCGATCCGGAATCGCACCAAAATGAACCTGCTGAATAAAAGTCTGAATCAGGTGCTCCAGCTGCTGAAGAGGCGAGTTCAGTGCTTCCAACGGCTCCCTGACTCATCAGTGGTGGGGGAGGGGGGGAGGGAGGTGGGTCAGATCATTCTCTGAGGGGGTGGGGGCAGAGGGGAGTGAGGCCAGATCATTGTCTGGTTGGGGGGAGGGGGGGGGGAGGTGGGAGGGCCGATCATTGTCTGGTGGTAGGGGGGATGGGCTGATTGCTGTCTGGTGGGGAGGGAGGAGGAGGCGGGTCAGATGTTCCTCTGCACGGGGGGGTGGGGGGGGGTGAGTGAGGCCAGACCATTCTCTGGGCGGGGATGAGTGAGGCCAGACCATTCTCTGGGCGGGGATGAGTGAGGCCAGATTGTTGTCTGGTGGGGGGGAGGGGGGGGATATGAGTGAGGCCAGACCATTCTCTGGTTGGGTAGGGGTGGGTGGGTGGGGGGGGGGGGGGAGGCCCAATCGCTCACTGGTGGGGGCTGCAGATGGATCTCTGGTGGGGGGGTGGGGGATCCGCTGCCACTCTGCGGGCGATCGGTGGGGGGATGGAGAGGGGGGCAGGGGTGGTGATCGGTCTGGTCGCGGGGGGGGGGGGTTGATAAGGGGGACAGCAATGTCTGTGGCTGCCATCGCTCCTGCTTTTCACTCCCGGGCCGCTTTCTCCACTTTCTGTGGCCCACGAGTGATCTGACACGAGTGCGCTTTTTCAAAACTTTTTTCTAACTGCGCATGAGCTGTTCAGAGCTCCGATCGTTTCGGCCGTGCTAAGCCCCGCCCACAGCACGAATGGGACCCCCGGTTTTTTTTTTCAGGTTGAGTGTGCCTGAAAGCAGGTTTCCAAGTCGGATCTGAATTACCCCCAGATTCAGCACTTAGAATGAAAATGGTAAACTCGGGCCCAATGAGTAGTGCTGAATTTCCCACTTATTCAGAAAGTGCCTGAATTTCTCACTGGTGAACGGAGGGCTATTGTTACTCATCACAATGTAAGAAATACCATCATGACTGAAGTGTGCTTTCTGGAATTCTACCATTTCACTGGCAGTCATTGATACCAGCTTGTCTAATTTCCTGTAGTCTGAATCGTGGTCAATAGCAACAAAATAGACGGTTCCAAAGAGAGTGAAAAGGTCATCATCCACGTCCGTTTGCGATGTCATGAGTTATGAGCAGCTCTTTAGCATGTTTAGCTGAATGTTCAGCACAAGCACAGCACTGGCTAACGTGGTCCTTGTTCTCATTGCTCATCTTTGACGATTAGAACACTTCTCTTGCCTTCCTCAGACTAGACTCAATTGCATTGGTGCATTTCATTTCTCATCTCCTTAGGGATGATGACTCGAGTTCCTTTATTCAATCGAGCAATCACCTTGGTCGAGATTCTCCCATCCCGCTGTGCTAAAAATGGTCCAGGAGATTTAAGTGGGGCCCGATCCATGGCCTCCGCTCTGGGCATCCTGCCTCGATAGTGTCTCCCAGTGCCAGATCTCTGGCGGCAACAGCTCCACGCCGGAAATCTATGGGGAGGCGCATAAATTATTTAAATAGGCCTTAACATATATTTTAGATATCATTAGCGGACCCCGGGACTGAAGTCTCCGGGCCCACTACCTTCTCCCCGCCCACTAGAAGTATTTCACTCCAGCAGAGTTTGCAGTCACTCCCCACTTTCGGGAAGCCCAAGCCCGTTGGAGTGAAGGGGGGCAATCAGGCCCCCCCCAGAGGGTCGGGTGTTGGGGGCTGCCCCCTGGGCATTGGCACCTTGGCAGTGCCAGCCTGTGCCCCTGGCACTACCAAAGGGGCAAAATGCCAATGCCCAGGGGGCACCTTGGCACTCCCCACCAGGCATGGGACAATGCCAAGGGGGCAGAGCCTATGAGGGTGGCTCCTGGTGCGATGGGGTGGGTGTGGGGTCCCTCTGCCTCTCTATGGGCAGAATCGGTGGGGGAGGGAGGGAGGGAGGCCAGCGATCGGGTCTGGCCATCGGGGTTGGGGGGAGGAGTCAGCCTGCTGGGGAATCGAGGATGCTAGGGGGGTAACTGTCGGGGGGTGGGGGGGTAATCGGAAGGGGGGGTGTGCTGGAGATGGGGGCGGCCTCGGGGCTGGGCCTGGGAATGTTACAGGGACCAGCAATTAGGCTTTGGAGGGTGGGGGTTGAGGGGGGGGGGGGCGGGGGGAGGCGGGGGGAGGCCAGCATTGCGGGGGTCGCGGTGTTGGCCAGCGATCGAGCTGGCCAGTAATCGGGAGGCTCGGCACTGACAGATCGGCGCATGCGCAGTGGCCTGCTCAGCACTGTGCTGCCGGCCTCCCAGGCGGGAATAGCCCCCCCCCCCCCGCCTACCCCAAATTCTGGAGTGAATCACACTCGTGCACTTAGTAGTGCACAGAGTGTGGGAGATTCTTCTCTGAAGTCTCTCTGACAAAAACAGCAAGGTTTTAAAATCCCACCCTGTGAAATTTGTTTGGGAGAATTGCACCCTTCATCTCTGTACACTGAATACTGTTGGATAGCCACAGCTGTGTCCTTAAGGTTACAGGCCATTCTTTCATCACTGCTTCCTATAGCACTGGGAGAGTTACATCATGTAGTCTGTTTGATCTGAGCAAGATCTTGCCTGTTCAGTTCAATGTCTGTTGGATTGAAGATTTCCAGAGCGATTGCTTCTTGTTGAATCTTGTTGAATCTGGAAGGTCAACTCCAAGGGAGTGCAGCTCTTGACAGCATGTTGGCATTGTACATCTGTTACCCCCTGTTTGTACTTTACTTCCACATTAAATCTATGCAAACAAAATAACATCCTTTGCAGATAATTTGGAGGAGATAGAAACAGATTGAGAAATATACTTCCAAGGGGCTTGTGGCCTCCACCATCACTTTGTCTCTCCCAAACAGATACCGATTAAAATGCTCACAACCAAAACCAAGCTCAACACCTCGTGTCACTCAGTTTCCATTATGATCTGGTTGAAAATATAACTAATTGTCCTTGCTACACCAGAGTTCATAGAATCATAGAAACCCTACAGTGCAGAAGGAGGCCATTCGGCCCATCGAGTCTGCACCGACCACAATCCCACCCAGGCCCTACCCCCACATATTTACCTGCTAATCCCTCTAACCTACGCATTTTAGGATTCTAAGGGGCAATTTTTAACCTGGCCAATCAACCTAATCTGCATATCTTTGGACTGTGGAAGGAAACCGGAGCACCCGGAGGAAGCCCACGCAGACATGAGGAGAATGTGCAAACTCCACACAGACAGTGACCCGAGCCGGGAATCGAACCCGGGACCCTGGAGCTGTGAAGCAGCAGTGCTAACCACTGCGCTACCGTGCCCAGCAAGCTCTAACTAAGTTCCCTCTCACTGGCAAGATAACCTGCATCCAATTTCACTTGCCAGTCATCATCCTTCGCATCTGCCTTGGCAATTTACGGCACCATTTCTTCAATAATTGGCCTGGGACAGTGTGATCTCTTCAAAGTGTTATTGAGGTCCTTTGGATCTATTCACTCTCAGTTTTCCAGATGTTTTCACTGCTACCAGTGGACGGCACGGTAGCACAGTGGTTAGCACTGCTGCTTCACAGCTCCAGGGACCGGGGTTCGATTCCCGGCTTGGGTCACTGTTTGTGTGGAGTTTGCACATTCTCCTCGTGTCTGTGTGGGTTTTCTCCGGGTGCTCCGGTTTCCTCCCACAGCCCAAAGATGTGCGGGTTAGGTTGATTGGCCATGCTAAAATTGCCCTGAGTGTCCTGAGATGCGTAGGTTAGAGGGATTAGTGGGTAAAATATGTCGGGATATGGGGGTAGGGTCTGGGTGGGATTGTGGTCGGTGCAGACTCGATGGGCCGAATGGCCTCTTTCTCTACTGTAGGGTTTCTATGATTTCTACGATTTCTACCATGCTGCTGATCCAGTCTGAAGGAATTACCATTTTCTTGATTGCTTCCATCTTTTCAAGCTCCTCTATCTTGTCTTTCAGGCTGGACTTGAGGGCAGCTGGAACTCTCCTTCAAAGATGCGGAGTCGGTCTCACACTTTCATCTACTTCAAGATGGCATTCACCAGGGGGACATCCAAGACCTGTGGAAGTGTTTTTTGCCCTGTGTTAGGATCTGTTCAGCAGCCAGTGGCTTGGTGCTCTGTGAATCACTGCAAATCTCTTCATGTACATGGAGGGTTACCAGTCCAAACTTCTGAGTTTCAGCTGAGATGAGAGTATTATGTTTGGTGTCGACTATCTGGAACTGTAGATTTTCTTCCCATTATATTGAGCTTAGTTTGCCTGCTTGGAGTGAGCAGCAATCCAAACTTGCGGACCAAAGTTTTAATTATTCTCTGATGTTTCTTTCCAGCTGCTGGCTCTCTTACACCAATCAAAATCCACTCAAATTCAGCTGCACACTCTGGACCATGTTCCGTATGGTTGGTGGAAATGGCTTCTCCTCCAATCGCTTAAGGATTGATATCGGAAGTCACATGACTCAGAAGTCACATGACTCAGAAGTCACATGACTCTGGCAAGCCATGCACAACATACACTGCATAAAGGCATTTCTCCATAATAGGTTGATCATACTACCTCTTCTTGGAGATGGTCATTGTGTGGCACTTATTGGGCCCGATTTTACCATTGCGTCACTCCCGTTTTCGGGCGTAAAAACGTGGCAAAGTCGGGTGTGAGGCCATTAACACGATCCGCACCCGCGTCCGCGCAGATTGCCACTTTACCGAAACCTGGGAATGGCGGCGATTCGATTTGCATGCATTTAAATTGAATTAATGAACTGCCCGCCCAACTTTATTAGCATTTCCCCCTTTACCACCGCGTTTGCCAATCCAGAACCGCGCCATAATTGACCTGCTAAATAAAAGTCTGGATCGGGCGCTCCAGCCGCTGAAGAGCGAGTTCAGAGCTTCCAACGGCTCTCTGACTCATCAGTGGTGGAGGGGGGAGAAGGGAGGCGGGTCAGATCATTCTCTGGTTGGGGGGGGGGCGGGGAGAGTGAGGCCAGATCGTTGTCTGGTTGGGGAAGGAGGGGGCGGGTCAGATGTATCTCTGGTGGGGCTGGGTGGGAGGGCTGATCGTTGCCTGGTGGGGAGGGAGGAGGAGGCGGGTCAGATGTTCCTCTGGGGGTGGGGTGGGGGGGGGGGGGGGTGAGTGAGGCCAGATCGTTGTCTGGGGGGGAGGAGGGAGGAGGGAGGCCCAATCGCTCACTGGTGGGTGGGGGGGGGGGGGGGGGGCAGATGGATCTCCAGTTGGGGGGGGAGGGTCAGATGGATCTCTGATGGGGGGGTGGGGGCCATGGGGGTCCACTGCCACTCTGCGGGTGATCGGTGGGGGGGCAGGGGTGGCGATCAGTCTGGGTAGTGGGGAGGGGGTGAATAAGGGCGACAGTGATGTGTGTGGGTGGTGGGGTGGTTTGATAAGGGGGACAGTGATGTGTGTGGGTAGTGGGGGGATGGATAAGGGGGACAGTGATGTGTGTGGGTAGTGGGGTGGGTTGATAAGGGGGACAGTGATGTGTGTGGGTAGTGGGGGGATGGATAAGGGGGACAGTGATGTGTGTGGGTAGTGGGGGGATGGATAAGGGGGACAGTGATGTGTGTGGGTAGTGGGGGGTGGTTAAGGGGGACAGTGATGTGTGTGGGTAGTGGGGGGTGGTTAAGGGGGACAGTGATGTGTGTAGGTAGTGGGGGGTGGTTAAGGGGGACAGTGATGTCTGTGGGGGCCATCGCTCCCGCTTGTCGCTCCAGGGCCGCTTTCTCCGCTTTCTGCGGCCCGGGAGCGATCTGACACGGGCGCGCTTTTTCAAATTTCTTTCCAACTGCACATGCGCAGTTCAGAGCTCCGATCGTTTCGGCCGCGCTAAGCCCCGTCCACAGCGCAAATGGGACTGGAGAGGTTTTTTTCAGGCTGAGTGCGTATGGGGCGCCTGAAAGCAGATTTCCAAGTCGGATCTGCATTACGCCCAGATTCAGCACTTAGAATGAAAATAGTAAACTCGGGCCCATTGTGTTTTGTGAATACTACTAGCCACTTAAGCCAAGTCTTGATACTGCCCAGATTTTGTTGCACGCACACATGGACCGCTTCCGTGTCTGAGGAGTAGCATAAGGTACCAAACACCTCAATGCTTCCATTTAATGCCATTCTGAAACAACAAACCCATTGTTTTTGTCCTTTTTGACATGGTCATCAGATGTCAGCATCTCATAATAGTTAATTTGGCAGAAATTAAAGCTTCAGAAAGATGTTCTAATTCAGCTGTAAACAGAATCACTTGCAGCAAGATGAGTTTACGCAAGATTGGAATCTTCATGGTTCGTAAAGTTTAACACCGGTATTCAAAATGAATCTAAGAAACTGTGTAAGTTGTTTTTTTTCTGGGGGATACGTATTAAAAGATTTAGAAAAACATATGACTTTCATTAATTGAAGAAGAAAGTCCAAAAGCAAGGAAGCTTGGCAAAAAAGTTGTAAAACACTGCTGAGGTTTCTGCAAAAACATTGTTTTCAATTTTGGCCATCATGTTTTAGGAAGGATGTCAAGGCCTTCAAGCGAGTGCAGAAGTGTTTTACTAGAATGGTATCAGAGATGAGGGATTCCAGTTACGTGGACAGACTGGAGAACCTGGGGTTGGTTTCCTAAGGCAGGGACGTTTAAAAGAAGACTTGATTGTGTTGTTCAAAGCCATGAATGGTTTTGATGGAATAAATGAGGAGAAACTGCTTCAAGTGGTAGAAGGGCTGGTAAGAAGAAGACATGGATTTAAGAAGATGAGCAAGCAAGAAGTTATGATTTGGAATGCACTGCCTGATAGAAAGAAATTCAATTATAATTTTAAAAAGGAATATGTAAAAGGGAAATATTTACAGGATAATGGGGTTGGAGCAGGGGGTTGGGAGAGCTGGCGTTGGAAAGGTGGGAAGAATGACCTCCTCTGTGCTGTATCATTCCATGATTCCATTATTAGAAAAAAGTGAGCAGTGTTTTCAAACACAAAGGCCCAGACCTTCCGGTCAGCCTCGATGCTCAGCACATTGATGCAGCTTGCAAAGATTTCTGCAACACCCCTCTTTACAATTTTTTAGCCATAGCTTCTGGGGTGCAGTTGTTTGGTTGTCAGATTAAGGGTGCAGATGGGTGGTTGTCGGGTTAGGGGTGCAGTCGGACGGTTGTCGGGTTAGGGGTGTAGTCGGCTGATTGTCAGATAGGGGTGTAGTCGGATGGTTGTCGGGTCAGAGGTGTGGTCGGGTGGTTGTCGGGTTTAGGGTGTAGCCAGGTGGTTGTCGGGTTAAGGGTGTAGTCGGGTGGTTGTCAGGTTAAGGGTGTAGTCGGGTGGGTGTCGGGTTAAGGATCTAGTCGGGTGGTTGTCAGGTTAGGGGTGTGGTCAGATCGTTGTCAGTTAAAGGTGTAGTCGGGTGGTTGTCGGGTTAGGGGTGTAGTCGGTTGGGTGTTGGGTTAAGGGTGTAGTCGAGTGAGTGCCGGGTTAAGGGTGTAGTTGGGTGAGTGCCGGGTTAAGGGTGTAGTTGGGTGGGTGTCGGGTTAAGGGTGTAGTCGGGTGGGTGTCGGGTTAAGGGTGTAGTCGGGTGGGTGTCGGGTTAAGGGTGTAGTCGGGTGGGTGTCGGGTTAAGGGTGTAGTCGGGTGAGTGTCGGGTTAAGGGTGTAGTCGGGTGGGTGTCGGGTTAAGGGTGTAGTCGGGTGAGTGTCGGGTTAAGGGTGTAGTCGAGTGAGTGCCGGGTTAAGGGTGTAGTCGGGTGGGTGTCGGGTTAAGGGTGTAGTCGGGTGGGTGTCGGGTTAAGGGTGTAGTCGGGTGGGTGTCACGGGTTAAGGGTGCAGTCGGGTGGTTGTCGGGTTAAGGGTGTAGTCAGGTGGGTGTCGGGTTAAGGGTGCAGTCGGGTGGTTGTCGGGTTAAGGGTGTAGTCGGGTGGGTGTCGGGTTAAGGGTGTAGTCGGGTGGGTGTCAGGTTGAGGTGTACAAAGAACAAAGAACAAAGAAAATTAAAGCACAGGAACAGGCCCTTTGGCCCTCCAAGCCTGCACCGACCATGCTGCCTGACTGAACTAAAACCTTCCGGGGACCATATCGCTCTATTCCCATCTCATTCATGAACTTGTCAAGACGCCCCTTAAAAGTCACTACCGTATCCGCTTCCACTACCTCCCCTGGCAACAAGTTCCAGGCACCCACCACTCTCTGTGTAAAAAATCTGCCTCATACGTCTCTTTTAAAACTTGCCCCTCGCACCTTAAACCTATGCCCCCTAGTAATTGACACTTCCACCCTGGGAAAAAGCTTCTGGCTATCCACTCTGTCCATGCCTCTCATAATCTTGTAGACTTCTATCAGGTCTCCCCTCAACCTCCGTCGCTCCAGTGACAACAAACCAAGTTTCTCCAACCTCTCCTCATAGCTAATGCCCTCCATACCAGGCGACATCCTGGTAAATCTTTTCTGTACCCTCTCCAAAGCCTCCACATCCTTCTGGTAGTGTGGCGACCAGAATTGAACACTATATTCCAAGTGCGGCCTCACTAAGGTTCTATAAAGCGTCAACATGACTTGCCAATTTTTAAACTCAATACCCCGGCCGATGAAGGCAAGCATGCCGTATGCCTTCTTGACTACCTTCTCCACCTGCATTGCCACTTTCAGTGGCCTGTGTACCTGTACACCCAGTTCCCTTTGCCTATCAATACTCCTAAGGGTTCTGCCATTTACTGTATATTTCCTGTCTGTATTAGACCTTCCAAAATGCATTACCTCACATTTATCCGGATTAAACTCCATCTGCCATCTCTCTGCCCAAGTCTCCAACTGATCTATATCCTGCTGTATCCTCTGATGGTCCTCATCGCTATCCGCCAATCCACCAACCTTTGTGTCGTCCACAAACTTACTAATCAATCCAGTTACATTTTTCTCCAAATCATTTATATATATTACAAACAGCAAAGGTCCCAGCACTGATCCCTGAGGAACACCACTTGCCACAGCCCTCCATTCAGAAACGCACCCTTCCACTGCTACCCTCTGTCTTCTTTGACCGAGCCAGTTTTGTATCTACCTTGCCAGCTCACCTCTGATCCCATGCGACTTCACCTTCTGCACCAGTCTGCCATGAGGGACCTTGTCAAAGGCCTCACTGAAGTCCATGTTGACAACATCCACTGCCCTACCCTCATCAACCATCTTCATCACTTCCTCGAAAAACTCGATCAAGTTCATGAGACCCGACCTCCCCTTCACAAAACCATGTTGCCTCTCACTAATACGTTCACTTATTTCCAAGTGTAGTCGGGTGGTTGTCAGTTGAGTGTGTAGTCAGGTAGTTGTCAGGTTAAGGGTGTAGCCAGGTGGTTATCGGTTGAGGGTGTAGTCGGGTGGTTGTCAGGTTAAGGGTGTAGTCAGGTGGTTGTCAGTTGAGGGTGTAGTCGGGTGGTTGTCAGTTGAGTGTGTAGTCAGGTAGTTGTCAGGTTAAGGGTGTAGCCAGGTGGTTATCGGTTGAGGGTGTAGTCGGGTGGTTGTCAGGTTAAGGATGTAGTCGGGTGGTTAACGTGTTTGGACAGGGGTAGTCAGACCTGGTCGGGTGGGGGGTAATCAGGTGATGGGAGATAGCCTGGTGTTCGGGGGGTAATCGGATGGAGTTCGGTCAGGGGATGGTCGGGGGAGGGGATGGTGTTGTTTGGAGATGGAGAGTTTGCTCAGTCGTGATGTTCAGTTTAATTGTATTAGGCCAAGTATGAAACTCTAATGTTCCCAGAGTAAGAATCTGGCCCAAGTTTCCATCCGGACCTCAGTGTCAGACACATTTTAGGTTCTGGGTAGTGGAAATCAGCCCATCAGAAGTTTAAATTTCCCAAGCAATTTCCGGGCATGTGTGTACTTCTGGATTTCAGAAATGTCCTGTTGCATTTCTCCCAATTTACTTCCCATCTCCAATGATGAGGAGGCTGAAGATTTCGGTCAAAGTGTTTAAAAGCAGAACACCTTCCACATTGGCTAGAGGAATTGATTTCACCCGAAATAAACATATGTAGATGTCCCAATTCATTAAGCTCACCATCATTCTTCCATTTTCACCAGTTACTTTTCAGATTTCCCCAAACACCAGATCTCACTCTCTTAATAGAGCAAATGGGCTTTCTGATCAGTTCCCTCGACTCTCTCTAATGCAACTTTCCGAGCGATTTATTCGATAGTCAGGAGTACGATGCACATTGCTCATCCTGCAGCTTCTGCACCTCTCAGCTGAGGAAGTCACAGTGCCTCCGTCCGTTCCCTACTTCACGTACTAACCTGAAATTGGGAATTACAGGGGCAGTCATTATTCTGTGATCCCGAGCATTATCTCCCAATATGCTTAATTCTATCATGAGCTCATTTTCGCTTGATCAGCTCAAAGAGAAAGCAGAAACTGCATCAAAACAAAATGCAAAGGCTCGGATGCGCTACCAAAGACGGCTTTCAAATTTAATTGGCTTTTGTCCCAGACTTCTTGCCATTAAAGATTGCGATGCCATTTGCCAAATTCATATGCTGACTTTTCATGATGTGAATGACATCATCTCCAAAACCTTCCAACTCTAAAAAAGAATCATGACTGTAAAAGATGTTTCATTTGAAACGTCAGCCAAATCATTAATCAACCACTGTAATTTCTTCAGTTACAAGGGCAATTGATTATTAATTCATTATTCAATGACCATTGCACTGATGTAATAAGATTCAGAAGGATGGAAGCAACGTTGAGCTCGATTGCAGTCATTTCCTAACCCACTCGAGCATTTCCAAAGTGTCAGGGACTGGGAAGATAAGGACAGGGAAAGACAGTATTTAGTTTCTGTACTGTTCCAGTGACTAGGCAAGGAATAGATAGAATGAAAAAATTGAAAAGGAGAGACAGATTGTTCTCTCTGTGTTTCATCTATTATAACCATACTGTGTACACATTATAAATAGACACATGTGATGATCTGTGTATATTATGTAGATCTACCTATTCAGGTGTTTAATGTACTATATAATACAGTCGACATCTAACTATATATTTTTTCAAATATTCACGTATGGTGTCATGGAGAAACACTCTGGGGAAAACCATATGTGAGGATAATAAAGAACTTGTCAATAGATGATGGGCAATTGCATTTTACATACCAGAAATCCTTCAAAAGAGTGTCTGGCAGTTTATGGTGGTTTAAGAGAGGGCTGTTTTGTTAGTTAGGGGGGGAATTGTTTCTTTCTGCCTTACCTGCAGCAGCATTGTACGCCTGTGCCTTACTAATAGGCTTACAATTCCTTTCACATCGAACACCCCAGAAATCTCCTCCATTAATGTGTTTCCGGCACATTACAGTACGAGCCAGGTAAAACAAACAGCAGCGTACTAATGAAATATTAACCTCCCTCTTGCTGGAGAATATATGTATGTATTGGAATTTCATTTCCTCCAATTATTTTGCAATTGATGCATGACTCTGCCCATGCACTTGTAACCTCAATGAATAACATTGGGGAGGAATTAGCATTTAGTTGGTAGACATGAATATCTACAAAATTTGACTCAGCATTCATTTTTGCTGAAAATGTTTGGCGCAGAGATACAAAAGGGTAATTTAATCAATATGTTCGAATGACATCATCGACGGAGAAGTGGAACTGAATGGTTTGTGGATATTAGCAGAAGCTTCTGATTGAATGCTTCAGACCCACCGACAGAAATTTGTTATGTTTTATAATAATTGGCTTTGATCACACCAAGGCTCGCCAACTGGATTCCTGAACAGCCCACGTATAACTATGTATACCGGTATATGTGAGCCTGCTTATCCACTTGTATATGAATAGAATAGTTAAATAACATTGGGGTGGGTTTTAGAAGTGCTAATCCTGTGGCTACAATGTGAGGCAGAAACTGCGACTGAACACCATGATTCTATTAGAACAAGAAAATAATATTTTGTTTAAAAAAAGATGAGTTTTCCACCATGACTTGGTGGATAAAAGCACCGGTCACTCAAGAGACAAAAAACAGAGATACAAGATCACAGATTAAATTCTTGATCTGTGTGTTGAGTTAATTGTCATATCTGGTGCGCCAAATAAGGCGGAACTGACTTTGGTCATTTGGTTCAAGGAGGATAATATTCTCATTTTATCGAGAGGTCCCTGCAGGAATATACCCTTTCAATAGTTAGCATGAAGTGTCAGGGTCTTTTTTAATGCCTTACAAGAGTGGATAGCCTAAACACAAGTACCCACCTGGATTAGGTACGGGGAGGAGCTGCTAGTCCGATCCAAGTGTACCACAGCAAGAAGCAGGAGAGGAGAGGAAAAACTGGCGAAAAACAATCATACCAAGGCTAACCGACTGGATTCCCGAACAACATATTCCCTGTTCCCTGGATTCCAGAACAGCCCACATATAACTATGTATACAGTAATATTGAGAATGCTTATTTATTTATGTATGAATAGAATAGTTGAATATCACTGGGATAGGTTAAGGGCATGCTAATCTCGTGAATACAATGTGAGGCAGTAAAGGCCAATCTGCTACTGACCTCTGGTGAGAAATGTTAGAAATACAACTCGACACAGACATTGCCGGGAATCTTGTCCGGATTTATGATTGAGGATAGCACACTGCACCACGTAGCAACTCTTTGTTCTGCACATTACCATGTAATCAAAGATAACACAACTACCATTGTAGCTGGGGCGGTGCTGTAGAGCTGTTTTGTGTGCTTTGGTATTCAGTGGTGCCTTGTTGATGCAGACTTCAACCTGTGTATAAACTAAACTACAAGGAGCCCTGCTATTTACTATTGTTAGTCGAAGATATACAAAGGGGCATTCAAAGAAAAAGGGATTTTATATCTGATTTGCAAATGCAAATAAGATGGACCTCAGCAGAACATGCCAATCCCCTGGATCTTCAGCCACTTTCAGCATCATGTGTGTTCTCAGGTTTTGAAGTTTGGTTGAATTGCCAAGGGGTTATTCGAGCATGCAAAAACTTCACGGGCTGAATAATGAGCATTGTAGTCCAGGTTTACTGGGATTTCAGCAATGCGGGTTAGGTTTATTGAAAGGCCCTGAGAGAATGAGTCAGAGAATGTCCCAGGATATGGCTGAAGGAGTTCTTGCTTCATCAATGACATTCTCTTCAACATAGGGTTAGAAATGAAAATGTTCACAGATAATTACACATTGTTCAGTACCATGCACAACTCCTCAGACTGAAACAGTCCATGGCCAAAACCTGGGCAATATTCAGGCCTGGGCTGATGAATGGCAGGTAATACTCAGGACACACAAGTGTCAGGCAATGACTATTTCCAGTCAAGAGAGAATGAAACTATCTTCCTTTGACATTCAACAGCATTGCCAGTGCTGAACCCCCCACCATCAACACCCTGAGGGTTTCCATTGACCAGAAACTTAATTGAACCAGTCATATAAATACTTTGGTTGTAAGAGCAGGTCAGAACCTGGGAATTCTGTGATGAGTAACTCACCTCCTGATTCCCCAAAGCCTGTCCACAATCTTTGAGGTATAGGTCAGAAGTGTGATGTAATACATTCCACTTGCCTGGATGAATGCAGATCCAGCACTCAAGAAGCTCAACAGCATCCAAAGCAGAGCAGCCTGCTTGATTGGCACTTCACCTACCAATCTTAAGATTAACTCCCTCCACCATTGTCGCACAGTGGCAGCAGTGAGCACCAGCTACAAGATTCACTGCAGCAACTCACCAAGGCTCCTTCCACCACACCTTCCAAACCTACAACTTCTACCACCTAGAAGTACAAGGGAAGCAGACGCATAGGAACACCACCATTTGGAAGTTTCCCTCCAAGCTACAAAACATCCCTACTGGGAACCACATCGCTGTTCCTTCATTATCGCTAGGTCAAAATCCTGGAACTTTTTAATGTGGGTGTGCCGACACAACATAGACTCCAGCAGTTCAAGGTGGTGACTCAACCCCACCTTCTCCAGGACAACTAGGGATGGGCAATAAATGCTGACCTTACACCCACATTTCAAGAACTATATCTGTTTTTTCTGCTGCCGGTTTCTGTTTGTATGAGCTTTAATCCTCCCCTGCTCCATGCTGCCAATGGGATTCCCATTGACAAGTGCCTTCTAGTGGTGCCTTTGCAGGAAGAGGAAGACATCGAGAGGAAGGTGTAGGTCAGGCTGCCATAGTGGTGATCTGTGCCCATCCATAATTGCACTCCCATTTACGGTACTGCACATACATCACAATGGCAGATGATTACTGTTCGCAGAGGCTCCAATTCCCACAGGAAGTCAAGACTGAGAACTGCTGACATGGGACTAATAAGCGAAAGCTAGTTGGCTCTTCAGAAGTACCACTCAGGGTTTTAGGATTTTAGAGGCACTGCATTAACGAAGGCACACCAGGGCTTGAACAGCTCATAAAGCCTGGCTGATGGTTAGAAATGACTTCAGAGGACTATTAGTCAGCAGATAACCAGATGCAGAGATAAATCATCTGCTGCATGAACACCTGCAGCTAACGTGCATTGTAAGATTTGCATGTTAGCTGGAGGTTCCTTGACTAGTGAGAGTGTTAGTCAGCTAAAGCCTCAAACATTCCTCTGTCTCTTACCAGGCATGTTGTAATGTTGACCCCACAACACGTGGCCATCCCAGTTGCCAATGCCTTACACAGCACGTCCACCTCAGCAGCCAAATAGTAGGTTGGTGCCATGTTGCTCGATTATTTGACTGCGGACCTCCACCTGGCCCTGGACGTGTTGCCCACACACTGAATCCACACTTCAGGTTGTATTTCCAGCTGAAACAGGGCGGCGGTGACATGTAAATGGATCATAAGAACAAATCATCCCAATGCCACGATCAAATGAGCCATCACCATTTTGCTGGAGTCCACTTAGCATCTGGCCCTTCCTGTAGATGGCCAGCCATTTGAAACATCTTACACAGGGTTGTTTGTCAGACATCAAAAGGATCTTGATGTTTACTCTGGCCAGCTAGTATTGTGCCAGTCCAGAGCGAGCAGGTTGCTCTGACGGGAATCAGTGCATGGCTACAGCTCACTGGCCCAACCTCATCCTCAAACTGGACTGGATTTGTGAGTGTGATTACAGTCCACACAGCTGAATTCTGCTGTGGTGGAAAGTCCACCCCACTAGAAACATGCATAATTATGATAATCGGCTAACTTTGGAAAATTGAATGGAAACAGCCCTGGATGAACGTTGCTCAAGTTCTAACCACTCAAGATTAAGCTATACGTTCATTAAAAAGAGATGCAGCCTTGAAATTCTTCTGATGTTTGGGCAACAGGCCTGCACGTTAAACACTCTGCTATAACAAATAATACGTGAATCCTCTTAGTGTCTACCATATCAGTATGGGAAATTAGGACATATAATACCAAAACCAGGATTTACAATTCTGAATCAAAATCAATACAGGAATCACTATTATGCTTACAAAATATAGCATGGTGAAACAGGATATTGTATAAGGTGACAGTAGATTTATCAGAGAAAAATCTACCTGAGCAAAGTGAAATGAGGAAAATTCTGGGACAATAGGCCATTTAGTGCAGCAACCCTGCCTTTATCCACTGATCTCATCATCATCTTCTCAGCTCACCATATCTCTCCATGAATCTATTCATCTCTTTCTCTACAAATGCATCTAATTATCTCTCTAATACGTTTATACAATATTTACCCATGTTTTTCCATAGTAACTAGTTTATATGCCGATTATTCTTTTAGATGGCTCTGCCTGAATTCCCGATTGAGTGTCATGATAAAGTTATGTCTCTTTGCTTTTGAAACAGTCACTAAAAATCTTCCCTTTCCCAACAAGAGCGAGCCCAGCTTTATTGATTGTGCTGGGACACTGTTTCACATTCTCTGCTGCAGTTTTGGCAAAGCAGCCAGCATAATTAAGGACCCCACGCACCCCGGACGTTCTCTCTTCCACTTTCTTCCGTCGGGAAAAAGATACAAAAGTCTGAGGTCACATACCAACCGACTCAAAAACAGCTTCTTCCCTGAAGCTGTCAGACTTTTGAATGGACCTACCTCACATTAAGTTGATCTTTCCCTACACCCTAGCTATGACTGTAACACTACATTCTGCATTCTCTTGTTTCCTCCTCTATGAACGGCGTGCTTCGTCTGTATAGCACGTAAGAGACAATACTTTTCACTGTACGTTAATACATGTGACAATAATAAATCAAATCAAATCAAATCTTTTGGCAAGGTTCGAGAGCAGGTTACATCGGGGGGGGGGGGGGGGGGGGCGGGGGGGGGGGGGGGTGAATGGAAGATTTCTGAATGGTGATGAAATGGGAGTCACTCTGGCTGAAGACCTAGGATTGAAACGTAGGGGTAGATGTGGAGAGCATGTTTCGTGCGCTGGGTATATTTTCAAGTCAGAAAATGGCTTCCTTATCAGCACACCATGGATTTTGTTACCTGATTTAACTGAGATGTTGCTCTACCTGCTCATGGTGGTCTCCAACTGTTCTGTAGGGTCTGTTCTCTTCTTAGAATAGACATCGGTCTATTGGCATGTTTACCTGGGTTTCCTCCGATGCCCTGGTTTCCTCCCACAGTTCAAAGATGTGCGGGTTAGGTTGATTGGCCATGCTAAATTAACCCTAGTTTCAGGGGGATTGGCAGGGTAAATTTGTGGAGTTACTGGAATAGGGTGGGATTGTTGTTGGTGCAGACTCAATGTGCCGAATGGCCTCCTTCTGTACTGTAGAGATTCTATGATTCTATAGGCAAAACTGGTCTGAAGTGAAACTTCTTTTATTGAGCATCGTTTAAAATTAAAAACTACAGAAATTAAAGAGACTGATTTACTGGAGAGAGAGAGAGAGAGGGAGACCAAAAACATGTCCCAATACAGACTTGATTTTGAACTTGTACAGGATTCAACTGAATACATATAGCTGTATAGAGCGTTATAACATTTTGGTTATCTGTGTTATGGAATTACCAGGTACAAACATTGTCTCTAACTTTCATAAACAATTTGCAGCTGTGACAATGAAAGCTTCTGTTTATGAAAAACTTTGCTTGCATTGTACTTTCAAAGAATGCAGCCAACTTCTAAGATAATCCCAGAATTCCCAGCTGAGTTTTAAAATGTGGCCAAGTTAGCTTTAAAACTGAGCACAGTTAGTTACATAGGCATAAATACCTTAAAATGAAGTTGTTTAACTAAAGCAAACCATACAAAGGATCCCATATGCACCTAGCAGAGGCTTGTTGCCTAGGCATAAAAATGATTCAGCTATGCATTAACTAAATTATAGAAACCACGCGACATTCCATTTCTGAAATTCGGTGACTCATCTGATTGTCAGTTGTCCATTTGGAAGATGAACTATAAGACCATGAGAAATAGGAACAGCAGGCCGTTTGGTCATTTGCTCCACCATTCAATAGGATTATGGCTGATCTGAAATTCTTCACATCCACTTTCTTGCCCTTTCTCAGTAATCTATCCCAACCTTAAATATACACAAGAACTCTGCCCCACAGCTGTCTGTGACAAGGAATTCCAAAGACACTCAACCCTCTGAGAAGAAATTGCTCCTCATCTCAGTCTTAAATTGGCACTCTTTTATTCTGAGACTATGCCCTCTGGTCCTAAACTCTCCCAGGAGGGGAAACATCCTCTCAGAATTTACCCAGTCAAATCCTATATGTTTCGATGAGATCACTCTCATTCTTCTAAATTCCAATGAGTAGAGTCCCAACTTGTTTAACCTTTCCTCACAAGACAATCCCTCCATACTAGGGATCATCCAAGTGAACCTTCTCTGAACTGCCGCCAATGAAACAATGGGGGTGATCTTAACGGCTTGTCACACCGGTCGATTGGTGTGGGGAGCCGATAAGATCACGAAATAGGCAGAAAACTGGATTCATGCCGGGTTTCTTGCCTCTCGCGATCTTATTGGCCCTGGATTGCTGGTGTAATCAGCCTTGCGCCATTTTATAATCTAATTAAAATATGATTAGTGAGCCCAGGATGCAGTTGTCCGGGCTCATGCCTTAATGGCCTCGCTGGTGAGAATCCTCACCGATGAGGATCACGTATGGTCCCCTCCAACGAGGGCCAGACGTGATGACCTTGCCAATGGCACCAGAAGCCATTGAGGCCCCCCTGGTGGTTGGGGGCAAGGGGGGGCAGTGCCTCTTGGGCTATGCCAATGTGGGACCCAGGCAGTACCAGCCTGACATTGCCCACTGGGCACCCTGGCACTGCCCACTAGGCACCACGCAGTGCCAAGGGGCGGGGCCATGATTGGGGTGGGGCCTAAAGGGAGGTGAACAGTGTGGAGCTATGCACCCTGCAATTGGCAATCAGCTGGGGTTGGGAGGAGCTATGCACGCTGCAAATGAGGATCAGCCAGGGCTGGTATGAGGGAAGCGATCAGCCAGGGGTGGGGTGGGGGCGGTTGGCCTGGGCGGGTATCAGGGTGATATCCAGCGGTGGGGGGACTGACCGATCTCTGTGTTCTGTTGCACAGAACAGAGAGATCTGTGTACGCACAATAGCACCTTCTCATGTGAGCAGCCAGCTTTCCGGCAAGAATGGACTCCATCCACTCCCTCTACTGCCGTGAATCACACTTTGCCTCTTTTCTTTGCATTACGTGGCATAAGATCGTGTCTGAGAACTCACCGAAAAAAGGGTGCAATTCTCTCCCGTTTCCACGCTCATCCGGCACTTAGAATTGTTTTGGTAAGATCGCCGCCCAATATCTTTCCTTAAATAACTGTGATGTTGGAGCAACCATTGTCTGCGTTGGTTCGTGTTTTCGCATAGCTATTTGGCTGGTTTTCACAATGTCTCCAGTGAGAGTTACTGGGATGTCTGCACAGGACGAACATGTCTGCTGACAACATGCCAGGTGGCTCTGCAACATTTTCCCTAGCCATCTTAGAACTCCACGGGCACCAGCCCTGAGGCAAGTGGGAGATAGCAGTGTTTGAAAGTGATCGCCACGCCAGCAGCCTGACCTGCCTTCATTGTTCCTCCTCTACAACCTTCAAGAAGCAGAAATGCAGGTTTGTCCCAATTGGAGAAGAATTGTGACTCAATGGCAGCAGGAGCAGGTAAATGTGGCAACAAAGCAGTAGCCACAAACACATCAATAGCAAAGGGGGAGAAAAGCTTCAGTAATGGATTGACTATGTTGTCACCTTCACTAGTCCAGAGTCCAGCTAGCCAGAACACCAGGTTATGATGGTGGCTGCAAAGAAATCGTTAGAACTGTTCAAATGAGCACATGATGTAATCAAGTCATTTTGCTGTCAACTACTTCCTATGTCAATTTAACTCCAAGTCAAAGCAAAATGGGTAAAGAAATTGGGATCCTTCCTCAATCTAGACAGGAAATGAATGTTCCTGACTGGATGATCGGCACTGATATACAGAATGCCCTAGCATGTAGAAAGAAGATAAATGCATAAAGAAGAAATTGGCCGCGATTCTCCCATCGTGACCCACAACAAATCCCTTGTTCCGGGATTTGCGTACGCGCCAGGAATGCATCTCCCAGAGCCGGAGAACAGTCGCTGGCCAGGCCACGCTGGAAACCGGCGGGAACGCAGGTAAGTAATTTGAATCTGTTTTTAATATGTTTTGAATGTCTTTAAATGTAATTATCGGGAAATTACCGGTCCCAACTGAATCTCCCACCCTGCCAGGAGTACTTCATTCCAGCGGGGTTCAGACTATCTCCCCATGATCGAGAAACTAGCGGGAGACCCTGCCGGAATGAAGGGGGGGCAATCGGGGCCCCCCAGAGGGTTGGACGGCAGGGGTGGTGGTGCCCTCTGGGCATGGGCACCCTGGTAGTGGCAGTCTGTGCCCCCTGGCACTGCCCAATGGGCAAAGTGCCCATGCCCAGGGGGCACCTGGGCACTGCCCATGGGCATCAGGCAGTGCCAAGGGGGCGAGGCCTTTTGGGGCAGGGTCCCGCTGCGTCTCTGCGGACAGGATCGGTCTGGGATGGAGGGAGGCCAGTGATTTGGGGGGGGCTGGTCTGCCGGGGAGAGGAGGGTGGGGGCGTTCGCCACTGCTGGGGGGGGGGCTGGACTGGACATCGGGGCGCTCCGGGGCATAGCGTCAGGGTTGGCTCAGGAATTGTTGTGGGGGCCGCGATCGGGCCATGAGGGGGGCTGGAGGCGCAGCACTGCGGGGGTCCCGGGCTGGCCAGCGATCGAGCTGGCCAGCAAATGGGGAGACTGACAGATCGGGACCACTGCGCATGCGCAGAGTTCCAGAATTGTCAGATTCCTGCGTGAATAGGCCCCGCCCCCCTGGGTTTTCAATGAGATTCATGATTGGGACCTCTGCAGTGCACAGAGTGCAGAGATTCGGGTGAGAAGTTGAACTGACCAAACAGTCGGGATCTAGAACAGTTTTCCCACCAATTCAGCACTTTTGGGAGAATCGCGGCCATTATTTCTACTACCCTTGGATAACCGTTGCTAAGGTCATATGAGACTGGGTCTTTTGGGCCCAAAATACTTACACTTACCAGCAGGAGTTAATTTCCCAATCTCCTTTGCAGTGTTGGTCATTTTGGCCAAGGCAGGTCAGGAGCTGTTGAGGCCATCCGCCCCTAGATGGGCAGCCAATTAAGCTAATTAAGGGCGAAAAGTAAGCAATGGAGGCCGGCTTGGATTGACCAGTTGGCTTTCAATTTCAGAACACAACACAGCAGAGGTACAGTTTAAATGCTTGGAAGTGGCAGGTTAGAGTTCTTACAGGCTCCCCTTGCTTGTCTGGGTGGGGGTTCAGCCAAAGACTGTTCTTTAGAGAGATAACCTGAGGAGGTGATGGCATAGTGGTGTTGTCACTTGACTAGTAATTCGCCTTTCTTTAAATATAGCAAGACTTGCACTTGCTTTACTTTCCCCACTTAGAAAATGTTGTTCATCCACCTTTTCCTTTGCACATTTATGATAGAAATATTTCATACCACAATCTGGAGTAAATGAGCTCCTGTCAGAACACAACGATTTAGAAAGTGAGGCAATGGCCTAGTGGTATTATCCCTAGACTCTCAATCCAGAAACTCAGCTAACATTTTGGGGACCCGGGTTCGAATCCCACCATGGCAGATGGTGGAAATTGAATTCAGTAAAAATAAATCTGGAATTAAGAATCTACCGATGACTGTGAAACCATTGTCAAAAAACCCATCTGGTTCACTAATGTCCTTTAGGGAAGGAAATCTGCTGTCCTTACCTGGTCTGGCCTACATGTGACTCCACAGCAATGTATTTGACTCTCAACTTCCCTCCAAGGACAACTAGAGATGGGCAATAAATGCTGGCCAGCCAGTGACGCCCATGTCCCACAAATGAATAAAAAAAACATTGGGAAGGATAAGACACAAAGATGCATTTAATACATGGGCCCATAATTGATGATAGCAGAGCCACCAATGGTGTCGACTGTTCATTAGGCGTGCATTTGCAGAGTTAGGATTTCAATTGTTTACGGGGTAGACTGCTGAAAGTGAAAGCTGATAATGCCACAGTTGGGGAAACCAGACATCTAGGGCCTGAGTGAACAGAGCAAGCACGTGATATACTTTCTAACCAATCAGATTGTAGGATCATGTCATTCGCAGTAAAAGGACTAAGAAGGACGCATAATGTTTTATGTTGGTTCAGTATCAGGTATAATAAACAGAAATAAAGAGAGGAGAAGAAAGTATGAACTGAAGGGAGGAAAAGAGTAAAGCAAAACAAAAATATAAAAATTATATTTTTTTAAACTCCAGCAACAATTAATACCAGAAAGAATGAGAGGTCACACTTGTGCTAGTTCATTTTCCACTGTCAGAAATGTTGATAGGCAGTCATTAACACTTTTACATCATTAAACCAATACTGAGAGGTTAAATTCTTTGACTTTCTGTTGCATATTTAATGTGTATCTACGATGTAATTACAAAAACTTCACACAGTCAATGCACTTCAATGGTGAGGCAAACAGGACAATGCTAATTTTGCATAGCTAATGGTACTGTGGTGCAACGTGGATAGTGGCCTTTTGGATAGTTGAGTTTAACTGCACCTGCTCCCCTTGCCTGAAGTTGCTGTACTGTTTGTCAATAAATATCAAGGAGCGCCATTAATGTTTTATCATCAAAATCTGAGCCACTGTATTGACTAGTATTACTGCAATTGAATGTGTAAATGCATTGCAATGTGGTGCGGAAAACAGCTGTACAAAAATATCATCTAAAGTTACACATTTCAATTTTTAAACTTGTGTTGGGCGCAAATATTCTGGAATTGATATTTAGACACATTCGTCTCTTCTATTTGAGAGCAATTATCTCAGAGAAGCGTCCGACTGCGAAGGCATGTAATAGAAAAAAACAAATAGAAATATGTTTCTCTTCAATATTCTCCTGTTTAAATTCTGTTTCTTAAAAAAAGGACAAATGGCTGGATTGATAAAATGGCCAAATCTGACCACATGGTAATTCTGGAAGTTTTTGAGCAGTTTAAAAATGGGCAAAGTCTAACCCATCAAACTCCTGGAATATACCAGTCCTTACATTGCATAAACATTCCAGCCAAGCCAACACAAAGGCTGGTAGATGAGACATTTGCACCAGCCAGCTATGGGCAAAGGCAGAGCTTTTGTATTCCTCGTCTCCAATGTTGCGCTAATGGTTCTACAGTAACCCCGCTCAAAACACAATGGGCTGCAACAAGGTGACTCATTTGCTGAATAACTCAACACAAAACCACCCAGTAACATGGCCAAGATTCGAGCTGTTCGAGTCACTTTGATTATATAGAGTTTGCGTTCTGTTTTCCAACCACTGTTTAACCTCAGAAGAGAACCTGGACTCCAGGCTAGCAGCCTGCCTATGTCTGCCATGTTCCATCAAAGTAAGAGTTTTAACAACACCAGGTTAAAGTCCAACAGGTTTATTTGGTAGCAAATGCCATGAGCTTTCGGAGCACTGCTCCTTCATCAGATAGAGTGGATATCTACTCTCAAACAGGGCATTTGAGAGCAGATATCCACTCCATCTGACGAAGGGGCAGCACTCCGAAAGCTAATGGTTTGCTACCAAATAAACCTGTTGGACTTTAACCTGGTGTTGTTAAAACTCTTACTGTGTTTACCCCAGTCCAACGCCGGCATCTCCACATCATGTTCCATCAAAAGCAACAGCTGAGACAGAGCTCTGCCTCGGTTTAAATTGCCTTACTCTCGTCTACACTGTTTTCTACTGCTACGTCTGAACTTCTGTACCAGTGTCCACTGTTAAGACCCAGGCCAGAAACTCCAATGTGTTTTGTGAAATTAGTCTGGACCCTAAGTTTTGTATTTGGTTTTGGATTAGGTGAACATCGAGTGTTTAACTTCAGGTATGATTCAAGTGACCCAATAGGAAGCCTTTTTTCAAAACCAACTTTATTTCAGAAGACAGTTAAAATATAACAAAAAGAATTAGCATAAATTTTACCAATTACAAAGCTTAAGCATGACATAGTATAATCCCTAACAGCTAGCTACCAATGTTGTTCCAATGAAAAGCAACCCCACACGCCCTTCTTCAGACTTAGTTGGCACTAAAGCAAGTATGCACACATGATGCTGGACTTTCAGCTTTTAACACCTATGTGAATTGGTCCTTTGAACATTAGATCAAATCTCCAAGGCTCCCCAGTCTTGGAACTTTCAGGGAGCCTCTGGAGAGAGGGAGACAAAGAAACACTGCTTTCTTCCGCAAGCTTCTGGCAGCAACTGAGAAACGACACTAAAAACTGGAATGCTCTGTGGAAAAAAAACTGTCCTCTGTCACATGACTGAATCTGTCAACTCCAACCAAGCTTCACTCAGCATTCCCAGGGCACACATTAAAAGCACAGAACACTTCAGTAATAGAACATAGAACAGTACAGCACAGAACAGGCCCTTCGGCCCACGATGTTGTGCCGAGCTTTAGTTCAGATTAAAATCAACATTGCTTCAATTATCCTGCTTTAACAACAATAAAGGACACCGGTCACAGACAACACGGTACCAACAAAATTCCAGGGCCTGCTAGAAACATCCTGCAGAGAAACATGATCAAAGTACACCTTTTAAGGCAGAGTACTGTTACACTACTGCAAGACTGATTAATCTCCGGGGGCTTCTCCCATCATGGGAGTCAGCACCATGGGAAAACTGGATTACCCCACATTACTTTCAGATTGCTAACCTCTCTGAAGCAATACACCATTGGCTGTGGGGCTATTAATAGAGGATTGGATCACTCCAAAACTGAAGGGGGAAATCAAAAAGACCTTTGTTTATGGGCAGAGAGTGAGAGGCGAAATCAGGGCTGTTTTAAATTAAATCCCCCTCCTGTCGGTAACGGAAGCAACTTTCAAATCAACTCCCAGAAAGATGGAGATCTCTTGATCTGTGAAACCTCTGAAGGAGAACCACTGAAACCCCAGAATAGACACAGTTTAGACAATTTCCCAATATTTCCTTCAAGTTATGGCAGACAAGTGGGAGAATTCCTGTGGAAATGTCAATTTTCAGTAGAATCTTCTGGACTCCTGAAAGAAATTGTGAAATCAATGTTTTTCTTTGCACCCTTGGGACAAATCCAAAGTTTCTGAACCTCACTGTGAGATTTCAGACTGAGAAAGCTTTTGCGACAAAATTACGGAGCCCATGAAAACAAGAAAAGAATTCTCACAAAATAAACCTCTGAACGATATGTTGATAGAAACAATTAAGAAACTCAAGAGGAAAAACAATTCCAATTTTAAATGGTGCAGACAATAGAAATGTCACTCAATTTACTTGAGGCTCCTTATTACTGTACTTATACTTTGTTTTTTTACTCAGCTTCACTAATGGCCAATATAATCACAGGTTTCTTTTCTATGTTTCCATAGATATAGCTCTTGGAGCTAAAGGGATCAAGAGATATGAGGGAAAGGCAGGATGAGGATATTGAATTTGATGAACAAAATGAATGGCGGAGCATGCTCGAAGGGCCAAATGGCCTACTCGGGCTTCTAGTTTCTATGTTTCTGTAATGGCTTCAATCAGGCCATTGAGGTTGGCCTATTGGAGTATGAAGTCCCTGATTAAGGATCCAATCAATGGGCCAATCACGGAGTCTTTGCCTTACGACCATAAGACCATAAGACATAGGAGCAGAATTAGGCCACTCGGCCCATCGAGTCTGCTCCACCATTCAATCATGGCTGATATTTGTCTCATCCCTATTCTCCTGTCTTTTCCCCATAACCCCTGATCTCCTTATTAATCAAGAACCTATCTATCTCTGTCTTAAAGACACTCAATGACCTGGCCTCCACAGCCTTCTGTGGCAAAGAGTTCCACAGATTCACCACTCTCTGGCTGAAGAAATTCCTTCTCATCTCTGTTTTGAAGAATCGTCCCTTTAGCCTGAGGTTTTGCCCTCTGGTTCTAGTTTTTCCGACTAGTGGAAACATCCTCTCCACATCGACTCTATCCAGGCTTCGCAGTATCCTGTAAGCTTCAATAAGATCCCCCCTTATCCTTCTAAACTCCAACGAGTAAAGACCCAGAGTCCTCAATTGTTCCTCATACGACAAGCTCTTCATTCCAGGGATCATTCTTGTGAACCTCCTCTGGACCCTTTCCAAGGCCAGCACATCCTTCCTTAGATATGGGCCCAAAATTGCTCACAATACTCCAATGGGGTCTGAAACCAGAGTTTGTAAATAAAGGGATTTTGTTGAAGGGACTTCTGCCTCCAAAGACTTATTACAGTTTCTTAAAACTGTTGGTGCCTACCCCTAACACCTTCAAAAACGAGTCTGAAGGTTGGAATTTAATGCTTTCACTCATGGTGTGATTTGTGGTGGAGGGCCATTTAATCAGGTGGGGATCCACTGCCTCCCGCCCTACTTAAGTCCATGGTGAGAAGGCTCAGGGACAGCCTCGATGCTTAGTGCCTGATCAAGGAACCCAGCATCAGGAGGACAAGAGGCCCGCTGAGAGTGGTCTTCCTGCCCCTGCCGCCCACCCCTCTACCCTGCACCATCCACCTGCCATGACCCACCTGTGGCCTGGGATCCAGTAACAACACTCGACCTCGGTGGATGTCTGACCTGCAGCAGCCACTGTGCACTGCTGTTCATTAGAGCTGTTGGCCTCTGAGTGACCGGTAGCTATTGGCGGCGGGTGAGACTTCTGCCCCTGAGGTCCTTGAACCTGGGGAAGGCCCACCACTCTCCAATTAAGTGCTTATGTGGCATTAATCTGATGGGCCTTCCCTAGAAGAGTTGACGCAGGGCTCTCACTTGCTCCCTTTTCAACGGGTGAGACCCTGGCTGCCTCTATTAAATACTGCCCTAAATTTCAGTATAGGATATATTAGGGCAATGCCAGAAACTAATTGTTTTAATTCAATATTACATTTAATTAGGGCTAACCCTTGACATGAGATTGTTGCCAGACTAATTGATGTCCATTTTAAAAATCTTCTTGGGCTTAGTTTAAATAAAAGCTTGTTCTGATATGTATCTGAGGTCATCCACTTCCATTATGATCTTGTAAATGCAAATGTTATTATTAATTTACCACTTTTATTGCCATTTTCCCAAATAATTATGGTCGCCTCAATTTGTGTTTTTTTTTAACCTCACAGAGTTCATTCTAATCAGCCTGTAGAAAATCATTCCTGTTGATATCTGCGGCTGTCTCAGCTCTTTGTGGAATCCCTATTTAAGGACATGGACCTAAAAAAAGTTAACCAAAAACCCACCACAATAGCAGTGAGGCAGTCCTGGCCTAGCACCATAGATTCTGGGATGACGTGTTGGTAGCAGACCATCTTCCAAACTCGGCCATTGAAATAAGAGAGGCTGAGGATGCTAAAGGCCTTCACTGGGACCTGGCTAGTGATCAATGCCGTTGACACCTGTGATGTGGAGATGTCGGCGCTGGACTGGGGTGGGCACAGTTAGAAGTCTCACAACACCAGGTTAAAGCCCAACAGGTTTCTTTGGTAGCACGGGCTTTCAGAGCATTGCTCCTTTATCAGGTAAGTCTCACCTGATGAAGGAGCAGCACTCCGAAAGCTCGTGCTACCAAAGAA
This sequence comes from Mustelus asterias, assembly GCF_964213995.1. Classification (NCBI taxonomy): domain Eukaryota; kingdom Metazoa; phylum Chordata; class Chondrichthyes; order Carcharhiniformes; family Triakidae; genus Mustelus; species Mustelus asterias. Next base: position 83,731,059 of record NC_135812.1, on the reverse strand, counting down.
GCCTGTTGGACTTTAACCTGGTGTTGTGAGACTGATTGACACTTGGTGAAGCCAGACCATTGTTGACTATAGACGAGATTTTCCAGCCACCAGTGCCCCAAGACTGGAAATTCCCTCCCAAGGTCAACGGATCTGTAAATGGTCCTGGCAAATTTTCTGTCCCGCCCGTTCCGATTCCCGCGGCGGATGGGAAAGGAAATTGCCAGCCCATGGGGATCATTGTTGATCTGAACCAATGTCGGAGATAAATTTTGTTTTTAAAAGCGGTTGCCTTTGTAAATTAAGTGCGCTCTTCCAACATCTTTCCCACAAAGGATGGAATTTTATGGCCCCATGCTGTGCAGGGTGTTGAGGCGGGGAATATTATGGCGAACCTCTCAAAAGTCCACTGATTTTGGCAGGACCAGAAAATTCCACCGGCGGGAGGTGCTGGTAAAATTCCACCAATAGAATCTGTGGTGTGACCACTGAGTGGCTCCCTCTTCCCTCCCTCGGCAGCACATTGAAGGAGCTGTCAAGATGACGCGCGCAAGTCCTGATGTGGGGCTGGAACCCAGAGCTTTCTGACTTTGAAGTAGGATTGCTACAAAATAAAAATGTGCAGCCATATTTGCAAGTGCCGACATCTGCATGTTCTCCGTGACTTATTTTCAAAAGCAGCCCGGGGCAGATTTTATTTTTTCCCTCATCCTTTATCCAGGGGAAGGAAATCCTGTCAGTATCTGATGAGGGGAGGACACTGATGAAGTCTGTTTAAAATGTGCTGACACCTTTTTTTTATATATTGAGCTGACACATTTGTGACAGAGGACCAGCAGCCTGCACTGTAATATATATTCACATCTACTTTTAGTGTGATGGAAAAAGCTTTATAACACTGAGCTCGCATTTCCATTGGGGATCTAGTTATAGTCGCCCTGTACAGTCGATTTATACCTACAAACTGACCAGATTCATCCCATATTGCACTAAACGGCAATGATGTAAAATCACAAAAGGAGTTAGATTGAATGTAATCAACATGTACGATAAAAACAAGATCAATCTTGAAAGTTTAAATATATGTACATGCACTGTTATATACTATCACAATTTTGTTGGATGTTTCTTTACACCATTGACTTTATTTTTCCAATAAGAACATAATACTTGATCAGAAAAATTGACTTAGCGTGAGCACTGACATGTTCAAATATGTAGCTATTAACATCATCATGCTTGCATTAAGGATTCAATACAAAACTGCGGAGATGCCAGTGTTAGACTGGGGTGGACAAGATGAGAGGTCACACGACACCAGGTTATAGTCCAACAGGTTTATTTGAAATCACAAGCCGTCGTCAGGCTCTGAGTATTGTCCGGTTGAATATTAACCGTTTATTGACAACACATAACTGCGTACATATAGAAACATAGAAGATAGGAGCAGGAGGAGGCCATTTGGCCCTTCGAGCCTACTCTGCCATTCATCACGATCACGGCTGATCATCCAACTCAATAGCCTAATCCTGCATTGTCCCCATAATCTTTGATCCCATTCACCCCAACTGATATATCTAGCTGACTCTTGAATAAATTCAATGTTTTGGCATCAACTACTTCCTGTGGGAATGAATTCCACAGGCTCACCAGCCTTTAGGCGAAGAAATGTCTCCTCATCTCTGTCCTAAATGGTCTCCCCCGAATCCTTAGACTGTGACCCCTGGTTCTGGACTCCCCCACCATTGGGAACATCCTCCCTGCATCTACCCTGTCTAGTCCTGTTAGAATTTTCCAAGCCTCTATATATACAGGGTATAGCCCAAGCTATGAGCTAATTCCATGCCTACCTCTACACAGGTCTCTGTCCAGACCACAACTGACCGTAGTCTCAGATCAGATGTCTCTTTATATCACACTGTGGGTTGTACTGTATCCCAGTCCCACATTTACCCTTGCTATGCCAGATAACCTTACACTACACCCAGGTGCAGTCGGAAAACTGTGGTTGTTTACCTCAAGCAGTAAGAACGTGGTGCTAATGATGCCAAGTTAACAGGTTTGATCCTGTTGCCTGTGTGCCTGTTTCAAAATAATTCTAAGCATATCTAACAGTTAGGAAGGTTAAGGCATTCTAGCAGGGATCTGAAAGAATTCATTCATTTCATTCTGATGGTGTAAAACATGTTACTTCATCTTATTTTAGCAGACAAGAGAAAAGAACTTAATCTGATAGATTACTATTTATGTTCCCCTAATAAAGCTGTCACATCATGTCTATCATCCTTCGTATTTAAGCATTCTGTAACATCTTTAAGGTAACAGGCTAATATGAGCAAACCCTCAGAACCAAAGACTGAATGACAATTGAAGATTCAGATAATAAGCAGTACCACAGACGCAGGTCGATATTATTAGTTTATTCAAGTAAGACTTACATTAACACTGCATGGCAGTTACTGTGAAATTCCCCCAGTCGCCACACTCTGGCACCTGTTTGGGTCAATGCATCTAATCACCACGTCTTTCAGACTGTGGGAGGAAACCAGAACACCCGGAGGAAACCCACGCAGACATGAGGAGAACTTGCAAACTCTGATCAGACAGTGACCCAAGCCAGGAATCAAACCCAGGTCCCTGGCGCTGTGAGGCAGTGATGCTAACCACTGTGCCACTGGGCCGCCCACACAATATTACACACAATCTCGCAACCACCCAATTATTGGATTTGTTTCTCAGTTTCCACATTTGTCCCAAAGCATGTCTGAATGCTCTGGGACCACCCAAAAACGTTTCCATACTCTTGTCTTAACTGGTCTTCTAACTTCTAAAATGTGGCCTCTGACACTCATAGAAAACAGCCTCATCATCTGTAGAAACTGTTCAGATATCCAATGACTAGGTATGAGCAAATTGAAATGACGGGAGGTGGAAGGTCATTTACAGGAACGGACTATCGACTGCTTTTCATCGGGCATCAATGACCAGTCCTCAAGTCACCTGAAACGCTTTGATTTTTGCAAACCTTTTTTTATAAAGTCCTGATGCTCTTTGCAGCAGGCAGCACACTGAGATTATAGGGGTAAAATCAGAAGGACCATCACTGCTGAGATCAGGCTGTAACATCTTGCCTTCTACCAAGCCATGAGGCTTAAAATTTTAAAGCCTTCTTGAAAGCCTGTTTCCGATGGATTCTGAGTTGGCCTGGAAAAGGAAACTAGTCCTCGGGATACAAGGATTATCAAGGCTGGTGGGCTTGCTGCACATCTCTTTTTCCGATAAACTCCACCAGATCCTGTCTTCAGCCATTTGGACTCTTATAGAACAGTACAGCACAGAACAGGCCCTTCAGCCCACGATGTTGTGCCGAGCTTTATCTGCATTTCAGCTCCCAAGTAGAAAAGCCTCTTTCACTGGACTCTTACAAACACGTGAATTGTTAACTACTCTGTTTGGTTTTAATATTTGTAGAAGTGAAATTCCTTTCTTTTACTTTATCTCTCATGTGTGTATGTGGGTTGTATGAAGGAGCAGTAAACCTTTCTGTAAAAAGTCTGCTCCTGACTTTACAAAGACTGACCACACACAAACGAGGGTTTGTGAACACACTGGGCCTTGTCAAAATTAAGCCACACTGATTACCCATAGGAGGATAAAAGAATGAGAGGGTATCAGTCTGTCTCCCCCCTCCCCCCGCCTCATCCATAACAATGTCAACAAATTCTGCATGTTGATCAGGATTAGAGAAGTGAGGCAGATAGAGTTAAGGAAGAGAGTTGAGGGAGACCTCATTGACAGTGGGTTCAGAGAGAGATGAAGAGAGACAAACAGAGAGGCAGAAAAGGAACAAGAGGGTCAGACCTAATAAAGTGTGAATGTTGAGATGGGGCGAACTCTTCCCCTTAGTGCAGAGTGTTGGCTGAGGGGAGAAAATCAGCGTGTAGGGCTCCAGCTGTGAACTAGACACTAATTCAATTCTTATTTTTGTCATATTTTCCACTGTAAGCTATACCAACCAAACTGTGCTGAGGTATGACTCCTAAATGTATGAAAGAATGTTTGTCAATGCAAAAAGTGGTTTCATTAATTATGCTCGGTCATGGTAGATTTTGCAACATGAGAATGACTTAAAGCAACACATCTAATCTGAGCCAGAAACAACCAGCGATAGCTTACCCTAAAATACCATAAAATGTGATGCTGTCACTTGATGCTGTCCTCGAAGCGATCACAAGAATGGCTCTACTGATCTAAGACAAGGATTGCCTTATTTTTATTATTGTCTTGGCGCTAATACAAATTATAGCTGGCACTGCAGGATTATCCTTCATGTTTCTTAATTTCCACAACAATGATTTAATGTCTGGCAAATTGGTCTTTGATTTTGCAAGGTCCTAATGCGTATGCATCATTTTTCTTCATTGTTGACTTGTACGGTGCCCAAGAGACAGAGTGACGGTCCAATAAACTTTCACGTTATCAGTTATTTGATCATATTATGCTGGGAACATTTATGGAAGGGGTAGCGGCGAGGCCAAGAGAATTGCTAAGACAGTAATGAATGATTAAATAGGTGCTCAGTGGTGACTTCAGAAAGAAGCAGTTTCACAGGAATTGAAGGTGGCCAACATCTAACCATTTACCGTGAATAAAATATGCAAAGGCCCTTTAGGGGCTGTTTTTGGACTTCCAATCACCCCCTGTGTCATGTTTACCATTTACTTGAATGATTGAAAACCATCAGGGTTTCCAGAGTCCAATTCCTACACAGTTAAGAGCAAAATGTTTCCTTTTAATGCTAACTTCACAGCTCTCTTTGAAGAATGAGCCTATTACAGATGGTGAAGAAGAAAATAATGATGAGCATAAATTGCTTCACACAACGTCCTATTTCCATTGCAGAAAGTAACAAATAGAATCAGGGAGTTGGTGAAAAACCAACTCTTACACCACCCGCACGAGGAAGACTACAGTGTGATCGTGATGTTCCATTCAGGGTCAAGTAAGAATGCATCAAATGGTCAATTACAAATCACACTTAACTCATGAATTCAAGATTTAAAGACACCTTTCAGAAGGTAAGGGGAGACGATGGCCAAGTGGTATTATCACTAGACTATTAATCCAGAAACTCAGCTAATGTTCTGAGGGCTTGGGTTTGAATCCCGGATTCCCGAATTTGAATTCAATAAGAAATATCTGAAATTAAGAATCTACTGATGACCATGAAAGCATTGTCGATTGTCAGAAAAAGGTTTCTGAATCACTAATGCCCTTTAGGGTAGGTACTCTGCCATCCTTACCTGGTCTGGCCTACATGTGACTCCAGAGCCACATCAATGTGGTTGACTATCAACTGCTCTCTGATGCGCTATCAATAAGGCGAAAGACTACCGATATGCCAATATAAGTGTAGGCTTTTATTCACAACAGAATCAGGAGCAGATCCCAACAAATAACCGACCTAGACTGAACAAGGGGGAGGAGACAGCCACCTTTATACTAGGTGCCGAGGGGAGGAACCAAACTGGAAGGGGATGTGTCCAGGTATGACAAGCACACACAACGGTGGTCCATATAGGACAAAGGCACAACTGAGGTCCACCACACTCTCTGAACAAGGACAACTAGGGATCGGCAGTAAACGCTGGCCAGACAGCGACACCCATGTCCCACAAATGAATAAAACAAAATATATCACAGATAAATTTTGATGATGATATTATGTTGATGGAATTGTTGACACACTTCATCAATGATCCACCTTTTGTACAATCCTTGTAATCTCCAGACTGACAATAATCAAAGTTCAACACGATTGAGTAAACGTAATCTGGGATTCAACAAAGTCAACAAATCAAGTGAAGAGACAGACAACCCGAAAACTCAAAGCAAAATACTGCAGATGTTGGAAAGCTGGAATAAAAAGAATCGAAGGCGCCGGAAACATTAAACACAGCAAGTCAGGCAGCGTCTGTAGAGAATTACAAGACTGATGTTTCAGCTGGATGATCTGTTGTCAGTGCAGGAAAGTTAAATTGATTGCTTAACCATAAATAAACCATTCGGTTAACTGATTGGAAAGGGGTTGACTCAGAGTACCCGAGGACCAATGCAGTATTTTTTAAGACAAAATATGCAGAGTCAATGGGGTTAATATGTTCAGTTTCAGCACAATTCTAAACCGATCAACAGAATAATGTGAAATGAAATAAAGGTAAAAATGAACTCTACCAAACCTACTGAGAGCAGTGTGAGAGACAACACTGGGATAAATAAAATTACCTATGAAAACAAAGAAGAAGAGTTGTTGGGTCGGCAAACTTGAGACCAATGAACATTGCTGCAAACACTCAACATTATAAGAAAATCCTTCAGTGATCTGTAATTAAAATAGGCTAATGCAAAAGGGTGCGCTAACTTTAATATCAGGATTATTGAGATCCTAGATAGGCTAAAAGGCCACAAAATAAACAAATTACTAAGGATTATCATGAAATCCATTAAACTTTGTGTCCCTGGGTTAAATTAGTCTGTGAAGATTTTAACATTTAAGGTACAGCTTGATACATTGGTTCCTGCCAAGTAACAAGGGCAGGAACCTCTGAGTGTTTTGATGGGTCACCAGATCAGTTCAATGGTGTGCAAACAGCTCTTCTTGAGGCAGTTTGAAGCAGTCTGCCAGCCAGATGTGCCACAGACACAGGAACAGGAACAGCCCCGTTAAGTAAGGTTAAAAAAGGGGAGCAAAGAGATAGGCACTGAATTAAAGAAAGAGCTGCAGTTAGCAGATTCACTCTGGACTACTGACCACTGTGGAAAAAGCATCACTTTGGAGTTGTGGTGTTCTGGTTGGAATGATCAGAAAGATCAGAAAGTGTGCTTGTAAGCTAGTGTTTGAGAATACTTGGGAAACCAGCAAGAGTAAATCTTAGAATTGAGATTAAAACCCTGTGAGGTGGGCCATTGTTAAAACTGTTAGAGTGGGAATGACATTTAGAGAGGATTCCAAGGCAAAATCTTTAAATGTGGAGATTGGAAACCCTCATTAGAAATGCAAAGTTTCAGTGAGATTATTTGACCCATTGTCGGACCAACGCCTGGTCAATCAATGGAATCAGATTTCATACTTACACTGAATTTTAGGGCATAGGACACATATGTAAATTGTTTTCTCTCTCTGAACTTGCATTGTAAAGTTTGTTTTGTGGTTTGTTCAAAACCCGTGGATTCTTGTGGTTTTATTCGAAAAGCAGATGTCTTAGAAACATAGGAATATAGAAGAAAGGAGCAGGAGGAGGCCATTTGGCCCCTCGAACCTGCTCTGCCATTCATCACGATCATGGCTGATCGTCCAACTCAACAGCCTGATCCTGCTTTCTCCCCATAACCTTTGATCCCATTCGCCCCAAGTGCTATATCCAACTGCCTCTTGAATCTTAACTTTTACCTACTTTAAACAAAATGTTTCTGTCTCTCCCCAGATCGCAGTAAGAGTTTTAACAACACCAGGTTAAAGTCCAACAGATTTATTTGGTAGCAAATACCATTGTATAGCAAATACCAAATAATGGTATTTGCTACCAAATAAACCTGTTGGACTTTAACCTGGTGTTGTTAAAACTCTTACTGTGTTTACCCCAGTCCAACGTCGGCATCTCCACATCATGTCTCCCCAGATCTCCAGGTCTGGCCAAGGATTGTAACAGGATGAGTGGTATTGATCCCAGGTCAACAGAAGCAACATATCTAAAGTACTGATAATTAGCACAAGGAAATTAATGAATGTGGGATACATGCAAGTACATCATTAAAAAGTTGAAATGTATCTATTTTCAGAGTGATGCAGAGGTGATGGTTTTATCGCTAGACTATTAATCCAGAAACTCAGCTAATGTTCTGAGGACCTGGGTTTGAATCCCGCCACGGCAGATGGTGGAATTTGAATTCAATAAAAGATATCTGGAATTAAGAATCTACTGATGACCATGAAACCATTGTCGATTGTCGGAAAAAACCCATCTGATTCACGAATGTTGTTTAGGGAAGGAAATCTGCCGTCCTTAGCGAGTCTAACCTACATGTGACTCCAGAGCCACAGCAATATGATTGACTCTCAACTGCCCTTCAAGGGCAACTAAGGATGGGCAATAAATGCTGGCCAGCCAGTGACATCAATGTCCCATAAATGAATTTAAAAAAAGGAACCCAAAGCATAGCCAGGAATCTGCAACTGGGGTTAATTCACATCATCAAGGAAATGTTACAGCATAGATAATAAACTCAAGGATTACCTTTATAATAGCTTCCAACTGCTGTTAACTAGGTTAAGGAGGTGCAACTTCACTCTTGGCAGAGGTCTAGCATCTTCCTTTGTCTTTTGAACAGTTGACTGTTTTTTTCTAAATTTTGCAATTAAACTTCCTCTCAACAATACACCTGGGTTTTTAAAAATAAGAATGTAATCTGCACCACACTCTGCCTCGAGTCTGTGCCCATTCTTTCTAATACGTACAATCGTTTAATATTTAATCTATTCAGGTTCAGGGTACTTGATGGGTATTTAAATTTATACAATTAAATTAAGAAATCCTCAGAAACTTGAATTATGGATTTCAAGTTGAATTTCCTTTTGCAATGTTCCTCCTTATCACAAAGGCTAATTTACATGAAGTCCACTTTGTAAGATTGCCTGGTAAGCACTTTACTTGACTTATTATCATAATATTCCATAAAATATTGTCAGTTCATATTAAACCTGATTTTTTTTTGTAGAATTCTGACATAGGTTTGGTGCATAACATAATTCGAGATTCCCAGTCCTGTTTGATGATTCCTTCATTTGCATGTGTACATTGATCTGCCTCCAATAGAGATTTAATATCTGTTTAAAAGTGTTAGTATAAACAGGATCTGCAAATTCTAATTTATTAAATCAGCACAGTCGTCCCTGGCAGATTAGCCGTCACTGTATAAAATTTGGTTAAAATAAGGCTGAACATTCAACAGGGATTAGGGTGTTTATTCCTTCTGGTCTCATCTCTATCATGTTTGATGGACTTTACCCATAAAACTGTTACAACTCGGCTTTCTGCAAACTATTGTAGTGAATGTTTGACAACAAAGGTGGCCACAAGACAACAAAACTCCTCGTGTACAGAGCGGTTGTTGTTACCGCACTTAGACCTGGCCTGCATGTCATTGACACATAAGAACGTGAGAGTCATGCCATAGTAGTGGAGGACATGCCCCTGTCTATCCATGGGGATGAAGTGGGAATGGTCGAGACCTTCAAGTTTCTAGGTTTCCAGGTCCCCAACAACTTGTCCTGGTCCCTCCATGCTGACGCTTTAATTAAGAAAGCCCACCAATGCCTCTACTTTCTCAAAAGGCTAAAGAGATTTGGCATGTCCTCTATGACTCTCAGAGAAAGCATTCTTTCTGGTGTATCACAGCTTGGTATGGCTCCTGCCCTGACCAAGACCACAAGAAACTACAAAGAGTATTATCATTGGACTTTTAATCCAGAAACTCAGCTAATGTGCTGGGGACTCGGATTCAAATCCCGTCACAGCAGATGGTGGAATTTGAATTTTAAAAAAATATCTGGAATTAGGGATCTACTAATGACCATAAAACCATTGTCGTAAAAACCTATCTGGTTCACAAAGATGGCCACAAGGTAATGTCCATTAGAGAAGGAAAGCTGTTGTCCTTGCCTGGCCTGGCCTACATGTGACTCCAAAGCCACAGCAATGTGCCTGACTCTCAACTGCCCTCCAAGGGCAACTAGGGATGGGCAATAAATGTTGGCCAGCCAAGGACGCCCGTGTTCTACGAATGAATAAAAAATAAGAAAAACCTAGCCCAGTCTATGGACTCCATCTACATTTCGTGTAGCCAGCATAATCATGGACATCAGGCATCCCGGATAAACTCTCTTCCACCTTCTTCCATTGGGAAAAAGATACAAAAGTCTGAGGTCATGTACCAACCGACTCAAGAACACTTTCTTCCCTGCTGCCAAGAAACCTTTGAATAGATCTACCATGTATTAAGCTGATCTTTCTCAACACCCTATGTATGACTGTAAACACAATATTATTTATGTACCCTGTCCTTTCCTTCTCTCCTCTGTATTGTATGATTAGTATGTTTTGTCTGTATAGCGCGCAAGAAACAATACTTTTCACTGCATCCCAATGCACGTGACAATAATAAGTCAAATCAAATCAGCAATGCCTCTGCCACACCAGATGCCGGAGGACCAGGGAACAAACACTGGTCTGCTCCTTGAAGGCAGCTCCATAAGTCATTCAGGCAAAATGCTGCTAAATCATCTTCAATGGGCTGGACAGTGTCCAAATGGCAGAACAGCATCTCGCCTGCCAGATCTTGTTTTCTCAACTCCCAAATGCTCAATGTTCCAGAGGAGGACAAGAACAATTGCTTGAAAGGCACCCTGAAGCTCTCCTTGAAGCGCAGCCGTATTGATGTGAATGTCTAGGGGGCGCTTGCTATCGATCATTCAAAATGGCGACAACGTGTCCATCAAGCTGCATCATGCTTTGAATCACAACATTTTAATGATGAGACAGAGCGGCTGCAGAGAAAGACAGAAAGAAAAGGAAATGAATCCTGTGCTCAGATGCCATTGCCTTGTGGGATATGCTGTAATACGTGCTGAAAGATCGGTGGATCGATAATTGGCCTTTTCGGTCACCATGGCAGGAACTCACAACCTCAACAGATGTCATCTTCAAATGGAGGGACAGCCAATGAGGTCAGCAGATTTATTACTGCAGGGCTTTCCATCAGTAAATCTGCTTAAATGGCAGATTTGGGCAGCACGGTGGCACAGTGGTTAGCACTGCTGCCCCACAGTGTCAGGGACCCAGGTTCCGATTCCAGCCTCAGGTGACTGTCTGTGTGGTCTCCCAGTGTCTGCGTGGGTTTCTTCCGGGTGTTCTGGTTTCCTCCCACAGTCCAAAGATGTGCAGGTTAGGTTGATTGGCCATGCTAAATTGACCCTAGTGTCAGGGGGACTAGCAGGGTAAATAAATGGGGTTACGGGGATAAGGTCTGGGTGGGATTGGGGTCGGTGATGGGCCAAATGGCCACCTTCTGATCTGTGGGAATTCTGTGATTGGGTTAAGAGAGAGAAAAGAGATGGAGAGGCAAAATAGAAGTTTTAAAAGTTAAATTGTGAAAGTTCACTAAATCTCCAAGAAGAATTCCTCACCTGAAAGTATGAATCTCCGCACTTTCTGGGCCAAAGAGGTGGATAGGGAGTCATTAACAATGATGATGTTGTTAAAATAATATTACTATTATTAATGATTGAATTAGCTTTCTATGATGTGTTTAAAGACAATTAATGTCAAAATGCCCCACAGCCAGGGGATGTTAAGGGCAGGCTGCTGCTTTCATGAAGTGGGGCAAATTGTCCAGCGACCAGTGCTGATTCACAATTCCTGGGTATCGCTCCCTCACTCTGAGTTGCTGCTGATTTGCACATTAATAGCATTGCACACCATTACATTCTCAGCAGAATCTGTGCCATTATAGAGTATAATTCCCGAATTTTGTGGACCACCATACGTGTCTCCATGTTGTGGGAGGAAACCAGGTGCTCCTGTTTCCTCCCACAGTCCAAAGATGTGCGGGTTAGGTTGATTGGCCATGCTAAATTGACCCTAGTGTCAGGGGGACGAGCAGGGTAAATATATGGGGTAGTGGGAATAAGGCCTGGGTGGGATTGTGGTCAGTGCAGACTCGATGGGCCAAATGGCCCCCTTCTGCACTGTAAGGATTCTATGGAAATGCAATAGCATTTAGCACTGTAAATGTTGCTAACCTTGATAGCAGCCAATGGGGACACAGATTAAGGAGGAGTGGAATTTCATTCCGAGGAATTGTGAAGTGGATCTGTCTGATACACGTCTGGCAGGTTGAAATTGCAAACTAACTTTGTGTACAGATGCAAGTGTTAGTGAGGTGCTTCCTCACAATTTAAACTTGACTCATGTAAGCAGTCCCTCCAAGAATTGGTGTGATACGATCAAGTGAGGAAGGGTTGATTAGCTCCCCACTTTTCCTTCTCCTTGTTTAACTGCAAAAGGGTTTTTTAAAAAAAATGATATATTTGCCAATTCAATGAGTGGTTAACTATTTACTCGCTGTGATCATAAAAGACACAATCAGACAGGTTTCTTAGGTTTATCAAAAAAAAGAGGATAGCTTTTATTGTTCTTAACCTGGTCTAAGTAAAATAGTGAAATATGCTCCTCCAGTGTTGCAGCTGCTTTCCCTGTTCTGCAAAGAAAATAGGTGCTTCAAACACACACATGATCTGCCTTCTTCAACTGCCCAGGGATCCAAACGTGGTCATGGCCAGTGTATTCCAATTGTAGCCTGATTTGTTCATGTCTGGGTGTCCCTCTCTCAGTCAGGGTCCCATTGTCCAAGTGGTTACATCTCACAGTCTGTCCCCATCCAGTTGTACCTCTGGATGTTGTGCTCTTAGGAGGGGATGTGATTCATTCACATTCCTCTGAGGTCCCTGTCTGAGGTGGATTTTTGCTGACAGGCAGATTTCACCTCAATGGTGTAGGAACGTGGAAGGTAGAGTGCAGCAAAATTGTGTAGCCATCTTTAGCTGTGAGCTCGAGTCATTGGCGTGCATCTTTAGCCTCTTGTTTTAAAAAAAAGAAATTACGGGGTTCCTGCTAGTTGATGCAAAAATCATTTTTTAAAAATATAAAGCAGATTTTCATGACAGGTGTCAGCGAGGTGGAACTTTACACGGTAAACCCACATTATATAGGCATTGCCTCCCAGAAGTGGTGGCAGGGAGGTGGAACCTCCAGCGGTGGCTACAGCAAGATTTATTGCAAACTGTGACATTTCATCATTTTAGTTAAGCATAGGGAGTTTGAGTGCTTGAAATCAATCTCTCAGATTTATGACAAAGGGAAAAGTTATAGAAATATACAGAATGACAAACCAACTCTTCGCTCACTGAATAATTTCAAAGCCCAGAATGATGTTCTTGCACTTTGTTTTACTTTGGTCTCAAAATGTCTCCATGGTCGGAGTCTGAGGTGGTCGTGGATTGGCGCCATCTTTTCCAAAAGGTGTAACATTCATCAAAAATTCTCCCTCCACTTGATTGACAGCAACAATAGGAAAACTCCGGAAAAGGAGGTGTTCATGATATCCAAGATCAAAAACTACATCCAGTTGGGTCAGTATTCGCTGACTAACAAGTTAAATATTACAAAGCTTATTATACTGATAAAACATAAGGGAAACTAACCTCCCTCTATAGCCAAGGTAATAGAAACACAATGTATAGTACCAACTTGAACTCACAAGGCCCAAATAAAAGACTTGCATATCGGAAATATAACAGATACTTTTGCTCATACTATAGATGTGGAGATGCCGGTCGGTGGACAAGATGAGAGGTCACACGCTACCAGGTTATAGTCCAACAGGTTTATTTCTTCACCTGACAAAGAAGGTGTGCTCCAAAAGCTCGTGATTTCAAATAAACCTTTTGGACTATAGCCTGGTAGCGTGTGACCTCTCATCATACTATAGATGACAGCAACATTTGTTTCTATGGCACCTTTAATACTCCAAGGCATTTCATTGGGGTTTTATAAAATAAAATCTGACACCAAGCCTCATAGCAGACATTAGTTACTCACCTCCTGACTCCCCAAAGCCTGTCCACGATCTACAAGGCTCATGGCAGGAGTGTGATGGAATACTCTCCACTTGCCTGGTTGGATGCAACATCAATAATACTTCAGAAGGTCACCACCATCCAGGACAAAGCAAACCACTTTATTGACACCTCATCCACCACCTTAAACATTCACTCTCCACTAGTGACACATAGTGGCAGTAGGGTGTACCATCCTTTGGCAGCATGTTTCAAACCCATGACCTCTACCACCTAGAAGAACAAGGGCAGCAGATGCATGAGAACACTGTGATCTGCAGGTTCACCTCCAAGCCACACACCATCCTGACTTGGAAATATATCACTGTGCCTTCACTGTCGCTCGATCATAATCCTGGAACTCCCTCCCTAACAGCACTGGGGATATACCTACATCACATGGTCTATAGACATTCAAGCACGGGCAATAAATGGTGACCCAGTAGCTGGTGACACAGACAACCCATGAATGAATAAATTAAAACTTAGGGCTAAAAGTTTGGTCAAAAAGGTAGATTATATGGAGTGCCCTAGAGGCGGAAAATGAGTGAGAGAGGCAGAGAGGTTTAAAGTATTAAACTTTATTTATTAGTGTCACAAATAGGCTTCCATTAACACTGCAGGGAGGGAATTCCAGAACCTAAGGTCTGGACAGCTGAAAGCACAGACACCAATGGTGCAACGATTAAATCAGGGATGTTTAAAAGGCCAGAGTTAGAGGATTGCAGGTATCTCTGAGGGCTGTGGGGCTGGAAGAAACGACAAAGATAGGGACGGGAGAGAGGGCTTTGGAAACAAGGAGGAGAATTTGAAGCTGGATGGGTTGCTGATCCAGGAGCCAATATGGGTCAGTGAGCACAGGGGAGAATGGGGCTTGATGTGAATGAGGAGGCTGGCAGAGGAGCTTTTGATGAACTTCAATTTATAGAGGATGGAAGATGGGAGATCATTCAAGGCTGTGTTGAAAGAGTTGAGGTTGGAAGTGAAGGCGTGGATGAGGGTTTCAGCAGCAGATGGGCGGAGGCAGAGATGGAAATAGGTGGTCTTAGTGATGCTGTGGAAACATGGTCAGGAACTCACCTTGGGACTAAATACAACACCCAGAGTGTAAATAGTCTGATTCAGCCTGAAATATTGCCAAGGAGAAGGATGGAGTCAGTAGTTAGGGGGTGGGGTTTCTGATGAGGACGGAAGACAATGTCCACAGACTTCTCAACACTTTGATGGAGGAAATTGCTGTTTATCTGGGCCAGGGACCCAGATTCAACTCCAGCCTCAGGTCACTGTCTGTGTGGAGTTTGCACTTTCTCCCCGTGTCTGCGTGGGTTTCCTCCGGGTGCTCCAGTTTCCTCCCACAGTCTAAAGATGTGCAGGTTAGGTTGATTGGCCATGCTAAATTGCCCCTTATGTCAGGGAGATTAGGTAAATGAGGGTTATGCGAATAGGGCCTGGGTGGGATTGTGGTCAGTGCAGATGTGATGGGCCGAATGGCCTCCTTCTGTACTGTAAGGATTCTATAATCCAGTAGTTGATGTTGGGCAAGCAGTGTGACAATTTAGGTTCTTGGAGGGTGGAGAGATGTCGTAATGGTGAGATATCGCTAATTGGTGTCAGCGTACGCATATGTGTTTTTGGATGATGTTGCCAAGAGGGAACAAGAGGATGAGAAACAGGAGCTGGTGGGGAAAGTGTGTGTGAGGCCGGGGGGGGGGGGGGGGGCGGGGAGCTTGCAAGAATGGATCCTTGGGAGGAGGAGGAGGAAGAGATGCCATTGCAGATGATTCTTCGGCTAAATTACATAGAATGGAACCAAGTGAAAAATCTCACTCAGTTGAACGAAGGTGGAGAGGTGTTGGAGGAGAAGATTGTTAACCGTGTTAAAGATCCAGGCAACACGAAGGAAGAGGAGGGATAGGTTACCAGGATCACAGTCACGTAGGATGCCCATTGATGGGAGACATTTTGGTGCTGTGCCGGTGGGGGAAGAGAGCTTGATTTAGAGGGGTTTGAACATGGAGTTCTGGGCAGGATTGGCATTGATTTGCGAGATGATGCCACATTCAATGACTTAGATGAGAAAAGAGAGCAATGGGACTGTGGTTTGCAAGGAGAGGCAGGAGCTTTACTATTCATAGAAACCCTACAGTACAGAAAGAGGCCATTCGGCCCATCGAGTCTGCACCGACCACAATCCCACCCAGGCCCTACCCCCATGTCCCTACATATTTTACCCACTAATCCCTCTAACCTACACATCTCAGGACACTAAGGGGCAATTTTAGCATGGCCAATCAACCTAACCCGCACATCTTTGGACTGAGAAGGTTGGAACTCGAGCCTAAATTTGTCAAAGTCAGAGTTACTCCAGGTAAAACAAATAAAATACTGAGATTAAGCTAAGAGTAAATAAATGATTAAATGCTGGAAACTTATTTTCCACAGGTATTCTTTTCACAGCTTGGGAACAAAATGTTTGGATTTTACTTTTGACAAATCAGTAAACTACCTGTAGGTGGCAGTGTTGGACTGTAATATGGGGTTGTTATCTGCAGTGCCACCAGCAGGAATTGTGTAGCACTGCAGTGCTCATCGACATTCTGATCGATATGTTCCTAAAATAGATTAAATTTTTAAAAATAAACAAGCAATGCCTGCAATGATTTGGGGGGTTACTGTACCACTTTGCAAATCTTGGATAACATTTAAAATTGATGGAACAAAGTGGGGAGTGGGTTTTCTGTGAATACTTCTCTTGCCTTAATAAGAGCAGGTTGTTAGGGTATATAGGTGATTTAAGTCTTCTTCCCCTCCCTACGGACTGGCATCAAATCTGTGCCATCACACTGCACTGGACTGCATTTTGCCAGTTTTGATGCCTCTAAATCATAGCCCATCAGTGGTGCATGTGTAAGTGTTCTTTGGAGTCATGTACCAATCGGTCCCAGGCCTCAGCGTTGATAGCTGGGAAGACCTTGCACTGAAGAGCTTTGTCCTCCCCAGCCCACACAAACGCACAACCGACAAGCGCTCCTCCTGACAACAGTTCCATGCATTTCCTGCACTCATGACATACTCGCTGCATTGTGTCACAGATATGAGTACTGGACTTCCTTAAACTTAACCAACATCTCCACCTTTTTGTTAATTATTGTCACAAATAGGCTAACATTAACATTGCAATGAAGTTACTGTGAAAATCCCCCAGTCGCCACACTCTGGCGCCTGTTTGGGTACACTGAGGGAGAATTTAGCATGGCCAATGCACCTAATCAGCACGTCTTTCGGACTGTGGGAGGAAACCGGAGCACCCGGAGGAAACCCACGCAGACACGGGAAGATTGTAGAGACTCTGCACGGACAATCATCCAAGCCTGGAATCGAACCCGGCTCCCTGGAGCCGTGAGGCAGCAGTGCTAACCACTGTGCCACCGTGCCGCCCCTCCATGGAAGCCATCTACTTGAAGATTGGACTGGTGTTCCATGAATCTTTGCCTTTGAAAGTCTGGCTCCTGAGATTCGGGTCCATCAGCTGAGAGTAGTAACATGGCTGACTCTGCAGAGGCCTGAATGGCTTTACTTTACTTACCCTCCAGTTCCACCAGTTTATTGGCACTTGTGTAAGTCAATTTGTGAAGAACCTTCTGCCTCTAGTTACATCCTTCCCAAGGCCATACCTGGGCTGCTGCTTGAAAAAGTCAGGGGTCATCAATCTGATGTTGACTATGGCGGTGCTGGTTAACATTACTGGCCATGTTCTGTCCACACATGGAGGGGGCTTCATGGGGGAACTTTTGATAGGTAGAAAATTACATGTGCTTTATGAGAAGTAACTTAGCAACGATAGAAGACTTGATTATTAAGGTTAACACCTGGAGACTGCAGCATCTCAATCTCTTTCATTAACCGAGTATTCCAGCCAGTTGTCCCCCAAATTTCATCATCTCAAATTGCTGAGAATTTGCAGAACCTCCCGCTCACGCACACCAAGTGGTTGGATTGTAGCTGTTCCTTACCCGGTGAAGCTTCCTTGCTGCAGATTTTCAGTAAACGTTCCGCACAACCCACCCCAAACACACAAAGAAAATAAAGATTGAGAAGGTCACCTCATCAGTGCAACCTTTATTTTCAACCAGGTGTTTGCGGACACTTCAAGCTCCCGGATGCTGACACAGAGTTAATCTCTTCTTTCAGCCAAGAATACTAACCTTGTTCCCTGGTACAGAGCTGAATGGGGTGAGGTAAGATTGTAGACTGTTGGGGGTGGTGGGGGGGGGGGGGGGGGGGCGGTGAGTGTAAAAGCATCTGAACATTCATCCATCTCTTCATTTGCACTGTGTGGGCACAGGATGTTTTGGGGTTAATCATGCATCCAGCATCCTTAAAGGATGGGCATGGATACATCTGATGCCGCTTACCTTCATTAGCCTAGGTGGACAGCAAACCATTTCAAACATGGCATTACCATGGTAGAAGTGGCACTAACTGCCTAAGCTACCTACACAGTACTCGTATTGGAGAGCGTGCAGAGGAGATTCACACAGAATGATTCCAGGGATAGTGAACTGTAGCTATGAGGGTAGATTGGTGAGGTTGGAGAAAAAAATGGCTGAGAAGAGACTTGATAGAGATATTCAAGACCTTAAGGGGTATGGACAGGCTAAGTAGTGAGAAACTGTTCCAATTCAAGAGATCATCAAGAACTCGAGGGCACAAATTTCAACAAATGGGCAAAAGGAGTAAAAATGCTGTGAGGGAAAAAAATTCACCCAGCAGATGGTTGGAGTTTGGAACAAACTTTCTGGGAGGGTGGTGGAGGCAGGTTCAATTGAGGTATTCAAAAGGGAATTGGATTTCTATCTGAAAAGAAAGAATGTGCAAGGTTACGGGGATAAGTCAGAGGAATGGGACTAGGTAGAATGTTCTTTCAGAGGGCCAGTGCAGACTCAATGGGCCAAATGGCCTCCTTTTGCACTGTAAGGATTCTGTGATCTCGAGAAATTCTGTGATCTGTGCTGGACAGCCATTCCAGTCCATTTGCTTCCAATGTAACCTTTTGGAGTTTCTGAACATTTCAGGGACTTTTGGCTTCTGGAAGCGTCATGTGGACCTGCAACTCTATTTAGCACCATCTCACCATGTTACAGCACAGTAAAAAACCTACACTGTGTTTCCAGAGGGTAGAGGAAAATTCAGCCCAAATATTCCATTCAGCAATTGGAAAACCTGAGATCACCAGCATCCATTGTCATACTTCAAGGTCAAACCTATGGAAACCAGAGCTTGGTAAAGTATTGCAGTATTCGAAATAGGCATAATGCTTGGGAAGGGGAAGACGGATGAATATCGACAGAATAAGAATGATTCAAGCTCAACACATGCCAAGGAGAGGTGCTGACATAGTGGTATTTTCACTGAACTAATAATCTAGAGACCCAGGCTCTAGTGGCCCAAGTTCAAATCCCACCACTGCAGATGGTGAAATTTGAATTCAATAAAAATCTGGAATTGAAAGTGTAACAAAACCATTGTCCTTAAGGGAAGCTGTCCTTACCTGACTCCAGATCCACAGAAACGTGGTTGACTCTTAACTGCCCCTTTAAGGGAAATTAGGGATTGGCAATAAATGCGGGCCCAGCCACTGATGCCTACATCCCATGAATGTATTAAAAAATAGATGTTCTCTCACCCCTCCTCTGCTGTTCTGAGAGTTATGTTGCTGAAGTCATGGGCACCCTCAGAATCTTCATGTGTGAGCCCCGACTGTGAGTTTCATTCTCTTAATTCATGAGGGATGGACAAGCCCCACTGTTGCGAAGTTGGGTCGAGTAATTGTAGATTGGGAGGAAGTTAGAATTTGGTTTTTGCAAAACTGTAAAATGCTAGGGGGGGATAAGCATTGCGTGATCCTGTTAAAAGGTGGTACATTTTCTGTGCTTAGAGATTTAAAATGCAAGTACACAGAGAGCGCAAACTGAAACATTTGTATCAAAAGGCCAAGCAGCAGTTTTTACCAAGACAACAAGCGTTTGAATTTAGCCAATCAATTTGAATCAGGCACTTAGATACCAAGAACCTATTAAATTTGAATCTGATGGTTTTAGACAACCTAGGACCAATCCTATTGTGGGAAATATTGATATGTCATGGGTATAAAAGAAGGGGGCAGGGGGACAAACTGAATGGAGCAACTATCATCTGCCAGAGTTAACAGCCCACAGATCTCTCTTGAGAGAGAATCACTGGCTCTCATAGCTTCATCTATGTCTTAAGAGAAAACACAATCTAGATAGCAAAGGTACCAAAGAAGAAAGAAGTTCCACTCAGAAGAATCAACAGAGAAGGTCCAGAGTATTCCAGAAGATACAAAACCTGGTTGTAATTTAGAGGGTGACTAAATTCTATTTTGTTAATGAGGGGGAATTGTATTTATTTGAACAGCATACCATTAAAATCTTGTTTTATTTGAGAATAGTTAATGATTTATTTAATTTGTTGACTGTTAGATAAATAAATTGTGACGCGTTGATTTTAGAGTGAGTGTCAGGGAATTATTTTGTATTTAACCACTAGGAGTTGCTGAAGAGCAGGTCACACCACTTCACACACACCTTTTACAGATTATGAGGTGAGGTACTCCTCTTTGGGTGTTTTGGTGTTAGTTCTCAGAGGGGGGATCCACCTCCGCTTCATAACACCACTGTATCCTCACGTTTGCTCTTCTAGCAGGAGACAGTGAAAAAGTTTAAAAGTTTATTTATTAGTCACAAGTAGGCTTACATTAACACTGCGATGAAGTTACTGTGAAAATCCCCTAGTCGCCACACTCTGGCACCTGTTCGGGTACACTGAGGGAGAATTTAGCATAGCCAATGAACCTAACCAGCATGTCCTTCGGACTGACAGTAATCCAAGCTGGGAATCAAACCTGGGTCCCTGGTACTGTGAGGCAGCAGTGATAACCACTGTGCTGCCTGGATAGCAGTCAGGATGAGAATTCCAGCTAATTTTTACTTCCCTAATTCAAAGATCCTGAGGCCAATTGTAGCTTCCCTCAGCCGAGTTAGTCAGCGAGCCTGTGAATTTGTGTTATCTCACCGGCTGAGCCAGATGTCACTGGACACTTGGGAAGCTTTATTTATCTAACGAATGCAAGCTTTGCCCTGTGAACAAGCAAGTAGCAAACAATCACATCTTCCTGACGGAAAGGTGAACTGCAAAGAAAGCCACATATAGTCCTCTTTCCTATAATTTTCTCAGTTCCTGTCCAAAGAGCAGTGAACCTAGCTGGGATATGTCTCAGAGGCACAAATAAGATTCTAGTATCTTGCCCGATCCTTTTGACATCTAACATCTCTTCCCCCACCCCCTCCCACCCCCAACCCCCAGCACGTTTTCAAAATGGGTTTACTGACCAGGGATCAGCAAGAGGCAGCCTCGTTGATTTTCTTTCCTTCTCCAGACTGCTGGATCCAATTGATTTTCTCCAGACAGAAAACATCATGACTTAGACATTTTAAGAGGGTATTAATACTCTTTGCATTCCAAGATACAATCTTGAAGCACTTATCAAATCCTATTTCTATCCAAACAAACAATGTCAAATTGCCTTTCTGATCCCATTTATACTGAGGACGGATGCGGGGGATTCTCAGTCGACCCCCAGACTTCTCTTCCTGCTCAAATCCCTTGGAATACTTGTATTCCAATAAGGAATGCATATGGAAAGGTTTGTCGTCCCACTCACATCTTCTTTTTATAAACTAAAACTGCAAAGAAACCACAATCCAATTATAGCATATGGCATGGTTTCTTATCCACTCTCTCTCGATCACACAGAAGGCAGACAACAAATTACTTTCCTAAACTGCTAAATGCGTTTACCATCTTAAACCTCATTAGTCACATATTTTAATACCTAACTTCGTAGCAAACTTGAAATGGAAAACAACTACTTAGAAACTGTTTATGAAGATGGGTGGAACCAAAGTATTTAGACTAAGAAGTGCTTCGGCAGTTGAAGTTAATGCTCTATTTGGGAGCAGAACTAAGTAGGAGAGTCTGTTCTGCTTTGTAAGATAAAGTCCACCCTTACAAAATCTGCAGAGCAATTGATGGCGGCTACATAATCTTAAAGCTCTCTCAATCACCCAGGGGACCCAATGCACCATCTGGTGTGGCAAATAAAACCAGCAAGTCTTTGGTTCAATCTCTGTCCAGTCTGCTGGACAGCAGTAAAGGTGTCCCAAATGTCCTGAGAACTCTGGTTGGAGGGGAATGTCAGTCAAAGTCATCTTTTGGAAAGCACAGAAGTGGGGGCGGCTAAGGATAGAATTGAGCTTGACTGCGATTTGCTCAATTTGTGTCCAGAAATACTTTGGGGCGAATTTTACCGTCCCGTCCGCCACGGGAATCGAAGCGGGCAAGGGGCACCATGGCAAGGTCCGTTGACCTCGGGCGGGATTTTCCAGTTTTGGGGCGAGAGAGGCTGGAAAATCCCGCCCTTAGTCTCCTCTTCAAGTAGGAAGAAGGGTAACCACTTGAATGGGCTATAGGAGGTTGCCTGGCATGAATGGAATCACCTAGCCCAAGGCAGCAACATCATTTGCATTTAAATAGCAGCTTTTGATGATACAAGGAGCTTCCCAGGAACATTATCAAATGAACAATACAAAAGCCACATACAGAGATAATGGCTAGAATCCTCTTGCCACTCTTGACCCATTGCCGCTGCCGGTGGGAATGGAAAATTTGGTGCTCTGCCAGATCTATGTTCACTGCAGCGGGACTGGAGATTCCCAGTCCCAGGCAACGTCGGAGAATCCGGCCCATGAGAACAAATGACCAAAAACTTAGTCACAAAGGCAATCTTGAAGGAGCATCTTAAAGATGGAGAGAGAAAAGAGAGAGATGAAGAGGTTTTGGGAAGAAGTTTCAGAGTTTCAAGCCAAAGGCAAACTGAAAATCAGGGTGTGCAGGAGACCAGAATTGTAGCAGTGCCAACATCTCAGAGAGTTATAGGCCGGAACTCTACCACCTCGCCCGGCATGGAATCAGCGCGGGTGAGGGTCCGACAAAGAAAATCTCCGTTGACCTCGGGCGGAAATGTCCGGTCCCGCCGAGCAAGGCCGTAAGATCTCGGCCATACAGTTTGAGAACACAGACATAGGAAAGAGATGAGGCCAAAGACCTTCAGGTGGCAAAAAAAGTGGCAAAAAGTGTATAGCCCTCAAAGAACATTAACAATGCCCCTTCCAGAAAATACTGTAAATCTTTAAAAAGAAGAGACAGGATTTGCCGAAATATAAACTCTGCCAACAAGGGACATTAAGCTGAGATTTCAAAGCACTTTATCCTTGGTTCTTCCTAACACCAAGGATAGTGACAAAGTAGCCTCCTATCTGATAGACAGTACTTTAACACTGACAGTAAAACCCATTTACTTATAAATGTGTTACTGTGGCATGACAATATGCTTATTGGATAAACTAGGCTCAGCACCTTGGGATTGCCAAACATTAGAAAAGTTCAGAGATGCAGTAGGTGGCAGCATGTGAGCATATCCCCAATCGAATAGGGGCGGTTCAAGTAAATTATTTTTAGCAAGCTTAAAACACAGAAATTGCACCATAGAACTTGAGGCTGGTAAGCATTATTCCAATAACCAAAAAAGGAAGAGATTTGGAAATGTTCATAAATTATTCGGAACAAGTAGGTGGTCATTCAGCTCATCTTGTTTGTCCTGGCCTCCTGAAAGGACTACTATTCTTTCTCTTTCTTCATTCCAATTCTCTTTCTGCACCTAGAGGTGCACTAAAGCAGGCTTTTGTCTCGTTCTATAGCTAGTAATTCCCACTAGTCTGTCGCCAGCGGCTTCTAGCTTGAGGGGCACCACTCCACATAAGAACATAAGAACATAAGAAATAGGAGCAGGAGTAGGCCATCTAGCCCCTCAAGCCTGCTCCGCCATTCAATAAGATCATGGCTGATCTGATAATGGGTTCAGTTCCACTTACCCGCCCGCTCATAACCCTTAATTTCCTTAATGGTTAAAAATCTATCTGTGACTTAAACACATTTAACGAGGTAGCCTCTACTGCTTCATTGGGCAGAGAATTCCAAAGATTCACTACCCTCTGGGAGAAGAAGTTCCTCCTCAACTCTGTTCTAAATTGACTCCCCCGTATTTTGAGGCTATGCCCCCTAGTTCTTGTTTCCATTGTAAGTGGAAATAGCCTCGCTGCTTCTACCCTGTCTAGCCCCTTCATTATCTATATGTCTCTATAAGATCTCCCCTCAACCTTCTTAACTCCAATGAGTACAGACCCAGTCTACTCAATCTCTCCTCATAAGCTAACCCTCTCATCTCCGGAATCAACCTGGTGAACCTTCTCTGCATCCCCTCCAAAGCTAATATATCCTTTCTTAAATAAGGGAACCAAAATTGTACACAGTACTCTAGGTGCAGCCTCACCAGTACCCTGTACAGTTGCAGCAAGACCTCCCTGCTTTTATACTCCATCCCTCTCGCGATAAAGGCCAACATTCCATTCGCCTTCTTCATTACCTGCTGCACCTGCAGACTGAGTTTTTGTGATTCATGCACAAGGACCCCCAGGTCCCTCTGCACATTAGCATGTTGTAATTTTTCACCATTTAAATAATAGTCCATTTTACTATTATTCCTTCCAAAGTGGATAACCTCACACTTACCAACGTTATACTCCATCTGCCAGATCCTTGCCCACTCACTTAGCCTGTCCAAATCTCTCTGCAGACTCTCTGTGTCCTCCACGCAATTTGCTTTCCCACTCATCTTTATGTCATCCGCAAACTTTGTTACCCTACACTCGGTCCCCTCCTCCAGATCGTCTATGTATATGGTAAATAGTTGAGGCCCCAGCACTGATCCCTGCGGCACACCACTAGTCACTGATTGCCAACCGGAAAAGCACCCATTTATCCCGACTCTCTGCTTTCTGTTGGATAGCCAATCCTCAATCCACGCTAACACTTCACCCCCAACTCCGTGTACCTTTATCTTAGAAACATAGAAACATAGAAAAACTACAGCACAAACAGGCCCTTCAGCCCACAAGTTGTGCCGAACACATCCCTACCTTCTAGACCTACCTATAACCCTCCATCCTATTACGCTCCATGTACTCATCCAGGAGTCTCTTAAAAGACCCTATTGAGTTCGCCACCACCACTGACGGCAGCCGATTCCACTCGCCCACCACCCTGTGTGTGAAAACCTTACCCCTAACATCTCCCCTGTACCTACCCCCCAGCACCCTAAACCTGTGTCCTCTCATAGCAGACATTTCCACCCTGGGAAAAAGCCTCTGAGAGTCCACCCGATCTATGCCTCTCAACATCTTATACACCTCTATTAGGTCTCTTCTCATCCTTCGTCTCTCCAAGGAGAAAAGACCGAGCTTCCTCAGCCTATCCTCATGAGGCATGCCACTCAATCCAGGTAACATCCTTGTCAATCTCCTCTGCACCCTTTCAATCTTTTCCACATCCTTCCTATAGTGAGGCGACCAGAACTGAGCACAGTACTCCAAGTGGGGTCTGACGAGGGTCTTATATAGCTATCTATATCTATAGCTATCTTATGCAGCAACCTTTTGTGAGGCACCTTATCGGATGCCTTCTGGAAATCTAAATACACCACATCCACCGGTTCCCCTCTGTCAACCGCACGCGTTATATCCTCAAAAAATTCCAGTAAATTAGTCAAACATGACTTTCCCTTCATGAATTCATGCTGCGTCTGCTTGATTGAACCATTCTTTTCCAGGTGTCCTGCTATTTCTTCCTTAATGATAGATTCCAGCATTTTCCCAACTACGTCAAGCACATCAAGCATGGCTGACCAGGAGTCTCTCTCACTCTTACTGCCAGTCATTGGTGTATTTGGCAGGATTTGCAGGTTGACCCACTCAACCTGTTTGACTGTGTTATGAACGCACCTTCCTTGGTTATCAAGTCCTGGGGTGGGACTGGAACCCCGAGCTTCTAGTTCAGAGGCAGGGACGCTACCCAGTGTGCCACAAGACCTCTGCATCTTTCTCCATTGCCTTAAAATCTTGCCTTCACATGACAGCTAACATCTGCAGTTATGAAAGTCATGCCTCACTAGCTGCTGGAATTCATTGGAGGAGGTGACTAGGTGACTATGCAACAGGTATAATGTACTGGAGTTTTTGGAAGGCACTTGATAAAATTCCACATGAGACTTTTTAGGCTGGCTAGTTTTCCAGATTAAAGGCAAATAAAGCAGGTTTATTGAAAACCCATTTGGTAATACAAAGCAGAAGGTCATGTGAATTCGAACGAGGAAAAGTAACCAAAAGACATCTACAATTGGCTGTTTTGAATACTTTGCTGTTAACATACTGGAATAAGTCTTTGGAGGCAGAAGTCCCATCACCAAAATGTATTTCTTTACAGCCCTAACAGCAGTACAGATTGCGAGTAGTTAGCAGTCTACCTCCGGGGGTGTCAGAGGAACTGACACTCTCGGTTAAGTACAAAGCAAAGATTCCCTGATTGGCCCATCAATTGGATGCTTAATCAGGGATATCTTTTCGTGTTGAACTAAATAAACAAAATCAAACTAACTTAAGGACAACTCAAAAAGGGGCAGCTCCCTAAAAGGAGGGGAACTGCCCAAAACAAAAGACAAAGCGGAAAGGAAACTTAAAACATCAAATTAAACTGTGGTTATCGAGGTCAATCATACACCCCAGTCCCTGCGGTGCCCAGCGGGCATGGAAGGCTTCAGTAGTGTCCTCGAACATCGCATGCTCCCTTTCCAGGGACACCTGCCATGAATATAGCCGCGATAGAGGGGCAGATAGTCAGGTTAGATGACCCCCTTGATCGCCCGCTGCCTGGACCTGTAGATGGGATCCTTAATCAGGGAGTTCATACTCCAATAGGCCAATCTCAATGGCCTGATTGAAGTCATTGCACTTACAAGCGACTTTGAAGAAATTACTTGTAATTTAGTGTTCAGTTATGCCAACAAGCTCTGTGGTTATCAAGTACACATAAAGGAGGTAAGTAGCATTCTAATTAATCTGGGTTAAGGATTGATAAGGCACAGGGCCTCATGAATGACAAGCTATTAAGGTAGACAAATGAATAATTTTGCATTTGGAACAAAATCAGCAAATTAAAGCATCTTCCTAAGAAAAGTAGGAAAACAAATTGGTCGTAATACTTGATTCATTGCAGGTGGGCCTGAAATTCCTGGATCATGGAAGACTGGAGGAGCTCCCAGCCTGTGGAGAAGACTGGAATTTGTGGGAGCACCTGGCTCCACAAGACCATCTATATTACAATGAGGAGGGTTTTGGAAAGAGGCATCACTTCTTTGCTCATCCTGATCCCATTATCAGGGAGCATTTCGGAAAGGAGTCCATAGGTTATCCTGGAAATTCTGCCCTTTACACGTGACAGGCATCGGCAGAGCTCCTGTGAACTGAAAGCTGTTGAGGCTGGGGGAAAGGACCAAATCTACAGCAGGTCAAGAGAAGCAATCCCTGAGAGGACTGTTTATCAGGAGAGGAAACATCTCCATAACTTTCTGAGAAGCTGACGACTGAAATACCAACTTTTGGTTGGCTAATTCCTAGCCTTCCTTATGCATTGGATGCAACATGAGGGGTGGCACAGTAGTTAGCACTGCTGGCTCACAGTGCCAAGGACCCGGGTTCGATTCCCCGCTTGGGTCACTGTCTGTGTGGAGTTTGCACATTCTCTCCATGTCTGCGTGGGTTTCCTCCGGATGCTCCGGTTTCCTCCCACAGTCTAAAGATGTGCAGGGAAGTTCGATTGGCCATGCTAAGTTGCACCTTAGTGTCAGGGCGATTAGCTAGGTAAATGCATGGGGTTATGGGGATAGGGCCTGGGTGGGATTTTGTGGTTGGTGCAGACTGGATGGGCTGAATGGCCTCCTTCTGCACTGTAGGGATTCTATGATTTTATGATGACGCAGTTTCTGCCAACAGATCAGCTGAGGACTTTTCAAGTGCCCTCACTGATGTTGGCAGCTCATTCCATTAGTTCAACTGGTCCGGGTTGCAGGATGTGGGGCAGATTCTACAGCCTCCATGGTTCAGCTCCATCCCATTTGCTCCAGATTCATTATTGACTTTCGCAAAATTCTCATCCTTCTTTTCGAATCACTTCATGGCTTTGTCCCTCTCTAACACTGCAAACCTTCCTTCTCAGCCCTACAAGCCTGAGACAGAACCCCAATGTGGAGACGCAATATCACCATGGGACAAAAGCAACTGGAGGATATTTGCTTTCGATATTTAGGATGTGACCGGTTTCTGGGCGAAGGTTGGTTTAGCCAAAAGTTTTGGTTTGGCGGCGTTAAAAAGAGAATGAGGAGATTTGGGTATATTGCGATTCCACACACTACTCACTTACGCCCAAATTTTCATGACCTGTTAATTTCACGCAGTTGGTTTGCAACCAGATTACTGATGTCGGAGCAAACAGCAGGCTGCCATGTCCAAATTTGAGAAATTTACTTCTAAGCTGAGGCAGTGGAAAGGACCCATAGCGATGTAACGCAAGGTATTCTGGGACCTGGGCTCTGGGACATGAGAAGAGCTCCTCAGGAGGTGAAACAAAGTTTATTTGTTAGTGTCACAAGTAGGCTTACATTAACACTGCAACTGAGTTAATCTGAAAATCCCCGAGTTTCCCCTTTGGCAGCACGGTGGCACAGGGATTAGCACTGCTGCCTCTCAGCGAGAGGGGCCTGAGTTCAATTCCTGGCTTGGGCCACTGTCTGTGTGGAATCTGCACATTCTCCCCATCTCTGCATTGGTTTCCTCTGGGTGCTCTGGTTTCCTCCCACAGTCCAAAAGGCGTGCTGGTTAGGTGCATTGGCCAAGCTAAATTCTCCCTCAGTGTACCCGAACAGACAGCGGAGTGTGGCGATTATGGGATTTTCACAGTAACTTCATTGCAGTGTTAAGGTAAGCCTGCTTGAGACACTTAAGCTTAGTTTCCGCTGGAGGGAAAAAAATGGAGACAGGACCTAATTCTTTGAATCATTGAGAATAAATGAACATGGACAGGCTGTGTGGTTTAGATTATGTCCATAGAATTTTACAGTAACAAGCCTCACTAGCCTAATTGGAATCAACTACTTTCCTCCCACATGACTGTGAATGATAAAGTAACTGAACTTCCATTACATAATGCTCCTAATGCAAGCTGGAAAGAAGCATGGTTGTGATTGAAATTAGACTTTATGATGACAATGGTAACATGGTGATGCTCAGTCAGAAGTCTCCAGATCCAAGTGGACACAATTTTCATATTGTAGGACATATGGGCTCAAGTCCAAAGATGTGCGGGCTCGGTTGATTGGCCATTCTAAATTGTCCCTTAGTGCCCCGGGATGCATAGGTTAGAGGGGTTAGTGGGTAAATATGTAGGGATATGTGGATAGGGCCTGGGTGGGATTGTGGTTGGTGCAGACTCGATGGGCCGAATGGCCTCTTTCTGCACTGTAGGATTCTATGACTCTATGGGCTCTTACTCCACACCTTGTGGGTGTGAGGAACCCAAGGTACTGCTCCTTGATATTTTCTGAAATGCTGGATCTCTACTTGAGTATTATGAGGATTAGGTCAGAAAGCTTTATGTCAGGGTTAAACTGTAGTCTTATTGAGATTTATTGAATAGTTTCAGGAGTATCTTTGGCCCTTCCTTAGGAAGCTAAATTGTTAGTACAGAGTCTTTGTAGGTTGTACACAATCAACCAATGAAGAGTCGATTCAGTGTGTTCAATGTGTTCTTCCAATTTGCCCTCTTTAGAAATACTAGTGATTCTCCTGTGGCTTTGCTCATGACACAATTGGGATGTTTAGCCTGATCTCACTGCTTTAACGAGGTAAATCCAGGTAAGTGGAATTGTTTACACAGGGCTGGCAGTCACACGCATATGAGTTTTAAACTCTGTTGTCACTGACTGTTGCAGATCATATTATGGTGAGAAAGTCAGAGTACGATGCATCAGTCTAGAAACTGGATCGCACTTGAATCAGGTCATGATCCCAGTGCAGTACACGTCAAAATGAGGCTGGTGGCAGGACCACAGGAAATGGACCCAGAAAGTGAGCAGGGACATCAATTGCACAGCCCGACTCAGTCTGTAGATCATGGCAATTGGTGGGAATGTGGAAGGGACGGTAGAGCAGTGGTCAGCAATATCCAAAGATTTTAATGTGTGGCGTAGCCAGGTAAAAATTACTCCTATTTCTGATTCCTCAATCAGAAGTAAAAAACTCATAAGTTATCTTTTGGACGGTCACCTCAAGTGGTTCCTTTTGTCATAATATGATGTACATGCACCTTTAGGGATGCACATCTTAAACTGCTATCAATCACTACCACCTTGTCACAGGATGTGATGTATTTGGCCCATACAGATCAGGCATGTACACTAAGCCTCCTAGTTAACGTTACTTCTATATAGCCTTATCTTCAAATAAACTCACTTTATTGTTTATCAATCCTTGTCGTGCAATTGGTGCACATACATTGAATTGAAGAACATATCACCTACAAGTACCTATGTTTTAACCTCTGTGCATACTGACTGCAGTATGGACAGCCACAGTGACAAGTAGGTGGCCAGAATGATTTACAGATTCCTCAACCAATGTGGTGTGTGGCGCAGTTACAATGCAGGCTGAGCTCGCATGCGATTGTGTCCCATGGAACTGAATTTCACCTCAGAAAGATGCACAGTGCAAACAAATTCCGAGGCCAGAATTTTACATGTAAAGTTCAGTCAACTGCCCAACCCGGAAGCACGTAAAATCATGCGAGAGGATGGGAGACGCGTGTCTTGACATCACTGCACCCTCGAACAACACTTTGGTCAGTGGGCGCATTTTCGAGTTGGAAGCATGTCCGCTGACAATCAAGAAGCCAATGTAAATGAATTAAACAGCAATGGACTAGGGTTTTACGTTGCCCATCTGCCTTTACGGCTGACGGGCAGACCGACTGCCCAGGTGGCCTTTATATTTAAGCTACAACTTTGATCCAGGGCAGGATGAAACTCAGGGCTGAAATAAAATTAACACTAATTTTGTCTGCGGCCTGAGGTCTGTGCATGACTATGCTGCCTAGATGCTCATGGCACAGTTTTTCCACTGATTTTATTGTTCACTGGTCCGCAGCTACTTCTGTCATCTCTGCAGTGGAGAAGCACATTGGAATCTCCAGCCCACGTATTCCCTTTTCTTGGCGCCCACCCTTCCCAACAGTGTTCAGCCTTTCACAGGGCGCATTTCACGCCAGGTGGCTGTTCATTGGCCACCCTGTGTTTGCAACGCGATCTTGGGCAGGAGCGGGTTTTAGAGCGGGTAAAATACAGGCCTCAGTCCATGATGTGTTAACACCAGCAGCGTGATGGACGCACACGACATTGATTCACATATAATGGAATCTCCTGTAGAGTTGCTCACAGCAAGTCAGGGAATATGATGCTTTGTGAGGGAGAGGAGAGAATGATACCATGCGATGCATAATGTATTTTTCTACAGCTAATGATTCTATTTTCCTTTACCGCAGTAAGAAGACGATCGAGATTGGAGAAATTGCTGTGGATGAAGTAGTTGTACAAATGCTTAACGAATATACGAAATTCATCTCTTTGCCATTTTAACCGTGGTATTAACTTATTTATAATTAATGGGTTAAAGCTTCCATTTAGAAAGAGAGGAATTCAGAATGGGCACATTAAGCATTTGTATGATTACATTGGTGACAGTAATTTCTACTCTGGAATATTTATAAGTTGTAGAATAATCACTTAAAGGTTGAATTCATGTGTCTCTGTCTTTTCAACCATATTATTTTTCTTGAGCAATCCAAAATAGCATATTTCAAAAATTATTCTCCATCTATCAGCGCAGAATCCACAATGTCTTATCTCAAATCACTTGCACAGTATGAAAGATTGAATCAATTAAAATGCTTAGTTAGTGTTGTCTCTTATCATCATGCTGTACCTCTCACTTATCAGGGAGACAGTAATTAAACTCATCTAATAACTTCCTCACCAATAAACCGCTATCAACTGCCAGGCACTTCCATTTAGCACAAAGATAAAAGACAGTCTCGTAGAGAACACCAGCAAAAACCATTAACAGCAGCCAGCAGCCACATCTCAATTTCTGACAGCAAATTTTCATTGTAAAGTGCTCACAAGCAAAGAATTGTGAGTTGCACTGTTGCTGTGTCGATACTATCAGCTCACTGCCGCATGCTTTGAGAAGCACTTCAGTTGCATCAATTTTCCAAGACCCCAGTCCTGAGGTAAACCTGTGTAACCAGTTCCCAGCCCTGGTGCAGGGAACCCACATTGTTTCCAAGTGGGCTGCCATTTCTGGCGGGTGGTTGATACGAGTAGTTATTTCAAAGTCACCGGCCATTTTGCTGGCAGCAGCGACAGCTCCCCAAAAGAGTTGGGGAGGGTATGTACACGCAAGAGGCCAGCAGCTATGGAGGAACAAAGAGATTTCTACGCAAATCACTCGAAGCCAGTGCACAGTACCAGAGGATAATCAAACCGACTAAGAGGCTATTGACCTTTATCCCAATAGGGTCAGAAGACAAAACTAAGCAAACAGCAACTTAACTGAACAGCACCTTGATTAGGGTCTTGTACAAATGCAAAAAACTGCACAAGGCTACAAGATGTAGGGGCAGAAGTAGACCATTCAGCCCTTCGAATCTGCCCTGCCATTCAATAAGACCGTGACTGATCTGATATAATCCTCAACTCCACTTTCCCACCTCATCCCCATTATCCTTGATTCCCTCACTGATTAAAATCCGTCTTTCTCATCCTTGAACATACTTACTGACCCGGCCTCAACAGCCCTCTGTGATAAAAACTGCAGTTGCTGGAATTCTGAAATTAAACCAGAAAATACTAGAAATATCCAGAAAATCAGGCAGCATGTGTGGGAAGTGAAACAGAGTTAATGTTTCAGCTTGATGATGAAACACTGGGGCGGCACGGTGGCGAGCACTGCTGCCTCACAGCGCCAGAGACCCAAGTTCAATTCCAGCCTCAGGTCACTGTCTGTGTGTAGTTTGCATGTTCTCCCCGTGTCTGCATGGGTTTTCTCCGGGTGCTCCGGTTTCCTCCCACAGTCCAAGATGTGTGGGTTAGGTTGATTGGCTATGCTAAATTCACTCTAGTGTCAGGGGGATTAGCAGGGTAAATGTGTGGGGTTACAGGAATAGGACCTGGGTGGGATTGTGGTCGGTATACACTCAATGGGCCAAATGGCCTCCTTCTGCACTGTAGGGATTCTATGGTCTTTCATCAGAGCTAAGGGAAGATAAAAATGTAATCGGTTTTCAGGGAAGTGAAAGGGAGGAGGGGTAAGGAATAACATGAGGGAAGGTCCATGACTCAATGGAGGGCAGGAGGGCCTGGAGCATCCACGAAGCTGCAATCACCATCGGATTCCACTCTGCTCGGACGTTTCCCCATCTGAACAATGCTCTACATTTATGACCAGGTCTCCCGAGCCTGGCTTCTTCAGAAATAGTGTACAGTCTCACATGGAAGTGAATCAACGTGCTGCAGACTTGGAGGATGACAAATCACACACTCTTTTTACAGCACCCGCTGCAATGTGGCAAGTTTATATGCCCAGTGTATACATTAATGAATGGATAAATGTTAGTGAAAGGATGAGGGGGGTGAATGGGCAGGGTTGTAGGGTGGGTGGGGTGATAGGGTAAGTGGGTTGGGTGGAGGGCAGGTAAGGTGAAAGGTGGGTTAGCTGGGTAGATGGGTTAAGCTGTAGTCTGGTTTGGTTGGAAGGGCTGGACAGATTGGGGGCTAGTCATGTTGGGTCGGTGGGTAGTTAGATGATAGATGGTTAGTGTCATTGGGAGGGGCATTTGGACCAGATCAGGGTGGGATGAGTGGGTTAGTCAGGTCGGATCGGGGTGGGGGGTGGGGGAGGGAAGCTAATCTGGGTGTCAGGGGAGTAGTCAATGTGAGTGATTGTGAAATCAGTTCTGTAGTCACCCTAGGATTTTTCCATCTAACATTTCCTGGCTAGCTGTCCAGCTAAGTCACACAGAACTCTCCAACTCCAACTCACAAACAGAAATTTTAGCCGAGGGTCGCGCGGTCCATCAGTGTTCAAACTTCCCAGCAATTCCCCTGGGGCCAGTGTGTCGGGAGTTCCACAGGATCCCAATGAGACATAAGTGAGGTCTCTGACAATCCAGAGACTGGGAGGTCTGACCCCTTGCTTAAAGACATTTAAAGGGAATTGATGTGACTGATACAAAGGAACTCTTTCCTTGGGTGCTAAATCTTAAAATTAAAGATTGGTAATTCACCAGTGTCTTGAAGAAACAATTTATTTACACAATGGGTATTGGAAATCTGAAACTCACTCTCACAAAAAACCATGCACGCTGGTAAATTGAAAACTGAGATTGATGGTTTTCTGGTGGTTAAGAGCTTCAAGGTTATTGGAACAAAGTTGAGTAAATGGTGTTGGGGTGTAGATTGAATGATGGAAAAAGATTGAGGAACTGAATAGTTTACTCTTATTTCTATATTCCAGACCGACATTGCTGTCTTTTGACGTAGGCAGGCAGGAGCACTTGCACTACAATGATTTCCACCTAATGCAGCCTTTACAGTCTTTCATATTGAAGGCCATTTTATTACTGGAGATACTGGCTACATATCACCACTTTTCCTGGTGTCCATCTGTTCTACCGTCACAGTCAATGTAAATTCACCAGTCGGGAGAGAGAGGGAAAGGAAACAGTGATTTATGTAGCAATCGTCAGAATCAGGAAAAATCACATGGTGTAATAAGGACACTGATCAAAAATTGCAACAAAACGAATAATTTCTGGACAACACATTTCAAGTCCACCAATCACAAAGCACTTCGCAGTCAGTGAATTATTTTGAAATGTCGTCAGTAATGTTCGGAAAAGCAAGGGCCCCACCTACCCCAGACATTCTCTCTTCCGCCTTCTTCCGCCGGGAATCAGATATAAAAGTCTGAGGCCACATACCAACTGACTCAAGAACAGCTTCTTCCCTGCTGCTGTCAGACTTTTGAATGGACCCACCTTATATTAAGCTGATCTCTCTCCGCGCCCTAGCTATGATTGTAACACTACATTCCGCACTCTCTCCTTTCCTTCTCCCCTATGTACACTATGAATGCTTTGTCTGTATAGCACGCAAGAAACAATACTTTTCACTGTATCCCAATACCTGTGACAATAATAAATCAAATCATATTAAAAAAACAGCAAGTTCAGTAAAAAACAATGAGATAGATAGCCCATTAGTTTGCTTTTTGGTCGTGTTGGTTCAGCAGCAAATATTGGATGACTTTACTGGAGGGTGGTGTGTGTTACAGGTAGGATTCGATCCATCCCTCTCCTCGGCCATCGTCTCATTTTGAATTAGACCATTCGCAACTTGAGTGTTCCATTTGACCTTGAGCTATAAGTTTCCTTCACTGGACTCTATCGTAACTTTGAGCAGGCCACACTGCAAGTCTTCACATTAGCGTCCAAGTTACCTTTCCACCACTTGCTCAATTTGCAACAATTTTTGTTTTAAGTTAAACCAACAAGAGGATGGGTCTGAATGAAGAGAAAACTACTATTTCCCTCATCTTTTACCTGGCGGTCAACGGCATTTTTAGAAATGCAGAAAGAGTAACAATTAGTGTCCAGCTGTCAAATCCCCAATATGGTGGAATTTATGTCCCACATCTACGTACTCTCAAGTGAGAAAACATAAACCATTTGTAGAAAGTTCACAGAAGGTTGCATGAAAGGAAAAAAGGAGAAAAAAAAATGGAAAAGGAAGAAGAGAGAGAGAGACTAAGGGAAAGATCATAGAAATCATAGAAATCATAGAAACCCGACAGTACAGAAAGAGGCCATTCGGCCTATCGAGTCTGCACCGACCATAATCCCACCCATATCCTACCCCCATATCCCTACATATTTTACCCACTAATCCCTCTAACCTACGCATCTCAGGACACTAAGGGGCAATTTTTAGCATGGCCAATCAACCTAACCCGCACATCTTTGGACAATGATAATGAGAAAAATAGATAATGAGAAAAAGAAAAGTTAGAGAGAGAGAGCGCATATTGGAGGAATGCTGGATTTCCTACGTTTGCTCTATAACCTTGTTTAAAATTTGGATGTTCAGTGCATTTTCAGGTACACTTCGCCAGCCTTGTCCTAAAAGCACATACATCCTGGCACACTGGAATTTTACAGTCTGTTTCTAAATTGCGGTGTAAATTAGTATACATACAGCAAGCACCAACTTTTAGCTGGAAACATTTGGCAGTGGGCACAATTTCCAAGATGTGCAACCATTTCACTTTATGCTGCAGAAACATGGACATGCGTACGAAGAGTAAGAAAGCCTCCTTGATGTCTTGCCTGCTGCTTTAGTTAAGGTGCACCAGACTTACAGCAACATTTTATACCGAATATCAGACTGTGATCTTTCTCTCGGGACCTCAAGATATGCAAGACTGATTCCAAAATCATAAAATTATACCTTGGACTGGAAATCCTACTTTCTGAACTTTCCTTCTTTGTTAAACTTATTGTTCCATTACCTTGTTGTCACGTTCTTCGATGTTAATTTTGTACAAAACACCTCCCTCCATCTCCCTCACCAATCAACCTTTTTGATTTATTTGAAAGTTTGCACTGTGTTGTGATTGAAGCCGTGTCGCTTTCCTTTTGCTCTGTGAAAATAAACTGAACATCCTTAGCCTAGTTCTCGGAGGATCTCCAGGTGAAGAAGGAATGCAACTTGAAGAATGCAGTTCCAATTAAAATCAGATACATGGATTGTCATGTGTGCAAAGTGCCCAGATCTGGAAGGGCAGAAATTATGAGGCACTGCTCCTGGCATCAAGTCTTATTAGAGACAAGGCCTGGGATTCTCCAACCTCACCCGCGGCTGGGATCTCTGGTCCTGCTGGCAGCGATGGCGGGGCATGCGAGACTGGAAAATTCCAGCAAGTACAAGGTGCAGAGTTGGGGCTACAAAGTGTAGCTCTATCTCCTACCTTCACTCCTATCTGTTGAGGCTCACAGAGCCTCACAATTACTGTAAACTACAGTCAGTTAACAAGTAACACTTAGGATCCAGACTCGAAATGTTGACTCTATCCTCTCTCCACAGATGCTGTCAGACCTGCTGAGTTTCTCCAGCATTTTCTGTTTTTTGTTTCAGATTCTAGCATCCACAGTATTTTGCCTTTAACACTTAGGATAATTGCTTGAATTCTGCATTGTTCAGGGATAATATCACACTTTTTTTTAACCTAGTAGTTAATAATCAGGGTTCAGATCCCATTCTAATAATTGAGGCTACCATTTGCCAGATATTGGGAAGTGATCAAACATGTGCCAAAGCACATTTGAAGTTGGCTTTAGTACTTCCCACTCTTTCACACAAATATTCTCAACTCTTCTGCTAAATATGAAT
The DNA here is from genome assembly GCF_964213995.1 of Mustelus asterias. Taxonomy (NCBI): domain Eukaryota; kingdom Metazoa; phylum Chordata; class Chondrichthyes; order Carcharhiniformes; family Triakidae; genus Mustelus; species Mustelus asterias. The sequence continues at coordinate 83,693,761 of NC_135812.1, read as the reverse complement.
CTGTTCTGAATCATCTAACTGTAAAACCTTCATTAGACTTCACTTTCAATGCAGTATCGACATGTTGTCAGTCTATAATTTTACCAGTCCATGTCTGATATTTTAAAACAAACAATGATTATAATTCAATTTGTAGCAACAGATTTTACATAATTTGTAATTTCACATCAGACGTTTCTTAAATTAATTGGCAAAGTTAAGTGGTGTCTTTCTGAGGTCGAATTGGCTGTAAAATGACAAGGCTGGCATTGGGAAATTGGAACTAAGTTGATTCTCTCAGGCAGTAATGAATGTCTGCACCAGGTCGATCTATAGTATTTCGGGCTGTTCCTGATGATAGATTATCCGCCCTGATTTACTGATGGGACTGGGAGGGTCAAATTGGTCACTGCTGTCTGAGGTTTTTTTTCCACTACAGCTCCAGACAAACTTGCAATTCAGAGTCCTAATTAGTAATGTGGTCCCAGTTGGACATTTAACAGCGGGGCCTGCGCTTTCCAGCTGTGTGGTTTCAGCTAATTCATTCCAGCAGTAATCCTGGGCACAGAAGAGAGCACAAAAGCCTTGCCAGTTGCTAACCTTTGCCTACAAGCTCTCTGAACTTGGATAACCGGGAAGATTCCATGTTAGGTAAAGCAAACCCATAGTGCGGGATCTTCCCAAAAATGCACAGTGTCAGTTCAGGCGGGAAAATCAGTGTGAAGCTCACTGGCTTTCACAGCTGCCTTTTCTCACCATGTTGAGCAACACTCGGTGCATTTAAAAAGGGGAAGCAAGATTCACGCTGTCAACTGTTAGGGCGGGGACTAAAGACTCCCATAAGACCAGGACTCCCGAGATCAGGGGATCTCCAAATTAAATAAAAGGCCTCTCCACCCCAAAGAATTTAGGAGCCCCCCCCCATCCTTGGCCCACATCACAACACAAACGTTGGTTCTGCCGCCACATCACAATGCTTACACAGTGCCCCCCACCACAGCATCAACCCCCCCTTCCTCGCCAACATCGCCACCTTCCCACCACAATGCCAACATTGCCACCCCCACCATAGCACTAACATTGCCCCTCCATCGCAGCATTACCCACTCCTGCCACCGTCACGCCAACATCAGCCCCCCCACCACCACAATGCCAATGTCACCCATCCTGCACGGCAATGCCAAACAGCACCCCCCTGGCAATGCCCCCCTATCCAAAAGGCAACATCATCCCCTGCCCCCTCACAATGCCAGCATTGGCCCACCCCACCACATTGCCAATATCGCACCCCCCACCACAATGCCGAAATCACACCCCACCCCCACAATGCCAACATTGCCCCTCCCCCCACGACAACACAAACATTAACTCCCCAACCACAACACTAATGTTGCGCCCCACCACAACACCCACCAAAACGTCAACTTCAGGTCCCCCCACCATATTGCCAACATATCCCCCGCAGGCATAGGCAACATCCCTTCTCCTTCCTCCCCACCGCACAAGGAGAACACCCACGATGGTGCTCCACAAAGGGCCTGCCCCTGGCACTGCTAACCTGGCACTGCCTAGCCATGTCCCTAACCAGCCTGGGGCTCTACCTATCTCTGCGCCTCTGTGATGTGGTCATTGCGACTTGTTTTTGTTTTTGAATCTTAATGGCCACTCAGTCTGCCACTGAAGTCGGGCTGTTGGACTGCCCCCGCTGCATGTACAGAGCTGTGGGCTGACTGGAAAATCAGAGTTGGCCTCTGACAAGGAGCCTTAATAGGCCCTGAACCTGCGCATTTGGCTTGTGGGTGGATAGCTCTGCTCCTGCTTCCCCTAGGTAAATGGCTGGAGGCTTGGATGAGGTCGGCAGGCTGGTAGCACAAAATTCCACTCTCCTCAACCTCAGCGACGAGTAAAAGTCCAGCCCCAAATGTCTGGCTCTCCAGGAAGAATTCTCCCCCCCTCACCATCTCCATGTTTGCTCAGTTAGTTTCCTCCATCTACAAACAGCAATTTCTTTTCTGTTTTGGATAGCCAACCCTGGAAATCAAAAGCTAAACGTTATCATTATTTGTTCCCAAAGTAGTAACTCATCTACCACAGCCGCAGAAAGAACTGAATGGAGCAGCGGACTAATGTTGGATGCAAAAGTCAGCAGGGCTCTAATTCCTCTAATAGACAAATGTTCATCCAAAGAGTGTCGGCTCACAAGCTCCTGGAATCATCCATGCTATTCTTCTCCAAAACCTCATCAAGGTACCAACACATTTTTGACAATTATTTACCCAGATCGGCACACCATATTCCATGAGGAACCAAGCTTAAAGTGACTTTGTTGACTTGTGATGCGTACAAACTTACAAATTAGGAATAGGAGTAACCATTCGGCCCCTCGAGTCTGATCTGCTGATGTGGCCTCAACTCCACATTCCTGCAAACTGCCCATATCTTTTGACTTCCTTGTCAAACATGGAAACTAGTAGCGGGAGTAGGCCATTCAGCCCTTCGAGTCTGTTCCACCATTCATTATGATCATGGTTGATTCTTCCTAGTCAAGAATCTATCTACCTGTCTTATAAAATGACCCTGCCTCCACTGCTCTTTGCAGAAGAGTTCCAAAGACTCACAGCACTCAAAAACAAAATACTCCTAATGTCTGGCTTAAACGAAAGTTCCCTTATTTTTAAACTGTGTCCTCTAGTTCGAACCTCTTCCACAAGGGGAAACATCCTTTCAGCATCCACCCTGACAAGTCTCCTCACAATTTTATGTTTCAATAAAATCATCTCTCATTCTTCTAAACTCCAATGGATACAGGCCCAATCTTTCCTCATATGATGACTTCCATATCCCCGATATCAGTTGAGTGAACCTTCTAATGCATTTATATCTTTTCTTAAAAATGGAGACTAAAACTGTACACAATACTCCAGATGTAGTCTCATCAATGCCCTATGCAACTGTAGTAAAACATCCTTACTTTTATATTTCATTTCCATTGCAATAAATTACAACTTTCCATCTGCCTTTCTAATCACTTGCTGGAACTACAAACTAACTTTGTGATTCACCAAGATGAAGGATGTGGGCATATCAGCCTTACTTATCAGGAACTGCTTTATACAAGTCTTCAAGAGATGTTTTGGCCATTCTCCATGTCAAGAGTACTTGATGGCAGATTGTTGTAGGTTGGAGATCCTCCACTCAACATCTGATTTCCTTTCCTCCACCACCCCATCCCCCCACCAAAAAAACAAAAAACTTTGATGCTGGATCTTATTCATGGGCCCTTCTGTTACATGTAAAATTCCCAAGACATCCATCCCAATCTAAGCTTCACAAAGGCAGGATCCTGTCAGAGAAATGTTAATGATTTCTTCCCAAATCTGTTTACTTTTCCATCACTTCTATTTTTCATGTACTATATTTGGTTTCAATTCATATAACCTTACATCTGCTTATATTAAAATCCATCTGCCACTCCTTGAGCTTTTACAGCTTTACCCCAGAATTTTTGCATTTTTTTCTCTACTAAATAGACAGTTTTCTCTGAAGTACTGCATTTTTTTTTGTTGTTTTTTGACTTAGATGATGTATTTACAATGCTGGAAATGCTTGCTACTGAATTATGTTAATTATCTGAGGTAAATTAATGTGCGATAATGAGAATTATTTTGACTACTGATGCGTGAATTTAAATGTGCACAAGAGCATTATATATTGCCATAAGGGTCTTAATACACATTTAAGTGTCAGCTTTTGGCTCAGTTGGTAGAACTCTTGATCCTGGAGTAAGAACATGTCTTCAATATCCATTAATCATTTGAGAGCGTATTTCGGTTGGCGCAGAGATTGCTGCATTCCCCATTTACGAGTGAATGTAAAGGATCCCATGGATCTATTGGAAGAGGAGCAGGAAGATTTCCTTCTGCCTTGCCAATGTTTCTCCCTCAGCTAACCCCAATTCAAAAATAGATCTGTTTACTCATTCATTTGTCATCTGCGTGCATAACAGAAATTGCATTTTGGAAGGAACCCATTGGTGTGAAAGCATTTTGGGACGTCCCAAGGTATAATAAGGCCATATATCAATCCAAGTTCTTTCCTTCTTTACATGAGATGATTTTTACTCTTCAGCCAATGTTTTTGAGAGCTTATTTTCCTGGGAGCTATGCATTATTTTTAGTTGGAGATGTTGGCTTCACACTAGTTTCTTAGAGAATAGTGCAAAGTAGAGGAAAGATAATCTGTGCAAGAAGCTGCAACGTGAATGCTCCCTCTATGGCCTTATTCATCTTTACACCAGCTGAGAAGGTGTTTGCTTGGCGTGCACTTAATCAATGTCATCATTATCATATTATACAATGTTGGACTGTTTCTTTAATATTTTGTTGTTTAAGGTTGGTTTAGGTGAGAATGATACTGTTCCTATACAGCAAGCACTGTTACGGTGTGGATGGTTACTTAAACAATGCTGACTCACTTGTGCCCCCCCCACTCCCCATGCTCTCCATCACACTAACTGGTGTTCTAGTTCTCTCCGAAGCAGGGTGCATGATCTTAACTCCTTCAAAACCCATCCATTTGCAGAGAATTGAAATTGGGTCCAGAATTATTTATTTATTCATTTTTACGGGATGTGTGCATTGCTGGCTGAGCCAGCATTTATTGCCCATCTCTAACTGCCCTCCATTTCAGCGTCAATCACATTGCTGTGGGTTTGAAGTCACATTTGGGAGAACAGTCACAGAGATTCCAAACAAAGTTGCTGGACTTTTTTTTTATTCAGTCGTGGGGCATGGGCGTCGCTGGCTGGCCAGCATTTATTATCCATCCCTAGTTGCCCTTAGAGGACAGTTGAGAGTCAACCACATTGCTGTGGGTTTGGAGGCTCATGTAGGCCAGACCAGGTAATGACGGCAGATTTCCTTCCCGAAAGGACATTAGTGAACCAGGTGGGCTTTTATGAAAATTGCCAATGGTCTATTGGTCATCATTAGACTTTTAATTCCAGATTTTTATTGAATTCAAATTTCACCATCCGTCATGGTGGGATTTGATACCGGGTCCTCAGAGCATTGCCCTGGGTATCTGGATTGTTAGTCCAGTGGTAATTCCACAGTGCCACTTCTTCCCCAGTGTCACTCTGAAGGAAAAAGCGCCCAAGCCTCAGCATATTATTCCTGCAGGTTTACTAGCCTGAGGGAGAGAGGATTGATGAGAGTGGCCATGTTAACCAGGTTTACATTGCTTTGCACCCCCACCTCAATCACAGCATAGCCAGCACTTTGGATTTCCAGAGTGGGTGGTAGGAGTTGCGACACCTGGTGCCATGGTGCTCACATAATCATAGATTGACAAGAAAATTGACATAAGCCCAACAAAAAAATTGGTAATGCTACAGCAAGAGCAAGATTTTTTTTTAATAGGCTGTTTTATTCATACCCTTACAAATAAACATGGTCCCTGTGGTCGTGTATTCTTGATTCAATCGTTTTAAAATCATTAACATTTCATAATACACACTCCTGTACAATAAGTGTTTCTGATAAACAGCAATACTGTATTCCAGTTAGGTCTTCAATGACATATTACTGTGAATATTAAGAAAAGGCGTAGTTTTATAAATAAATGGTTTTTCCTCAGAAGAGCTTGAATAGGGTCTCACATTTGTACTCCATTCTTTTAATTTCTGGAAGAGGATGAGCCTATTAATTTGTCTGGTTTTCCTAATGAAATTCAGAATGCTGGGTAAGACTCTAATGAGTGGAATTAGTGCCTTGTAACAGATGCAAGAAACGGGCACTAATGAAAACCATCTGCCACTTTCACTTATAAAAAGTACCGCACTGGGCCTTAATCGGATTAGCTGGCGTTGGTTCAGATCATTGCAACAGATAGTAAAGAGAACTCAGAACTGTCCATCTGCAAACAGGAACAAGGTATAAAGTTGTTATCTGGCCTGGATTGCTGTGGTTTTGTAGCCATCTGTGACAATGCACAACACTTAAGGAAATAAGATCAGTGTGCAAGAAGGGGCTGCCGCTTTATTTGGTCCTCTGCCTGATAACATTTCATTGGCGCCCCTCAAGTCAGTGAAGGTAAAACAAAATGCTCAGAGGCACTATTGACTGAATGAGCATAAAGTCTGGAAATTATTTATCATGTAAATTCCACGAATCCCTTGGGTGATAAACAGTCCAGAAATGTCATTTAGATGCAGAACAGTTTGCATTATCAGCTGTTGTAGGATCCTGGGCAGCGTCATATTGTTCCAAACCAACAGCCAACATATCTGACATTTTCAAGAGTTCACCGCAGTGTTCTGCCTCCTGGCTTCTGTGTTAGTCAAGCAAATTGAGTAGCTAAAAGCCTGCAGTAATCACATCAACCTTTCTCAGACCCATCTTCCCTATATGGGTAGAATGTGGAAATAGACAGCGAAACAGATAAATGTAAGCACAGGAAGCAAAAAGAATCTTAATGAAATAACAAAGAATGGTTTAAGTGCCAGCAAGCTGGTCAGCGTCTGAAAAAGGAGATAACCCAGATTTTGCAGTAAGAAGTGTTGATGATGGAATGTTAATTGTACTATTATTAATTGTGTAATTACGGTTAAGAACATACAGGTGAAGGGCACTCATTTAGGTATCTTCAGTACATATAAAGAGAGCATTCTATGACACTGGGGTTGATTAGGGAGAAGGTGTCTGGTTTCTTCCTTCGCCAACCGGTTTCAGAATGAATGATCAAGAATAATGGTGAAGCTGATACCAAACACAATTGTTATAAAATACATCTGACAGCAAGGTCTGGTAACCAGACAATTGCAGTTAATGCAGAAATTCAAAGTCAGTGTCAAAGATACCCGGCTCCTCCACACAATGCGTTGTCGCAGCCCCCTTATTGACACGTTCAGCACTGAAATCACTGCAATAGCATGAAGCTGATGCAATGGCCCCACAAAAGACGCCTGAAAAAGTTAGGGCTGGTGCAATAAGGGAATTTTTAATCATGTGATAGTAATAATTACAGCAGAATTATTAATTACGACCGAACAACCTCTCTGCCCCTGAAAATGTAATTTTACAAGTGTGAAGTCTTAATCCTTGAGAAGTTAGTAAGTGTTTGAGATTTTTTAAAGATTCTGACTCTTTTACTTCTCTCTCTCTCTGTTTTTCCTGCTTTGTACTGCCTGGTTTGGACTCTGCATAGCTCAGTTAGGATTCTTTAATTTGATTGGATGAAGAGCCTCAATGTTTATTAGCTTGTTCACACATCCCACAAATCCCTGTAGAGAGCACCGTGCAAAATCAAAAGCCCAATAACAGTACATTGATACTCAAAAGCCTGTAAAAATCTTGTGGGCAAGTTGACCACAAAATCCAGGTTTACGTTTTGCATCTTATTAATCTTTTTCAGTTGCGAATCACTGTTTATACCTCGCGTATAAAGACAGAGAAAAATAGAGGCGAGTGAGAAAATCACAAGCAAGTGACATCGAAAGAAGTGACAAATCCAAGAGTCAAAGGCTCATTGTTCCACCGGAGCAAGCAGAGAGGGAGCGATTCGTGTCAGGAGTGCTGAGGGTAAGAGAGTGATTTTTTTTACCTTACTTTTTAGCAGAGTTATTTTTTCAGTTAAACAGGAAACCGGAAGTAGGCCGCGGAGAGGCCTGGGAAGATGTTTTGCCCAATAAATTTGAACGGGGAGAAAACCCGAGACTCTGCACGTGTAGAGTCTCCCACCCTCCCCCCTCCTCTAACCTAAAAAAAAAGATGTGGAAGCACTGGAAAGAGTGCAAAGGAGGTTTACCAGGATGCTGCCTGGTTTGGAGGGTAGGTCTTATGAGGTAAGGTTGAGGGAGCTAGGGCTGTTCTCTCTGGAGCGGAGGAGGCTGAGGGGAGACTTAATAGAGGTTTATAAAATGATGAAGGGGATAGATAGAGTGAACGTTCAAAGACTATTTCCTCAGGTGGATGGAGCTATTACAACGGGGCATAACTATAGGGTTCATGGTGGGAGATATAGGAAGGATATCAGAGGTAGGTTCTTTACGCAGAGAGTGGTTGGGGTGTGGAATGGACTGCCTGCAGTGATAGTGGAGTCAGACACTTTAGGAACATTTAAGCGGTTATTGGATATGCACATGGAGCACACCAGGATGATAGGGAGTGGGATAGCTTGATCTTGGTTTCAGATAAAGCTCGGCACAACATCGTGGGCCGAAGGGCCTGTTCTGTGCTGTACAGTTCTATGTTCTATGATCTGTGTTCTAAGACTCGGAGTGAGAGCAGGTAAGCTTTTTTTTTCTCTATTTCGTTTCTCAGTGAGGGAGGTAGCAGGGATGTCAGTGCAGGCAGTGCAATGTTCCTCCTGTGAAATGTTTGAGGTGAGGGACACCAGTGTCCCGGCTGAGTACACCTGTAGGAAGTGCACCCAATTCTAGCTCCTTGAAGACCGTGTTAGGGATCTGGAGCTGGAACTGGATGAACTCAGGATCATTCGGGAGGCAGAGGCAGCTACAGATAGAAGCTACAGGGAGGTAGCTACTCCAAGAAATGATGATACGTGGGTGACGGCTAGAGGGGGTAAGAAGCAGTCAGAGCAGCGATCCCCTGGATCCCCTGTTCCTCTGTCTAACAAGTATTCCATTTTGGATACTGTTGTGGGGGGGGGACAACTTAACAGGGGTAAGCCATGGAGTACAGGTCTCTGGCACAGAGTCTGTCCTTATTGCTCAGAAGGGAAGGGGGGAGAGGAGTAGAACATTAGTTATTGGGGACTCCATAGTTAGGGGGATAGATAGGAGATTCTGTGGGAACGAGAGGGACTCGCGGCTGGTGTGTTGCCTCCCAGGTGCCGGGGTCCGTGATGTCTCGGATCGTGTTTTCGGGATCCTTAAGGGGGAGGGGGACCAGCCCCAAGTCGTGGTTCACATAGGCACCCAAGACATAGGTAGGAAAAGGGATGGGGATGTAAGGCAGAAATTCAGGGAGTTAAGGTGGAAGCTTAGGGCTAGAACAAACAGAGTTGTTATCTCTGGTTTGATACCCGTGCCACGTGATAGTGAAGAGAGGAATAGGGAGAGAGAGCAATTAAACATGTGGCTACAGGGATGGATCAGGAGGGAGGGATTCAGATACCTGGACAATTGGGGCTCATTCTGGGGTAGGTGGGACCTCTACAAACGGGATGGTCTTCACCTGAACCAGAGGGGTACCAATATCCTGGGGGGGGGGAAATTTGCTAATGCTCTTCGGGAGGGTTTAAATTAATTCAGCAGGGGGATGGGAACCTGAATTGTAGCTCCAGTGTACAGGAGGTTGAGAGTAGTGAGGTCATGGATAAGGTTTCAACGTCGCAGGAGTGTACTGGCAGGCAGGAAGGTGGTTTGAAGTGTGTATACTTCAACGCCAGGAGCATCCAGAATAAGGTGGGTGAACTTGCAGCATGGGTTGGTACCTGGGACTTCGATGTTGTGGCCATTTTGGAGCCATGGATAGAGCAGGGACAGGAATGGCTGTTGCAGGTTCCAGGGTTTAGATGTTTCAGGAAGAGCAGGGAAGATGGTAAAAGGGGTGGAGGTGTGGCATTGTTAGTCAAGGACAGTATTACGGTGGCAGAAAGGACGTTTGATCAGGACTCGTCTACTGAAGTAGTATGGGCTGAGGTTAGAAACAGGAAAGGAGAGGTCACCCTGTTGGGAGTTTTCTATAGGCCTCTGAAAAGTTCCAGAGATGTAGAGGAAAAGCTTGCAAAGATGATTCTGGATAGGAGCGAAAGTAACAGGGTAGTTGCTATGGGGGACTTTAACTTTGCAAATATTGACTGGAAAACCTATAGTTCGAGTACTTTAGAGGGGTCAGTTTTTGTCCAATGTATGCAGGAGGGTTTCCTGACACAGTATGTAGATAGGCCAACAAGAGACGAGGCCACATTGGATTTGGTACTGGGTAATGAACCAGGCCAGGTGTTAGATTTGGAGGTAGGTGAGCACTTTGGTGATAGTGACCACAATTCAGTTACGTTTACTTTAGCGATGGAAAGGGATAGGTATATACCGAAGGGCAAGAGTTATACCTGGGGGAAAGGAAATTATGATGCGATTAGGCGAGAATTAGGATGCATAGGTTGGGGAAGGAAACTGCAGGGGATGGGCTCAACTGAAATGTGGAGCTTGTTCAAGGAACAGCTACTGCGTGTCCTTGATAAGTATGTACCTGTCAGGCAGGGAGGAAGAGGTTGAGCGAGGGAACCGTGGTTTACTAAAGAAGTTGAATCTCTTGTGAAGAGGAAGAAGGAGACTTATGGAAAGATGAGACGTGAAGGCTCAGTTAGGGCGCTTGAGAGTTACAAGTTAGCCAGGAAGGACCTAAAGAGAGAGTTAAGAAGAGCCAGGAGGGGACATGAGAAGTCTTTGGCAGGTAGGATCAAGGAAAACCCTAAAGCTTTCTATTGGTATGTCAGGAATAAAAGAATGACTAGGGTAAGATTAGGGCCAGTCAAGGACAGTAGTAGGAAGTTGTGCGTGGAGTCTGAAGAGATAGGAAACGCACTAAATGAATATTTTTCGCCAGTATTCACGCAGGAAAAAGACAATGTTGTCGAGGAGAATACTGAGATACAGGCTAGTGGACTAGACAGGATTGAGGTTAATAAGGAGGAGGTATTAGCAATTCTGGAAAGCGTGAAAATAGATAAGTCCCCTGGGCCGGATGGGATTTATCCTAGGATTCTCTGGGAGGCTAGGGAGGAGATTGCAGAGCCTTTGGCTTTGATCTTTATGTCGTCATTGTCTACAGGAATAGTGCCAGAAGACTGGAGGATAGCAAATGTTGTCCTCTTGTTCAAGAAGGGGAGTAGAGACAAACCTGGTAATTATAGACCAGTGAGCCTTACTTCTGTTGTGGGCAAAGTTTTGGAAAGGATTATAAGAGATAGGATTTATAATCATGTAGAAGGGAATAATTTGATTAGGGATAGTCAACACGGTTTTGTGAAGGGTAGGTCGTGCCTCACAAACCTTATTGAGTTCTTTGAGAAGAAGGTGACCAAAGAGGTGGATGAGGGTAAAGCAGTTGATGTGGTGTATATGGATTTCAGTAAAGCATTTGATAAGGTTCCCCACGGTAAGCTATTGCAGAAAATACAGACGCATGGGATTCAGGGTAATTTAGCGGTTTGGATCAGGAATTGGCTAGCTGTAAGAAGACAGAGGGTGGTGGTTGATGGGAAATGTTCATCCTGGAGTTCAGTTACTAGTGGTGTACCTCAAGGATCTGTTTTGGGGCCACTGCTGTTTGTCATTTTTATAAATGACCTGGATGAGGGCGTAGAAGGATGGGTTAGTAAATTTGCGGATGACACTAAAGTCGGTGGAGTTGTGGACAGTGCGGAAGGTTGTTGCAGGTTACAGAGGGACATAGATAAGCTGCAGAGTTGGGCTGAGAGGTGGCAAATGGAGTTCAATGCGGAAAAATGTGAGGCGATTCACTTTGGAAGGAGTAACAGGATTATGGAGTACTGGGCTAACGGTAAGATACTTGGTAGTGTGGATGAACAGAGAGATCTCAGTGTCCATGTGCATAGATCCCTGAAAGTTGGCACCCAGGTTGATAGGGTTGTTAAGAAGGCATACGGAGTGTTAGCTTTTATTGGTAGAGGGATTGAGTTTCGGAGCCAGGAGGTCATGTTGCAGCTGTACAAAACTCTGGTGCGGCCGCACTTGGAGTATTGCGTACAGTTCTGGTCGCCGCATTATAGGAAAGATGTGGAAGCATTGGAAAGGGTGCAGAGGAGATTTACTAGGATGTTGCCTAGTATGGTGGGAATGTCTTATGAGGAAAGGCTGAGGGACTTGAAGTTGTTTTCGTTAGAGAGAAGGTTAAGAGGTGACTTAATAGAGGCATACAAGATGATCAGAGGATTAGATAGGGTGGATAGTGAGAGCCTTTTTCCTCGGATGGTGATGGCTAGCACGAGGGGACATAGCTTTAAATTGAGGGGTGATAGATATAGGACAGATGTCAGAGGTAGGTTCTTCACTCAGAGATTAGTAAGGGCGTGGAATGCCCTACCTGCAGCAGTCGTGGACTCGCCAACATTAATGGCATTTAAATGGTCATTGGATAAACATATGGATGATATTGGAATAGTATAGGTTAGATGGGCTTTCGATTGGTTTCACAGGTCGGTGCAACATCGAGGGACGAAGGGCCTGTACTGCGCTGTAATGTTCTATGTTCTAATAAAGAGGATACTACACTTTGCATCCACAAGTTATGGAGAGAAGTTAAATTTATTTTCATTAAAAATGATTTTTAAGGCTGGATGGTGAGAGATGGGTCCCTGTTTATTTAAAATGATGATAGGAATTAATAGCATGGCTTGGAAATTTTTAATGAGATAAAACGAGAGAAGACAACCATAGGACATGATTAATCAATGTTTACATTTCTCTGGGGTTTCTGCTGAAGTTATGGCAAGAGATTGAGAGAATCTCCATGGAAATTCTACTCCACAGAGTCCAAACACCAGTGAGGCTTGAAGTGTTAGCAAACGGCCATCTATCCTGCCAATTTTTCATTAATATCAAACTATATTGCTGCAGCGCTTTAGCACTTCAAAATTAAAATTTAACATGTTGACTCTGCAGCAGATGAGGTGGATATAAAACCAAGTCCTCAAACTATTCGCACGCTGAATGCCAAATTCCAAACTAGTGCTGCTTCAGGAAAATTTGTCCTGCTCGGAATTACTAAATGTGAGAGGGCAGAGTCTGCGCAAGGATTCTCCTCATTGTCAGCCACAACTGTGGCACAATCTTCATTCAGAGACATACTGTAAAATGACCAGATGACCGGTGCCCGCCAATCTTTGGCCAAAGTTACGGCAGACATTTTGGAGAACAGTCACAGAGATTCCAAGCAAAGTTGCTGGATTTTTTTATTCATTTGTGGGACATTGACATCGCTGGCTGACTAGCATTTATTACCCATCTCTCATTGCCCTTGGAGAGTAGTTGAGAGTCAACCACATTGCTATGTGTCTGGAGTCACATGTGGGCCAAACCAGGTAAGGATGGCAGATTTCCTTCCCTAAAGAACATTAGTGAACCAAATGGGTTTTTCTGACAATCGGCAATGGTTTCATGGTCATCAGTAGATTCTTAATTCCAGATTTTTTTTTATTGAATTCAAATTCCACCAGCTGCCACGGCAGGATTCGAATTCAGGTCCCCAGAACATTAGCTGAGTTTCTGGATTCCTAGTCTAGTGATAATACCACTTGACCATCGTCTCCCCATTGTTGAGCGACAGGCAGAAAGGCAGGGATTGATGTACGCTAGAGTTTGTTTTCACTTCCTGTCGTGATAGACCATTATGGACTGCTCAGCAATAAGAAAAAATATACAAAGTGCTTGGAATACTCAGCAGCTCTGGCAGTGTCTGTGGAGAGAGAGAGAGAGAAAGGAAAAGTGAATGTTTCTGGTTGCCGATTGATGTAGGGTGTCTAATTAGGCTAATAGAAAAACATAACCATAGGTTTAGGAACACTAACACTAACACTTAAGAGTGAATGATCTCGGACTATGGGAATGCAAGCCAGGGTTGCTGCTATAGGAGACAGCTCGATATGAATAACAAATATTTCTCATTTAAAACGTGTATTTTGAATTTATAAAATGGATGCAATTTGCTTTTAGTGACATTTTGTGAAGCTTCAGCCAATGACAAAATACAGGAGAGGTGTTAAGAAACAATAGTTCCACTGAAGAGCAGTTATTTATCAGCTGTGGTCAGGAACAAGATGGCTGCCAATGCCAACTTTATGAAGGGTCTTACAGCTCCGAATTTATAACGCAGGTGATGAGTAGACATAGGGGATTTCTCAGGGTTGGGCAAGAGTCACATGGGTTTAATTCGACGGGAATCACCCTCTTATTTCACGTCCAACGACTCATGTTGTGAGGCAACAGGAGGGGGGTATTGTCCGTAATTAATAACAAATCAAATCACATGAAGTCATGATATGCATTGTTATTGGCTGGAGTTAATGACAGGATGAGTAAAGACTGATTTGTATTAATGTTTATTGGATTATGTCTACTGGAAAGGTGGGCAATATGATTTGTAAATGTATAACTGCCTTCATGGGGGCATGGTTCTTCAGAGTGACATTGGGCTGCTCGCATTCTATACCTTGAGTGCTGGGCTTCCTTATATCATTCTCCTATTCGATCGTTTGGTTTAATAAAGTCACGTCTTAAAGCTCAGTACATTGTGTTTCATGGGCCTTTGTGTAGCTTAAGTTTGAGCAATACATAGCCTCGAGAGGAAACCCCCGTCTACACGGATCTTTCATCAGAACTGGAAAAGTTTGGTGATATAATGGTGAAAAGAGGAAGGGACAGGGGCAAAGGGGAAAAGTTTGTGCTGAAGTGGAAGGCGGAAGAGGCTAAATGACAAAAGGGATGGCGGTGCAGAGCAAAAGGGGATGTAAAGAGGCAAAAGGTGGGCCTGAGAGAAGGTCCAAATTGGATGGAGTCATTGCTAACTGTTGTCATCCAGGAGGTTATGATCTGACATTTTTGAGTTCAGAAAGCTGTAATGTATCAACTTTGTTCTCTTCATTATCTGCACCCTCGCTCTAACTCTCCATTTTAAACCACAATCATGTTCTTCTTGTCCTCACTTTTTAACCAAAATTCAATAGATCATCATCCAACACAAAATACATCTCTCCCTCCATCTGCTTTCAAAATTAGGGAGGTACACTTCTTCTCTGCCACCCCATTTTTGACACCATAGACCACTCTTCAACCATACCCAATAACATTCTCCCCTTCCTATTGCACCTTTCTATGCGGACACAGGGGGCCCTATTTTACCATTTTGATTCTAAGTGCTAGACGGACTTGAAACTGTAGTGTTTCAGATCCGACTTTTAGACCCATATTCAGACGCCCCCCCATACGCACACTGCCTGAAAAAATATCAGCAATTCTGAATCGCACTGCAGAAGCCTGTGGGTGGGGCTTGATGCACCCAAAACCCTGCAGCTCTGATCAGTGCCTCCAATTGCGCACGCACAGAGATAAAAATGAAAAAACTGCCACATTCCTCCAGGGCCAGATAATGCCTCCCCCTGCGCCCACAGACATTGCCCCACCCCCACAACATTACTGACCCCCTTATCCCCCTACACCCCCACCACCCAGACCGATCATGGGCCCCTCTTCCCAATCCCCCCCCTTCCCCCCCACCGATCTTAGGCAGAGTGGCAGTGGACCCCCCCTCCCCCCCCCCCCCCCCCCTCCACCCACCAATCTCAAGCAGAGAGCCGTCGGACGCTCCTATCTCCTCACTAACTGGGGAGTGCCCAAATTGGAATTCTATGGACCATGTCTGTTTCACACCGATTCTGGATGGGCGAACGCAGTGATAAAGGGGGAAGTGCCGGTCGGGTTGGGCATGCAGCCCATTAAGTCAATTTAGATTCATGCAAATGCATTTAAATGGCTGTTGCACCAGTTTCAGGCGCAGTCCCGATTGCGGCCATTTTTGGTAAAGGGGGAACCGGCGCGGATCGCGCTACTTGCCTCACGCCCGACTTTAGCAAGTTTTCGCGTCCTAAAACGGGTGCAACGAGTTGGTAAAATCGGGCCCTGGAGAGGCATTTTTCCCTTCTCACTATTCCAGGATACTAATCACTCCTTTCAGGCAAAACAGCGATTTACTTCTTTCAATTTAGTATACTTATGTATTACTTATGATGTCGTCCTTTCCACAATGGGAGGGCCAAATACAAGTTGGGAGATTCCTTTGCAAAATGCCTGTTAGTCCACAAGCATGGCTCGTCTTCCAATGGTCTGTCATTTTAATTCTTCATCCCACTCTGATCTCTCTATCCTCAGCCTCTGAAACTGTTCAACATAAGCTCAAGAAATAGCACCTCATATTTTAGTAATACATCTTATAGTCTTCTGGACTTAATATTGAGTTCAACAATTTCAGAACACACCTTCTACCTATCTTTTGTTTCTTTACTTGCCCACTTATCCTTTGTCCTTGCCATTTGTCATTTAATATCTGTTACCTTCCACCCTAACACTGCACTTTCCCTTATGTTCTTTCCTTCCAACCTCCCCCCCATTTCCCTTCCTTGGCACTTGCTTAAAAACTGTTAGATTTCTAACTTTTTCCACTTCTAATGAAAGGTGAGCATTTGGAAACATTAGGCTACAACATTCATGGAGTGGCAGAATTGAATTGCACACTGCTTCTAATTACTTACCTGAAAATCAAACCAATCATTTCTCCCCGTCTTCTCACTCAGGCCAGGCAAGAACTGAGAGGACAGCACGCTCCTGAGACCCTCAGTCGAGGACTGGAGGGTCAGAGATCAGCAAGCCACACCCTTTTTTTATGGCACTAGCTGCCATAATGCAGGTCATTTTAAAGGTCCAGCCACTCTCAGAAGCCAGGGGAAAAGGTATATTTGTAAGGTAAATGGTGGGCAGGATTGGAAAGTGAGGTCAGTTGGGTGCGCAGGAATTGGTTGGTCTGTAGTGTGGTCAACTGGTCAGTTTAGGGGTATTGGTTGGTCAGGAGTGAGAGTCATGTGGAGGGGTTCGGTGAGGGGGCGGAATCAGATGGTTAATTGGGGGAGGCGAAGAAAATCAGGTGGTGATTGGGGTGAGGAGGGGTGGACTATTGGCCAGATCATTCGAAGGGATCAAGTGGGTGAGGGTCGATTGGTGGGGGTCATGGAGTCATGATGAGGGTCGGTTGGGGGGTTAATCAGGGGGTTGGATTTGTCAGTCGAGGGATGGTGGTGGGGTTGATGGTGGGTGGGGGGGTGGGGGGGGGGGGGGGGGTGAGGGGTGCAGGGTTCCTCACCACTATAGATGCCCAGAAGTCAGAAGTGGTTTTCATTCTTTTAACCATTTCTGGGTAACCATAATTGTAAGGCAGTTGGAACTATCCGAAGTTTGTGATTTAAATGACGTTAATGAATGGTTCTGATTACAGCACAATTGCCCAACGGAAGATTGAGCTTCCCAGGCAATTGCCAGGCAACCTTTCCTGGGAACCTCTGGAGGGGAGGACCCCAAAACACATCTTTTGGCTAATCCCCAAGCCATGATATCCCAAAGCCCGATAGTTGCAGCCTAACTCTGTTTCTGCCTCCATAGGTGCTGTCTGACTTGCCAAGTATCACCAGCGCTTTCCATTTTAATTTCAGATTCCCAGATCGGAAATATTTAGCTTTTGTACACTTCCTTCTGTAGAAAATATCAACGCATAAATCAGATAAAGCCTTTGAATGAAGATAGCATAGTCTTGCACAAGGTATTGCCGGAACAGCACAGGATTTATTTCCAACACAGGCCATTTATTAAACATTTTGAAATCCATTGTAATTTTGAATAATTAGAAAAGCATTTAAACCATCATTTTTTAAATTACAATTGATTTTACAATTATGACCACATTAGTTCTCCTCAAATTGACCTCACAGTGCGAGATACATTGTCAAAGTAATATACTAGGATATATTCTTTGGCGGGGGTGGGGGGTGGTGGTGATGGCTTCAGTTCAAAACTATTTGCACATTTTGGTGAATTTCAACAGCTACAAATGAAACTGGCGATCAGCTGCCTGTGGCGGATCCAACAAAACACAAATCTGATGGCAGGGGATGGCGTGCTGTTACAGTGGTTCGCACTGCTGCCTCACAGCGCCAGGGATGCGGGTTCGATTCCTGGCTTGGGTCACTGTCTGTGCAGAGTCTGCACTTTCTCCCCGTGTCTGTGTGGGTTTCCTCCGGATGCTCCCGTTTCCTCCCACAGTCCAAAGGACATGCTGGCCATGCTAAATACTCCCTCAGTGTACCCGAACAGGCGCCAGAGTGTGGCGACTAATGGACTTTAACAGTAACTTCATCGCAGTGTTAATGTAAGCCTAATAAACTTTAATCTGCACATCATTGTACATCAAGTGGCAATTTACCATGGCCAATCCACCTGACTTGCACACCTTTGAACTGTTTTAAAGTTTATTTATTGGTGTGACAAGTAGGCTTACATTAACACTGCTATGAAGTTACACTGAAAACTCAACTAGTCGCCACACTCCGGTGCCTGCTCGGGTACACTGAGGGAGTATTTAGCATGGCCAATGCACCTAACCAGCATGACTTTCGGACTGTGGGAGGAAACTGGAGTACCTGGAGGAAACCCATGCAGACATGGAGAGAATGTGTAGACTTCGCACAGACAGTGACCCAAGCCTGGAATCAAACCTGGGTCCTTGGCGCTGTGAGGCAGCAGTGCTAACCACTGTGCCACCATGCCGCCCACCTGCACATCTATGTACGCTCAGGGGCAACTTAGCATGGCCAATCCACCTGATCTGCACATCTTTGAACTATGGGAGGAAACCAGAGGATTGTGGAAGGAAATGGCCTGTTTGCAGTCAGAACCTTTCTGCACTCTCGTTAAGCTATCTGCCGCTCGGATAATCACGTCTTTGCTTCTCAAGAATCGTAATATGTCACAAATAATGTTTCCCTCATCACATTAAACTGTGGCTGCAGATACATTTTGCGGCTTACATACTGAACAGCCGTTCATCATCTTAATACTCCAAATGAATTACCTAACCAACTTCACAGCCCAGATTCCAGAATTATGATCTCCATCTAATAAACAAAGCAAACAAAGCTAACAGTACAAGTATTTTATGTAAAAAAAACCCTTTTGTTCCACAAAAGCAATTTCCTGAGATAATTGCACAATTAATGAAGGCGTTTAATGGAAAATCTTGAAATGTTTCACTGTTAACTTGAGCTATGGGCGTAGTTTTCCTGTTTATGTGGAAAGAAATTGCAAATGCG
Organism: Mustelus asterias; assembly: GCF_964213995.1. Lineage (NCBI taxonomy): Eukaryota > Metazoa > Chordata > Chondrichthyes > Carcharhiniformes > Triakidae > Mustelus > Mustelus asterias. Next base: position 83,674,888 of record NC_135812.1, on the reverse strand, counting down.
AGTACAAAAATCAAATTTACAATTCAAATTCTACTGCATCTAGCACAGGGAGGAAATCATCCCACAATCTCTACTGATACATGCTATAAAACCAGCACGTTTTATAGGCACATGCCTGCATGGAGAGTGAGTGAGATATGCAAGTGAATGAGCGGTCAAGTAACTGAACACAGAAAGAAACAGGTAACAACATTAAAAGATCTACATCAAAAATGTTACTTTGGAAACACGAGAACTGACAATGAACTACAGGAAGGACAAGTTTACTTTTTTGCATTCCCCATTTGATTGCAATCATTGTTTAAAGCGCTCTATAGAAAAGTCTATGCAGGCTCTGTATCACAATGTCAACATCTCATTTGTCCATAGCTTCCATTTTCCATCCTTAATTCTCAATGTGCATAGCATTAAGGAAGTCATAAGTTTATCTGAGATGTGCTGTTCTTGAGAATCATCGAATCCCCACAGTGCAGAAGGAGGCCATTCGGCCCATCGAGCCTGCAACGACAACAATACCACCCAGGCCCTATCCCCGTAACCCCATATATTTACCTTGCTAATCCCCCCTGACACTGAGGGGCAATTTAGTAAGGCCAATCAACATAACCCGCACATCTTTGGAGTGTGGGAGGAAACCCATGCAATAAGGGGAGAACATGCAAACTCCATACAGTCAACCAAGGCCGGAATTGATCCTGGGTCCCTGGCACTATGAAACTGCAGTGCTAACCACTGTGCTGCCCTTAACTTCCCAAGTATTTTCTTTACCACTGTTTATTATTCACCAGATGTTAATTATTGAATCTGAAACCCAGATTTCCATTCAGATAGGATATTTCACCCCTGATCTGCTGTGAACATAATCAGTTTGTTACTTGTAGTATTCTGCTAGATCTGAACAGTTTGTGACATTAGGCTCTCTGCTGCTCTCTCTGTTGGATAGGTGAAAATAAAGTTAGTTTAATAATGGCTACTGGCCGTGAGTCCTCGGGTGGAATACTTCATGAAAACCGGTGTGCAGCTCTCCAGCTGCACAGCCAAGTTTTCTCTCCAGAAAGGGCGCCTCGATCTGCGCTAAAAAAATACTTCAACTCTCACAAGTACTGGGGCAACCCCCTCACACACAAAAGGGGAACCCCCTCCCATGGAACTCCCCAGAGGGTTCACCCCTGGCACTGCCCCCTGGCATCACGAGTGGTGCTGCCAGGGTGGTACTGGAACATTGCCTGGGCATGTTCATCTCCCTCTGGGGGCGATACTTACCTGTGTAATTCCCCTGGTGGGGGGGATACTTACCTGTGTAATTCCCCTGGTGGGGGCGATACTTACCTGTGTAATTCCCCTGGTCTGATTCAATGCTTTAAAAAGTCATTGTAAACCTCACCAATGTGAAATTAGGCAATTGTCCAGAAGAACTAACTGGACAAGTGCACTGCACTGGGAACCATCTAACAAAGTGGTTTAAATTATTAATTTTGGACAATTCTGTCAATATTACACTTAGTTACTCGGAAATAGTTAGTAGGATAAAAAAACTTCCAACTTCAGAGTAACTATTTTAAACATCCAGATTGAGCCCCCACATAGTACAGGCCCCACGCTCCCAACCACAATCCCATGGGATCTCTCACACGCCCCTCCCACCCCAGCACTTCCTGAATGACACTTCCTTAACCCACATGATATTCCTTCCAAACCCAAAGGACACCCCCCACCCCAAAAGATTCCCCAGCCCAACGTCCAGCACCCCACCCGCCCCCCGATGCCCAGACATCCCTACCCACCCTTCCCTTCCATGTCTGGATCTTCTCCCCCACTCCTGCCATTGATGTCTGAACTCCCATCCCTACATCCTATTCACTACCTTGGAAAATTACCTTTCAATGGCATTTACAGCAATACTGTAAAAAAAGGGGGTGTGTCCTCCTTTGTTACACTCCTTTTGCATTTGACCACTGGAGCCATGGACATGTTTTGCTTCTGACCATTATCTGGCCTGAGTCAGGAAGGTTGGATGAGACGGATGCTTTACAATTTAAGTGCAGGTAAGTCGCTACAGAATAGCACTCTGCCACTGATTGCCACTCCAAGGAAGTTACGGGCCTACGTTTATTTATATTGAAATAACACTTACGATTAAGTTCTTGTCAATTTTAGTTATTAACATCCCCCTTTCTTCTCAAATCTGTTAACTTCATGATTGTATTTCTTGTTATTCTCAATGTTCCGGTATCCCCCCAGTTACTATATAGTCCAATTCTATCCTTTTCCCATGTACATTTAGCTTTGGACCATTTCTTCTAAACAATTCTTCGTGTCCACCTAATCCACTCAAATTGAAACCTGAACTACCTAATCACATGAAACCCTGCCTGGAAACGTCCGCCATTGAAAGAAACAGCAACAATACATCACCTCAAGGTTCTTCTCCCAGTCACACACCATCCTGACTTGGATGTAAAGTTCTTTTCCTTCATCTTCTGGTTCACAAGTCTGGAGCTTTCTACCTAACACCACCGTGTAAGCATCATTATCAGAAGGACTTTTTCTTTTATTCAATCATGGGACATGGACATTGCTGGCTGGCCAGCATTTATTGTCCATCCCTAGTTGCCCTTGAACTGAGTGGCTTGCTAGGCCACTTCAGATGGCAGTTGAGAGTCAATGACATTGCTACAACGATTTAAGGAGGATTTAAGGGTTCGATCACCTTTTTAGAGGACAAGGGATGGGCAGTAAAGAAACTCTGGCCAGGATCACCTATACCATAAGAGAAAAAAATAACTATCGGATCAGGTTGTCAGTTTCTGTGATCAATAACGAAAGTCATTTCCCCGTTCTAACTCGATTGGAATACATCCAAATATCTAAAATTGTTTGTATCATGGAAATACTGACAGTGAACTGACATAAAGACAGATTTGCATTTACTTTCCATTTCTTCTCATTACACTTCTTATTCTTAATGGCAGCTTAGAAGCCTACACCTCCCAGAAAATCTGCACACATTATTTTTTTAGCATTTGTTTACCACTAAACAATTTTTCACCTTTTTCTTTATATTCATTTGTGGCAGTGAATAAAATTAAAGCATACAGACAAATGGCAAATCACACAATTTAATGGCACTTATTTTTAAGCTTGCATTGATAACTAATTGCTTTAAATCATTAACAAATAACATTTACTAAATTTACAATGCTAAGTGCATAATGATAAAGGAAACTGGGACTCTAATGACTGCAATGATAGAACAATGGTATGACAATTTAACATATTAGAATCTATAATTTGATACTCTGGATGCCTTCAAGGAACACACATATAAAGCATCTATATAGATATCTAAATTCATAGTCTTTCTGTGTACTTTCTACAATGCCCCCACTGGCAGGAGGATGCCATGATAAGGTAACACGTGACTCACAGAGTTCCCATTATAAACATCAGCAAAATAATTTAGCATACGAGTACAAAATTACATCTGCGTACCCTTAATCAGTTATCACCTGCTCTCTAACCTCAATTCACCTGAACACATACTTCGTCTTGACTATGCTTGTGCAATGCCATGGAAGATCAAACAGTTCAGAGGCACATCTATAATATAACACCATACATTGGTACACACATCCTGACTACAAATAGGCCTTACTTTCTATTACCAACTGCTGCCAAATTAAATCCCCAAGTCTACATTCACAATGAACACAGTCTGCACGCTGCAATGATAAACTCCCACCAATGACAGCGCTGTAGCAGGTTGGTTTTCCATCTCTGGAGTCCTGCAGTCTACACTGGATTCAGACAAGTCCTGTTCGATAGATTGGTCAAAGTTCAAAATTCTCAGAGAGTTGTTAGTAAAGTGCCCTATCTTTTATTAATACGTTATAATGTATGTTCCCCCAGCTTGCATTCTAATTGCATACACAATGCTATGGCCTTGGCCTTGCGGAGGCAATGAGCTGTTTTGCAGAAGCATCATTAATTGGAAGAGACAGTAAATTAAAATTCTGTTGACCTGTCCTGAAAGGCATCAAGATCCCACCTCTCTGACTTCTTCACATTTGTGGCTAAGGTTAAGCACACTTTCAAAAATCTGCTCTGTTGCACGTGAAGTGAAAATATAAAGGGAGAAAGCAGACAGAGGAAAGAGGCAAGAGGGGAAAAGGTGCTGAGCCATATTTAAAAAGCTGCTGCTTATTTCAATTATTGGAAGGTTAATACTGCAGTAACCACACGAGTCATGTCATCTGAGGAGCCTTATTACTGTAATTTCAGAGTTTGGTTCAGCATCACAGTGCACGAACTGAAAACTTTAAAATAAAGGTCAGCCCAGGGAGACCTGGACTTCCCTGAAAACACCAGCAGTCTGCATATTAAAAATGACACTTTCTCTACCTGTTCATAAATACGACTATTCAAATCAGAATCTACTCCATTCAGTACCAGAAACTGTTGCCTAACGTTCCTGCCTTAAAATGTAGGTAAGAATAATCATCCATATCACAGATGTAGTCTGTCTCTCTGCTCCACCTCTTTTCTCAAGAATTACGTTTAATTACACCCACTCGCCTGCCAGCCAAGCCAAGATAATTATTCCAAAACAATAAAGAGTTTCCACCTGTTGTCAAGGAAATGTTTCTTGCTCACTATTAATGTAACAATCAAGCTGTTGTTATGATGCGTAATTAATGAATTCTATGTAGGTGTGTGTGTGTTTGTGTGTCTGTTGTGGGGAGAAATGCAAGTCAGTGTTTTTCACCTTGCTGTATACCATCTCATTCGCAGAGATGCCAACGTGCAAGTGGACCTTTAAAGCCTCAAAAATATCCCTCCAAATACAATGGTTGACTTATACGCCACGTATGGGTGGTTATCATCTTTGTTGTTCACTAGACTGGGTGTGTTATATGTCGGCGTGTCTTAAACTCCCATACATCTTCACAACACACCTCATGCCATCTGCTTGATCCCTTACACTTAGTTGTACACCACCAATAAATACAACATTAATTTGTGGGATGAAAAACTGGGGGCAGATTACTATTGCAAATATAGAATGTCATGGCTATAAATGTGGGGGGTGGAGGGCTGCCTTATACACCAGCTTGACATATATGCCACAATATATGGTATGGTACTGAAACAGTATTGTCTAAAATAAGGGAATGCATAAAGGGGAAGAGAAGACAGAAAAATGAGTGACATCCTTTCTGAGAGATTTAAGGCTGCAAAGCAAAATTAGTTTGGATAATCTCAGACAATTCCTTGGTAGACGCATAAAACTGCCAAAACTTCAGCCTAAAAATAGTCTCATTCAAGAGAAGGTTGGTAAAGGAGACAGAAATTATCAGTTCAGCAGACTCTGCAGTTGAAGAGAAATATGCTAATGGCTTGCTCATTACTGTAATACAGCAGGTTTGTTGAAGCAATACATCCCCTGATCAACTCGGCAAAAAATATATATGTAGGTCGAACATCCTTTATTCAAAACCCATGGCACTGATGCATTTCGGATTTCAGATACCGCCAATAAACTTACATTACATAAGCCTAAACCTAGGCTAGCCATAGTCTAAAGTAAATAAAATGACTAGAAAAGTAAGATGAATCACTGAATGTTAAATACACTCAGAAGGTTGTGATTCTTTAGACTGCTCTACCCCAGTGAGATGTGGATATTCAGCTGTTTAGTACATTCAGGAATGAGATTGATAAATTGCTGAACTCTAAGGAAATCAAGGGATATGGGGAGTGATGGAAAAGTGCAATTAATGTTGAAGATCAAAATTAGTACAGTATGCATTGGATAATCCAGTTCGTAGTACAGGCCAAAATTGTGTCCAAGGACAGCAGAAAGGAACTATCTAAATGCCTGATAAATCATTACATTGTACCTGTCCCTTCAGGAGTGACGCCTTTAAAAATAATCGAGGGGATTCAATATTTCATTTTTTTGCCGGGGGTTTTGGTCTTCCATTTACTTCCATTTTTACTGAAATCAGGCCACCCAAGGCAGGGAAAGGTTTGGCGGCCACACCAGGGGCTGCTGAGTCCGGAGGCGGGTGGACTATTTAACAGGCTCGCTTGAGTGCTGTGGATCTTCATCCCAGTTAAAATAAAAGAACACAGGCCCTCCAGCCCTTACCCCCGTACTCTCACAACACTCCCCATGTCCCATTCACCCACCCAATATGTCCCCTCATAACCCCTGTGGCAATGTCTGTTCATTCAGCCACATCCTCTGGCCCTCAATACCCCATGACAAGCTTTGGCACTTCCCATTGGCCCACTATATGGTATAGAACCAATGAACAACCTACTGATTTTAGGATGAGTAAAAAAAAATGTTTTTTTAAGAATTCATTTGTAACTTGCTATTATGTTGAATAAAGGTAATTTCATTACACTTAATAAAAGAGTCAATAATTCAGACCCTTTAAAATATTAATAACAATTCCACAAATCCACTTAACATTGTGTAAACAAGCATTGTGAAATTGACAACAGAGATCATAAAGCCTGAGCTGTCGATCAAACAATGTTTTCTCTGGGGCAGAGGTGTTTTAGTCCTCTAATAGATGTCCAGACTTTCAGCTGAGCCTCATTTTGTACTGTGACATTAGTGTACCTTTAAGAATTGTTTTTAAAATCATGTTCTCTGTAGTTATAAGCAGTTTTGGTTTCATTGCTGCCGGGTCGGCTGCTAGAAGTCCTTTTATTGTTCTTTCAGTGGTTTGAATGGGGTTTGTTTATTTTTACTCTGGGATTTTTTATGACCCTGCATTATTAGTAGGAAGGTCATGTGTTTTGAACAGTCTTTTTTCCTTCCTAGTGAATTTAAGGTTTCATTTTCTGTTTGGCTGGCAGCAGTTTTAGTTTAGAAGGAACATCAAGCTGAAAAGAAATATTTCTCTCTCTCCCTGGTTTTGGAAATTCTGCTGGTTAGCTGAAAGCAAGGCTTCTTGTCTTCCTGGAGTAGACAAGAAGACTTGCACCAGGGTCTCTCCCTGGTGTACTGGCAAGATGTTCGGATTTCAAGCTTGTCTGTGTGTGCCTCAGGAGAAGTGCAGCATTCATCTAAAGGACTCAGTCCCAGTATCACGTGAACATTAGTCTTTGCTGGGGTTAAACCTGTGGGAAGGGTATTTTTGTCGATGGGAAGTTTTGTTTGATTGGAACATTTTAGATATATTTGTTAAGGGTTAGACATTATCATGGTTGTTTTGTTTTGGTTTGTATTTTATAAAAGTTATTGCTAATTTTCTTTCCATACATGTTAACTATTTTAAAATAAACTTTGTTTGATAAAAGCTCCCTAGTGGGTCATTTGAATCATACCTGAAGTGAAGTATCTCATTCTTACTCTAGCCAAATTAAAAATACAAAACTTATGATCCAGGCAGACTTCATAAAGCACTTTCAAGTTTCTGACCTGAATTAAAACAGTATGCATGTCTACCCGTCATGAAGACTAGGGTTCATGACTAGGATTCTGAGGAGTTATGAAATCTGATTCTTTAAAAACCTGGCCTGATGGAGCCAGCGAAGTCAGGAGAGTCAGAGAGTGTGGGTTCTTGGAAATTCTGCTGGTTAGCTGAAAGCAAGGCTTGTTGTCTTCCTGGAGTAGACAAGAAGCCTTGCACCAGGGTCTCTCCCTGGTGTACTGGCAAGCTGTTCGGACTTCAAGCTTGTCTGTGTGTGCCTCAGGAGAAGTGCAGCATTTATCGAAAGGACTCAGTCCCAGTATCAAAAAGCAAACTAGTTCAGCGATCCTGGAATCCTGGGCTCACCAGCCGTTTTTAAAGGGCTCCAAAGTCATCCTGAGCTGGTGAAAATCCAGGCCTCCCACACAAAAATCTAGCCTGACATTCGAATGCAGATACAGTGCCGAAGAAGTGCTGCACGTCATGTGTTCCAGCTTTCAGATCAGATTAAATTGAGTCCCATTCTATTGAACTAGGCAATCATAAAACATCCCACTGCAGCATTGTGAAGGACAGAGGTTTTATTCCTAGTGCCCTGGATAATATTTATCTCTGAATCAACATCATAAAAAAAAGCCTGGCACCTGGCGATTATCATACTGCAGTTTGAGGGAGCTTGCTGTGTGCAAACTGTCACATTTCCCACACGGTAACAATAACTCCTGTTATGGACCAGATCAGAAACTCCAAGGTATATTATGAAGTTAGCCTAGACCCCAACTTTTTTTGATTTTGGCATTAGGGCAAACATAGTTCTCCCAAAAAAATTCTAAGTCCTCAATTCGCATGAAAACGGGAGTAACTCCCACTGGTTTTTTAAGCATGATTTTCAGAATGTATCTCTGACACTCTGGGCATTGCAGAGTGCCCTAGCGGGATTCACTCTGAAAATCTGCGGGCGGGGCCTATTCCTACTAGAGGCCAGCAGCATAGCGCTGAGCTGGCCACTGCACATCCGCCGATTTGTCAGCGCCGAGATCGGCTCATGCGCGACTCACATTGCTGGCCTCCCGATCGCAGGCCAGCTCTGCAACCCCCTATTTCTCCCCCTCTGACCCCACCACCCCCTGATTGCTGCCTCCCGGACCTGTCCAGGCCAGCCCCGATCTCTCCTCCCCACCAGTCAGCCCCGATCTCTCCGACACCCCCACCTCCCCCAAGCAGCCCCAACCCTGGCCACCCTCCCACCCTGATGGCCAGCCCTGATCATCGTCCACCCTCCCTCTGCCCGCGATCCTGATTGCAGAGTGGCCACCCCCACCGATCGCCGCCCAATAGGACCGGCCTCCAATAGGCCTTGCCCCCTCTGGCCCTGCCCCGTTGGCACTGCCCGATGCCTGGTGGGCAGAGCCAAAGTGCCCCTTGGGAAGAGCCGGGGCCAGGCTGACACTACCCAAGGAGCACCCTCCTTACCCTCAACTTCCCAGGGGGGCTTCCATGGCCTCTGTCCTCTCCAGCACGGTCAAGCCCCACTGATGTTCCCCATTAGTGGGGAGCAGTAGTAAACCCCACTGGAGTGAAACACTCCTAGTGGGCTGTGAGATGCTACCAGGCCCGAGACTGAAGTCTCCAGGCCCACTAATCGGATGTAAATACTGACTTAAATATGGTAATCAGCTCCATGCTGGAAATTGGCGCCGAGCTCATGACGCTACAAATCTTGGTCCCGAAGACACGTGAAGGCTGTGTCGCCCAGCAGGGAGCCCACAAAACAGCCTCTGCTGATGTCTCACAGCCTGTTGTACTGCTAGAGCAGCACGGCGGGCTGGGAGAATCGCCCCCAAGGTGTTTCGTCCCAGGTATGATTCGATTGACTCATTGGCGTAAATCCTTTTTCAGAATCAGTTAGCACAAAAACAGATATGCTCACGTGGGTGCTACGTTTTCAGCCTTTTCATAGAATCCATAGAATCCCTACAGCACAGAAGGAGGCCATTCGGCCCATCAAGTCTGTATCAACTGCAATCCCACGCAGACCCTATTCCCGTCACCCCACACATTTACATTGCTAATCGCCCTGACACCATGGTCAATTTAGCATGGCCAATCAATCTAACCTGCGCACCGTTGAACTGTGGGAGGAAACCGATGTACCTGGAGGAAACCCACGCAGACATGGGGAGAATGTGCAACCTCCACACAGGCAGTGACCGAGGCCGGAATTGTACGTTGGTCCCTGGCGCTGTGAAGCAGCAGTGCTAACCACTGTGCCACCGTGCTGCCTTTTAACTCCACTGGACAGATATAGAAAGACACCTGCCTTCTGACTCCCGGACAGCAGCCTCCAGAGAAGGAGACTTTTTTCCTGGCAGATCCCAGTCTCCAAAGCCAGGGAGAAGAAGGGAGGAATTTCTCTCCAACAATTCCAAGCAGCAACTGAGTTGATTTCTCTATGTAAGTCGAGTCTCACCGAGACGCATGATTTTTCCTGTTAATCAACCTAAGCAAGCCCTACTCTAAAAAAAACCCTGGGGAAAACACTAAAATAACAGAATTGCATTAGTCCAGATTAAAAGTTTAGCAATTAAGATCAATTATGCTGCTGCAGTAAGAACAGGTAAACTGCTGGTTACAGACAAAGTGGCAGTTAATAGAACTGAATGCTAAAACAAATCCTGCACGAGAAACAGGACAGGAATATATTTCTTAAAGGCACTGGATTTTCACATTATACTTCATTGAAGTACTTCAATGGCTCTAATGCACTTTGAGATATTGAGGTTCTGAGAGATGTTATAAAGTGAAGATTTTCTTTCTGCTATTACATTTACTTGTGCTTCTGACTGGGGCTACACAGACACCTGGCTGAATCTGGGTCATATTTCGTTATTCGTTCACGGGATCTGTTTTGACAATCAACAATGGTCATCATTGATGATCGTGACGTCCAAAGAAGGCAACGAAAGAACCAACTGGTTGGACCCCGAGCTTTACACCTTCTGTCTGTTTCATTTGCATAAAGAAAGGGAACAGCCCCCAAAATCAATCGCAAATAATTATCCTCGTGTGGAACCAGCAAGACTCCGATCTGCAAGGGTAGTGTGGATTGCTGCTGCACCAGGTTGCTTATTTACGTGACCTCCTCAGGATCTGCCTGACACTGGATATTGCATCAGTTTGAGTTACGTGCAACTTACAAGTGGTATGGCCAGGGAGCCAGGCCTTCAAAATGGCTCATGCCTGCACGAACAAACAGGTGCTCCACCTGTTTCAGGCCTTGAATTCAAATCTCTTGAAATCATATTTTGACTAAAATAGCAGCCTGTAATATGCATTTTCACCATTAACATGCTCAGAGCCTTTCATTTCAATGCTTTCTGGTGTCTGTGCAGATGTGTTATTACATCAAAATAATTAAAGTTTTCATTCCATTATTAATAAAAACACTCATTCCATGAACATTACTGCTTTGAATTAAAAAAAACACCAATCTATCTCTTTGAAAATAAATCCACAGGGTGAAAGTATTGTGTATTGAGTGAAAAAAAGCAATTTTCAAAATTAATATGGTTAACTTAATAATTTTTTTGTTTGAAATGAGTTCATTAGACGTGGCATGAAATAGCTGATCATTTCCTCCACTCCTCCCTGACCCCTAGACAGCAATTACATGTAGATCAAAGAATATTGAACAATTGGAGCACATTGGTCATTTGAGTTCTCCAGAATGCTTTGTGCGCCTTAAGTACTTTAAAGGAGGCAATAACTGTGTTTTAAAAAAAGGATTTAAAATGAATAATATCTGTTATAATGGCCAGACAATGATGCGTATAAAATAGCAGGAATACCCCTGAGAGATACTCCTGGGAATCCTCCTCTTGAGGTTCCCAGCTTCACAGATGCCAATCCTCACCCAATTTGATTCACTCCACATGATATCAAGAAATGGCTGAAGGCACAGGATATTATGAAGACCATGGGTCATGACAACATCCGGATAACAGGACTTGAATCTGTGCTCCAGAACTAGCCGTGTCTCCAGAAAGAAAACTATGCCCGCACAGCTACAACACTGACATCTTAAAAGTGGCATTCGTGCCACACAAATACCTGGCAATGACCATCTCCAACAAGAAAAGATTCAACCATCTCCCCTTGCCCTTCAGTGGCAACCCCCTCTATCAACGTCTCAGAGGCCTTAGCATTGACCCGAAACTAAACTGGAGCCGCCGTATAAATCAAGGTAAAATGCCGCAGATGTTGGAAATCTGGCATAAAAGCAGAAAATGCTGGGAAAACTCATCAGATCTGGCAGCATCTGTGTATAGAGAAACAGAGTTAATGTTTCGAGTCTCTCTGGCTCCAGTATTTTCTGTTTTTATTTCAGCCATATACCATGGCTACAAGTGACAAGTCAGTGGCTGGAAATTCTGTGGAGAGTAACTCACCCCCTGATTCCCCAAATCCTGTCCACTGTTTAGAAGGCATGTCAGGCGTACAATGGAATTCTTTCCACTTGCCTGGATACATGCAGCTCCAACAACACTCAAAAAGTTCGACACCATCCAAAACAAAGCTTGACTGGCAGCACATCCACTGACGTAAACATTCACTCCCTCCACCACCATCGCACTGTGGCAGTGGTGTGTACTATATATACAAGGTGCACTCACCAGTGCTCCTTTGATAGCACCATCCAAAAATCTGGGACCTCCACTACCCAAAAGAACAATGGCAACAGATGCATGGTGATGCGCTATCAATAAGGTGAAAGACTACCGATATGCCAATATAAGTGTAGGCTTTTATTCACAACAGAATCAGGAGCAGATCCCAACAAATAGCCGACCTGGACTGAACAAGGGGGAGGAGACAGCCACCTTTATACTAGGTGCTGAGGGGAGGAACCAAACTGGAAGGGGATGTGTCCAGGTATGACAAACACACACAACGGTGGTCCATATAGGACAAAGGCACAACTGAGGTCCACCACACATGGGAACACCAGCACTTGCAGATTTTCCTCCAAACCATACCTGGTCTTAGTATTTTGGCTCCCAAGTCAGTACCTCAGTACGGAGAATTCTCAGCTCCACAGACTGGACATGCAAGAGTGCCCCAGAGGCTTGAATTTTCATTTTGGGGCAGCCGTGTTAATGGGAATTGGGCCCGCGATCCCGGAAGAAACTCAGAGGCAGAAAGAGGTGTTGCTGAGTGGGTCCTGTGCGAAAGGCTTGCCTCAGTGATCTGGGACTTTGCTACAGCTGTTAAAAAATGAAGAAGCACAAAACAGCTCTCCCGTCCTCATCTTCACAACCCCTCACTCTCCATATGCCCCATCTGTGTGACCTCATGACCCCAGACACCCACATGGTTCCTCATACCCTCAATGCCAACCTATGCACCTCTGTGGTCCCTCATGGTAACATATGTCCCTCTATTCACTCCACACCCTCCTTTCAACCTATGGCTCTCTACCAACACTCCATGGCATGTTCTTGCTCCATGTCAATTTAGTTTCAATACCCATACCCACCAACAATTACCATTTTCCCTTACACCCTCCGTACCATCTCACCCACTATCCACCACCAAGGGCAGACCTCAGAAGCCTTGCTAAGATTAAATGAAATGAAGTTGTGTCTATTGATGACCCCATTGTTTAAAAAAAGAACACTCTCATTCATTTAAACTCATTCACTGCACTTACATTCCTTCATGTATTTTATCCCTTATAAAAACAAACATTTCACTCAAGTGCTTAATCCTACAAAAAATACTTTATAACCACTTGGAGCTGTCAATAAAACTGTGAATTGACTGATACCCCGTTGTGAAATCAGTCATGCTACAGAAATGCTATAATGACAACTTCAGGCTTATGACAACAGACAAAGTGAAATAGCGAACATTTGTATTTTAAGGGCAGGGAATTTAAATGTCCTGACAGTTCCAATGAGTTTATCCACTTTTTATGCACAATCATGTCTATTAAATAATCCCACAGGGCACTCGTGCTCTACCAAAGGACACTCGGCCTCTGCCAAATGGCACCTTATATCTCCCAAAGTGCACCTGACCTTTCCTAAAGTATACCTGGACCTATCCAAAAAGGGTACCCTGCCTCTCCAAAGAACTCCTGCAGCTTTAGACATTCTCTTAAAAGGTTTAAAGCATGCATGTCATGTTTTGGACATCCTAGTTATGACAACTGGATTTTCTGTTTGAAGGAAGCCACATTTTACCATGTGCAGCTGCAGATGTGTAAACTACAACTCTACATTAAAACTCTTGGGAAAGTCGCCCACATACACTTGAGATTGAACCAGTGCAACCACAAAGTTCCCAAGGGCAATTAGGGATGTACAACAAATGTTTGGCCTCTGCCAGTGAAGCCCACATCTCTTGAGAGGGAAGAAAAGGATCCAGCTGGCTCAGGTGGCCAGCTGAATCATGCAAATTAGAAGATCCCCTTCTGTGCTATGATATGTGATCTCAGCAAAACCAGCAGTAGAATTAAAATTAACCTCAATTTCTTTCTGTTAATGAGGAGGCAACACATCCAAGAGGTTTTGCTACCTAAAACTAAACAAAGGGAGCAAGAGATCAAATTTGGGAAGATGTGGTAAATCAAAGAGTAGAGACAAGACAAGAAAGTGGGAAGAGAGAGTATTAATGTGGGAAATGATAAACAGAGCATGACAGGAAGGGACAGGAAGTAAAGGGAAGACAAATCTAAGAGAAAATTAGCAGATAAGGCTGAAGTTAACAAGAACCATAAAAAGGCAAAACTCAAGGCTCTGTATCTGAATGCACAAGATAGACTTTCATCTGTTCCCATGGCAAGGTTTTACCTGGAATGAGTCACTAACCTTTCGCCAGCAGCATATGGCTTGAGGGGCACCACATCAAGCATGGCTAACCAGGGTTCTCTCTCACTCTTATCACCTGCCATTGGCACGTAGAAGGATTTTGCGCGTTGATACTCAAACTACATTATGAACGCATCTTCCTTGGCTATCAAGTCCTAACTTGGCACCCGAACCTAGAGCTTCTGGCTCAGAGGCAGGGGTGCTGTCCAAGGTGCCACAAGTTCTCCTCCTAGTATTAGCGGCCACTGTTTAAAAAGAGGTCACAGTTTAGGACAGAGATGAGGAGACGCTGTTTCTCTCAGAGGCTTGCAAGCCTTTGGAATCCTCTTCCTCAAAAGGAGGCGGAAGCTGGGTCTTTGAATATTTTTAAGGCCGAGCGAGATAGATTCTTGATAAGCAAGGGGTGAAAGGTTGTTGGGGGTAGGTGGGAATGTGGAGTTGAGATTACAATCAGATAAGCCATTGAAGGCAGAATAGGCTCGAGTGTGCCCCTTGGTCTGGTGATGACAATCTCAAAGTAGCATCAATAGCCTTAAAACACCATTGATCTTGAGAGGCTTACCGCTGGGTGTCCAAAGCAACCACCTGTGTCAGGTGGTAACTCCCTTTTAATATCGTAGTCAGAGTCTATGATGTATGACCCTGGTTGAAAAGGTCGGTCAGAACAAGTTGGAAAATCTGCAACAAGCTATGGAACATAACACTAAAGATGTGTCAAGTATTCTTAGGAGCAGCTGAAGAGCACAGAAATAATCTGGTTCACTACTCCCCACATACCTCACCCCCCACTCTCTTAGGCACTCCATCCTCCACCGCTGTGACCCCGTTCTACAATTTACCTATCTGGTGATTGCACTGGTTCAATCTCAAGTGAATGTCAGGGCAGCCTGGTGGCACAGTGGTTAGCACTGCTGCCTCACAGCGCCAAGGACCTGGGTTCAATTCCGGCCTCAGATGACTGTTTGAGTGGAGTTTGCACATTCTCCCCATGTCTGTGTGGGTTTCCACCGGGTGCTCCGGTTTCCTCCTACACTCCAAAGATGTGCGGGCTAGTGGATTGGTCAAGCTAAATTGACCCTGAGGATAGAATTTTCCCGTCGCACCCACTATGATTCCCAGACCATGCAAAGGTGCATTGATCTCGGGTGGGATTTTCCAACCTAAGGGCGAACGCGGCCAGAAAATCCCACCCTAAGTGTCAGGGAGACTAGCAGGGTAAATATGCAGGGTTACAGGTATAGGGCCTGGGTGGGATTATTGTCGGTGCAGGCTCGATGGGCCAAATGGCCTCTTTCTGCTCTGTCGGGATTCTATGCTTCTATGACTTTTAAGGGACATTTGTGACTTTCAAGGGGCGTCCTAACAAATACATGAATAGGATGGAAATAGAGGGATATGGTCTCTGGGAGAATAGGGGTTTTAGTTCAGTCGAGCAGCATGGTCGGTGCAGGCTTAGAGGGCCTGTTCCTGTGCTGTATTTTTCTTTGTTCTATGACTCTCCCAAGAATTTTAATGCAGCAAATATCATTTTTGATCTGTTCACATTTGAAGATTTAAACTGCATGAGTCCCTTCTCCCAGGTTATTTGTGTACTTGGGGTTGATTCTAATCTCTCGTCTATAGGGTCCAGTGTGTGCCACTAGTGAGTTTAGAACAGAATAAAATTGTTCAAGCATGTGTGTAGCTTCCAGCCCTGTACGAGTGTTTACAAATGATAAAGGTTACAGGAAAGTGGTGGGAGGAACAAATTTATACTGCCATCACAGGACAGTCTGCATGATTCAATGTGCAAGCATCCTAATTGAATTGCTTTTTTATGCTTGATGCACCTAGCAGCCAGTATCATACATTGTGAAAATCTGTCCACAAGTGAGACGATATTACCAAGAAGCAGTGGGGTATTACCAGATAACATAATTACATGAAAAAGGAGGGCAACACTCACTAATATCGAGGACGCTATGTAGGGATTTAATGGAAGTATTGAAAGTTTGGTAAAGGTTTGAGAGTGTAAATAGTTAAAGATTACTTCCACTGTTTGGTGAATGGTGGATAGAACATTTGGGATTAGCAACAATGGAGAAGGTTGGAAGAACTTTAGTCCCTCAGGCATTATTAGGACATGGAATGCATTAGCACAAGCAGTTATTATAGCTGAAAAATTCACACCTTTCAAGAGCGAACTGGAAAAGCATTTCAAGAGGGGAGGGTATGAGCAAATTGGAGGAAAAGGAGATAAGAGGAGATAACTTAAGCATACAACTCCTGTTGACAGAGGCAGACAGAGTCTCCTTTCCTGCTGAATATATATGATTTTATAACTACTAGTTTCCAATCTGTAACATTCCTTCTGTGTGAGGAGAATTCAGCTACTGTGCTGAATTGCTGTGTGATCTCTCATCAAAAGATCATCTTTTGTTATTTCAATTTAAGTATTTAAATTTTTCTATGTCGAATATTATGCTGCTGATTGTAGTTTGTATTCCAGCCACTGTGTCCTCTTAGTGTGACAAATCGAATTCTGCAACAAACCACGCGCAAGTAAAGTTAAAGTTTATTTATTAGTCACAAGTAAGCCTTACATTAACACTGCAATGAAGTTGCTGTGAAATTCCCCTAATCGCCACACTCGCCTGTTCAGGTCAAAGCACCTAACCAGCACATCTTTCAGACGGTGGGAGGAAACCGGAGCATCTGGAGGAAACCCACGCAGACATGGGGAGAGCGTGCAAACTCCACACAGACAGTGACCCAAGTCGGGAATCGAACCTGGGTCCCTGCTGCTGTGAGGCAGCAGTGCTAACAACTGTGAGGCAGCAGTGCTAACCACTGTGCCACCGTGCCGCCCATACCAAGGGTGAGGTAATATGAACAGACAAAGGGACAGGGAGGAAAGACTGCTAGTTTACCAAACTTCTACAGATTATTTCCAAGTGAGCCAAGTAAAGAATTTAGCACGATCATTACTTAAAGTACTGTTAATGCAAAAGATATCATTATGACAAAAAAAGGCACAGTGGTTAGCAACTGCTGCCTCACAGTGCCAGGGACCCAGGTTCGATTTCCAGTTTGGGTCACTGCCTGTCATGGAGTCTGCACGTTCTCCCCGTGTCCCCACAGCCCGAAAGACATGGTGGTTAGATGCATTGGCCATGCTAAATTCTTCCTCAGTGTACCCAAACAGGTGTGGGGATTTTCATAGTAACTTCATTGCAGTATTAATGTAAACTTACTTGTAACATAAATAAACAAAACTAATTTTCCAAATACAAAACTTTTGAACTGGGTACATTCCTGACAGACAGGCAGTATCAACTGAATCCTAATGTCTCCAACAGATACAAGTGTCTGCAAGGAGATATTTTGAATCTTTGCACATTGTTTCACAATTTCATTCAAGGGCATCAGCTAGGTAGCTCTGATGCACTCCATAATAAATCACAATAATTATATATAGATAGAGGTGGAAGTTTATGAATGAAATTATATTCATACACAGCAACAATAATGGATCTGTACATGGATCCGAATGCTTAATTTATTCCTCAGTCCATGAGAACCTTTCCAATAAATTACCATTTATTTCTTTCATTTGCACAAGTAAATTTTGATATAAACATGAACTCTTATCATGGTCTTATTAAATAAGGTCAAATCTTCATATTAAAATTCAGAGTCACTTACACAATAAAGCTGCAAATGTGGAACTTGCATGTCAATGCAAAACAACCTCAGGTGCACATTGGTGCAAAAGGTGTCAGTATGACGCTAGGATCATCTGATGTCTGAAAGCCTGAGAATGCAATGGAGTGAGCAACCCCGAGGAACCTCTTTCCTATCAGCCTGTATTCCTAGTGTCTGTTGTATAACTTCAGGCCCGCCTGAGGCCAGTGTCCAGATAGCACACTACACCTGTGGAAATATTCAAAGCTCATGTACTTTGAAAAAAAAATGACTATGTGGATGTTCCACCAACATTGTCTAAATATGAACAGTTGGCAATGGAAAGGCCAGAGTTCCTTGAATTTGGTACCCAATCAAATCACTGTAAATGTATTCTTGGAAAGTGTTTTTGATTGCCATCATGGTTTCGACATCAGGACTTCCTCGTAAAAAAAGGTTTGTGCACAGTGTACAGTAGTTAGCACTGCTGCCTCACATTGCCAGGGACCTGGGTTCGATTCTGGCCTCAGGTCACTGCCTGTGTGGAGTTTGCACATTCTCCCTGTGTCTGCATGGGTTTCCTCTAGGTGCCCCCATAGTCCAAAGGTGTGCAGGTTAGGTTGGTTGGCCATGCTAAAAAAAGCAATTCTTGTCCCTTAGTGTCAAGGGGGCTAACAGCATGAATACATGGGGTTACGGGGATAGGACCTGGGTGGGGTTGTTGTTGGTGCAGCTTCGATGGGCCAAATGACCGCCTTCGGCACGGTAGAGATTCTTTGATTCTATGATTCTAAACCATATAAAAATGTAAAGACCTCAATACAATTCCAATTTCTGTGCTTGAACCATCTCCAACAACATTTTCATCAGGGTTTGATGATTCTCTCAAAGGTTTTAACTCTTGACGCATCCTGGAATCAACTGGCTTCCAGCATTCATCTGAGTTTCCAGAGATTGACTATGATTGTTTGCAAGTCCAGTATTCACACAATCTGCCAGATATTTTTTATGGTTCATAATTTCTGTTCTTTTCTCAACTGAGTTGTTAGAATGTAACCGGTGACAACTTTATATTGGATATAATGTGACCAATGAGAACAAGATGCAAGGGTCAGCTGACCCAGTAAACCATGGAACCAATTACATAGTGATGTAATAGTCAGCTGACCAGCTGATTCACTATAAATAAGGAACTATGTAGAAATGTAGAGAGCTTGGAGTGGCCCAGGGCGAGGCCCCAAGTTTGGAGTAATAGAACATAGAACATTACAGCGCAGTACAGGCTCTTCGGCCCTCGATGTTGCGTCGACCAGTGAAACCAATCTAAACCCTTTCTTTGATTTATAAGTTGCAGTAAGTATTGTTGTATTTTCATTAGCGACATTTTAAAGAGTTCCTTCCGAAGAAACATGGGTAACAATTTAAAATTATTAAGGATAAAACCTCCCTCCTACAGAACATTAGAAAGAAAAGTGACAGAAATCAGAGTTTTTGAATAAATTATCAAAACATGGTAAGGCAGGGACACTAAAACTTTGCTTTGAAGCAATTTTGATGAAAGAGACAATTGAGCTGATAATCCACAACTGCATTCCTTTGGCAGAATTATGGAGAAAGGCCCAAAGATCTTGAATCCAAACCTTATCTTGGGCCAGAGCTGGCTTAGCGCATAATGCTTGTCAAGTTTAATCCTCAAAAAAAATTTGCCTTCCTGGCAAGAAAATCAGTACCTGTCACCCAACTGTCCAACCTATCCAGACACGCAACATTCCTTGAGACGCAAAGAGGGAATTTACCTCATGACATTCCTCTCACAAGAGACAATAATAAAAAAAATAGAGCCCAGTTTTCACCTTTAATCTCATTAGGAATGTTGCTTTTGACCAATAGTACTAATAAGACAAAGGTCCCACATTGTGGATTTTGAACCAACTTGAGGCGGATTTATCTCAGAATTGTTGCCAGATTGAAGTCCAACGTGGAAGAGAGATAAAACCCGCGAATGCCTACAGTGATGTCACAGCACATCGTGTGACTAATCACACAGAGATGCATTGCTTTACAACACAGAACAGGAACTATATGGTCTTCGCTCAGCAAGTCCCTCTCACAACATGACTGAGATTGGGAATTCGCTGTGTGAATTTGCCACAGACACACTTGCTGCCATTCTCAGCACAGATCACTCACACCGACCGCAGAAACTGGTCATTTCTTTGTAAGGATTTACCCATGATGTGTATTTATTCGACTTATACTTAATGATACTGATGAACACCAAGGCAAAATTGAACAATGGTATGCTTGTGATTGAAAGCAATTGTGAAAATGCTCAATTAAAATGTTCCTTTCTGCTGTGAGCCCATTGTTATATGGTTGTAAGGAAGAGCATAGCAACCGCAGTAATCACCAGTTACCATGGTATTTCTCCTATTATTATAAAAATCTATGAAGTGCATATGGAAGTAGAAGTTACGGTACCTATAAAAGTATCTTTTTAAATTATCATAAAAGAATCAAAGTACTTAAAGATGTCAGAAAATACAGCTGATATTGCATAAAATTCTAGCTGGCTGGGAGATGGTAACCCAATGAATGAAATTAAGAAATGGCAGTATCAAAACAAAGAGTGAAGGACATCATATCCGACATGTAACACTTTCCACCTCTGATGAAGGGTCACTGACCTGAAACAGGCTGTATTTCCACTCTGGAGCCAGGAACCCCCTCAGCCAGATCACTTCCAGATCTCAGCCCCATATGGTGTCAGGGTTCTTGGTGTGACACAATTTTTTAAAGAGAAAGCCCTGATTGGCCCAGAAGTGGGCACAGTTGGTGGCACTGAGTGTGAAAGTTTGCCACAATCATCCCCTCCCCCTCCCCCCCATCAGTGGCAGGCTGCTTTCCCACTGTTCAAGGTTGAGAACATTATTATAATATGTTTGCATCGCAATATCACAGACTTACACTGGAATCATACACCCCTACCCTGTCAAAAAATCCAGCCAAGGCGGCGTGATATCTTAACGGCACAAATCACAATGGGCTTCAAAAGGTCTGTGCCTGGCAAGCACACATCTGAGGGGAGCTCAGAGGTGAGCACAGTACTCAGAGCAGTTCTGTGTATTCAGGGAGTTGATTCACAGGGTACTGGCATCTGACTCGGGCGTAGCCAGGCTTGACTCGGGGGAGCCTGGACAACATTGGGAGGATACTGGGTGGTTGACTGCAGGATATTGGAGGAAAGACTCCAGAGAACCAGGAACTTCGACAGAGGAGACTGGAGGGAAGGCTCCAGGGTATCAGAGGGAAGGCTTGGGGGATACCAAGGGTTAGTCTGTTAAGTGTGAAAAGCACCGCTCCTGAGGATGCCCTCTTCTGCTGGGCAATGGGCTTCATTCACTGAGCGAAGGGAAGCCTGGGTAAGTGCAGTGTGGCAGGGTGGGGGTGGAGGTTAACATGGACTAATGACAGTTCCATCGACATCTGGGAGGGGGGGTCTTCTGGAGGCAGGGAAAGATTAATAGAAAGATATGTCAGTGATCAGTATTGCATTGAGACAATGAATGCATAGGATATTTTTTTTAAAAGGTTCAAGATGGAGGAGAAAGGTCACAGTCTCAAGTTGTTTAACTCAAACGTTGAGTCCTGAGGGCTGCAAGGTGCCCAACCAGAAGATGCGATGCTGCTCCTCTAGTTTGCGCTGGGCTTCACTGAAACATTGTATTGCAAGGACGGATATGAGGGCATGAGAGCAAGGTGCTGAGTTAAAATCACACGTAACAGGAAGATTGGAATCTTGCTTGTGGACTGAGTGACAGTGTTCCCCAAAGTGGTCACCAGTCTGCGTTTATGAAGAGGAGATGGCATTGGGAGCATTGAATACAATAAACCAAATTGAAGGAGGTGCAAGTGAAACACTGTTTAACTTGAAAGGAGTGTTTGGAGCCTTGAACGGTGAGGGGGGAGGATGTAAAGCGGCAGGAATTGCATCTTCTGTGATTGCATGGGAAGATGCCGTGGGAAGGGGATGGAGAATTTGGGATGATGGAGGAGTGGACCAGGGTGTCACAGAGGGAGCGGTCCCTGGGGAATGCTGACAGGAGGGTGGGGGTCAGCGAGGGGGGTAGGCATTTAATGGAGGCATCATGCGGAAATGCAGAAGATGATCCTTTGAAAGTAGATACTGATGGGGTGGAAAGTGAGGACAGGCGGGGGTCCCATCATGGTCTGGGAGGCAGAGACAAGGGGTAAGAGCTGATGAGTGGGAAATGACTCAAGCTGAGTTGAGTACCCTGTCAACCACAGGTAGGGGGAGATAGGGAACCCCGGTTAAGGAAAAAGGCAGGCATGTCAGAAGCGCCATTGTCAAAGACGGCATCTTCGGAACAGATGCAGTGGAGGCGGAGAAAGTGGGAGAATAGGATGGAGTCCTTACAGATGGTGGAGTGTGAGAGGCTGTGGTCGAGGTAGCTGTGGGAGTCAATGGGTTTGTAATGAATATTGATGATCAGTTTATCGCCGGTAAAGGAGTCAGAAAGGTCGAGCATCGGAGATGGACCGTGAAGGTGAGAGAAGGATGGAAATTGGAAGCAAAAAGCGATAAATTTTTCCAGGTCCAGACGAGAGCAATAAGCGGCACCAATACAATCATTGATGTAATAGAGAAAAAGTTGAGGGAGTGGGCCTGAGTAGGACTGGAACAAGGAATGGTCCACATACCCAACAAAAAGACAGGCATAACTGGGGCCCAAACAGGTACTTATAGCCACTTTTTATTTGCAGGAAGTGAGACAAGTTAAGACAGAAACTGATGAGTGAGAGAACAAGTTCAGCAAGGCGGAGGAAAGTAGTGGTGGATGGGATTGTTCAGGCTTCTGTTCAAGGGAGAAGCAGAGAGCTGCATCCTGGTGGGGGATGGAGGTGTAGCGAGATTGGACATCCATAGTGAAGAGTAGGCAGTTAGGACCAGGGAATTGGAAATTATTAATATGATGTAGGGCATCAGAGAATTTGTGAATGTAGGTGGGAAGGGGCTGGACAAGGGGAGAGAGGATGGAGTCCAGATCGAAAGAAATGAGTTCTGTGGGGCCGGTGCAGGCTGCTACAATTGTTCTACCAGGGCAGTTCTGTCTGTGGATTTTAGGAAGGAAGTAGAAGCAGGCTGTGTGGCTTTGGGGAACTATGAGGTTGGAGGCTGTGGGGGGGAAGATAACCAGACGTGATGAGGTCAGTGACAGTCCTCCCTGGCCAGGTGGATGGCTCTATTCTTGAAGTCTGTGAGGACCTTGAGTTCTGCCATCCCTCCACCCGTCTGGCATCTCTCCCTCTTGTTGTATGCCAGCTTGTCCTACTTGAAAGCAGATGGAGAGGGTGCAAGCAGGACGTGTGCCAGGGCTAAGGATGCCTGGCATGTGCGGATGGTGAGTGGGACCAGTGAGATGATGAGGACATAACCTGTAGGGGAGATGAAGATGTGTGTGGGAGAGTGAGTGTCCCTTGAGCTGGCAGAGAGTGAGATCAGTGTGGACGTGCGAGTGTGTGAGTTGAGAGTGAGGAGAGGAGTGACTTACCCTGACCACTGCTCCCACAGCCTCCCATGCTGGGTTTGTCACCTCGCTGCTAGGTTTCTGTCCTGAGTGAGAATCGATATCACGACAGGCGTCTTCAGCATCGTGAAGTCTCTCCAGGGAGGCTTCGGAGAATTTCGGGGCAGATTTCCTGGCAGGCAGGACTTCCCGGTGACCTGTGAAGTGCGAGTGCTCTACACTGGGGCAGCCTTTAAATGTGGCACCCCATGAGTGTAGCGCTGAGTGGATGGCAGGGTGGGTGATTCAGAAGTTGCTGGCCAGCAGTGGGGCGTGGAACCCACGGATGAAAATCTTTGGAACTAAGTGCCACACTATATGGTGCAAAAAACTTCCATTGCTATTGGCTGCCTCAATGATGCTTTTCCAACCCACCATCAGCCTTTGCCGATTTCCGGGGAAATCTTATCCTATTGCCAGAATGTTACGGCTGTTCATGCTGGCGGGATTTTCCTATCCCACTGCAGTGAACGGTGGGCGCCAAATTCTTTGACTTTGCTGCAGTGGGGGCATGGCGTGACTGGTCGGTAAGATCATGCCCATTATCACTCCATGCTATGAGCCCATCCTCTTACAGACCTGCTGGGTTTGTCCAGCATTTTCTGTTTTTATTTCGGATTTCCAGCATCTGCACTATTTTGCTTTTACTTAGCACAGACTAGCACTTGGGTCTTAGAGCCGTGCATTAATCATTCAATTCCCGTGAGCAGGGATATGAAACTAATAGTGTAGAGATTAAATACAACAGGGGAAAAAAACTATTCGGTCTCTGGTTTTTGTTGGCCCTATCTAGAATATTGCATCCACTTTTAATATTTTCACAGGATGTTTCATTTTCTAAATTGGCCGAAGATTTTTGCTTACCTTTCACTGACTGGGGGGAAGGGGCTAGGGAGATGTGGAAGGAGTAGGGGAAGGGATTGTTGGCAGAGAAGGATGGATGGAGAGAATAATCTTCGCAAGTCACACCATGACTGCATCAAAGAGGCTCAATCAAACAGCTGATCTATTTTTCACTTTCAAACATCTCTGGTTTCCTGCTTAATGTTCCTTGTGGGTGGCGCGGTGGCACAGTGGTTAGCACAGCAATTTCACAGCGCCAGGGACCCGGGTTCAATACCAGCCCTGGAGTGACTGTGTGGAGTTTGCATGTTCTCCCCACACCTGCAAACCCTTCAAGCCTGTACTGATTATGATGCCCTAACTAAACTAAAAACAAACCTTCGACCCTTACTTGGTCTGTATCCCTCTATTCCCTCGCTATTCATGTACCCATCCAGGTGCCTCTTAAATGTTGCTAATGTGCCCGCTTCCACCACCTACTCTGGCCACTCCTTGACCTCCTCTGTAATCTGCTATTCAGTCGTGATGGCTGCGCCAACATCTCCCAGAATTCCTCTCAGTGACGTCACTCTGCCACCTTCAAGGCTGCTCTGGTTTCCTCCCACACTCCAAAGGTGTGCAGGTTAGGTGGATTGGTCATGCTAAATTACGCCTTAGTGCACCAAGATGTGTAGGTTAGTGGGATTAGTGACATAAATACATGAGGTTACGGGGACTGGTTAAGATGCTCTGTCAGAGAGTCAGTACAGGTTCGATGGGCCAAATGGCCTCTTTCTGTGCTGTAAGGATTCTGTGATTTCCTGTTTAAGATAGCATGATGGGATCAGTTGCTATGTCATCATGATTACAGAGTTTCAATGTTTTCTATGCGAGTCCTGCAAAGGACATTTCCTGGAGGTCATCTTAAATAACAGAAAATGTGACACTCGGTGTAATATAACCTACTAAATCTAACTTTAGACTTCTGACCCGAGGAGCAAAGAACCTTTGGCTGGTGAAAAATAGGGCCAGTCCTGAAGTTTTATCTGATGCGAGAGCAGGAGATGATATGTAGCAGTGCTCATCTCCAATATCACGACAACACTTTTATGTGTGTGTTCAGCACATAACTTCCCCAGAATCCATCAAGTTAGATTGCACTCCTATAGTGTATCGAGAATACGGGATGAAAAACGGTCCTATCTTCCAATGAACTGCATAGGTATCACTTTCTGGGAATTGCTGTCATTTCTGCAGTTTACAAAGACAGATTTCAGAAATATCTCTGTGCAGTCCTGCAAATGTTGCCATGGTGATAGAAATAAATACCTGATTATCTGCTGGATTTCCAAGCACTGCACAGACACCTTCAACATGGAGACACATATGCTGGTCCACTAAATTAGGGAATTATACCCTATAATGGCACAGATTTTGCTAAGAAAATAATGGTGTGCAATGCTATTAATGTGCAAATCAGCAGCAACTCGGAGTGAGGGAGCGATACCCAGGAATTGTGAATCGGCTCAGGTCACTGGACAATTTGCCCCACTCCATGAAAGCAGCAGCCTGCCCTTAACATCCTCCTAACTGTGGGGCATTTTGACATTAATTGGCTTTAAACACATCATAGAAAGCTAATTCAATCAATAATAGTAATACTATTTTAACAACATCATCATTGTTAATGACTCCCTATCCACCTCTTTGGCCCAGAAAGTGTGGTGATTCACATTTTCAGGCTAGGAATTCTTCTTGGAGATTTAGTGAACTTTCACAATTTAAATTTTAAAACTTCTATTTTGCCTTTCCATCTCTTTTTTCTCTCTTAACTCAATTATAGAATCTTAACAGTGCAGAAGGTGGCCATTTGGCCCATCGGGTCTGCACCAACCACAATTGTACCCAGGCCCTATTCCCATAACCCCATATATTTACCCTGCTAAGCTCCTGGCACTAAAGGGCAATTTAGCATGGCCAATCAACCTAACCCGCACATTGTGGGAGGAAACCAGGGCAGCTGGAGGAAACCCATGCAGACACGGGGTGAATGTGCAAACTTCACACAGACAGTGACCCAAGGCCAGAATTAAACCTGGGTCTCTGGTGCTGTGAGGCAACAGTGCCAACCACTGTACCACCATGCCATTCAATCTTTCTTGTCCTCTCTGCTCTTTCTGTGCATGATTGAAAATCAAACTTACCCACTCTCATTCACCCTCCTTCCTCAGTTTATTACTCAATCTTTTAATCTTATTGGCTGATGGCTGTTTGTTTCACCATTCACCAAGCTTCCAAATGCCTGTTATCCATTTCTTTTTCAAGCTGAATGGTTAAGAACAAGTTTAACTGGTGGCGAGAAAGTGGTGTAGTGGTAAAGTCATAAGACTAGCAATCTAGATACCAAGGCTAATTATTTGAGAATGTGACTTCAAATCCAACCATGGCAGCTGGACTTGAACCCATTTTAAAATAAAAATCTGACATTGAAAGCCTCAGCAATGGTCATGATGAGTCTAACACTGATTGTCGGATAAGCCCCATCTGGTTCACCAATGCCCTTTTGGGAAAGAAATCTGCTTTTTTTATTCATTTGTGGGACATGGGTGTCACAGGCTGGCGAGCATTTATTGCCATCCCATGTGCAGTTGAAAGTCAACCACATTGCTGTGGCTCTGGAGTCACATATAGGTCAGACCAGGTAAGGGTGGCAGATTTCTTTCCCTCACAGACATTAGTGAACCAGATGGGTTTTTCCAGCATTGGTTTCATGGTCATCAGTAAATTCTAAATTCCAGCATTTTACTGAATTCAAATTCCACTCTCTGCCGTGGCAGGCTTCGAACCCGGATCCCCAGAACATTAGGTGAGTTTCTGGATTAATAAGCTAGCGATAATACCGCCAGGCCATCACCTCCCCATCAAATAATTTTTTGAAAACTACCAGGGCTTGGTTAAGAACAAGTTCAAAGAGCTATTGTTTTTATTAATAACCTCCATACACTAAGCCATGCAGGCAGAAAGTTTTGCCTTTGACCTGTTGACCTGAGCTGAGATAGCCGAGCAGCAGTTGGAAAGGAATTATCCAATGTCTCTCCATGGATGAACCACCTACTGTTTAGCACTGTTGTCTCACAGCACCATGGACCCGGGTTCAATTCCAGACTCAGATCACTGTCTGTATGGAGTTTGGAAGCTCTCCCTGTGTCTGCGTGGGTTTCCTCCAGGTGCTCTGGTTTTCTCCCATAGCCCAAAGATGTGTAGGTTAGGTACATTGGCCATGCTAAATTGCCCCTTCGTGCCAGGGGGACTAGCAGGGTAAATATGTGGATTTATGGAGATAGGGCCTGGGTGGGATTGTGGTGGGATTGTTGTCGGTGCAGACTCGATGGGCCGAATGGCCTACACTGTAGGGATTCTATGATTCTTCTATGATTCGATGATTCTATGAAAGCTGTCGAAACCTAAACTCACAGAATAGACGATCACTTGGGGCGTGCATAAGAATGTGCTGTATGAGCCTGTAGCAACGTACCCGAGTGTGAATCAGAGGAGGGCAAAAAAAAAGCAGAACAAATTGGTGTTATTTACATACATATGATTTTGTACATATTGAATATCCAAGATGTAATCTGTTACTGTGGAACCCAATTCAATTGCTGCTCTTTGCGCCCTCGCTAATAAATTTGAGTCTGTTTGCAGGCATCATGATCAAAAGTTAATGTTGGCAATAAGATCTCACTGTAGTGAGCTCCGATGATATCATTCAGCTTGATGCTTCTGGTAATGTACCTGAATGCAAAGGGCAGTGAAAAGGTGGCACTTTCAGAATAATTCAGATACAAGATACATTTTGCAGATGTATACTTGTAAATGAGGTAATAAAAGGTCTTGCCTTCAGGTATTGCTCAAAAAATACAAAGAAAATAAAAGTCATACCAAAACCGAATCCAAAAACACGTCAAAAATATCAAAACAAATGCAAATGAACGATGCCTGGAAGAAGCAGGAAAGGCAAAAAGGTTAAGAAATCACCAGGAAAGAGTTAAAGATCGCTTTTAAATATTTTGTTGTATCTCCATGGCAACAGAACTCCAATTAGCTCAACTCACAGAGAAAAATATTTAAACAGTATTATTGCATAAAATTTTGGAACACAACCAATTCCTTCCATAGCCAGCTTCTAATTGTGTAATTTTATGGAGGGGCATTTTGCCTGTTCTACATCACTTAAGGGAAATGAGAGTACAATAGAATGGAAGGTATATTGAGCACAATTTTAAGCCCAGTATAAATGAAATATTACAGATTATTATTTTCTATTGAACAACGAATTCTTGAGCAATGTAAATATATGTGAGAAGGAGAGCGAGCTGGCTGGAAAGGTGTAGTCCAAACTGTTTCAAGAACAAGGACAATTTTGTGAAATTTTGGGCGGCACGGTGGCACAGGGGCTAGCACTGCTGCCTCATAGCGCCAGGGATCCGGATTCAATTCCAGCCTCAGGTCACTGTCTGTGAGACATTTGCTCGTTCTCCCCATGTCTGCATGGGTTTCCTCCAGGTGCCTTGGTTTCCTCCCACAGTCCAAAGATGTTCGGGTTGATTGGCTATGCTAAATTGCCCCTTCGTGTCAGGGGGACCAGAAGGTTAAATACTTGAGGTTATAGGAATAGGGCCTGGGTGGGATTGTTGTCGGTGCAGACTCAATTACCTCCTTCTGCACTGGAGGTATTCTATCATTGTTTTAAAGGCCAGTGACATTTTTTTTCCTGAATGAGTGCAAGAGGGAAAATTTAGCCAGTGCACTTACTGCTGATTGTTACCCAGAATGCTCATGGACATGAAGAGATGACAAGATGAGATTCAATTCAACCACTGAAATGCTGCATGCTCGTGGTTGAATAGCCTGACAGTTTTTATGACCAAGATTGATCACTGCATACTGACAATTTTGTCAAGATATTGTATACATCAAACCAGCAGGGAGCAGAAGATCAAGGTCCAAGGAAGCTACCACAGAAATTTGACAGAACCTGTAGTTATCTGGGGCAAGGGGACCAAATTTATGGTTGCAGTCCTATTGACTTTTGTCCCAGTTGTTGTATATCTCCCAGTTAGAGTCATGGAGCTTTACAGCACAGAAAGAGCATCTTCAGCCCATTGTGTCTGCACTTGCCACCAACCATCTATTCTAATTCCGTTTTCCAGCACTTGGTCTGAAGCCTTTATGCTCTGGGGTTTTAACTGCTCTTCTAAATGCTTCTTAAATGTTGTGAGGGTTCCTGCCTCTACCATCCTTGCAGGCGTTGAATTCAAGATTTTCCTCAGATCCTCTCCCATTGATCTTAAATCTATGCCCCCTGATTATTGACCCCTCTACTAAGAGGAAGTTACTTCCTATTTACCCAACCTTTATCCCTCAATCAGGTCCCTCCTCGGTCTTCTCTGCTCCAAGGAAAACAATCCCAGGCTACAAAGTTGCTGTAGAGGCTCACATAGAAGTCAGCACACACACTGCACACCACCTCCAAACCCCGTTTCCCCTGAAACCTGGTACATATCAACTTTTATCGGTGAACCTGACATGGAAAAAAGCAAGATGTGGAGATGCCGGCTTTGGACTGGGGTAAGCACAGTAAGAAGTCTCACAACAGCAGGTTAAAGTCCAACAGGTTTATTTGGAATCACAAGCTTTCAGAGCATTGCTCGACCACTCACCTGATGAAGGAGCAGCGCTCCAAAAGCTCGTGATTGCAAATAAACCTGTTGGACTTTAACTTGGTGTTGTGAGGCTTCTTACTGTAAAAAAATAATGGAAAGAAAAAAAATGAACAACATGCATATGAAATGAGAGATAGGAAGTTGCGAACAGAGCAGAAGGAGAAGAAATAATTTGATGTTTGAAAGTGGATAAAGGTGAAATGGTCGATGGACATAGGATGGGGCTGGGACATAGCAACACTGGAGAGAGAAAACAATGAGGATCAGGGAATACTAAGGTGTGGGAGCACAAAAGACAGAGGGCAGGATCTATGAGTACTTGGCAAGGATCTGTTCAGAGGCCTACAAGTGTGCAGGAAAGGGACTAGAAATCAGACTTTGAATGTAGTCTTTGCTCTCAATACAACACCAAAGTAATTCAAAGCATAAACCAAGGCCACAGACACAAAACATTTGCCTCTATTGTCTATCCAAAAAGACTGTATAATTTTAGTTGCACAAAAGTGGAAGTGATAGAAAGACAGAAAGGTTCACACATTCTTATTGAAAACAATCACCTGAAAGAAAGAAGATAATAGTTAATTAAGAGAACATGTGAAAAAAAGCCTGTCATCCATGACTGCTCTACTGATGAAAGCAAAGCTTTATCCCACTATATAGATGAAAGCTTCGATCTCTGGTGTCAGCATGAATTTGTTTTCATTGCATAATAAATGCATTCAAATTCTGTGGAAGCTTTCAGGTTATAGAAGGAACTGGAGTCGGACTGGATGGAGGCCTCTTCATGTTTGGGGGTGGCGGAGGTGTTTGGAGAATGTGAAAAGGGCCAATCACTTGATAAAAGATTTAGGCATTTCACATTTGAAACAGTGAATTTTGATTGTTATCTTTGAAGAATTAACATCAGGAGCATCTGATGCTGATGTAACTATGATATAATGTCACATGATTAAGTGACTGAGATCTGGAGGGAAGGAAGGATATAACCTCATGTAGAGTTACTGAGATGTATGTAAATAGAGTCATAGAGGTTTACAACATGGAAACAGACCCTTTGGCGCAACTTGTCCATGCCGCCCAGTTTTTACCACTAAGCCAGTCCCAATTGCCCGTGTTTAGCCCATATCCCTCTATACCCATCTTACCCATGTAACTGTCTAAATGCTTTTTAAAAGACAAAATTATACCCGCCTCCACTACTCCCTATGCCAGCTCGCTCCAGACACTCACCACCCTCTGTGTGAAACAATTGCCCATCTGGACCCTTTTGTATCTCTCCCCTCTCGCCTTAAACCTATGCCTTCTAGTTATAGACTCCCCTACCTTTGGGAAAAGGTGTTGACTACCTTATCTATGCCCCTCGTTATTTTGTAGACCTCCACAAGATCACCCCAAAGCCTCCTAGGCTCCGGGGAAAAAAGTACCAGTCTATCCAGCCTCACCTTATAACTCAAACCATCAAGTCCCGGTAGCATCGTAGTAAAGCTTTTCTGCACTCTTTTTAGTTTAACAATATTCTTTCTACAATAGCGTGACCAGAACTGTACACAGTATTCCAAGTGTGGCCATACCAATGTCTTGTACAATTTCAACAAGACATCCCAACTCCTGTATTCAATGTTCTGACCAATGAAACCAAGCATGCCGAATGTCTTCTTCACCCTCTATCCACCTGTGACTCCACTTTCAAGGAGCTATGAACCTGTGCCCCTAGATCTCTTTGTTCTGTAACTCTCCCTAACGTCCTACCATTAACCGAGTAAGTCCTGTCCTGGTTCGATCTACCAAAATGCATCACTCACATTTACCTAAATTAAACTCCATCTGCCATTCATCAGCCCACTGGCCCAATTGAACAAGATCCCGTTGCAATCCTAGATAATCTTCTTCACTGTCTACTATGTCACCAATCCTGGTGTCATCTGCAAACTTACTAACCACGCCTCCTAAACTCTCATCCAAATCAGTAATATGTATGACAAATAATAGTGGACCCAACACCGATCCCTGAGGCACACTGCTGGTCACAGGCCTCCAGTTTGAAAAACAACTCTCTGCAGCCACTCTGTCTTCTGTCATCAAGCCAATTTTGTATCCAATTGGCAACCTCACCCTGGATCCCATGAGATGTAACCTTATGCAACAACCTACCATGAGGTACCTTGTCAAAGGCCTTGCTAAAGTCCATGTAGACATATACCTTATTGGTTATCCCTTCAAAAAACTCAGTCAAATTTGTGAGACATGATTTTCCACTCACAAAGCCATGCTGACTGTCCCTAATCAGTCCTTGCCTCTCTAAATGCCTGTAGTTCCTCTCTTAAAATGCCTTCTAACAATTTACCCACTATAGACCTGTAATGGCTCACCGGTCTGTAGTTCCCAGGCTTTTTCCTGCAGCCCTTCTTAAACAAAGACACAACATTTGTCACCTTCCAATCTTCAGACAACTCACCTGTGGCTGTCATTGCTTCAAATATCTCTGTTAGGGAACCCACAATTTCCTCCCTAGCCTCCCATAACGTCCTGGGATACACTTAAAAAAAAAAATTTTTAAGTTTGTTTATTAGTCACAAGTAAGGCTTACATTAACACTGCAATGCAGTAACTGTGAAATTCCCCTAGTCGCCACATTCTGCCGCCTGTTCGGGTCAATGCACCTAACCAGCATGTCTTTCAGACTGTGGGAGGAAACCAGAGCACCTGGAGGAAACTCACGCAGACACGGGGAGAATGTGCAAAGTCCACACAGACAGTGTACATATTAAAGAGGAGGAGATGCTGGAAGTCTTAAAGTGCTTACTTTGAACCCTGGTTAACACACTTTTGAAAGCCTCCCACTTACCAGACGTCCCTTTGCTTGCCAGCAGACTTCCCTAGTCAGCTCTTGAAAGATCCTGCCTAAGACCATCAAAATTGGCTTTGCCCCAGTTTAGAATTTTAACTTTTGGACCACGCCTATCATTCTCCATAGCTATCTTAAAACTAATGGAATTATGGTCACTGGTCCCAGAGTGATTCCTCACTGACACTTCTGTCACCTGCCCTTCCTTATTTCGCAAGAGGAAGTCAAGGTTTGCCCCCTCTCTAGTTGGGCCATCCATATACTGAATGAGAAATTCCTCCCGAATACACTCAACAAATTTCTCTCCATCCAAGCCCCGAATACTATGGCTGTCCCAGTCAATGTTGGGGAATTTAACGTCCCCTACTATTACCACCCTATTATTCTTGAAGCTATCTGTAATCTCTTTAAATATTTGCTCCTCAATTTCCCACTAACTATTTTGGGGGCCTAAAGTACAATCCTATCAAAGTGATCTCTTCCTTCTTATTTTTCAGTTCTACCCATAGAGACTCTGTGGGAAACTCCCCCTTCTTAGAATCATTGAATCATACAGTGCAAAAGGAGGCCATTCAGCCCATCTGCAACAAGCACAATCCCACCCAGGCCATATCCCATAACCCCATGCATTTACCCTAGCAAGTCCCCCTGGCACTAAGGGACAATTTAGCATGGCCAATCCACCTAGCCCGCACACCTTTAGACTGGGGGAGGAAACCGGAGCACCCGGAGGCATGGGGAGAATGTGCAAACTCCACACAGACAGTGACCAAGCTGGGAATTGAACCCGGATCCCTGGCACTGTGAGGCAGCAGTGCTAACCACTGTGCCACCGTGTCGCCCTTGCCTCTTACCTCCTGTTCTATCTTTCCTATAGCATCTGTACCCTGGAATGTTGAGCTGCAAGTCCTGTCCCTCCCTTAGCCATGTTTCAGTAATAGCTATAATATCCCAGTCCCATGTACCCATCCGTGCCCTGAGTTCATTTACCTTGCCCATCAGGCCTCTTGCATTGAAATAAGTGCAGTTTAATCTAGGCATCCCTTGCTGTCTTCCCTGAGCTGTCCAGTACTAGAATTACTGACACAGTCTTTACTATTTAACGTCCTCAACCTTCTTTTCTGTCTCCCTACTCTTTTGGGTCCCACCCCTCTGCCAAACTAGTTTAAACCCTCCCGAGTGGCTCTCGCAAATCTCCCTGCCAGGATATTAGTACCCCTCCAGTTCAGGTGTAACACATCCACCTTGAACAAGTGACCCCTGCCCCAGAAGAGATTCCAATGATCAACAAATCTCAATCCTTGCCCCCTGCACCAGCTTTCAAGCCATGCATTCATCTGCCTAATCTCCCTATTCCTATTCCCACTGGCACGTGGCACCGGCAGTAGTCCAAATATTACTACCCTCAAGGTCCTACACTTTAGTCTTCTGCCTAACTCTCTATATTCACACTTCAGGATCTCATCCCTTTTCCTTCCTATGTCACTGATACCAATATGTACAACGACCTCTGGCTGCTTACCCTCCCCCTTAAGAATGTCCTGTAACTGTTCAGAGACGTCCTTGACCCTGGCACCAGGGAGGCAACACACCATCCTGGAGTCTCGATTGCGGCCACAGAAATGCCTGTATGTGCCTCTAACTACCGAGTCCCCTATTACTACTGCTCGCTTGCTCTTTGTCTGACCCTGCTCTTCAGCAGAACCAGGTGTGGTGCCATAGGCCTGGCTGCTGCTGGTATTTTCTCCTAAACTAAATAATAATAGCTTTACAAACTACAAACTAAAATAATTTTCTTAGGAAAATAGACAAAACCAAAGAATCCCATCTACAGACTAAAGACTACAGACTAAAGTGTAAACATGGTGGCGAGTAAAAGAGCCAGACCTGGAATCTAAACAGCAGTGAAGACAGACCAGATTACAAGCCACATCACTGAAGCAGCAACAGGTCCAAATATGGAGTCTATAGTGCCGCTTCCAGAAACCTTTCTGAAGTGTTGAAGGCTTACAACAAGTTCAGCACTGGGACCATTGGAGAAAGAGATATTCCATAAAAAGAACAAATTCAGGAACAAAAGGGGTCAGGTCAGTACTTTACTCTATGCAGTTGGAGCTATTGCTGATGATGCAATAGTGAGACAGGGAATCAATAAGGCTTCAAGTTCCTATGATGAAATCCTCCAAGCATTGATTCATATTTCAGCATTTGCAAATAATTAATCACTGGACGAACAAAATTCAATAAGTAGAAACCAAAGCAAGTGAATGCATAGATTCATTCAAGAAAGACCCTTGCAGACTAACAGAAAATTGTAATTATGGAATACTGAGCGATAAGTTTATATGTGATCTCATAGTCGTTGGGTCCCAGATAAAAATCTTTCAGATCTCTTGGAAATAAGAGAAGATGCAACTCTCACTAAAACAGAGCAAATTCCACATATGCCATACTCAGTAAGCAAACTGGACTGGTTTTACAAAGGGAAAATGATGTCTTATGGAAACAAATGAGTGAGGCCATTCAATGTATTGGGCAGAAGAGGGAAACTACACTAAGATAGAAACCTATGAAATCAGGGAAAGCTGCTCCATCCACCACCTTGAAATGCTGTGAATATGGCATGAAACCCCTGCACGTGCAAAAGAATCCCCAGCACGGGGAGCAGAGTGCCACAACTGGGGAAAGTTCAAGTATCATCATTAAGTAGGAAGGAATGCTTACACTTGATAAAACTATTGAAGATGCTGGAAATCTGAAATAAGAACAGAAAATTCAGGAACTCAGCAGGTCTGGAAGTATCTGTGGAGAGAGGAACAAAGTTAACTACAGCTTACAAATGAGGCTGATTTACAAAGCTGGTGAAGTTGCTGATTGATGAGCAGTCCTATAGTATATATATATATACTATATATATGTATATATAGTATATATATCCTATAGTATAGTATAGGAATGAATTTCCAATATTATTTACAGGCTTAGGAAAGCTGAAGACTGATTATCATGTAACCCCAAGAGCTCATGACAAACTAATTTGCTTGTTCACACCAAGAAAGGTGGGAAGGTGATAGCCTAGTGGTATTATTGCTAGACTATGAATCCAGAAACTCAGCTAATGTTCTGGGGACCTGGGTTCGAATCCCGCCATAGCAGATGGTGGAATTTGAATTAAGTAAAAAATAATATCTGGAATTAAGAATCTACTCATGACCATGAAACCATTATCGATTGTCGAAATGACCCAGCTGGATGACTAATGTCCTTTAGGGAAGGAATCTGCCATCTTTACCTGGTCTGACCTACATGTGACTCCAGACCCACAGCAATATGGTTGACTCTCAACTACTCTCGAGGTATCAGGACTGGGCAATAAATACTGGCCAGCCAGTGACACCCAAGTCCCCATGAATGAATTAAAGAAAAGGTCCCTCCTCCACTCCTGGACAAAATCAAGAGTGAAATTGAGCACATGTTACAGCAGGGAGGGGGGTTATCTCTCCAGTAGCCATAGCGACAAAGTGATGTTCTGGAATGGTCACAATTCCAAAGACTAATAGTTGTGTGTGGACATGACTCAATTAAACAAATCAGTAGTGTGTGAAATCCCCCGGATGGCATCAGTGGAGGAGAAACTTGAAAAATGAGATAAAAGCACTCTGTTCACCAAATTAAATGCAAACAGATGTTTTTGGCAGTTGCCAATAGATGAAGAATCCTGACTGCTGACCACTTTTATAGCAGCATTTAGTCACTATTGCTTTCATAGATTACCATTCAGAATTGCTTCTGGACCAGAGATTCTCAAACAACAATGTCTCAGACCCTAAAAGGCATGGAAGGAATAATATGCCATATCTATATGCATATCTATATGCCATATCTATATGGACCAATAATATGCATATCTATATGCCATATACCATATCAGACTCCTATTTATTGACTACAGCTCAGCCTTCAACACTATTATTCCCACGAAACCCATCTCTAAAATCCGTGACCTGGGCTTCGGCACCTCCCTCTGCGACTGGATCCTGAATTTCCTAACTCACAGACCACAATCAGTAAGGATAGGCAACAGCATCTCCTCAACACCAGTGCCCCACAAGACTGTGTTCTCAGCCTCCTACTATACTCCTTATACACCTATGCGGCCAAATTCCCCTCCAATTCGATTTTCAAGTTTGCTGACGACACCACCATAGTGGGTCAGATCTCAAACAATGACGAGACAGAGTGCAGGAATGAGATAGAGAATCTGGTGAATTGGTGCAGCAACAATAATCTCTCATAAGAACATAAGAACATAAGAAATAGGAGCAGGAGTAGGCCATCTAGCCCCTCAAGCCTGCCCCGCCATTCAATAAGATCATGGCTGATCTGACGTGGATCAGTACCACTTACCCGCCTGATCCCCATAACCCTTAATTCCCTTACCGATCAGGAATCCATCCATCCGCGCTTTAAACATATTCAGCGAGGTAGCCTCCACCACCTCAGTGGGCAGAGAATTCCAGAGATTCACCACCCTCTGCGAGAAGAAGTTCCTCCTCAACTCTGTCTTAAACCGACCCCCCTTTATTTTGAGGCTGTGTCCTCTAGTTTTAACTTCCTTACGAAGTGGAAAGAATCTCTCCGCCTCCACCCTATCCAGCCCCCGCATTATCTTATAAGTCTCCATAAGATCCCCCCTCATCCTTCTAAACTCCAACGAGTACAA
Source organism: Mustelus asterias (assembly GCF_964213995.1). NCBI lineage: Eukaryota > Metazoa > Chordata > Chondrichthyes > Carcharhiniformes > Triakidae > Mustelus > Mustelus asterias. The sequence goes on along the minus strand of NC_135812.1, from coordinate 83,637,222 downwards.
ACCCAATCTCCTCAGCCTCTCCTCATAATCCAAACCCCTCATCTCCGGTATCAACCTGGTGAACCTTCTCTGCACTCCCTCCAATGCCAATATATCCTTCCTCATATAAGGGGACCAATACTGCACACAGTATTCCAGCTGCGGCCTCACCAATGCCCTGTACAGGTGCATCAAGACATCCCTGCTTTTATATTCTATCCCCCTCGCAATATAGGCCAACATCCCATTTGCCTTCTTGATCACCTGTTGTACCTGCAGACTGGGCTTTTGCGTCTCATGCTCCCTCAATGTCAACAAAATGAAGGAGATTGTCATCGACTTCAGGAAACGTAAAGGAGAAAACGTAAATGATAACGTAAACGTAAATGCCCCTGTCTACATCAACGGGGATGAAGTAGAAAGGGTCAAGAGCTTCAAGTTTTTAGGTGTCCAGATCACCAACAACCTGTCCTGGTCGCCCCATGCCAGTCCTATAGTTAAGAAAGCCCACCAATGCCTCTACTTTCTCAGAAGACTAAGGAAATTTGGCACGTCAGCTATGACTCTCACCAGCTTTTACAGATGCACCATAGAAAGCATTCTTTCTGGTTGTATCACAACTTGGTATGGCTCCTGCTCTGCCCAAGACTGCAAGGAACTACAAAAGGTCGTGAATGTAGCCCAATCCATCACACAAACCAGCCTCCCATCCATTGACTCTGTCTACACTTCCTGCTGCCTTGGCAAAGCAGCCAGCATAATTAAGGACCCCACGCACCCCGGACATTCTCTCTTCCACCTTCTTCCTTCGGGAAAAAGATACAAAAGTCTGAGGTCACGTACCAACCAACTCAAGAACAGCTTCTTCCCTGCTGCTGTCAAACTTTTGAATGGACTTACCTTGCACTAAGTTGGTCTTTCTTTACACCCTCGCTATGACTGTAATGCTACATTCTGCACTCTCTCGTTTCCTTCTCTATGAACGGTATGTTTTGTCTGTGTAGCGCGCAAGAAACAATATTTTTCACTGTATGTTAATACATGTGACAATAATACATCAAATCAAATCAAATCAAATATCTCATACCTACTTGTAAATGGTTCTGCGTGCGAACTACCTGGCTGAGGGTGAGCACTGTCCTCTAAGCTCTCCAGGAAGCAGGTTTGATGTTGAATGAGAAACATGAATTTGCAAAGCCTATGAGTAAATTCCGAGGGCACTGTTATGATGGAGAAAAATCCATGGAATTATACACAAATATTGGACTGTAAAAAGAGAGTTTTAAATTTTGAAATTTTGGCAGCAACATAGGTCTGCGTGAAGTCCTCTGGATTATGTGATGGGATTAAGGTTTAAAATGGAAACTGACCACAGTCCCTGTGGTTACATTTTTTTTATCTTGAGGGAGATTGCAAAAATGGCACCTAAAATTCATAATTTCAGACTAATGAGATTTGATTCAGTGACTGAGTATGTTCAAGAAAAGTAACAGGTGACAGCAGATGCACTATCAATATCAGTAGCAGGAACCAAACTGGAAGATTTGAACTTCATTGCGGAAGTGGAAGTGTATACTTCACACATTACCATACACTTACCAGTGACTGAGAAGAAACTACGCGAGATTAGGCAAACATAACAGCAGAATGCATCCAAATAAAAGAAGATTGCCAGAGAGGATGGCCAGTTTATACTCCTAACAACCCAGTACAATGCTACTACTTTTAACAGGGAAAACATCTCACATTCATTGATGAATTCTGAGTTTTGAATGACAGACTAGTCATCCCTAAAACGCTGCAACCCGAAATGCTTGAATAAATTCATCAAGGTCACTTGAGGTTAGCAAAATGGTGAGCAGTCAGTCTGGTGGCTAGGCATTAGTCATTCTATTGAAAAGCGAATGTGTACAGTGAATAGCCAGAGCAAACCACTGGCATCTTCCACTTTTCCTTCGAGGACATGGCAATACCTGGGAATGGATTTATTTGAATTTAAATGCAAAGTATTCATTATTGACACTGATTACTAACCCAGATGGATTGAAGTGAGTCGATTACATGGCATCACAGCGGAGGCAGTCATTCAATCACTGAAGAGAATCTTTGTGACAGATGGCATCCTGACCATTGTAATGTCAGACAATGGTCCACAGTTTGCCAACAAATTATTCTGTAACTTTGGTTTCATGGACAATATAAGCTCGCTTAGATATCCTTAGGCGAATGGAGAAGCAGAAAGAGGAGTCTGAACAATCAAGTAATTAATGAGAAGATGCTTAGCCCTTCTTAGTTACTGAACCTCACGTCTGCAGAACAGGTTCTCACTGGCAGAGTTGTTAATACGAAGATGACTAAAAGCAATTTCCAACTATGCAACAGAAACCACAACCTGATATTACCTGAGGTGATTATTGGGGAGTTAAAAAGTGTGAGGAGCAACTGAGAATAGAACAGCCTTGTAGCTTCAACTTCAGACACAGAGCATGAGATTTAAAACAAAAAACCCGACAGCCCAGAGAGAGAGAGTATGGATACAAGAAGGAAAGAAACAGAATGAGCTCCACAGCCGAGGACCAGGGAAATAGAAAGAGAAACCAAAGTGCTTTTATATCATTTGAAAAGAAGCCAATGGAAACTTGGACTTACTATTCAGATCCGGCTGAAGATGAGGAACACGAAACGAAACCAAGCTCTACCACACCCAGGAGAAAGACTCTCCTCGGTGTTGAATGAAGTTCTCAACCTCAGAGGGAGACCAGCGATCAGGAAGATTGGTCAAGGCACCACAGAGACTAATCCTGTGAAGTTTGACACTTTGCAGGGAGATATAGGAGAACGCATAGATTTGAGAGAGAAAGAATTGGGGTGTGATGTAGAGTAAATGCTTAACATCAGAAGCACTTGATGCTTGAAGTACCAACGATGCAATGTCACAAAATGAAGTAACAGATGTAGAGAGAGGAGAAATACCGCCTTGTGTCGGGTTACTGACATATACATAGAGTTGTGAAATAAATAACCATGCTTTTTTACAAATTACAGTCTAAAGTAGCTTTCTGGAAGATATAATCAAATCTTAAAGAACCCTATCTAGACCCCAAAGTCCAGACGAAACACTACCTTCATTAACATTTTTCTCAAATAGCCTTCCCTGTGTTCCAATGACAATTCACAAACTCTCCAGCCATTTTGGCCCTATGAATGCCTGATGATGCAAAAGTCATGATTGTTAATAACTACCTTGCAAGGCATTTTTTAATTTTGTTGAAACACAAATCCCAATGATCTGTCTGTGTAATTATCTAATTTCATATTTTGTAAGCAAATCTCCACTTGTGATGACAAATAAATAACATGAAGACACAATTTTTCTATCTTTTATGTCTACAGTTTGTTTCGAGTAGATAGCAATAATTTTTCTTGTGTCATTTCTCTGTCCTCGTGTGTTTTTATTTTCGCCCAAGCACGTCAATATTTCTCAACATCTCTTTCTGTTTGAAACCAGATGCACAGGAATAGTGGCAAATGCACAAAAAGAATTCTGAAAGTGTGACAGGCCTGCTCTTCCTCACATATGCTGTTGATCCTCTTTTGCTAGTGATGTGGATACTTAAATTCAATAGTTCACATAATAACTTGCTTGGTTCTAGCACATGGAGACACACATCTGCCAAATATCCATTAGATAATGTGCTTCAATTGCAGAAAAGTGGAATTCACCATGCTCAGATGCAATTAACTTTTTTATCAGCTTTCAACCACACAAGATAGTAGAAGATGTCAGTTAAATATACCGTGTCATTGGCAATGTAGTTATGGGAGTTAGTAACTATTTCTATCTCAACCTCCCAAATGGATAAGTGTGTTAAGGGAAACTGAACAGTCTTACGACCCTGTTAGGGACTCTTGTTTTTTAAAGAGAAATCTGATCACAAAACAATCATAAGAACATAAGAACATAAGAAATATGAGCAGGAGTAGGCCACCTAGCCCCTTGAGCCTGCCCTGCCATTCAACAAGATCATGGCTGATCTGAAGCGAATCAGTTCCACTTACGCGCCTGCTCCTCATATCCCTTCATTCCCTTATCGATCAGAAATCTATCTACCCGTGATTTAAACATATTCAATCAGGTAGCCTCCACCACTTCAATGGGCAGAGAATTCCAGAGATTCACTACCCTCTGAGAGAAGAAGTTCCCCCTCAACCCTGTTCTGAACCAGCCCCCACTTAGTTTGAAGCTGTGCCCTCTAGTTTTGGTTTCCCTTCTAAGTGGAAAGAATCTCTCTACCTCTACCCTATCCAGCCCCTTCATTATCCTATGTCTCTATAAGATCACCCCTCAGCCTTCTAAACTCCAACGAGTACAGACCCAATCTGTTCAATCTCTCCTCATAAGCTACACCCCTCATCTCCGGTATCAACCTGGTGAACCTTCTCTGCACTCCCTCCAAGGCCAATATATCCTTTCGCAAATAAGGGGACCAAAACTGCACACAGTACTCCAGTTGCGGCCTCACCAATGCTTTGTATAGTTGCAGCAAGACCTCCCTGCTTTTATATTCTATCTCCCTCACGATAAAGGCCAACATTCCATTCGCCTTCTTGATTACCTGCTGCACCTGCAGACTGAGTTTTTGCGATTCGTGCACAAGGACCCCCAGGTCCCTCTGCACAGTAGCATGATGTAATTTTTCTCCATTTAAATAATATTCCAATTTACTATTATTTCTTCCAAAGTGGATAACCTCACATTTGCCAACATTATATTCCATCTGCCAGATCCTCGCCCACTCACAGCCTATCCAAATCTCTCTGCAGACTTTCCACGTCCTCCACGCAATTCGCTTTCCCACTCATCTTCGTGTCATCAGCAAACTTTGATACCCTACACTCAGTCCCCTCCTCTAGATCATCTATGTAAATGGTAAACAGTTGAGGCCCCAGCACCGATCCCTGCGGCACGCCACTGGTCACCAACTGCCAATCAGAAAAGCACCCATTTATTCCAACTCTCTGCTTCCTGTTAGATAGCCAATCCCCAATCCACGCCAACACCTTACCCCCAACTCCGTGTACCCCAATCTTCTGCAGTAACCTTTTGTGAGGCACCTTATCGAATGCCTTCTGGAAATCTAAAAACACCACATCCGCCGGTTCTCCTCTGTCAACCACACTAGTCACAACTTCATAAAAATCCAGTAAATTCGTCAAACACGACTTTCCCTTCATGAATCCATGCTGCGTTTGCTTGATCAAACCATTCTTATCCAGGTGCTCTGCTATTTCCTCTTTAATGATGGACTCCAGCATCTTCCCAACTATGGACATTAAGCTAACCGGCCTGTAGTTACCCGCCTTTTGCCTACTTCCTTTTTTAAACAGCGGCATAACAGTAGCTGTTTTCCAATCAGCCGGCACTACCCCAGATTCCAGCGAATTTTGATAAATAACGACCAACGCATCTGCTATTACCTCAGCCATTTCTTTCAGTACCCTGGGATGCAATCCATCTGGGCCCAGGGACTTGTCTCCCTTCAGTCCCATTAGTCTACCAAGCACTACCTCTTTAGTAACAGTAATTGTATTAAGGACCTCACCTCCCACTAACTCTCGATCTCTAATATTCGGTAAACTATTTGTGTCTTCCACCGTGAATCAAACAACAGAAGACTCAAGATTTCACATTTTGAAACAAAAGCAAATGTTACCTCATGGTTGAAGAATTAAACGAATCTAGCACTATTAAATAAATAGTACAGTTTATAATTACCTTTTTTTTGTTCATTTGTGGGACATGGGCATCGCTGGCTGGCCAGCATTTATTGCCCATCCCTAATTGTCCTTAAGAACATGGTGGTGAGCTGCCTTCTTGAAACACTGAAGTCCACGTGTAGTGGGTTGACCCACAATGCCGTTAGGGAGCAAATTCCAGGATTTTGACCGAGGGACTGTGAAGTAACAGCGATATATTTCCAAGTCAGGATGGCGAGTGGCTTGGGTAGGGGATGGGGTGGGGGACGGGGGGGCGGGGGGGGAGACTTGCAGGTGGTGGTGTTCTCATGTATCTGCCGTCCTTGTCCTTCTAGACGGAAGTGGTTGTGGGTTTGGAAAGTGCTGTCTAAGGACCTTTGATGAATTGCTGCAATGCATCTTGTAGATAGTACACACTGCAGCTACTCAGCGTTGGTGATGGAGGGAATGGATGTTTGTGGATATGGTGCCAATAAAGCGAGCTTCTTTGTCCTGGATGGTGTCAAGCTTCTTTAATGTTGTTGGAGCAGCACAACAGGCAAGTGGGGAGTATTCCATCACACTCCTGACTTGCGCTTTGTAGTGGACAGGCTTTGGGGAGTCAGGAGGTGAGTTACTTGCTGCAGTATTCCTAGCCTCTGACCTGCTTTTGTTAATGTGGCGAGTCCAGTTGAGTTTCTGGTCAATGGTAACCCCAAGAATGTTGACAGTGCGGGATTCAGTGATAGTTACACCACTGAATGTCAAGGGACATTGGTTAGAGTGTCACTTATTGGTGATGGTCATTGCCTGGTATTTGTGTGGTGCGAATGTTACCTGCCACGTGTCAGCCCAAGCCTGGATTTTATCCAGATCTTGTTGCGGATCTTCATGCTATGAATTCTGTTCTACTTTTTAATTCCCCTCCCACCCGAAGAATTACCTCATGCAGTACAAAAATGAGCCGAAGCGACCTAGGAGTCAATTTAATCTGTCCTCACTGTTCCAGTCATTCTCCAAGTATAATATTTCATAAAGATCTTTTCATTAGTTTTTGGTTAAACTGGCCTCCAAATTCTTCTCAACTCAAACTTAAGCTTTGCTGAATTTTTGTTTAGGAATTTAATTATCAGGAACACCACCACCTGTTCCTAATGGCCTTCCGCCCCACCTCAGCTTCTGCACAGTTGCTGGCACCACAGTCAATTCCTAGCTCCTGGCAGGTACTTTCTATCTGTCTGTTCCAAGTTGATAACTTCCAAACTCATGGTAAACACCTTCTGCCGCAAAGGTTTGCGAGGACCACTGCAAGATTCCTCCTGTAGCTTCAAACTAGGCAAATCCCCCAGCTTCTATTTCCCTCATGAGTTCCAAACTGAGCTTGAGCCTCACCCGCATTTTATGCAGCGAATGATGAACTTAGTAATTTCTCTGCGTAAGATGCAGACCTGATTAACATTTCTTTCCTCTTGCTCGCCTAACTCTGTGACCTGCAGTCTACAGTCAACCAAAAACGCAGCTACCTGCTGTGAGAGACACCCAGCTTAATTAAACAAAGGAACCGTTTAACCCACAGCCCATCTCCATGACAATGTGAGTGCTTTGAGATGACCTCAAAATCAATTATTCAAAGGTTAAATCAATTATTTGATTTTCAACACAATTCTTTCATTCTATTACCTGTATGGATAACTTCTATCTTAAATGAAGTTTGATGACTCTCATTCCCAGAATTTTTAGCTTTCAACTTATTCTATGGTACAACAGATACCCTGGATCCATCAAGAGGTCCAGAAATGGGTCATTCACCATTCAGTGTTTACATTCCTAACTCTGGCTGTGAAGAAAAATATCAGTTAGCTGCAATGGACTCCAAGCTTGCTGAATTGCACTTACGTCAGAGTTTAGTCAGATGCTCCATTTATCTACAGTCAAAACTTTAATTTCTCACACTATAAGTTATATTCCAAAACATCTTTGCAACAGTGGTAAAATGTGGGGGAGATAAAAAAAGAAAAAACTGAAAACATGAATAAATTTAATTAATATTTCCTTTGTTTTCAGTGCAAATCATTTGTCGCTATTACAATTATATGTCAATAAAAACCTTAAATTCGGAGACTTGTCTGCACCTGGGGCATGTGAAGGAAAATTATACTCCTCCACATTGCATCAATTGTAAATTTTTAACATTTTACTGCAATGTAATTTAGGATTTTATGCAAATACCTTCCCTTCTAACAACTTAGTAACGGTCCAGTAAGCAACTCTTGTCCCCTGCAATCCAAATGTTTACGCTTCTTGCACTCTATTAATTTTGGTGGCACTTTTGAGTCTGGATCAGATTGCTGCAGGTTGGGCTCCCAAACCAGGACTCAAGTGTATGTTCTAAGCTAACAATGTCAGATGTGCCGTTCTTTGGATGCAGTACTAAATCTGACTGTTCACATAAGAAGAATAGAGTATTAGGGCAGGACTTTTCCGGCCACGCTCACCCCAAAATGGGAAAATCCCCCCCGTGAAGTCAATGGACATGTCCATGGTCCTGTCCTGCTCCCATGGTGGGTGGAGGGGAAAATTCCGCCCTTAGAGTTTTACAGCATAAAAAGAGGGCCCTTCAACCCATCGGCCTGGATTTTACCGGCACGACTGCCCCAAAATCGGGGTGGGCGAGGCTCGCAGAATGGCATTCCCCAATGGCCTCGAGCATGATCTTACGAACCTCGGGTTGCCGTGCCGGTAAAATCAGAGCCATCATGTCTGCACCGGCCATCAAGCCCTGAATATTAAAGATAGAAAAGCATGATTCAAGGAATTCCCCAGAATCCTGGCCAATGTTTTTTCCCTTGGAGTTTAGAAGAACGATAGTCGATCTTACTGAAATATAGAAGGTTTTGAGGGGGCTTGACAGGGCAGGTGATGAGGTGGTGTTTCCCTTCATGGGGGAATCAAGAACCAGGAGGCATAGTTTCAGAATAAGGGGTTGTCCATTTAAAGTAAGGTGAGGACGGATTTCTTTTCTCAGAGGATCATGAAACACTGAAATTCTCTGCCCCAGGGACCATATTCAAAGTTAACAATTGACTGATTTTGGGACTACAAAGGCATGGATTATGGGAACAGGAAGCAACATGGAGCTGAAGCCAAGATCAGATAAACCATGATCTTATAGAATGGTGGGGTGGGCTCGGGGAGGAATGGCCAACTTCGGCTCCTATTTCTCATGTTCTTAAATACTTATAATACTGTTTTGCCTCTTCCAGGATATCATGTGGCTTTGGAGAATGAGAGGAAGGGAACGTATCTAGTCACGATGCTTCAGTCACTGCAGTATTTATTTATTCATTTGTGGGACATGGGCGTTGCTGGCTGGCCAGCATTTATTGCCCATCCCTAGTTGCCCTTGAACTGAAGTCCAAAGATGTGCGGGTTAGGTTGATTGGCCAGGTTAAAATTGCCCCTGAGATGCGTAGGTTAGAGGGATTAGCGGGTAAATATGTGGGGGTAGGGCCTGGGTGGGATTGTGGTCGGTGCAGACTCGATGGGCCGAATGGCCTCCTTCTGCACTGCAGGGTTTCTATGATTCTATGATTCTATGAAACAATTGCTAGGCCATTTCAGAGGGCATTTGAGAGTCGCCACATTGCTGTAGCTCTGGAGTCACATGTAGGCCAGACCGAGTAACTGCAAATTTACAGCGTGGGACAGGCTTGTTGGACCAACTGATCATTTAAGCCTGCCTCTCAATTTCATGTTTGAAAGTACCAAAAAATAAGTTGACAATTAGCTATTAACATCTTTGCTGTTTTTTCAATGTTGTTGAAACAGTTTGACTGCTGTGTTTTCCGACATAATGAGTCACTGCACTTCAGTAAAGTAATTTGCTGTCTGAAGTGTGTTGAGGTGTTTTAATAACATGGCAAACGCACAATATAAAATTAAAAATTTACCTAAGAACTTAACCTAGGCTCAAGAATCTGCTATTGGATTTACTATTGTGCTACATACCAAATTAAAAATATTACCACAGTGAGGTATAATAATATAGCAATTAAAGATCCAATTTTTCAACAAAAATAATGGTGCGGTGATCAGTGCTCACTCTGGATAAGTTTTTAAGTTTATTAGTGTCACAAGTAGGCTTACATTAACACTGCAATGAAGTTACTGTGAAAATCCCCTAGTCGCCATACTCCGGCATCTGTTCAGGTACACTGAAGGAGAATTTAGCAAGGCCAATGCATCTAACCAGCACGTCTTTCGGACTGTGGGAGAAAACTGTAGCACCCAGAGGAAACCCACGGAGACAGATGCAAGAATTTGCAGACTCCGAACAGACAGTGACCCAAGCCAGGAATCGAACCCAGGTCCCTGGCACTGTGAGGCAGCAGTGCTAACCACTGTGCCACCGTGCCACCCAATAAGGAGTAAATCAGACAGCAACTTGTGGGGAAACTACATGTGTACACTTAAACCATGGAAATTAGAAGTGTGCTGTCTGGGTTGCCCTGTCCCTCCAGAAGCTAAGACAAATAAAGAACAAAGAACAGTACAGCACAGGAAACAGGCCCTTCGGCCCTCCAAGCCTGTGCCGCTCCTTGGTCCAACGAGACCAATCGTTTGTATCCCTCCATTCCCAGGCTGCTCATGTGACTATCCAGGTAAGTCTTAAACGATGTCAGCGTGCCTGCCTCCACCACCCTACTTGGCAGCGCATTCCAGGCCCCCACCACCCTCTGTGTAAAAAACGTCCCTCTGATATCTGAGTTATACTTCGCCCCTCTCAGCTTGAGCCCGTGACCCCTCGTGATCGTCACCTCCGACCTGGGAAAAAGCTTCCCACTGTTCACCCTATCTATACCCTTCATAATCTTGTACACCTCTATTAGATCTCCCCTCATTCTCCGGCTTTCCAAGGAGAACAACCCCAGTCTACCCAATCTCTCCTCATATCTAAGACCCTCCATACCAGGCAACATCCTGGTAAACCTTCTCTGCACTCTCTCTAACGCCTCCACGTCCTTCTGGTAGTGCGGCGACCAGAACTGGATGCAGTACTCCAAATGTGGTCTAACCAGCGTTCTATACAGCTGCATCATCAGACTCCAGCTTTTATACTCTATACCCCGTCCTATAAAGGCAAGCATACCATATGCCTTCTTCACCACCTTCTCCACCTGTGTTGCCACCTTCAAGGATTTGTGGACTTGCACACCTAGGTCCCTCTGTGTTTCTATACTCCTGATGACTCTGCCATTTATTGTATAACTCCTCCCTACATTATTTCTTCCAAAATGCATCACTTCGCATTTATCCGGATTAAACTCCATCTGCCACCTCTCCGCCCAATTTTCCAGCCTATTTATATCCTGCTGTATTGCCCGACAATGCTCTTCGCTATCCGCAAGTCCAGCCATCTTCGTGTCATCCGCAAACTTGCTGATTACACCAGTTACACCTTCTTCCAAATCATTTATATATATCACAAATAGCAGAGGTCCCAGTACAGAGCCCTGCGGAACACCACTGGTCACAGACCTCCAGCCGGAAAAAGACCCTTCGACCACTACCCTCTGTCTCCTATGGCCAAGCCAGTTCTCCACCCATCTAGCCACTTCTCCTTGTATCCCATGAGCCTTAACCTTCTTAACCAACCTGCCATGTGGGACTTTGTCAAATGCCTTACTGAAATCCATATAGACGACATCCACGGCCCTTCCTTCATCAACCGTTTTTGTCACTTCCTCAAAAAACTCCACCAAATTTGTAAGGCACGACCTCCCTCTTACAAAACTATGCTGTCTGTCACTAATGAGATTGTTCCGTTCTAAATGCACATACATCCTGTCTCTAAGAATCCTCTCCAACAACTTCCCTACCACGGACGTCAAGCTCACCGGCCTATAATTTCCTGGGTTATCCCTGCTACCCTTCTTAAACAACGGGACCACATTCGCTATCCTCCAATCCTCAGGGACCTCACCCGTGTCCAAAGAAGCGACAAAGATTTCCGTCAGAGGCCCAGCAATTTCATCTCTCGTCTCCCTGAGCAGTCGAGGATAGATGCCATCAGGCCCTGGGGCTTTGTCAGTTTTAATGTTCCCTAAAAAAACCTAACACTTCCTCTCTTGTAATGGAGATTTTCTCTAACGGGTCAACACCTCCCTCCGAGACACTCCTGGTTAACACGCCCCTCTCCTTCGTGAATACCGATGCAAAGTATTCATTTAGGATCTCCCCTATTCCCTTGGGTTCTAAGCATAATACCCCTCCTTTGTCCCTGAGAGGTCCGATTTTCTCCCTGACAACTCTTTTGTTCCTAACGTATGAATAGAATGCCTTAGGATTCTCCTTAATCCTGCCTGCCAAGAACACCTCGTGACCTCTTTTTGCCCTTCTAACTCCCCGTTTGAGTTCTTTCCTACTCTCTCTGTATTCCTCCAGAGCTCCATCTGTTTTCAGTTGCCTGGACTTAACGTACACCTCCCTTTTCATTTTAATCAGATCCTCAATTTCCCTGGTTATCCAAATGTAGCAAAGAGACTCAGCATTCAAGAAATGGACAAACAGGAAGTTGAGAGTTCATGTGACAGTTATCCATTAAACAAACCAGTAACAGTTGGGGCTTGTCCATTTCAATACAACTAAAATTTCAGTGCTGCGATAAGTCTTAATTACTACTAAATGGATGCACTGAAAATTAACTTTACAAAAGTAAAGTCTCTTTACTTCAGATTTTAGTAATTATTAGAGATTTAAAATGATGTTTTTCGAAATCGTTTTTCTTCTCTTTTTCCCCTCTCTCTCTCAATCCCATTTATCGCTCCCTCTCTACTTCACTTTCTGCATCTTATTCAACTTAGACACTTCCCAGCCTCCACTCTGCAGCCTGGTTTGTGGCCTGGAGGTGAATGAATACCGTGCAGTTGAGGGAGCAAGGGCTGTCCTTTTGAGGCTGGGAAATCCAAAAGAGCAAGTTTGCTAAATTTTTGGCAGCTTTAACAGCGGGGCTTGTTTACTTTTTTCCCCTGTTAGTTTCTGCCCATAGCCAATCATATTAGGATGTGCTAGTGTAGCAGGTGAATTCAAAGGAGGAATGGTTCCAGTGGTGATTGGGGGAGGCGGGGGGGGGGGGGGGGGGGGGGGTGGTGGTGGAGGTGGAGTAGGGACTGGATCTGGAGGTCACGCATGCTGAAAGGGCACTTTACCTTCTACCTTTCTTGCCTCCTTGCATTGGAGCATTCCCCAGGTCTGAGAAACTCAACTGACAGAGGTTCAAATAGGATCAGTGTAAAAATGACGAGTTGTAGTCTTATTTAAAGACTTAAATGAGTAACCCCCATCCCATGTGCAGATTGCAGCCCAGCCCTCTTCCTGCCAGTAAAGTTCCTGCTGTTAAGTTCACGAGAGATCAGGTTCCTGTAACAGAATTTTTGCCTTGGACACAACCCCAACTAACCCATTTTTCAGAGTTAAGATTCAGTCCTGCCTGTCTGATAGGATCCTTCTGTCTGATTGGCTAACGATACACATTTGCATGCCTTGTTCACATAGGTCTCAGAGTCCCTGGAATGGAACCTGTGCTGAAATGTCTTTCTAATCGCAGCAAGTTCCATTGCAAAACCACATGGCCAGTCTTTGAGCCGGTGCAAGTGTAATGAACGGCTGGCATGGCATATGGCAACCATGAGGAAACAAGAAAAATTGTTCAGTGCTCAAAGTACATACGACTTGTACATTCATTCAGGACGTATTAAGAATTAACACCTTGTGAGAAACGTTTCAAATTACCTACGACGGTTTCTGATACACATCCAACAAAGTTCCATTAATGACCACCACACTGAACCTGTTGCACCTTCTCACATTACTTGAACACTCAGATATGACACATGGGCTGGAAATTCTGCCTTTCAGTCTGAACAAGCAACAGATTTTAGGAGAAATCAGGATTCACAATAGACAAACTGTATCCAAACATGATGATCAGCTGCATGGCCATCATACAAAGATATTTATAATGAGAGAAAATAGATTGTCCACAAAGAAACATTGCATCTAATTAAATCAAGGAACCAAAGCACTTTGGTCAATTAAGTAAATAAAAGCACCAATTAAAACATTTTAAATACTGCTGCCCCACTCATCAAGACTAGAAATTCAGTAGATGTTTCCATAAGAAATGTATCCATCCAATCGACAATTCGCATTAAAGCGTTCAATAATGGGTACAATAGTTCTATCTCCCATCTCCTTTATCATCACTTTATTATATCAGTTGGCTATAACTTTTGAACTCCCCAGAATTGGATTGGGGTGCCTCAAAGGAGTGCTGTGCTGAGAAACCCCTCTCGGAACTTCACAGGTAAGGGTTTGCATGGCAATTGCCCAGAAGTGCAAACTTCCTCTGGGCAATTGCCCTGCCCTGGGAACTACCCAAAAATGTGATTCAATTCACAAATTTGGGTTGTTCCAACAGGGTTAAACCAATAGTTACTCAGAGAAAGTTAGAAGAGCTAAAACCTCTTTTAGCGTCTGGGTAATTGTTGTAAAATCCCAGAACGATCGCCTCCCCCCACCAACCTCACCCTCATAGGACCCCTCCCAACACCCTAACTAACCACTCTCCCATGGTAATCCCCCAACCCCCCCCAAACTCCCCGTGGGATTCCTCCCACAACCCTAACCATCCCCCAGAAACTTGACTGTCACCCCACCCCCGCCCAAGACCTCCTTCCCACAGGCCCAACCCAACCTGACCTCGCCACCACCTCAACCTGATCCCCACTGATCTGACCGACCATACTACCCAATCTGACCCCTATCCCATTGGCCAGCCTGACCCGAGACCTCCATTCCACTCCAGACCTCCCATATCTCCCCCTCCCCCCACCACTCTCCCCAAATCCTATCCACTTATTTCAGACACTTACTTCCTCCATGTGCCTGTCAAGGATCTTCATATTTGAATGGAACCTTTAGCTAGTTGCATTACGGCAGCTGGTGTTGTAGGAGAGGGGGAAGTGTCCTCCATCACGGTCAGAAAGGACTGTAACTCTAGGCCTCAAGGACATGCAATGCTAGGCCTCAAGGGCCTGCTGCCCTGTCTGGATCCTGCTGATCCAGAGTCGGAATGTGGGGATAGACATGCTCAGAAGAAAATTGATATGAGTCACTAGACACGGAGTGGCAATCCAACTCTGACAGCCACTCCGAGGAAGTTACATCCGAATATGTATCTCATACTAAATCTATCAGAGTTCATATTAGTCACCACAATACAAATAACATGAGAGAAAAACTCAAGTAGTCTCTGTCTGCTCTCTTCACAGGCAATGATGTCTGAGTCAGGAGCGCCATTCCCCATGGTCTGTGCCCACCCTTGTATTGAGATCCCCCAATAGGTGTGACGCTAGTGAATTTAAGAATTTTTAAAAAATCATGTTCTCTGCAGTTGTAAGCAGTCATTGTTGCCAAGCCGTCTGCTCGAAGTCGTTTTATTGCTGCTTCAATGGCTTAAATGGTGTTTGGTTATTTTTAATCTGGGCCTAATGCATTGACTTAGAATTTATGACTGGTTGGCAGATCATGTGTTTTGGACAGTTCCTTTTTCATAGTGAATTCAAGTTTTCACTTTTAGTTTGGCTGCTGACTGCTGTTTTAGTTAGAAGGTGTTTGGATGTCAGATTGAAGAGCACTGTTTTTTTCTCTCTCCCTGGGATTGTAAATTCTGCTGGCTAGCAGGAGTGAATTCTCCTGGCCTTGCTGGAGTGAAAATTCTGTTGTCAGTGGTTTTGCTAGCTAGTACCTAGAGTCTCTCTCTCTCCCTGGTGTTTTGGGAAGGTGTTCTGACTTCAAGCTTGTCTGTGTATCAAGAGAACTACAGCATCCAACCAAAGGACTAAGTTCCAGCATCATGTAGGTATTCGTATTTTCTATGCTAAACCTGTGGCAAGGGTTTTGTTTATGGGAATTGTTTGGTTAGAACGGTATTTAGCTGTTAAGGTTTACACAATATCATGGTTGTTTGTTTTAATTGTTTGTAATTGGTAAAAGTTATTGCTAATTTTCTTTCCACACATGGTAACTGTATTCTTAAATAAACTTTGTTTGATAAAAGCTCCTTAGTGGGTCAGTTGAATTATACCTGAAGTGAAACATCTCATGCTTACCCTAGGCAAATTCAAATTGCAAAACCTACGATCCAGGTGGACTTCATAAAACACTTTGGAGTTTCTGACCTGAATAACATTGGTAAAGGTGCTCTAACTTAAAGATTATTTTAATTGCAGTGCAAAGCTCCTCATAGAACTGATCTTTCGCTTCTGTAATGGAGCATAGCATTGGAGCATAGATACCGATGAAGTTAACTGGCTGTGTTTGAGGAAAAACACATTCTGAAACATTTGTGAGCAGTTCTAACATAGAAACTTATGAATTAGGTGCAGGAGTAGGTCACTAGATCCCTTGAACCTGCTCCACCATTCAGTAAGATTATGGCATCATAATTTATCAACTGCACTCTCCTGCCTACCCCTAATAACCTTTAACCCCTTTGCTTATTACGAATCAATCTACTTCTGCCTTAAAGATATTCGAAGACTTGGCTTCGACCACCTTTTGAGAAAGGGAATTTCAAAATCTCACAACCATTGGAAAATTATTTTTCTTCACCTCTGTCTTAAATGGGTGACCCATTTCAATCAAGTTGCCTCTTACTCTTCTAAACTCCAGTGGATTTGAGCCTAACCTGTCTACCTTTTCCTCATAAGACAACCCAACCATTCTAGGTGGTAATCTAAACCTTCTCTAAACTGCTTGCAATGCATTTACAGCTTTCCTTAAATAAAGAGGCCAGAACTGTACATAGTACTCCAGACGTGGTCCTGCGTAACTGAAGCAAAAATCTCCCTACTCTTGTTTTAGATTCTCCTCACAATAAACAATAACATTCAATTAGCTTTCCTAATTACTTGCTGCACCTGGACATGTTTTGCGATATATGCACAAGGACACCCAGATTCCTCTGCATCTCAGAGCTTTGCAATCTCATACCATTTAGATAACATTCTTCTTTTTTATTTGTCCCACGTTATATTCCATTTGCCAGATCTTTGCCCACTCACCTAATTTATCTATATCCTTTTGTAGATTCCTTATGTCTTTGTCACAACTTACTTTCCTGCCTATCTTTGTGTCATCAGCTCATTTTGCAACCATACGTTCAGTCCCTTCATTCAAATCATTTATATAAACTTTAAACAGTCAGGCCCCAGCAAAGATTCCTGTGGAATATCACTCATTTCATCCTGCCAACCAGAAAGTGACCCATTTATGCCTACTCTCAGTTTTCAGTTAGCTAGCCAATCTTCGATCCATCTAATATGTTACACCCTACACTAAAAGCTTTTAATTTCTGCAATAACCTTTGATGAGGCAGCTTATCAAATACCTTCTGGAAATCTAAGTACAGTACATCCACTGGTTCCCTTTAATCCACAACACCTGTTAACTCTTAAAAGAACTCCAACAAATTGATTAAACGTGATTTCCCTTTCACAAAACCACATTGACTGCCTGATTACCTTGAACATTTCCAGGTGCCCTGCTATAACATCTGTCATAATAGCTTCTAACATTTTCCCTATGACAGATGTTAAGCTAACTGGCCTATAGTGTCCTGCAATCTCCCTCCCATTTTGAATGAAGGGGTTACATTTGCTATTTTCCAATCTAATGGAACCCTTCCTGAATCTAGTGAATTTTGGAAAATTAAAACCGATACAATCTTATGAGCCTCTTCCTTTAAAACCCAAGAAGGAAATCCATCAGGACCTCGGGACTTATCAAACTGCAGTTCCAACAATTTCCTCAGTATGACATGCTTGGTGATTTTAACTTTTTTGAGTTTGTGATGACACTGTGCCGTTAAGAAATATATTTTTATCATGCTTCCTGTAAGGGGTATGGTTAAAATTCAGCTCAGTTTCGCAGGGTGCCAATTTGTCCAGGAAAACCTTTAAATTAGTAGCTGGGAGAACAAGAGAAATACTCGTTTTAGACATGGACTATTTCTTTAAGCAGAGCTAATGCATTTATATTTATGCTGGGGTTTCAGAGTAAAGTTTTGATGAGGTTGATTGATAGGGACAGGGTCTTAATTGGAGGAGCTAAACTTGCGGGAACAGACCAGTTTCATTTTCAAATACAAGCAGTTACTGCCTGGGCTGTCTGAAGAAAGTGACTGTCTCTCTCTCTCTACAAGTTTTCTGAAAGCTCCAAAGCCTGATAACCCACGTTATTTGCTAACTAATTTTACAGGGAGATTTAAGTCTATAAGAGAAATACTGCTTGATTAGAACTCAGTGAGAGGTTAGCAGTTAAGATGAGGCAGAGGGATAAAAGGTGGGGGGAGTGGCATTGTTGGTCAGGGAAAATGTTACAGCGGTGCTTAGGCAGGATAGATTAGGGAGCTTGTCTACAGAGGCCTTATGGGTGGAGCTGAGAAATAGGAAAGGTATGACCACATTAATGGGGTTGTATTATAGACCACCCAATAGTCAGCGAGAATTGGAGGAGCAAATCAGCAAAGAGATAGCTGACAACTGCAAGAAACACAAAGTTGTGATAGTAGGGGATTTTAATTTTCCACATATAGATTGGGACTCACATACTGTTAAAAGTTTAGACGGGGTAGAGTTTGTAAAATGTGTTCAGGGGAATTTTCTACATCAGTATATAGAGGTGCCAACTAGAAAGAATGCGATATTGGATCTCCTATTGGGAAGTGAGTTAGGGCAGGTGATGGATGTGAGTGTGAGGGAACACTTTGGATCCAGTGACCATAATGCCATTAGTTTCAACCTGATCATGGATAAGGATAGATCTGATCCTCGGGTTGAAGTTCTGAACTGGAAAAAGGCCAAATTTGATGAAATGAGAAGGGATCTGGGAAGTGTGGATTGGCACAGGCTGTTCTCTGGTAAGGATGTAAATGGAAAGTGGGAGGCCTTCAAAGGAGAAATTTTGAGAGTGCAGAGTTTGTATGTTCCTGTCAGGATTAAAGGCAAAGTAAATAGGGATAAGGAACCTTGGTTCTCGAGGGAGATTGTAACACTGATTAAGAGGAAGAGAGAGTTGTATGAAATGTACAGGCAGCAAGGAACGGATCAGATGCTCGAGGAGTATAAAAAGTGCAAGAAGCTACTTACGAGGGAAATCAGGAGGGCTAAAAGAAGACATGAGGTTGCTTTGGCAGACAAGGCGAAGGAAAATCCAAAGAGCTTCTATAGGTACGTTAGGAGCAAAAGGATAGTGAGGGATAAAATTGGTCCTCTTGAAGATCAGAGTGGTCGGCTATGTATGGAACCGAAAGAAATGGGGGAGATATTAAATGGGTTTTTTGCATCCGCATTTACTAAGGAAACGGGCATGGAGTCTACGGAAATAGGGCAAACAGGTAGGGAGGTCATGGAACCTTTACAGATTAAAGGGGAGGAGGTGCTTGCTGTCTTGAGGCAAATCAGAGTGGATATGTCCCCAGGACCGGACAGGGTATTCCCACGGACCTTGAGGGAAGCTAGTGTTGAACTTGCAGGGGCCCTGGAAGACATATTTAAAATGTCAGTATTCACGGGGGAGGTGCTGGATGATTGGAGGGTGGCTCATGTTGTTCCGTTGTTTAAAAAAGGTTCCAAAAGAAATCCGGGAAATTACATGCCAGTAAGTTTGACGTCGTTGGTGGGCAAGTTATTGGAAGGTGTGATAAGGGATAGGATCTACAAATATTTGGATAGACAGGGACTTATTAGGGAGAGTCAACATGGCTTTGTGCGTGGTAGGTCATGTTTGACCAATCTATTAGAGTTTTTCGAGGAGGTTACCAGGAAACCGGATGAAGGGAAGGCGGTGGATGTTGTCTACCTGGATTTCAGCAAGGCCTTTGACAAGGTCCCTCATGGGAGGTTAGTTAGGAAAGTTCAGTCGCTGGGTATACATGGGGAGGTAGTAAATTGGATTAGACACTGGCTCAATGGAAGAAGCCAGAGAGTGGTTGTGGAGGATTGCTTCTCTGAGTGGAGGCCTGTGGCTAGTGGTGTGCCGCAGGGATCGGTGTTGGTTCCATTGTTGTTTGTCATCTATATCAATGATCTGGATGATAATGTGGTAAATTGGATCAGCAAATTTGCTGATGATACAAAGATTGGAGGTGTAGTGGACAGTGAGGAAAGTTTTCAAAGCTTGCAGAGAGATTTGGACCAACTAGAAAAATGGGCTGAAAAATGGCAAATGGAATTTAACGCAGACAAGTGTGAGATATTGCACTTTGGAAGGACAAACCAAAGTAGAACGTATAGGGTAAATGGTAGGACTCTGAAGAGTGCAGTTGAACAGAGGGATCTGGGAATACAGGTACAGAGTTCCCTAAAAGTGACGTCACAGGTGGATAGGGTCGTAAAGAGTGCCTTTGGTACATTGGCCTTTATAAATCGGAGTATCGAGTATAAAAGTTGGAGTGTTATGGTAAGGTTACGTTAAGGTTATGTAAGGCATTGGTGAGGCCGAATTTAGAGTATTGTGGACAGTTTTGGTCACCTAGTTACAGGAAGGATGTAAATAAGGTTGAAAGAGTGCAGAGAAAGTTCACAGGGATGTTGCCGGGACTTGAGAAGCTGAGTTACAGAGAGAGATTGAATAGGTTGGGACTTTATTCCCTGAAGTGTAGAAGAATGAGGGGAGATTTGATAGAGGTGTATAAGATTTTGATGGGTATAGGTAGAGTGAATGCAAGCAGGCTTTTTCCACTGAGGCTAGGGGAGAAAAAAACCAGAGGGCATGGGTTAAGGGTGAAAGGAGAAAAGTTTAAAGGGAATATTAAGGGGGGCTTCTTCACGCAGAGTGGTGGGAGTGTGGAATGAGCTGCCGGATAAAGTGGTAAAAACTTGGAGGAGAGGGGTGTGGAGGGATATGGTCCAAGTGCAGGTCAGTGGGACTAGGCATAAAATGGTTCGGCACAGACAAGAAGGGCCTAAAGGCCTGTATCTGAGCTGTAATTTTTTATGGTTCTAATTGTAAGAATTGGGCAGCACGGTGGCACAGTGGTTAGCTGTGCTGCCTCGCCGCACCAGGGACCCAGGTTCAATTCCGGCCTTAGGTGGCTGTGTGGAGTTTGCACATTCTCTCCGTGTCTGCATGGGTTTCCTCCGGGTGCTCCGGTTTCCTCCCACAGTCCAAAGATGTGCAGGTTAGGTTGATTGGCCATGCTAAATTGACCCTAGTGTCAGGGGAATTAGCAGGGTAAATATGTGGAGTTTTGGGAATAGGGCCTGGGTGGGATTGTGGTCGGTGCAGGCTCAATGGGCCGAATGGCCTCCTTTTGCACTGTTGGGATTCTACGGATTCTATGCATCTCGTCATGTTTAAGCATTGTTCAAATGTTAAATGTTAAGCTAATTAATTTATTATAGTTAAACTGTGTTGTTAAATAAAGTTTGTTTTGATAAAATGTGTCAGTAGAATTGCACCTAGAATGAAATGTCCTATCCTCACACTAATGCTAAAATTGAAAATAGTCTGGCTTCATAATATACCTTGGGGTTTCTGATCTGGTACCCTAACAAGTTCCTCCTTCTCTTTCATTTCCTGATTAACAACTATTTCTGGGCTGCTATTTGTATCCTCCTTAGTGAAGACCAATGCAAAATACCTGTTCAATTCAACTGCCATCTCCTTATTTTCTATTATTAACTCCCCAGACTCATTTTCTATTGAACCAATGCTCAGTTTGTTCACTCTTTTCTTTTTTTAAATATCAACAGAAAATCTTACTATCTGTCTTTACACTTGCGCTGTATTTGTCTCATACTCTAATGTTTCTCTCCTTATTCATCTTTTTGTCATTCTTTGCTTTTTTATATTCCATACATGTCCAATCTTCTGACCAGCGAGGGCATGAATCAGGTTAGCATACTTAAATCCTCATTGAAACATGCTCTGTCAGTTTTAACCTGGATTCTCCTTGCTGCCGGGATTCTCCGACTCTCAGGGGCAGTGAGAACCCGGCTTGAACCACTACTGGTTTCCAAAAATTGAAACCTGTCCTGATGGCCAGGCCAGGGGGCTTGGAGGCCATTGAAGCCCAGATGTTATGGGCCATTACAAAAGTGAAAGACCAATTCTATGAGGAGATTTGCACTGATATTAAAAGAATCCCTAAGTCAGAGCATCCTTACATCCTGGCAAATTTCAATGCAATGCAGGTTTGCACTGCCAGTGTACCACTGGCCAGGGGCAGGGCCCGAAGGAAGTCCATGAAACAGGTGGGGCCTTAGGCACTCTCACTCATTTGGGAGATGCCCAATGCCCGTGAGAGGGATGTCAGGAGAATGGTTTCACCCTGTGTGTGTGGAGTGACCCTGACATTTATTGATTGGGGGAGGGGGGGTGGAAGTTGCCTATGTCTGTGGGTAGTCGCGACTGTGAGTGAGGAGACAACTTCACCATAACTTTGAGATTGGGAAGCCCTTGAGGAGCTGGTTATGCTGGTGTCTTCAGGTCCCTATTCCAAAAATCATTCTCAATGTGGGGGAATTTAGTGAGGATCTCCCCAGGCTCCAAAAAATGTCTAAGTGTGGGTGAATTATGAACTGAACCACCCCTAACCACCCAGCAGGAATCTTACTGGTTTTCCCGCTGGGCACAACTCCACCCTATAGTTTTGGTACTATATTTAACTTTTTTTTAGATAACCACGGACAGTGGGACATCCCCAGAAATTGTTCTTTTTTGTTGGAATGTATCTATCCTGTATATTCTGAAATATCCCGAAATGTCTGCCACTGCATCTCTATCATCTATCCCTGAACCTAAATTGCCAGCGCACTTTTGATACCCCAATTCTGGCTCCAGAATTGAGAGGAACAAGGTCCTGACAGCGAAGCCCACACCTTGCTCACACAAAAATGGACAGGGATGACTTGAATTTTGCTGCTACCATGAGTTTGTGTAACTAACATTTTTTTTGGAACTGACCATGCCACAAGGCGTCCTGGAGATATCCAAGATCAGGGCATTGCATCAGATGGATCTGGTCAAAATACGGCAACCTTCACCATGGATGGGGCAAGGCGACAGGTCCTAAATCCATCCCACTTAGATGGTTAGCACAATGGGTACTTGTACATATGTTACTGTTGTCACTGTTAGGGTTAGGGTTGGGGTGTTCTACCTGTTGGTATTGTTCTGTGGTACACTCCGGTTGGCTCTGCCTACCTGTAGGAGTATAAAGGTCACTGCACTGCCGGGTGACCCTTTAGTCTGGGATTGTATTGTTATATAGTATGCTCCATTCTTGTTACTAATAAAAGCCTTTATTTCCCGGGTACGATCCAGCCTCCCGAGTGATTTAATCGCGCATCAGGCAGATGGTGGAATTTGAATTCAAAAGTAAATATCTGGAATAAGAATCTATTGACCATGAAACCAGCATTGCTTGTTGGAAAGCTCATCTGGTTCACTAATGTCCTTTAGGGAAGGAAATCTGCCATCCTTACCTGGTCTGGCCTACATGTGACTCCAGAGCCACAGCAATGTGGTTAACTCATTTGCCCTTAGGCAACTTGGGATGGGCAATAAATGCTGGCCAGCCAGCGTCACCAAGGTCCCACGAGTGAATAAAAAAGCTGCTGATGCTATTCCGTCCGAGCTCATCATGCACGGGAAACCAGTCATTCCAAGACTGCACAAAAGTCTTGGACTCTGCTGGAAGAGAGAGTTGGTGCCCTAGAATATATGATGCAAAGACCTCATACAAGAACAAGGGTGACCGTGGTGATTGCTACAACTATTGATGTCTTTCTCTGTATCTAAGAAAAGCATTTGCCTGTGTTGCCCTTGTCAAACTGCAGATATTGGCTAAATACATTTACCCCGAACCTCATTGTGGTATCTAAACTGGAAAATCTACAATCGACATAATCTTCTAGGTCTGGCAGCTGTAAGAGAAATGTAATGAACAATGGAGCCAACCATATATGGTCTTCTTGGATCTCAGTAAAGCATTGAACCATGTGAGCAGAGGTGGCCAATTTGCTGAGAAAATTAACAGCCTGCCAAAGTTGCTCAATGTCACGTCCTTCCATGGCAACATGAGGGATGAGGACAGCTCTGATGGAGCAACATCAGAACCCTGTGGGAGCTGCAGTGGATCAAACAGGGTTGGATTCTGGAACCAATACTCTGGATATTCTCTTTGCTGCAGCTGCCTTTGGTTCATCTACAGAGAGTAAAAACAGAAAATTCTGGAAATACTCAGCAGGACAGCAAGCGTCCGTGCAGAGAGAAAAAGATTAACATTTCAGATCAATGGCATTTAATCAGAACTGGGAAAGGTTAGAGATGTAATATGTTTTAAACAATGGGTGGTCAAAGACGAAAGGAAGATCTGTGAAAGGGTGAAAGACAGGAGAGAATGAATGACAAAAGAGTTAGTCTTCCAGGGACAAAGAGAATGGAGATGGAGCAATTCACCACCAGTTCTCCTCCAGATTTCTATTGGCTCTGCAAGACTGTCATTCAATCTCTTTTGTCTTTCACCCCATCACAGATCGGTTTAACTCCAGGGACAACCTGCTGTGTATTTCCAGCATTTTCTGTTTTTATTTCAGATTTCCATCATCTGCAGTATTCTGCTTTTTAACCTACAAAGGCTGTCTACTTACACCCCAGTGCTGACAAGAATCTATTCAGCCTTGCTCGTCTGAGGTCCAAGACAATGATGCACCAAGTCCTCACGGAGATTTGCTCTGTACTGACAATGCTGCACTACCGAGTAAAACCTCCAGCAGAAAATGGAGACTCTCTCAAGCCTGTAAAGACATTGGTTTGACCATCAGCATCAGGAAGACTAATGTCAGGTCCAGGATGTTGCCATACCGCCATCCATCAGCATTGATAATGTGACACTGGAGGTTGTTGCTAGCTTCACATATCTAGGCTATACAATTAGCAGCCAATCTGTCACTTGAAGCTGAAATTAACATACGCGTTACAGAAGCTACACAATGTCCAAGGTGAATGAGAGTGTGTGGAACAACAGCAACCTGACTGAGAACACCAAACTGTGGGTCTATAAAGCTTGTGTCCTCAAAGGATTCCTCTACAGTGCTGACAATATATGGTAGGCAAGAGAAATGGTTGAACAGTTTCCACCTTCACTATCTCAGACATATCCTTGACATCTCTTGGCAGGACAAGATGACAAATTCAGAGGTCCTGAAGAGTGCTAATTCTATCAGCATACATTCATTGCTAAAGAAATAATCCTGTGCTGGCTCAGCCACATTCCAATGACAGATGTAAGTACAAAGGCCTTCAGGACAGTGAATTTGCCATTGGATAACAACCTCCTGGGCATCTGTATCTCCACTGCAAGGACACCTGCAAGCAAAATATGATATTGACACTGAGAAATGGGACACTATCGCTGATGGCCATGACCTCTGGAGGGTGACTGTTGGAAAAGGCACTGGAAGAGGCAGACAGCAAAAAAACCTCAGTTGGCTGAGAAAAGGGTCCAGAGAGAGCAGAGGCCAGTCTATAGTGCACCTTCTCAGCTCACTGTAATCCTCTGCAGTAAAGACAGCAGAGTCTGCCATGACCAAATGGGTTCCTGAGTGACACCAACACCAGGGACTACTTAACATGGAGTTGGGTGGCACGGTAGCACAGTGGTTAGCACTGCTGCTTCACAGCTCCAGGGACCTGAGTTCGATTCCCGGCTTGAGTCACTGTCTGTGTGGAGTTTGCACATTCTCCTTGTGTCTGCGTGGGTTTCCTCCGGGTGCTCCGGTTTCCTCCACAGTCCAAAGATGTGCGGGTTAGGTTGATTGGCTATGCTAAAAATTGCCCTTAGTGTCCTGAGATGCGTAGGTTAGAGGGACTAGTGGGAAAATATGTAGGGATATGGGGGTAGGGTCTGGGTGGGATTGTGGTCGGTGCAGACTCGATGGGCCGACTGGCCTCTTTCTGTACTGTAGGGTTTTTATGATTTCTATGTTTCTATGATGACACAAAATACCATCTTATGAGGTGGCACAAGCCACATGGGTTGAACAAGATGGAAAGCTGAACTAAGACCTAGTTGGTGAGGGGAGGAGGGAGGGGCGGGGGGGGGGGGTGGTTTGTCAGAGGGTAGGATATTTCAAAAGGACCTCAGGTAAGGTCGTCATCACTGCACCCTCCCCCGCCACCACACTTTGGTCCACTAGTTACAAACTCAATGATAATCCCAAAGACACAGCAACTATTTGCATATTGCTGCCCTTTCATAAACCTTGACCATACTTGTTTAACCTGCTCAATTAGACTCCCCATCTGGACTTATTTAACATTAATTCTTAGGTGTCTAATTACAATTTCTTGTGTCATATTACAATCAATAGACCATTAGTTGAAACTGAAGGTCCGAAAATAATGAATGTATTCTGTACATTTTGGGATCAATGTTACATTGTTACTTAGTTAGCAGGGAGACAACATGGCAATAACCTCAATGTCATGAGGTGAGTATACAGTTCTGAAGAGTACAAAGTATTAGTTCAGTTTCATCAACAGTAAAACACATAAAAGTATCCAAGGACACCGCCAGACCACAATTAATCTGTAAGGTGTGGTCTTATTTTCTAGGTATTAATCTTTTGTGAATGTGTACCACATATTTCAATAACAATCTTCTAAACAGATGAGCTCATATATATACAGAGCCAAGCAGATCACAAAATTGGCAAACACTGGCATTATTGTGTTGCGTGTTGGCCTGGTTTAGCTGACAATGCTATCGCTTGAAAGCTGTGGGTTCATACACCACTCTAAGAATTGTGCTTTAAAATGTTACTGAGGGAGGAACACATACCCTACCATCGTGGTGCATGTGGACATTAATATGTCCAAAGGAAGACATTGTAAACCCACTAGCACAAATTAGATTTTTTTTATAATTATTCATTCATGGGACGTGGGTGTCACTGGCTAGACCAGCAATTATTGCCCATCCGTAATTGCCCTTGTGAACGTAGTGGTAAGCTACTGCAGACCACATGGTGTAGGTACACCGACAGTGCTGTTAGGGAGGGCACATCAGGATTTTGTCGCAGCAACAGTGAAGGAACCATATACTTATATGTATAAGGAAGGATGGTGTGTGGTTTGGAGGTAAACTTGAAGGTGGTGGCTTTTCCATAGGGGCGATTGCACTCTCCGTCTGCGGGAATGGTGGCACATACTCAAAATTCAGGAATCATGATTTGTGCCGGCAAGATTCCGAGTTCTGACCTTCCAGGCCCCTCACCGGCAGAGAGGCCTGAAACACGCTGCGGAACCGCAGGAACATCATTTTAATAGATTAGCAGATCATTAACGAGCACTCTCTATGGGACTTCCCCATCACCGGATATTCAGGGGGCGCCAGCGTGAGGTCATGCCAACGCCACTTACAATAAGTTCACCTAGATGTGAACCTGTCATTGGGTGTCTCCCTGGGGGCATAAAGTTGAGTATAGCCCCAAGGAGAGAGGGGCATGGCCAGGCAGGAACAGCTCTGACTGTGGGGAGTGAGCGGTGCCAGTGGCTCTGACAGTTGGGGGAGGGGAAGGACAGCCAATGATCGAGGGGAAGGTCGGGAAAGAGGCAAATGATGGCGGGGGGAGGGAGCGGCTGATGATTGGGAGGAAGGGGCCAATGATCAGTGTGGGGGGAGGGGTGTCGGAGAGAAATGCTGACTCAGATCGGGGGTGGGGAGGGGGGCCCCTGAGACTTCTGTGGTGGGCTGAGAGGTTTTTCCGGTTATGATCAGGATGCCCTTTAAAGATGGTGCCCCCAGTCTCAGTGAAGCTGGGTTTTGCCAGCACATCAGCATGTTGAGGCCTCGCATGACAGTGTGAAACATGCCCCCTTGATTTTTTTTCAGAAGAGTGTCGTAAGATCTGGAGAGAAAACCACCGTGTTTCTCATTTTTTTTGCTGGAAACAACACTCTGTCATTTTTTGGTTAAAGTTGGAAGGTGTTGTCGAAGGAGCCTTGGTGAGTTGTTGCAGTGCATCATGTAGATGGTACACACTGCTGACACTGTGCATCAATTGTGGAGGCAGTGATTCTTTGTGGCAAATAAGGTGCTTCTCAATAGGGCTGCTTTGTCCTGGATGGTGTTGAGCTTATTGAATATTGTTAGAGCTGCACTCATCCAGGCAAGTGGAGCATACTCCATCATATTCCTGACTTGTGTCTTGTAGATGGTGGACAGGCTTTGAGTTTGGAGGTGCGTTACACACTGCAGAACTCCCAGTTTCTGACCTTTTCTTGTAGCCACAGTTTTTATATGGCTGCTCCAGTTCAGTTTCTGGTCAACAGTAACCATGATGTGGAGATGCCGGCGTTGGAACAGTAACCTCCAGGATGTTGATAGTGGGGATTGAGCAATGGGAATGCTATTGAATGTCAAAAGGCGATGGTTAAATTCTCTCTTGCTGAAAATGATCATCGCCTGGCACTTGTGCGGCACAATGTTTTTGGTGGCCTCGCCAGTAATGCCCACATCCCATGAAAGAATAAACATAAACAAACTTCTGGCTGAAAATGGTTGCAAATGCAACAATCTTCAGCCTTGTCTTTTGCACTGACGTACTTATCTGCCCAAACCTGGATATTGTCGTGCTGCATAGCGGTATGAACCGCATCTGTATCTGATTCGCATATAGTACTGAACATTGTGCAATCATCAGCAAACATCCCCGCTTCTGACATTATAATGGAGGGAAGATCATTGATAAAGAAGTGGAAGATGGCTGGGCTTAAGGTTATGCCCTGAAGATCTATTGAGATGGGACTGGGATGTTTGACCTCTAACAATCAAAACCATCTTCGTTCATGCTAGTTATGACTCCAACCAATGGAGAGTTTCCCCCTGATGGCCATTAACTCCAGTTTTGCCAGGGCTCCTTGACGCCACATTTGATGAAATGCTGCTTTAATGTCAAGGACAGTCAGTCACTCTCACCTCACCTCTTACTCTCAGCTCTTTTATCAATATTTGGACCAAGGCAGTAATGAGGTCAAGAGCTGAACGACAGATCCCAAACTGAGTGTCAGTGAGCAGGTGATTGTTGAACAAGTATTACTTGATCACACTTCCATCACTTTGCTGATGATCAGGAGCAGACTGATGCAGTGCCAATTGGCCAGGCTAGACTTATCCTGCTTTTTTGTGAACAGGATATCTCTGGGCAATTTTCCACATTGCCAAGTCGGTGCCAGTGTTGTAGCTGTCTGGATATGGGTTGTGGCTAGTTCTGGATGACAAGTCATCAGTACTTTTGCTAGAATGTTGTCAGGGCCCATAGTCTTTTCAGTGTCCAGAGTCTTCAGTCATTTCTTGATATCATGTGGAGTGAATCGAATTGGCTGAAGACATTCTTGAAAGATAGAGACTTCAGGAGGAGGCCTGCGTTGTCAACTTGGCACTGTGATAATGGCACAATTATAATTTCACTGGACTTCTAATCCAAAGATCAGGTAACGCTCAGAGAACATCGTTGAATTTAACCCAATTGATAAAATTTGGAATTGAAAGCTGGTTTCACTAATGTTAGCCATGAAAGTACAATTGATCATCGTAAAACCCCATATGGTTCATTCATGTCTTATAAGGAAGAAAATCTGCCAATCTCACTTGGTCTGGCCTCCATGTGACTTTAGACCCACAGTAATGTGATTTATTCTTAACTGCCCTCTGAAATAGCCTCGCAAGCCATTCATTTCAAAGACAATTAGGGATGAGCAACAACTGTTGGTCTTGCCAGTAATGCCCACATCCCATGAAAGAATAAACATAAACAAGCTTCTGGCTTCAGCCTTGTCTTTTGCACTGATGTACTTACTGGCCTCCTCCATCATTGAGGATTTAGAATACAAGCAGTCCTCTGTTGTAGTTTCTACAAGGTTGACACCTCATTTTTGGGTATACTGGTACTGCTTCTGGCATGCCCTTCTACACTTTCGTTGAATTAGGATTGATCCCCTGGCTTGATGGTAATGGTAGAGTGGGGGAAATGCTGGGCCATGAGGTCTCAGATTGTGGTTGGTACAATACTGCTGCTGCTCGCCCACAGTGTCTACTGATGCCTGGATTTGAGTTGCTGTTCAAAATCTATCCCATTTAGCACAAGGTACATGATGCAGGATATCCTCAATGTGAAGATGGGACTTTGTCTCCACAAGAGTGTGCAATGGCCACTCCTACAAATACTGTCATGGACAGATGAATCTATGACAGGTAGACTGGCGAGAATGAGGCCAAGGTCATTTTCCCTCTTGTTGGTTCCCTCACCATCTGCTGCAGACCCAGCCTAGCAGCTGTGTCCTTGAGGACTCAGCCAGTTTGGCCAGTAGTTGAGTTACATTGAAGGCCTCCTTCCAGAGTAACCTCTGAGCCGTTGCCACCCTCAGTGCTTCTTCCAGTTGTTCATATTGAGGATGACTGATTCATCAGCTAAGGGAGGTAGTTGGTGGCAATCAGCAGGAGATTCCTTGCCCATGGTTGACTTGATGCCGTGAGACTGCATCAGGTCCCGAGTCAATCCTGACAATACCACAGGATGGTAGTATCTAGGAAGTTGGTCAGTATTTTCCAGCAACCCTCCACAATGGTCGCCAGCGGGACCTTTTAGTCCCACTGAAGCCTATGGGCTTTTGGGGGTTCATCCAACCCCCCTCGCCCTCCCCAACCCTAGCCCGCGACCCCCCCCCACACACATCCCCCCCCCCCCCCCCCCCCCCACCCCCACCACTGGCGAGGACCACACATCTGTAACAGCTGATTCCATGAGTATGATTATGTCTGGCTGTTGCTTGACTAAACTGTGGGACAGCTCTCCCGGTTTTGGCACAAGTCTCCTGATGTTAGTAAGGAGGACTTTGCAGTGTTGGCAGGGCTGGGTTTGCCATTGTCATTTTCGATGTCATTTTGTAGCCTTTGTAGAGGTTTGGTACAACAGAGTGGTGCCTTGCTCTACCATTACAGAGAGTCTCTAAGAGTCAACCGCATCGCTGTGGATCTGGAGTCAGACTGGGTAATGATGGTAGATATCCTTCCTTAAAGAAAATTAGTGAACCAGGTGGGTTTTTACGCCAATTGACAACGGTTTTATGGTCACCATTACTGAGACAAGTTTTTAATTCCAAATTTATTAATTGAATTTAAATTCCACCAGCTGCTGTGGTGGGACTTGAACCTGTATTGCCAGAGCATTAGTCTGTGTCTCTGGGTTTCCATTATGCCACTGCCTCCCAAAAATGAAAAATGTTGAAAATAATTTGAAAACCTGACTAATCTTAAATGTTGGATGCTTCTGCTGAAGTCTTGGTATTTAATGTTTTACATTGTACATCAGGAAGTAAGAAATTTGAGTCTGAATTAGTGCACCAGGCGTATTTGCAAGCTGTGACATAACGACCTGGCAATGATCACGGGAAATTACTTTCACAGGCTTTATATCAGCAGAGACAAAGTCATTTACTGTGTGGGCACCTGCAATGAACAGGCACTGTAAAGCTGGCAGGTATGGCCTCAAACCTGGCTTCAGCTCCTCTCAAGCATGCTGATCTGCCCGGGGACTGGGGAGGTGGAGGGCGGGGGGTGGGTGGGGGGTGGGGGGGCGGTGGCGGTAATGTGGTCGACAGTAAACTGTCAACAGTTGCTATCATTAACCATTTCAAACTGACTGCATCTTCAGAATGTCGGACATGCGTGGAAATCGTGGAGTTGCGCTCCAGGCACCCGAATGGCCTCCTCCTGCACTGTAGGGATCCTATGATTCAGATGACAATGTGAAAGGGAAAGATTCAAAGTTCTGACTGTCCGTGAAACCATTGTCAGCTTGTGCCCACTCCATGGGCTCTCATTGGTGAAAACCAAATTAACTCTCTAATTGAACACACTGGAATGCTGAGGTGTGTGTGTGTGTGTGTACTTGCATGGATGCGTAGCTGTACATCCTGCAGTGCACCCCCCAGGAGAAAAGAGGTCAGCTGAAGAATTGTCCTTATCCATATCCAGCAACACATGCTGTATGTATGAAGGCCCTGGAGGATAAACGTGGAAAAGCAATAATCACCCCTCAGATGGTTGAGCTAACTAGGAAATAAAATCAGCACGTGTCAGGGATATTTGTAATTCCGTCGTCACCAGTTATCTGATAAAGAGGGTGGTGGACATGCCATTCATCCCTATGACATCCTCAATGTGTTCGACTATCTATGATGGCTCCCCTCCTGTCCTCTATCTTGAACTCTTCTGCCTCAAGGGAACCCCAATAAAAGTGTTTGAAGGTCAGCTGATGGCTGCAATGCATTCAATAAAGGCGACAGATGAATCAGACTGCATCTAGAGTGAATGGCAGCGCTGGATAGATAAATGGGGAACTGCCTAGAGAGGTCTGGGGAGCGATTAGGCGGAGCGAGGTTCAGTTGCTGCCATCAGGTTACCTCCTTGTACATATTCAAAGTTGCAACTGGAGCCACGCACAATTCTGAGCTACCCACAGTGAATTGTATCCAATAATCGACACTGTTTTTAGCCAGAGCTGACTAACCTGCATCCTCACTGGAAAACCTTCCACTTCCACTCACAAGGTGCAAGATGATTGGCTTGGAAGTATACGTTTAACTTCCATATACCCTATTCAATAACCGTGATGTAAAACTGAAGTTAGATGGAGAAAATGCAAATATTCTATTTGTAGGGGATGTGAATAGGAATCTTACCTTGTGGAGGACAGGTGTTGCGATGAATCAGAGTCTAAATAGCCATATTATACCACAAAGAATCCCTATTGCCTTCCCACCTAAGCCAAAATTGTGAGGACCAGTAACTTTGATAATTGAGGGCAAGGAAGAGACATATATTAAAAAAAACAACTTGATGTATATTTAAAGTCACTGGTAGTTTGTACGAACTGTCCATTGATGTTCCTCCAAACTGTCTGTTCGTATTCCTTAAAACTGCTTATCCACAGTGCAATAAATGATCTCTTGTACTTTTTTCAACTACTCATCCTTGTTCTTGAAAGCTGCTTATCCTTACTCCCTATCCACCAATTAGGCATTAGTTTTTAGGCTTCAACATATTCCAGCAGCATACGGATTTGAACAGTCGCAAAGAGGAACTCGAGTCTTAGACTATCAAATAACACCAATTTATATTCTCCCCACACTACTAAAATACACTCTTTGGTTCCTATTTAAATGCTACTGGAGATCACGGGCATCTGTATAACACTGAGCCCCAGATGAAGCAGAATTAAATGAAGACCATCATCACAGACAGTCTGGGCAGCCAGAATTGCCTAACAAATTAGGTGCTCATCCTTGTCTGTTCTGTACTAGTACACCAGCATTTCCTTATTCTCTTTTTTGAAAAGATATAAGCAGATTTAAACCTAAAGCTGCTTATATCTTCTGGGGAAAGAAAAAATAAAGGGCTCTGCTTAAGTAGAAAAATAAGCAAACATGTATTCCATGAGTGATGTTGAAATAGTCAAGGATAAAGCCTAAAGAGAATTAGGAGTCTCAGCAGACTCCACACATCTTACCAGTGCAGAACAGCAATCAACAAAGCCAATACATTGTTCAACCATACAGCCACAAAAATAGAATACAAATCGAAGGAAACCGGGATCAAATTTTACAAAGCTTTGGTCAGACGCCACCTTTTGAGTGTTGTACTCACTTGACACACAAGGTGTGTTTGAAGTTCTGGCGGCTGTGTGGAGAAAAACCACAAAGCTGTTCCCATTGTGCCAACAGTTTGAGTGATGCATCATGAACTCTTTAAACTGACAGAATTGGCCTGGGAGATGACCGAATATGACCATATAAGCTAGATAAAGAAGTGGAAAATGCAAAGTTGGAACTTACTTTTCAATTACATTTTGAGGATTGAAAAAGAGGATGAAAATCTCGGAACTTTAAGAAAGTAATGGTTTGGGGTGAGGGGTTGTGGTGGTACTTGAAGATGTTTGTGGATAAATGAAAGAAGATGAACTAAATATTCATGCAAAACCCAATAGATTTGTCTTAGAATTAAACAGCAGGTTGATAATAATTCAGTATTTTATCAGAAATGTTGCTTCTCAACCTATGAATATTTTATATAGAGCCCTGTAACATCAAGAGATTTTACACTGCAAGATTAAAACTAAAATGACCTCTCAAACACAGACTCAAAAGGAGAGCACATTATTGCATTGTATGCTGTTATCACAGTCCATCAGGTATTAAGAGCGAATACCTGGTTAATATGTTAGCCTGTGAGATAAAGTATTGCATTTACTGAGAAGATCCTATTTCCTTACTGTCCTCTGAAACCGAGAAATAAATTTTATGATTCTATTACACATGTTTTCAGACTATCTTTTAACTAGATGTTTAAAATGATTAAGTGTCAAGTTTTCACAAATGATAAGACTTCCAGTATAAACATTTGAAGCTGAAATTTGGCCAAATAGAATAGCTGTATACAATTTCGGCACCACTTCAAAATTACTCTCTGACAATACTGCAATAAAAATCCGCCAATTAAATCCATTTCTTCTTGTGAATATTGCAGCCTGGTGCAATCAGACATTGAAACTCACCCAACATCCAAAAAGAAAGGAAGAAATAATTCCTACCTTTAAAGTAATTACTTTCCAAACTAAAGAAAGTGCTTAATAACATTCTTTTAACATGCCAATCCCTGAATAAAATTTGTGTGCGGATTTTTATTTGAAATGGTGCTCCATGATTAATACTCTGGGGGTAGAACCATGGTTCACACAACTTACAAAAAGCACCCCCTTCTCTCCCCAGAATAGCCCTTTCCAATCCTCCTTTCCAGAACTTTCCTGCTGCCTGTTGAATGAAAACCACACTATGGAATGGGTGCATTCCCAATTAGGAAGGAGTAGGAAGAAGTATTGGCGTTAT
Source organism: Mustelus asterias (assembly GCF_964213995.1). Lineage (NCBI taxonomy): Eukaryota > Metazoa > Chordata > Chondrichthyes > Carcharhiniformes > Triakidae > Mustelus > Mustelus asterias. The sequence continues at coordinate 83,602,491 of NC_135812.1, read as the reverse complement.
AGCAAAAGGAATATACACTTTTTACATGGAACACATGTCGAGAACACAGTCTTCAAATGTACATGGTTGAATGGTTTTATTCAATCTTGATCTCCTTAAGTTCTTCGGAGACTATTACGAGGCTGTAACACATTGAAGGGTTTGATTTACAGTATTAACCTCAAGAGTAAAGGTTGAGTGGTTTGTAAATATCACCTAAACCCCTCAACATATTATACCCATGACCCAGGTGACAATGAATATTTTATTAAATGTGATAAAAAGATACATCTTACTGCGAGGCTTTTTCGTCGAAACCAAAATGGTAAGAAATTTAGATGAAGGGCTGGAAAGACAAAGAACAGGAACTGACTGGGAGGGAAAAAAAACAAGAACTGAAAGTAACTTCAGCACAATATTGTGAAAGTGTGAGGCCCTCATTATATTTTAGGTTTACAGCTTTAATTGTATATGATTCATAATAGAACATCAGACTACTTTCCAGTTTTATTCTGTACCATTTTAATTATTGCTAAAATACTACAGTTGGTGGGGAGTTGCAAGTACAGCATGCAGGTATATCAATATAGCTATGTACGACATGCAACTGAGATAAGGCAACCAAACCTGTGCAATTTAAACATTTAACCTAAAAACAATCACGTGATTGATTTCTTTATCAAACTTGACTAAAATGGTATTTCAAAAATAACGATAAATTTGCACAAAAAGGACCGTCTCTCGTTAGACCTTTTTCTCCTCGTAACTTCTTTCATAATTCTAAATAAGTGAGTGACGAAACCCAGAAATTCCTATCCATTGCACTTATGAATTTACTATCATCTTCCCCCCCCATCTTAGTTCTCAGTCAGAGAAATCCATTTATTCCAATCCTATTCCATCAGAACGTATCTCTACCTTCTTATCTGTAATCGATTTGAATTCATCTCCACCTCTATTTCTGGCTTAAGCCCTCTCCATCTGAACCTATTCAATATCAAATCCATTGGAGGAGAAATAATACAGGGGAAATAAATTCATCTGGATTCAGAGAGAAAGAGTTAAGCCCACGGTGCAACAGATATGAATAGAATTTCAATAAGCGAAAGGAGATTCATACAGAGTAAATGAAAATCCGAGGTATAGCAGAGGTTAACCTCATGAACTTGGTCAAGTATTGTCCTGCCTTTGATGTGTTCATTCCATTATCAGTCAACTCCCTATAAGAACAATCTACTTTATTCTCCATCAGAATGACAATGTCAAACAGCAGCAGCAAATACTGTAAATAAAATCTCGTTTCCATAGAAACGGGTAAAAATAGATTAAGTAGCTCATCTCTGACAAAGATGTATATTAGCGAATTAACACTATCCCTCTCCAAAATATTTACTCTATTATTCTTTTATGACCGCAAGTCATGAATAAGATTTGCTTTTGAACAAAATAATAAATCACAATGCTGCTGTTTTGCAATAAAGGCCGTCAGTGATTTCCCTGAATGCAAATTAACCAGAACATGCTGTTTCAAACACAACAACATTGTTTGTGCCTCAGGATAGAACATAGATTTTCTTTTAAAAAGAACTATACTGTTTAATAGCCACATTGTTAACCGTCACTGGCAAGTTCCCAATAACATTCCAACACACTGCTCGGAAAACTCCACATTCACACTGCGAGGGACAGATTTCCCATGTAAATATTTAGTATTAGCATACTCACAGCAGGATTGTCTTTGTCCACACTCTAGTTCCACTCTGTCTTACAGTCCTACAAATCAGAAGCACATCAGTGAGAAGGCTGCCTACGCATAAACATCCTCCTAAGAAAAAAAAACCTTTGCTTATAGCAGTGTGAAAAAGAACACTTCTGTATGCTAAAATGTAATTACAGTCCATTACAGAGGCTACAATTACACATGTATCTAATTTACTACAATTATAATAACGTTTGCAAGACAAATACATTTTCTAACCTCAGTTAAATGATAATAATGATTAGCGTGTGATGTGTCAAGAGACTGCATCCCAGACCCCCTTCCCAATGAAAACATATCCCCCAAATCTCACAATCGCTAAATTAAAAGGTAACGTCCCAGTAGAACTAAAATGATTGGCGACATTTTCATTTTGCTCTCTGTGTTTTGTGTCTATTCCAGGCATATGTTGTCATTAATGGGCTGCTGTCAGTTCATCTGTGCCGAACACCACTGTCATACAAATCCACTTTTGCAATGATTGTCAGGTAAGCTCTGAAATCTTTGGGCTGTGCACAGTCACATTTTCTTTGAATTTCATCAAATTTTTAAGCCTTGCCATTTTATTTTTAAAATATTTGTCAAGAAAAATAGGAATCCATTATAAAACAAAATCTATTTGCAAGCTGTCTCGTTTAAACAAAGAAAGTAGTTGAAATGCTTCTTGTGATGAAAGTCAATTAATCCAATATACTGAGGTGGAGTATGATGAGGAATTATTTTGATTAGCGAGGCAGAATGAGTCAAGAATAGGAAAAACTGTTTACATTGTAGGAGTAGGGTACATCCATATTAAAGAAACAAAACCAATTTTGAGTCCAAACAAGGTAAACCTGGATTAGAGATGCAGAACAAGCCTTGAAGGTTACGTTATATTGTCAATCTTACAGCTTTGTGATCTCTTCACGGTCATGGAAAAATTAGAGTATAACTTTGGATTCGAGACCAGTTTTGAATCTGAAGTGCAATAGCAGAAAGAAGGACATCCCACAAGGATTTTGGCTCCCCATCATAAAGAATTTAATAACGACAGTGCAATTCTCAAGCCTTGTTTCGAAGTGCTGAGCATTTGTTGGATCAACTCACTCTAGAAACTAAAATACCCCTTAGCTAAATATTTTGACAATGGCCAGAACAGTTGAAGTTGCAGCTGGAGAGCTTGCTGTAGGTTCTGTGGGCTGTAAGTTGATTCGAGATTTGTAACTATATAATATTAGTACATTCTCAGGTCAAGAAAAAGAGCGAGTCTGGATCAAAGAATTGGAATGAGTCTGAGTTATAAAGTGGAGATTAGAGGAGCAGAGTGGAATTGAGCTTTTGAGTAGAAAAATCGAGTGAATAAAGGAGTGAGTCCGATTTACAAATCTCAGCCTGATCCAAGTGCGTGGTCAAATGATGTGATCCTGGATTAGAAAGGCAGAGTTAGTCCGGATTCGTGAATAAAAGTGACAGAAGCTTCAATTGCTTCAATTTGAATCGTTCAAGATGGGATATCTTTGACCTGCTGTCTTTTATTTTTGCCAGTGTTACTAATATTAAAGAAACAAAGAAATGGTATATCATAATGGCAGCAGCGCCGAGTTTGCCACCTTCATTCTGACAGATAATAAATGCTCAACTAAACAATATAAGATGTGATCTGTAATTTGAAGAATTCCTCCGCAGTTGATGCCATGAATGCAACTTGATTTTGTACATCACTGGAACTCAACATTTGTTACTCTGGGACTGAGCTTGAAGTGACCCGTGATCCAATTGACCGTGACTGTCAATGACCATCTCTTACATTTGGCCATGGCCTGCTTCTTCTGTTGGGTCCTTTTCAAATATTTCAACAAACCTTCCCCTGCCTGTAGAATCTGGGACAACTGAGGGGTGGGAAAGGGGGTGGGGGTTATTCCTCTTCTATATTTTATTTATGCATGCGGCATCTTTTACAATTATGCGACATCTTTGAATTCAGCATTTTCTCCCCATTTAGTATTTTTGCCTTTCCAAAGTTTATTTTTGCTTTTTATTTTTTCATCTCGCCCTTTTCATTTCCTATGCCAAACAACTTTGAAGCAATTTGTCCTACAACATTCCTTCCTACCTTTGTTGCATGTCCTCCACTCATTAGCTTTACCGATTGCAAACTTAAGATTCAGACCTTTGTCAAGAGTGGGGAAATGCAGATACCTGCATGCATTCCACAAAGTGTGGCACAGTACACTGGAGAAATAAAGTGTTGTACCATGGCACTGAAAATGAAACCACTTCAAATGTAAGGAACTCACCCCACTTAAACATCGCCCAGCATTATTTCATTTCAATGTATAACAATGTAAGATTTATGAAGTGAGGGGCTGGCTCATGGGACCATGTGGACTGCTATTAAGTGTGCTCTGAACTTTAGTTAAGGAGGATTCTTTCTGAGCACCTCCACCAGCAAGTGGGTAGTTCAGTGGACAGACCAGCAGAGAGCAGTGTCTTTCTTTTCAAAAATTATTCCAGCCAAATCTTCTTATGAGCACTAAAAATGACAGCGATGTGGCAATCAAATTCTAGATAGTGTATGCACTCTGCAAGGGTGTCAGTTTAACATCTGTCAGCAAAGACCTACAGAGGATCACCATAAAACATTGTTAAGCACTAGCACCGTTTAGAAAATAAGGGACCACGTACCATTTCCACTAAAATTGCTTCTCTACAATTACCCTCTTCTGAACACATCTCTGATATGAACCAGCTGCGTGATCACTGGATAAAAAATGTAATAAATAAGAGCAACAAATCTGCAGAATAACAAAGCGCTGAAGTTTAACGTTTGTTATCCCAGCCAATTGAGTGTGATCATTATCTGCACAAAAACTGAAATTCTATTGAACACCTTTTCGTTCATTTAGTGTATCAGCTCTCAATTGTTGTGTGGACATTTTAATTGAACAATGCTGTTCATTCTCCAATCTTGTCACTAAGCAGACTCCCCAAGTCAAGCCAGGCCTGCGTGCTTGCTGAAAGCCTGTGGAGGGGATGTTAAGGGTCAGGGAACATTTGAGGCTGGGAGGTAGGGGGTGAAAAAACGTCAATGATGCTGGAGTAGGACTAACATCATTAAAAGTAGCCACATTTCTGCAGCTCTACACAGCAGTATGCTAAACCAGACAGAGCAGCATTGCCAAATAGTCACCTTCTGGACTTCTACAAGGAGTGGGAAAAGAGTAAAAGGGAAAAGAGGGGGAGAGGAAGGATTGAGGAGGAGGAGGAGGGAGACAAAAGATGAGAAGAATGGAAAAAAATGGGAAGTAGAGCAGGAGAGAATGAGGAAGAGAGAAGATTGTTTTGGGCATGGGAAGGAGGGAGGATTCCTTTTAATTCAAAAGGGTGAGTCCTTTATTTAGATGGACTCTGCCTGACTGGAAATTAGTTCCGCAGGACTACAGTGACAAAGAGAAGCTGCAGCACAGGTTATGAAAGAGCAAGAAGAAATTCGGATAGGGTGCAGGGAATGTTTCCAAAGCAAGAATAATCTGGTAAATGCCAAGCAGCACACAGGCAATGGAACTATTTGTGTGGTCAAGGATCTGAAATTTAAATACATGGGAGTGATACTATCTATCTTCCTTCTTTTCTTTCTCAAAATAATGAAAGCAATTTTCACAAATAGACCCGGTCACCTGTGAATTAGAATCAATGCCTCTGCCCTCTCATTGGATCAACAACAGCCCTATCTGCTGAACTTGGGACTTGCATTTCTCTTTAAAATGATGAATGTAGCCATGCTATTTTAATAAAGCAACTGAAACATTGTTTGTAAATAAATTAAAATACATTCTCTTCATTTTGGAATCACATATGTTCATTTTGCTACCAATACATTACTCAATTTTGAAAACACTTAAGCATCTGCAGCAATGTTTCATTTCCAGGTGGTTCAATTTGGTATCCAGGTATTACAGGTGCCTACATTATTGACCAGACACACAATGCGCTCTCTCATCATCCATCTGGTCTGCTAGTATAGTATTGGTGCTGACCCATTTAAAAGAACAGTTACTTCTTTCATTAAGATAGCACCCAGTGGAATCACAGGACACAGACAATCTTCTGAATTAGCAATATTGATCACAGGATGTAAAACACAGAACGTAGATGTCATTAAAAAGTAGGAATCTGGCAAATAATCTGACTATAGAACATATGAATGAGCATGTTAAATCTAAAACTGATGGTATTCCCCATTTGCACAAGCTTCTCAGCTCAAAATCACTTGTCCCGCCAAGCAGATATGTTGAAAATATGGCGACAAAAACGGGTAGCAAGGTAGATTAGACATGGAGACATGGGTTCAAATCAAGACCAAACTAATGAGAGGAAAGTCTATTCTGTTTGCTGGTTGTAAATGCTCCAATCCAATTCCAAGTATGAATGCATCACAGTGCAATACTATCCCTAATTTGGCAGGAAATGCTTATCTTGCTAGAAAAGGCGACAGGATATGTTGGATTATTAGAAGGCGCTGAGGCAAGTTGGGCCTGAGTATCATGGGCACTATTCTGCATTGGTGCTATAGCTGACTAGAAATGTTTAATACTGATACAGGTGCCTGAAATAAGAAGGGCTCCATTCACTAGCACTAACACCTTCACCTTGATGCGCATGATTAGAAAAGGGGCTACACAGCAAGGTGACTTAATGGGCGAGGTTTTATGGGCTCGCTTGTCCCAAAACCGTAAAATCCCACCCGAGGTCAACGGAGCTTTGCCCCTCGCCCACTCCAATTCCCATCGCGGGCCGAATGGGAAAATTCTGGCCAATGTCTTTCACACTCACCTATGATTCTGAAATCCATAGCTGGCACAGGAGAGCATTCTTAACTAGATCTAACTGTGGGATCCTATGGAAGGGGAAATGGAAAACCATTTGATCAGACGATACAAACCCCGACTGCATACATTTCTGGAGAGTGGTGGATGGAAAGGGGCATGGCAATCAGTAATGCATAATAATAGGTGGATGTGCGATCACCCACCCACTTTTATTATCCTCCGAGGGGAATCTCCTTTATTATGACAGATGATCACGGTTTAACCACACTGCACATTGCATGATGAATGTGGTCATAATAATTGCCGTGGCATTGCAGCACATTCCTCAAATCTCATGCACCATTTCCCGATCAGTGCAGGAAAAAGGAGGGATGTATGTTTGGCAAAACAAAGTAAAAAGCCGGACGAGACGGACCTGTTCAAGTTCCGAGAATGAAACAGTGAGTGAGAGGGACAGTGCATTTTCCTCAATCCCCAGCTTACACTTTGGAAGATAATGAACTCAGAAAGGACAATATACCAACTCATGAATCTAACTTATTTGTGGCATAAACAAAATAGAGACAGGAAACAGTGGAAAAGTTTGAAGTCTTTCTCGCCAGAGACAAGATATTCCACACTTTTTCATTATCTCTTATCTGTCATCGTGCTGTCATACTTCATTCACTTAGCTATTTTTCTCTAAAATAATGCTGCAGTAAAGAACATTGCAGTATTGCTGCTTGCCTCAGTTAATAAGCTGAGTGCCATGTGATGACAGTGTTCCATGCTGCTGGGGTACTGATTTCCCAGCTGCTAAGAGTACTTCTGTGGGGTCAGATACCATCAGATTGACCTACCAGAGATGGGTTTCTGACTCAAGGGCCTCTGTACTCGTAAGAAACAAACAATCAGAAAAAGTTTGCTCAGAGTATTATTTTATTCTATTAAATTGTGAGCAATTTGAAGAAGTTGTATTAACACTTTGATATGTCACTTCAGCACAAATAAAAGACGCCTTTGCACGTGAAGCAACTTTTTATCATTTTCTGACTGGTTAAAGTACTTCTGATAAGACTTTGGTGCGCCTGTTTTTGTCAATGGTGATCGATTTCAATTAATATTGCAATATTAACAAACTAATCAAACACATGCTCACATGTGGCATATTTTTAGTTTGACACCTTGTGTTTAGAGAAATGATTTCCAATCCATTTAAGTCACTACTTTGAATGGAGGGCTTAAATAGTCCCCAAGACGTCACCCTTTGGAAAATTTGCCTTGGTGTACTAAACAGCCTTTCATCATATTCTTGTCACAGTACAGCACGGTAAGGGCAATTTGTGTAAGCCATGGTCCACTCAAAAAGTGCAATAAAAGTTTGTTAATAATAGATGCCGTGATTCGATGTGGAATGCCTATTTTGTAATGATCAATTTTGGTGAACTTTGAAATAAAACTTTGGCTGGAATTTTCTGGCTGGTCACACCGGCGGGGTTCTCTGGTGCCGCGGCAGTGAACAAAGATTGGGCTGAGCGCCAAATTCTCCATTCTCGCTCGCACCAGTGTCAGGAAGTGAACGTCCAGAAAATTCTGACCAGTGTCAGATGACAGATGTTGCATTAGGATTAGTAAACTTGTGTTTCCATTGTAAAAGATTTTAGGACTGTTAATTGTATCCTCAGGATTAAAATCCATGACTGATGTTCACAGCTGGGACTTTTCGACCCTGCCATGATGGGACACGACGCGGGAGTGCAGCATCCCAACAAGAAGTCCGTTGAGCCAAAGCAGGACTGGAAAATCCCACCCCACATTTTCAAAGAAATTTCAAATCAGTGGTCATGTTTATTATTATATGGTTCTTGCCAGATATTGATTTTACAACACTTTATTAAAAATTGAAATCCTGGAAGATGGCTCCAGGTTGTAAAAGGGACCATAAGACATAGGAGCAGAATTAGGCCACTCGGCCCATCGAGTCTGCTCCGCCATTCAATCATGGCTGATTTTTTTCTCATTCCCCATTCTCCTGCCTTTTCCCCATAACCTCTGATCCCCTTATCAATCAAGAGCCTTTCTATCTCTGTCTTAAAGATATTCAATGACCTGGTCTCCACAGCCTTCTGCGGCAAAGAGTTCCACAGATTCACCACTGTCTGGCTGAAGAAATTTCTCCTCACTTCTGTTTTAAAGGATCATTCCTTTAGCTTGAGGTTGTGCCCTCTGGTTCTAGTTTTTCCTACAAGTGGAAACATTCTCTCCATGTACAGTCTATCCAGGCCTGGCAGTATCCTGTAAGTTTCAATGAGATCCTCCCTCATCCTTCTAAACTCCAATGTGGGGACCCAGAGTCCTCAATCATTCCTCATATGACAACAGCTCAGAGACATTTAGAAATAGCGAGGTGTTTGGAGGGGTGATGAAGATGGGGATTTGTTATGGTGCGCTGAGAGAGTGGCTCTAGAGGCAGGGAGTTCCGGGATGTTTTAGGATGTGGAAGCATAAGAAAAGAGTTTTGTGAGTGAGATCCTTGAGGCTAGCATCATGGAAGAGAGTTTTGAAGTCTTAGAAATGGGGAATGATATGTAGGGCTCTGGAAGTATCAAGAAGAGACTGGCGATGAGTCGAGAGCTTCTGGGACATTTGATATAGTCACATGTGGAAGATCAGGGATGATAAGAAGGGTTCATATAAGGGAAGTAACATGATGAGAGAGCAGGGGCAGTTTTATCATATAAAATTACTGGAAAGGGGAAGAGGGAGGAACTAAAATTAACATCCAGGGACATTGAGAGGGGAGGACAGTAAGAGATCACAGGTTAAAGAGGTGTGAATTGTCTCAAGCCAGGACAATTAGTAGGATTTTGCAAGCCCAGGCCAAATGGTGGGGGTTACACGTAGTGTGACATGAACCCAAGATCCCAGTTAAGGCGGTTCTCATGTGTGCGCAACTTGGCTATCAGTTTCAGCTCGGCGATTCTGCATTGTCGTGTGTCTTGGCTTGAGACAATTCACACCTCTTTAACCTGTGATCATCCCTCTCTCCACTCACATTGTCTGTACCTGTAAAGACTTGCATTCCAACCATTATCTTGCAATTGAGTCTGTGTCTATATATGTCCTGTTTGTGAACCAAACTCTCCACTCACGTGATTAAGGAGCAGAGCTCCAAACATTCGTGCTACCAAATCTGTTGGACTTTAACCTGGTATTGAGACTTTTTAAAATGCCCACCTCAGTTCAATGCTGGCATCTCCACATCATGCCTGACACATTTAGTTTTGTTCATCCGGCAGTAAAGATACTCCACTATTAAGCAGTAAATGAATGCATTTCACAAGTAAATCAAAGTAAAAGGTTCAATAAAGAAACATCATTACACCATCATTTGGGCCACACCCTGGGCCACAAATGCTCCCTACAATCCCATTTGCTTTCTATTTATACCGGGTCAGCTGACCACTACATCATTTTGCCATTGTCTACCAGGTCAGCTGACCCTCACAGCATGTTATCGTTGGTTACATTATAACAAGTTTAACCTTTTGAGGAGGTTGCTATCGTGGTTGCCAAATAAATATCTATGGATGTTGTATATATGAACTTCCAGAAGGCGCTGATAAATTTCAACTTATTCAGAAAAATAAAAGCTCATGGACTGGGAGCTAATCTAATGGCATGAGTTGATAATGTATTAGAAAGCAGACACAGGGGAAAGGGAAGGATAAAGCAAATGTACATTGATTGGTACAATGTGATCGATAATGTTCCCAGGGAGCCGTACTGGGGCCTGATCTCTTTCACAGTAAACCAGAACTTGGATGAAGAAATAGAGTTAGATATCAAAGTTTTGCAGATGACAGTAAATTAGGAGGCACAACAAACTCTGTGGGTGGGTGCAGGAAATTACTGAAAGAGAAAGTGAGTGGGCAAAGCTGTGGCAGATGGGGAATAGAGTCACTGAACTGGAACTTTCATGTGCTCGATGTGCTTTTTCCAGTGTTGCAATGTATTCCAGTAACTTTCTCAAAAGTGATGTTTCACTGACAGGCCCATAGTTCCTTTGGTTCTCTCCCTCCTTTCTTAAAAATATCGAACAATTGTAACAATGTTCCTATCCGGATGTACCAATCTTGAATGCAGGGAGCTTTGGGAAATTATGACTAACAGATCTGCAACTTCCTCACCTGCCTCTTTTCATACCTGGAATGGAAACACATCAGGTCCTGGAAACGTGATTATCTTAAGGTCATTCATTTGCTCCATTACCTTTTTACCCATATTAAATCCATTACATTCTGCTCTTGACTTACTTTTATGTGCTGCTGTTTTTTTCTTCTTTCTCCACTGTATTACGAGAGAAAGTATGAATTTAACAAGTCTGCCATTTCCTTATTGCATTTAATTGTTACTCCCCAGAATATAGGGAAGTGCAAGGCCATCCATTTTGAATTCAAGAACAAATAATTGGAATGCTTCCTTTATGGTAAGAGTCTAGGATCTGTGGAGGAGGCAAAGGGATTTGGGTGTCTATGTACACACGTCACTAAAAGATAGTGTAAGAAGTAATCAATAAGACTAATGGAATGTTGTTTCTGATCAGAATGGGGCTGCAAAGAGGAGGAAGTTGTACTTCAGTTGTCCAAAGCCTTGCATTCTGTTTTAAGCACCTTAGGAAGGATACATTGGTCTTGGTGGGGATAAATTGTGGTTAATTTCAATGATGCCAAGTTTAAAAAGGCTTTCTCAAATAGTTGTTCTTTCACTGGATGAGGGCATCATTAGCTAGGCCAGCACTTATTGTCCATCACTAACTGTCCTTGAGAAGGTGGTGGTGATCTGCCTTATTGATCCGCTGCAGACTATATGGTGTAGGTACATCCACAGTGTTGTTAGGAAGGGTGTTTCAGAATTTTGATTCAGAGACAGTGAAGGAATGTCAATATAATTCCAAACTAGGATGGTGGGTGACTTGGAAAGGAATTTGTAGGGGTGGTGTTCTCATGCATCAACTGTCCTTCTTCTAGATAGTAGAGTGGGTTTGGTTTGGAAGGTGCTGTTGAAGGAAGCTTGGTGAGTTGATGCAGTGCATCTTGTCGATGCTGCTGCCACTGGGTGGAGTGAATGAATGTTTAACCTGGTGGATGGGGCGCCAATTAATTTAGCTTTGTCTTGGATAATGTTAAGCTTCTTGAGTTTTGTTGGAGCTGCATTCACCCAGGCAAGTGAACAGTATTCCATCACACTCCTGACTTGTGCCCTTAGATGATGGGCAGGGTTTGGGGAGTCAGTTGGTAAATGACTCACATAAAATTCCCAGCCAATGACTTGCTCTTGTAGCCACAACATTTATAGTGTTGGTCCATAGAACCATGGAATCCCTAAAATACAGAAGGAGGCCATTCAGCCCATCGATTCTGCACCGACTCTCTGAAAGAGCATCTTCGCCAGGCCAGAGTGTCTCCCCGTCTTCAACCCTATACACGTAAACTCACCTTTACCATTGCTAATCCACCTAACCTACGCATCTTTGCCAGTTTAGTTTCTGGTCAATGGTAACCCCCATAATTCTGGATTGTGGGGGATACAGCAATGGTAATGCCATTTAATGTCAAAGGGAGATGGTTATATTCTCTCTTGTTGGAAATGGTCATTGCCTGTCACTTTTCTGGCATAAATGTTATTTGCCACTCATCATCCACAGCCAAAATATCATCAATGTCTTGCTGCATCTGGACATGGACTGCTTCAGTATCTGAAACACAAATGGTGCTGAACATTGAGCAATCATCAATGATCACCCCCCCCCCCTCCCCCCCTCCCCCCCGCCTCCCCTCTAACCTTATGATGGAAGGAAAGGCATTGATGAAGCAGCTAAAAATGGTTGAGCTCAGAACATTACCCTGGGGAACTCCTGCTATGATGTCCTGGAACCGAGATAATTTTCCTTCAACAACCACAACCATCTTCCTTTGTGCCAGGTGTGACTCCAATTATCCTCCTAATTAGCAGGAGATTTCCTTACCCATGTTTGACCTGATGGCATAAGGCTTTATGGAGTCTGGAGTCAATGTTGAGGACTCACCAGGGCAACTCCCTTCTGACTGTAACCCACTGTGCCACCACCTCTGGTCAGTTTATTCTGTTGGTGGGACAAGGTATATCCAAACTGGCAAATGTTTGTCACATTTTGATAAGCAGAATAATTAATCAGAACCTTTCTAGGCTGGATGGATCAAACTTCACCAGTTTTGATTTTTTTTCAATTCATAATAGTATCCTGGCATTATTTGGCTGGAAAATTAATCATTCAAACTTCAAACATTAAAATTCATAAAATAATATTTAAAAAAGACTAGAAGGGAAAAAAAATGTTTAATTATACTGTTGCTAAAAGTTACTACCAGTGTCAAAAATAAATATCTTCACCTGTGCTGTTCTTCAATGTATTCTCGACTACAAAAGTCAGATAGGCCACTATGGGCCTGGCTATGTGCAATGGGGTAAGTTAGAACTTTCTTTGCTGGCATTTAGCCATTTTCTATTAAAGTTGTGAACTCCGCAATTGGATTAGCCAAATTTAGGAGATTTAACTCTGAAAGTAAGTTTTGAAACTGCCTGAGAAACATTGACGGATCATTACTGTGGGGCTTTGTGATTTGCTGATTTTTCTTTTGTTCCTTTCCACTAACAAAATCACCTTCTTAGGAATTGTATTGTTGGAAATATCGCAGATTTTCACTAGGTAGTCTCTCGGTTTAAGATCAACACTCGTTTTCATAAGCGCACCTCAGCCCCAGTGGCCATGAGAAGCTCTCAGTGAGGGAACAGTGATATTTTTCCAAGTCAGGATGGTGAGTTGCTTGGAGGGTTATCTTCGTGTCCATCCTCTATGCCCTGTGGAAGGGCACGTGGTTGAGGAGAAAGCAGTTGGTGTTCCTGCTGCTGTTGCTGCATTTGGCAGTAGCATGGCTTCTGTTCTTATCCTTCATCAGAGGTGGAAGATGGTCCTGTGTAAGCTGCTCCCAGGCTGTGCAGTGAAGGCTGGTAACAGGGATGTGCAGCTAAAGGGGCGCAAAGTGATAAAGGGCCTTCCAAGGCAGCGACTTGTCAAGCAGTGGTAGTACTAAGGCGATAAGTACTTTGAACAGAAATCTCTCAATAATGATCATGGCTGGAGCTCTTCTGTGAAACTGATCAAAGCTCATCCCATCTCGTCAGTTTCACTGAAGATGCTCCATGCACTGTACACTCACCTCATTGACCCTGGCATGGAATCCGTGCGTTGTTGGGAAGAAGGAATTCATGATTTACAATGCTCTCAATTGCCTTTTTAATCACAGTAATTGCTGCCCCACAATGATGCCCATTGGCTTGCAATCCTCCCGGAGGAAAGCTGAAAGAGGGCAGGATCACATTGGAATCCCGACCTGATGTCATTTTCCAGGACTTTCCTACCCCACATGCCTGCACGAAGCTGGGAAAATTCTACCCTATGATCTTTAATATACATTTTCCTGCCTTGATAGAAGGTAAACTGTAAAGCAGACTTGTCAACATCATAGGCTGGAATTCTCCAACAATTTGGTTGTGGTTGGGATTCTCCAGTCCCACTGCAGTGAATGGAGATTTGGCTGCAGGCCAAATTCTCCATTCTCACTGGCATCGATGGTGAAACGGACGAGATCAGAGAATCCTGGCCATAGAATCATACAGTACAGAAGAGGTCCTTCAGCACTGTACTGTATGACAGCACAGTGCCGAGTCTGCACTGACAAAACAACATTACACCTATAATAATCCCACTTTCCAGCACTTGGCCCATAGCCTTGACTGTTATGATGTGGACAGCACAGTAACATAGTGGTTAGCACTGCTGCTTCACAGTGCCAGGGACCCGAGTTCGATTCCCAGCTTGGGTCACTGTCTGTATGGAGTTTGCACATTCTCCCCGTGTCTGTATGGGTTTCCTCCAGGTGCTCCGGTTTCCTCCCACATTCTGAAAGACATGCTGGTTAGGTGCATTGACCTGAACAGGCGCCGGACTGTGGCGACTCGGGGAATTTCACAGTAACTTAATTGCAGTGTTAATGAAAGCCTTACTTGTGACTAATAAATAAACTAAACTATAACATTTCAAGTGCTCTTCCAAATGCTTTATAAAGGTTGTAAGGTTTCCAACTCTACCACCCTCCCAGGCAATGCATTCCAGACACCCACCACCCAGTTGGTAAAAAATCTTTCCTCGGATCCCCTCTAAACCTCCTGCCCCTCACCTTAGAGTTATTCCCCCTCATTATTGACCTTTCAATTAAGCGGAACAGCTACTTCATATCCACCCTGTCAGACCCCTCATAACATTATATACCTCAATCAAACCCATCTGCCCTAAAGAAAACAACCTGAGCCTAACCAGCCTCTCTTCATGGGTCAAATGCTCCATCTCAGGCAACATCCTGGTGAATCTCCTCTGCACCCTCTCCAGTGCAATCACATCTCTCCTTTAGTGAAGCGGCCAGAACTGCATAACAGTACTCCAGCTGTGGCCTAATCCGAAGTTCTATACAGCTCTAATATAACCTCCCCGCCCTTATAATCTATGCCATGATTCTTAACCACCCTATTAACCTGTCTTGCCACCTTCAGCATTCTGTGGACAAGCTCCACAAGATCCTTCGGTTCTTTTGAGCTTCCTAGTGTCCTGAAATTCATTAAATACTCCCTTGCCTTGTTACTCTTTTCAAAGAGCATCACTTCACACTTTTCAGGGTTAAATACCATCTGCCACTGATGTGCCCATCTGACCAATCCATCTATATCTTCCTGCAATTTGACCTTCTTCCTTTCTATTAACCCTACCAATCTTTGGGTCATCCACAAACTTACTTATTATCCCGCCCCACATTCTCATCTATGTCATTTATAGACATCACAAACAATGAAGGGACCTAGCACAGGTCCCTGTGGTATGCCATTGGACATCGGCCTCCAGTCTCACAAACAGCCTTCTACCACGACGCTCTGTCTCCTACCGCTAAGCCAGTTTTGGATCCATCTTGCCAAGTTACCCTGGATCCCATGTGCTTTTGCCTTTTTTAGCAATCTCCCATGTGGGAACTTGTCAAAGGCTTTGCTGAAATCCATATAAACTACATCAACTGCACTACCCTCATTGCGACACCCTGTAACCTTCTCAAAAAGTTCAACCAAATTTGTTAGGAATGACTTCCCTCTGGCAAAGCCATGCTGACTATCCCTGATCAAACTGTGCCTTGCCCCTCCAAATGGAGATTAATTCTCTCCTTTAGAATTTTCTCTAATAGTTTCCCTATGTGAGATTCACTGGTCTGTAGTTGCCTGGTTTATCTCTACCAATCCTTCTTGAAAAGTGGAACCACATTAGCTGTCCCTGGTGAGAGGAGACATTCTCATAACTTCCTTTCTCTTGGAAGTTCCCAGATAAGTGTTTACCCAGCAATTGTCCAGAAGTGCTAACTTCATCTGGACAATTGCAATGCACTGGGAACCATCCGACAAATGATTTAAGTTGCTAATGTCAGATGGTTCTGCCAGTTTTACCCTCATAGTTACTCTGAAAGAATTAAAAGGACAAAACTGCACTTCTAACTTCAAGATAACTATTTTAGACACCCAGACCGAGCCCCACATGGTACACCTCCCCACACCCATGACCCACAGGGGACAGTCCACATTCCCCTCAACCAAGCATCTCACCTTCATGGTATTCCACACATCCCACCCCACATCCACACAGGGTTCCCTACCCATTCCCCCATCTGACAACCCCAACACCACACTGGCCCTACCATCCCCTGCTGACCCAGCCTCCCTACTGCCCAACCTGACCCCACTGACACAAACAACACCTCCTGACCTGACCCCCAACCCAACATGGCCCTACACACCTGCCCACAGCCTCTCCAATGTCCGACTGACCACCGCCCCCCGCCCCCCGCCCCCCCGGCGCTCCTGACATCCAGATCTACCCTGATGTTCAGATTCCGTCGCACCCCACCCCCCCCCCCCCCCCACCCCCCCCCCATGTTCAAATTCTCCCCATGTTCAGGTCCCCCCAGCATGACTGGATCCCCTCGCCATCATGTTCAGATCCCCACCCCCCCCAACGTCCAAACCCCCATCCCTACATCCCATTCCCTCACTTTCTCCCTTATCAATGGACATTTTAACTCACCCGCTTTACAGGAGCTACTGCTGTACAAAAGGAATGTGTCCTTCTTTGTACCGCTCCTTTTATGCTTTGCCGCTGGAGCCAGGGAGACTCGTTGGCCCCTGTCGCACCAGCCTGAGTCAGGAAGGTCGGGCGATTCAGGCAGTTTACAATTTAATCGCAGGAAAGTGGGTATCGAGTGGAAATTTGCCACTGATTGCCACTCCGAGGAAACATGGGGCTATCATTACAAACCTCTCTGGCCACCATCACCCCTCTTCAAATCGATATCAGTTATTGGCCTGCAAAACTACGAATCAAAGGTATTTCCTGAAGCTAATGTCATCTTACCTGATGTGGGGGCATGCTGCATCATGTACAGTTGTGCTGGGCACAACAGCTAAAGCCCCATTACATCAGATCTGGGATCAGACCTTGATGAATTGCATAGCCTCAAATCTAATGTAACTTCCAAAAGTAAACAAAGAAGCTGATATGTTGATCTCTCTGGTGCTGTCACCCCAGCAACCATCTTAATCAAAATTCTAAGTTGGTTACGTATCTTTGGGAATTGGCCATTCTTAATTGGAATCGAACCAGTAGAGAAATATTAGAATACAAATTAAAATAAATTCCTTCCAGCTAAAAGTTTTAAAATGTTTCCATTTCAAAATTGCACGTGTATGCACTTTTGACTCCAATGAGTGAATTTCACCAAGTTTATCCAAATGTGTTTGCGTTAATATTTGTGAAAATTACATGATAATGGTCACAAGATAGAGAGATGCTTACGCTAAATGGTGAAAACTGCAGAGATCTGTTTTTTAAGTTTATTTATTAGTGTCACAAGTAGGCTGACATTAACACTGCAATGAAGTTACTGTGAAAATCCCCTAGTTGCCACACTCCGGCGCCTGTCCGGGTAGATTGAGGGAGAATTTAGCATGGTCAGTGCACCTAAACAGAATGTCTTTCAGACTGTGGGAGGAAACCGGAGCGCCCGAAGGAAATTCACACAGACACGGGGGAGAACGTGCAAACTCCACACAGACAGTGACCCAAGCCGGGAATCGAACCCAGGTCCCTGGCGCTGTGAGGCAGCAGTGCTAACCATTGTGCCACCTTGCCCCCTCTATCTGCTGTAGCCAGGTCACAGAACCCTTGAAAGAACGCTGACGTCCTACACCACCCAGAGATCAAAATGATGCTTTAATAACAAGGGACCTAGATTATGGGTTAATAGCCCTTCAACAAGGAACCAGATCAAATAACTGTTAACATCTGTAAGAATTACCAGTTAACATAAAAACAATAGTTTCCGTGGATACCCAGTTGCGTTGGAGGTGGAAACGTATAATTCATTGAATAATGTTGTAACACTCAAAGTTTGAATTTATAAAAAACACCAGGGAGCTGGAAAGTGATGTGCCTATGCTACCCGAGAGAAAGACGATAGCTTGGATCGTTGATGAATAAAATCTCCATCATCCAAACTGCCTTCAATTCACAACGGCAGTGCTCCATTATGATTCAATCAGCTTATACTTTGGGACTGTTATTTCTTCCAGGTTTTATTACTGCCAGTAACTATTGCTGCCATTAACAACGGAATACTTAAGGCACAGGCAATTACAAATGGTGGAGGGCAGATCTCATGATATAACTAACCAGAGGAGGAAAGTTGTCTGTACTAAATTAACAAAATGATTTTCTTCGTGCTCTTAGAAAGGGCTCAATATTTTATATCTTCGGCAGACCAGATCGACCTCTATGAATTAATTAGGCAGAACTCGCCAATCAATGTGCGACACGGCAGCACAGTGGTTAACAATGCTGCCTCACAGCGCCAGGGATCCGGTTTCAATTCCCAGCCTTGGGTCACTGTCTGTGTGGAGTTTGCACGTTCTCCCCGTGTCTGTGTGGATTTCCTCCAGGTGCTCCGGTTTCCTCCCACAGTCCAAAAGACGTACTGGTTAGGTGCATTGGCCGTGCTAAATTCTCCTCAGAGTACCCGAACAGGCGCCTAAGTGTGGAGACTCGGGGATTTTCACAGTAAAATGTCAATCTACTTGTGATTGATAAATAAACTTTAATCTGGAACTGAGTCCAATGGTGGGGGCAGGGAACGTTTCCCACTGCAAAATCCGAAGGGAAACCGCACCACATCCTCCATCCTTGGCAGAATTAATTGTGCATCTGGGGGTATGCTGCCATCTTCCATAATGGGGTGTGCTTGATGGTGCGCATCCTGCCATCATATCTGGTGCCATATTGAAAAGGTGCCCGACATCACTGACTCACCATTGAAGAAAGAAGATGAACCTCCTCAAGAAAAAGATGGGCCTCTCGGAACACTGGCTGGAAAATGGACTTCCTCAAGCACAATGAAGCAGGAAGACCCATCTGATGGATGCTGCCCCCACCCATTGCTGTGGTATTCCAGGGACCGCGGATCACTCGCGGCCTCCATCCCAAACTCTGAAGGCATCCCCAGGCCTTCAACAGATAAAGTCCCAGCTTTTGCATGCCACATTGATCGAGACATGTTCTGGATTGGCTGTTACCCTGTTGGTGCAATGGAGAACTGGGCATGGAGGGGGGGAGGTTGGGAATGGGATGGGAGGAGATTCCCTGGCTCTGTACTTACTTAAAAGCTGTTCACCTCTATTAGCTCCCAGTTGTGAAGAAAGGCTATCGTTCTGAAACATTGGGCGGGATTTTCCGGCCCCATCATGGTGGGATGGGGAGCAGGTCTGGAAAATGTGACAAGCCATTCAAAAGTCCATTGACTTTGGCATGACTGGAAAGTCCCACTAGCGGAAGACGCTGTAAAATTCCACCCATTAACTCTATCAGTCCATGTTTGACCTGTTGAGTGTTTCCAGCAGTTCCTGCTTTTATTTATAAAAAACCTCAGCTGCCTCAGGCCCAGATTACCAGCCCCCACAGTTTACATGGATCCTGGTTTAGATATCCCTGCTATAGCTTCTTGTATATATTTTGGCACATATTACAAGTGTAGCTTTTGAAGTACTTGGTTTTTATTTCCAAAATGGCAGCGGCTCGATGTCTGAAACAATTTTGTCGTATTTGTTTCTTTCCAACATTAACAGAATCTCCCTGCAAAAGCACCTATTGCAATTTAAGCAAAACCTTTTCTGTGAAACATTTTAAATGTGATTTTTATTCCAATTTCCCTCTAAACGTGAATAATGTTAGAATCTTTCCCAGGATTGCTGTCAGTTTGCATAAAATAATCATTATGTATACTGAGAACTTGAGAAGGAATAAACAGTAGCTGTTATGACCACTTAGCATGTGTTACAAAATATACAGATTCCACTTTGAAAATCATACGGTATTTCATTTGTCGCCCGAATAACATGTTGCAAATAGACTCTTGAACGTAATGACCTGGCTTGCTTCTTTTCGGGAAAATTACATCAGATAAAGTTAAACATTTCATGCCGTACCATATATAAAAGTAAAGGGATGATTTCTTTGTGCTGCAGGATCTGGGAAAATAAGTATGTGTTTCCCTTATCAACAGTAACTAACTAAATAGATTTGTGGAGTTTGTACTTTTCGCTCAGAGAAAAGGAATTTGAGCCAAGTGATTTGGTACCCAAAGTGTGACAGGCAGGAAGTGCATGGGGAAATACTACTTAAAAATATTGAATATGGAAAATCCATTTAGTTACCTCTGGATCATCTGTGATGTCGCTCACTTGAGTCCCAGGACGTGCTCTTGTATAAATATGCATGATTGCATTTACAAAACAAATGTATTATTGAGGTGTAAATATGTAAATCTTACAAAAGAAGCAAAAGAGACAGCGACAAAGACGGAAGTTTAAAATGGTGGACATCGCCGAGTGAAACAGCAGGCGAGGCATGATGTGGGGAGGTGGGGTGGGGGGGGTGGGGGCGGAGGAGACACTGAAAACAAGAGAAGATTAAATACAAACATCGAGCAAGAACATGAGAAGCCATTTTGAGGGCCTCATTACACTTCATTGGTGAGTTGGGAGCCCTGAACAGGCGCTCACCAGCCGTTTCCCGATCCCTGCTCCTTCTGGCTCCACAGATATCTTTTAATAAAATCAGAAGCTTGCCCCGATTACGCAGCAACTTGCACGGCTCATTCGCTCACTCATGGATCAAAAATGTATGTCATAACAAGTCATAGTTTGTTGATTCCCGCAGGCATTAAATACATATATAGTGTACATTAAATGTACAATATATACGTACATTATATGTCTGGGTTTCCTCCGGGTGCTCCGGTTTCCTCCCACAGTCTAAAAGACGTGCTGGTTAGATGCATTGGTCATGCTAAATTCTCCCTCAGTGTACCCAAACAGGTTCCAGAGTGTGGCGACTAGGGGGTTTTCACAGTAACTTCATTGATGTAAGCCTACTTGTAACACTAACAAATAAACTATATATTGCAAAGGGAGATTATCAGTCATTGTAAAGTTTGAACAACAGTCCAAGGAATAATCATCTGGGGGCCACTCAATATGACAATGGCTTTATCATTTGTTGGCCTTACCCCTTGATGCAGTGAAAGTGCTGTATTAAGAGGTGTCTGCATGCAATCAACATTTTGTCAGGAAAAGGTGGGTGCCCAGTTGTTAGTTCTGAGTCGGAAAGGTCTGTGTTCAAGACCCACACCAGGACTCGAGCTTAAAAACCAAAGTTAACACTCCAGTGCAACATCGAGGGAATGCTGCAACGCCAGAATCTATTGCGTGAAATTTTAAACCAAAACCTCAGCCGGAATTTTACTGGCCTGCCAGCTATGAGGATCGGAGCAGTCGAGGGATGGGGCACGGAAAGATCCATTGACCTTGCGCGGAATTTTGCGATTTCGGGACGAGCGAGGCAGTAAAATCCTGCCCCACGTCTCTTCCCCCAGGGGAATGCACTATCTTGAAGAGGAGTCGGGGATTTATCACCGGTGTCCTGGCCAATACTTACCCTTCAATAAACATCCCACAAAAAAAAACAGATTATCTGATCATTGTCACGTTGCTGTTTATGGGAGCTTGCTGTGCAGAAATTAGCTGTCACTACAATGCGACCTCAAAAGGACTTCATTGGCTGTAAAGTCAGACATCCAGTGGCTGAGAAAGGCGCTATATAATTGCAAATCTTTTTGAAAATGTGAAAGCCTCAGGGCAGCATTCGTGACACGTTGCAAAATAAATGTCAAAGTGATTTATTAAATGATATGGGAATAGAATTAGATAATTATAAGTCCAATGCCATTGACTCCACTGTGTAAATAAAGAAACCTATTGTAAAAATATATTCATATTGTAATCAGTATCTGGTATTATTCATATGATTGATCTCTTCTATACAGGGTCCATAGAGATTGATTTTATTGGCACACAATCCTGAGAAAACAATACACTAAAGACAAATACAAGTTGCAGACAGCTGTAGCTCTATTATAAATCTCTAACCCAAAAAGACCTGATTACTTGGTTGGTCTCGATCCAGATTCTTTCAATTCTTTGAGAACAAAAGGGGGTATAGCTCAGTGGTAGAGCATTTGACTACAGATCAAGAGGTACTCAGTTCAAATCTGAGTGCATCCTTCGATGCTAAATTGGATTTTTAAGCACGGCTAGCTCAGTTGGTAGAGCAAGCGACTCTTAATCTTAGGGCCGTGGGTTCGAGCCCCATGTTGGGCGAGCCTTTCCTTCAGGCGGCACAGTGATTAGCACTGCTGCCTCACAGCTCCAGGGACCTGGGTTCGATTCCCGGCTTGGGTCACTGTCTGTGCGGAGTTTGCACGTTCTCCCTGTGTATGTGTCGGTTTCCTCCCACAGTCCAAAGATGTGCCAGTTAGGTCGATTGGCTATGCTAAATTAGCCCTTAGTGTCCCGGGATGTGTAGGTTAGAGGGATTAGCGTCGTAAATGCGTGGGGTTGTAGAGATAGGGTGTGGGGTAGGATTGTCAGTGCAGATTTGATGGGCCGAATGGCCTCCTTCTGCACTGTAAGGTTTCTATGATTCTATGAAAAGTAACATTTGGGAGCAACATTTAAGGTGATGGTGCTTGTTCAAATAATGCCTCAAATTCAGAAATATTTTGTGATTCTCCACAAATTGTCTAATTCTACTTTACCTCCAAAATTTACCCTTCTATGATTCAGCTGGTTACTGAGGTCAACAAGGAGGAACTGCTTCTATTGACAGAAAGATTGGTAACCAGAGGAAGACAACTGCAAAAGAACTCAGGGGGAGCAGAGGAGATTTTTGAAATCAGCACCAAGTTCTGATGATTTTGGATTTACTGCCCGATGGCTGATGGGAGCAGATTCAACATTAACTTACTAAAGGGAATTGGAAATTTGCTTGAAAAGAATAAAATAAAATTGGGCTGTGGGAAACAAGCAGGAGTGTGAGAGTAATCGGATAGCTCCTTCAATGAGCTACCAGAGGAACAGCAGGCTGAATGGCATCCTTATTCATCCAAAGTTTGCTTCAAACTTCACGACCATGGGGAATGAAATGCTCAATATAATCCCTGACTGTGCGCATTCAACAGAGAGGGTGCCATATCTGTCAACATCGTGGATTCTTTCTCCCAGAGGGGTGATGTAATAGATAAAGGCTCTTGAGCTGCAATCTCCTGAGGTAGATGAAAATTGGTCCTGGGGGCAACATTGGAAGGGGAATGAGAGCAGGGTTTTTTTTAGATGATTATTACATTAGGTAATTTGCATTTCCAGCAATAGCTCGAATCTGTCTCTCTAAACGCAGAAACTGGAGAAGGTGCGTGACACTTCTTAAAGTTCATAAAATTAAGGTATGCAAACCCTATTGCAGTAAAACATTAAGGTCCTAAGTAGACAACAAGCAACCCCTCGGGGAGAAAGAATCCACGATGTTGACAGATATGGCACTCTCTCTGTTGAATGCTCGCAATCAGGGATTATATTGAGCATTTCATTCACCATGGTCGTAAAGTTTGAAGTGAACTTTGGATGACTAAGGATGCCATTCAGCCTGTTGTTCCTCTGATAGCTCATTGAGGGAGCTATCCGATTATTCTCACACTCCTGCTTGTTTCCCATTGTCCACAATTTTTCTTTTCTTTCCAAGCGAATTTCCAATTCCCTTTAGGAAGTTACTGTTGAATCTGCCATCCGGGCAGTAAATCCCAAATCATCAGAACTCGATGCTGTTTTCAAAAATCTCCTCTGCTCTCCCTGAGTTCTTTTGCAGTTGTCTTCCTCTGGTTACCAATCCTTCTGTCAATAGAAACAGTTCCTCCTTGTTGACTTCAGTAACCAGCTGAATCATAGAAGGGTAACCTGACAAATCAGAAGTCTAATAGCTGCTCTTCTACAAGTCAAATGACTGAGTGAAATTCTTGTTCTTTGCACTGTTATAGTGTGGTTTGAAATCCTGGGACAAATGTATCAAAAGCATGCAGGCTGGAATGTCTGCCCCATTCATTCAATCTGTTCAGCAGGGAGCTGTGTTAATTTTTAATGACTGGACATAATTGAAACGCAAACAGCATAATCCTTCTTCCGATAGGCAGTACCCTAAGTGGGAGTGCAAAACACTAGCGGGACACCACTCGCTGAAGGCAGCCTGTAGCACCTTGAAGCAACACATGTCCAGGATGGACAAAGGAGCAGGCTGCTAAATGTCAAGCCCAGATTCTTTTATACAGTGATAGATGGGCTCATTGAACCAAGTCAGCATCAGAAAGATCTCTTCTCTTCCGGCTGTCTGTGCGCTCAGGCAAATTTCTGAGCAGCAGGTGAGAAATGATAGATGGAAATTAGACAAGCATTGAGCAGGACTGAGCTGGGCATTACAGATTTTCTCTTTAATGGCCTCACCAGGGGTGCAAAAATAAAAGTCCCTTTCACATTTCTCCCACTCTCTGCTTAGCTCTGAATGGCCCTATTTCAGCTCGAACATTAGCAACCCTTCTCTGCTTCCCATGTGTTTCTACAGACTGGGACACTTCTTTGCAGCTCCTCTTCCTTCCATTCACACCCTCCACGCCTGCTGTTGCCCTCAGAACTATTCCCCCTTGGTCAGACTTGCTACCTCACCCTGTTGCCATGTAAACTATAGTCAGTTGCTTCACACATCCTGTAAACTCATCAACATGACAGTGGCTAAGCTACTTCAACTCTTCTTGCCCAGCTGCACAAAGTGGTAAGAGTTGCAGACATTTTGGGCGGGATTTACCAGCCGCGCTCGCCCCAAGACCGGAAAATCCCGCCCGAGGTCAACGGACTTTTGCATGGTCCTGTCCCCCCGCTACAATTCCCATGGCGGGCACGAGGGGAAAATTCCGCCCTCTGGCTTCATTTTTCTAAAAAAGAAGCTACTCTTTGTGCACCAGTAAATGAGCATTGAATTAGAATAGTTGTCAGGGAGTTTCCCAATGTTTCCACCGGCCAGAGCTTGAGCGGGCGCAAGTCCTACCCAAACTCGCATGAATTTGCACGAGAAGACATCAGGCGCGCAACCCCGCCTCATGGTGCCCTCGGGCGATATTTCTGTTAATGGGTGCGCATGTGAGTTGGCAGTGTGTGTGCCAATTGAACATGCAACTGACTCTAATTTTACATGGTCTGCGCTTGGCACACAGGCAAATCGACCAGTGGCATTCACATTTTTTCCACCAGTCCCGATCCAAGGCAGAATCAAATGTCCAGGATGAAATTAAAGGAAATGTTTGAGGGTTGAAGTGTTTATGTGCGATGCTGCCAGTTGCTTGATTCTGTACAATAGATGGCATTTTTTTGGTGCAAATGTGAGGGGAAAAATACTGCAGCTCCCTGAGGATGGTCCAGGCAGCTTGGTGGAAACACCTGCCTGCACCTTCACAACCCTGAGCGCCTGTCCTTTTTCCACCCTTCCCGGCAGCGCTCAACCTTCTCAGAGAGCATGTTTCATGCTGGTGGCAACTGATTGGGCCCATACATGGAATTGGGCTGTGGGGCCAAGCACGGCTGTAAACGCAATTCACACCCACTTCCTGGCCCGCCAAGTGCATTGACCCGACAAGGAAAAAAATTCAGACCAAGATCTGGAGCAGGCCTTTCACAACTTGACCAGATTCCTGGTGCATGGCCTTGAAAATGTCAAACATTTTAGCACAAATAGGACGGGAGTGAGGTGAAAATTGGCCCCTTCTGGCTCAGGCTTCATTTCCCCAGCAAAAATAAGACTGGTCTTTCTTTATTAATCAAACATGGCATTCTCTTTTGAACTTTATTTGTATTTGTTCACTGGATGAGGGTGTCGCTGGCAAGGCCAACATTTATTGTCCATTCCTTCCTGCCCTTGAGTGAAAGCATTGCCCTTTCTGAAAAAAGAGGGCCGGGATAAGATGTTCTTTTGAAGAGTCGGTGCAGACTCGATGAGTTGAATGACCTCCTCCTTCACTGGAACGACAAAATTCCTGTAAACATTTCAGGAAATAACGAAGATATGGGCTCATAACATCCTGCATTCCCAGTGCTGGATTTGGGGAGTACCCCAAAGATGCACTGGGAATTCCTCTCAGAGGTTCCCAAGTGAGTGTTTACCTGGAAATTGTCTCGCATTAGCTTCCCCTGGAAAGTTGTGCTGGGCTGGGAACCATCCAACAAAGTGATTTAAATCATTAACTTTGGAGGGTTCTGCCAGTATTATTACACTGCTGGTTAGTCTGAAAGAATTATGAAAAATAAAAATACTTCCAACTTCAGTGCAACTATTTTGAACACCCAGACTGAGTGGTTCACCTGATCCAGGAATTATACAGATATTTATAGTTAAGATCCAGTTACAAAAAATTAGCACATACCAAAAATGTACATCTGCCCAGAGGTTATCTATATCCACAACCAACTACTGATTAGGTTTACATCATGCATAACATTTGGATATGGTTATCCAATTGCAACTTGTGCACGTCTACCTAATTAGATCATCAAGCACGTATTTCTTTCAACACAATTATGCAGTTATCTTTCTAACCAGTGGTATAATAACTCCCCGATCCCACTGTCTCTTGTTAGACCAGACACTAACAAGCTGCAGCTGTATATAATTCAATAAAGGTCTTGTGTGTATGCTGTGTGTTTGAGTCCAGGAGTTTTATGGTCCTTGACACTTATCTGGGTCTGCTTTAATCAAGACCTCTGGTTTCCTCATAGTTTTCCTGTGTGGTTGAGTTACAGCTTGCAGCTTATGTGATTTTTCAACTTGTGTGATTATTAACCCTTTCAACCAGGCTGCTGCTAGGTTTCATATGCTGGTTACATGGCCAATCTGACCTGGAGAGAATGTAGTCTAACTCTGGTACTTGTTTCAAACTGGTTTATTAACACCATATATAAGATGAGTTACAGAGTCTCTCAGGAGTACAGACTGCTCCATCGTCTCTCTTGAGTGTCTGATGGACTTGACACATGATTGCTGATGTCACTGTTACATCATGGTCTACATCACTTATTACCACAACTATTCTATTAACCCAGCACACTACAATAGTGTCCCCATGCA
This sequence comes from Mustelus asterias, assembly GCF_964213995.1. Classification (NCBI taxonomy): domain Eukaryota; kingdom Metazoa; phylum Chordata; class Chondrichthyes; order Carcharhiniformes; family Triakidae; genus Mustelus; species Mustelus asterias. The sequence goes on along the minus strand of NC_135812.1, from coordinate 83,575,232 downwards.
TCAGCTGCCCTTGCCCTTCTAGGTTGAAGGGATGAATGCATGGTACATTTGACAGAGGGAGTATAATATGGGAAAATGTGAACTTGTCACATTGGCAGGAAGTGCAATATACTATTTAAATGGGGAGAGATTGCAGAACTCAGTGTATGCAGGTACAGCAAGTGATGAGAAAGGCAAATAGAATGTTAGCATTTGCTGCAAGGGGAATAAAATATAAAAGTAGGGAGGTTTTACTGAATCTGTACAGGCCTTGGTGAAAGCACATCTGGAGTACTGTGTACATGCTTGGTCTCCTTATTTCAAAAAGAATACAAGTGCATTAGCAGCAGTTCAGGGAAGGTTCACTCGACTCATTCCTGGGTTGAAGGGTTTATCTTGTGAAAAAGATTGAGTGGGTTGGGCCTATACCCACTGGAGTTTAAAAGGACGAGAGGTGACCTTACTGAAACATATGAGATCCTGGGGGAGTTTGACAGGGTGGATACTGGAAAGCTGTCTCCACATTTTTGATTTGATTTGATTTATTGTCACATGTATTAACATACAGTAAAAAGTATTGTTTCTTGCGCGCTATACAGACAAAACATACCGTTCACAGAGAAGGAAACGAGAGAGTGCAGAATGTAGTGTTACAGTCATAACTAGGGTGTTGAGAAAGATCAACTTAATGCAAGCTAAGTCCATTCAAAAGTCTGACAGCAACAGGGAAGAAGCTGTTCTTGAGTCGGTTGGTACATGACCTCAGACTTTTGTATCTCTTTCTCGATGGAAGAAGGTGGAAGAGAGAATGTCCGGAGTGCATGGGGTCCTTAATTATGCTGGCCGCTTTTCCGAGGCAGCAGGAAGTGTAGACAGAGTCTACACGTGGGAGGCTGGTTTGCGTGATGGATTGGGCTACATTCACGACCTTTTGTAGTTCCTTGCGGTCTTGGGCAGAGCAGGAGCCATACCAAGCTGTGATACAACCAGAAAGAATGTTTTCTATGGTGCATCTGTAAAAGTTGGTGAGAGTCGGAGCTGACATGCCAAATTTCCTTAGTCTTCTGAGAAAGTAGAGGCTTTGGTGGGGAGAATCAAACTGGGGGACAAGAGGTTAAGAATTAGAGGTCTGCCTTTTAAGTTGAAGGTGAGAAGAATTTTTTTCTCTGGGAGAGTTGCTAGTCTGTGGAATTCTTTTCAGTGCAGGGCACAACTGGGCCAATTCCCATCTACTCAACATCTTTGCAACTAAGACAGTTGATAGCCCAACAGCTATAGAGCTTTGTTAAGAGCAGTATATACAAAAATTACAATCTCTGATTTGAAGAGTGCATGGGGGATTTCCAGAAAATTCCATCAGACCACTGGGATATAAATTAAATGTTCATAAAGATATGAAATTATTTTAGATCAGTAAACTATTAGAATTGGTTGGTTCTAACTGACATGGCAGCAGATACTAAGCCAGTGCAATGTTCCTTGCAGTAATTGATCGCAGATAATTTTCTGGGATTAGGAAAGTATCCCAATGAGATGCAGCCTGTAATCACCAAGATCATGTAATCAGAACTGGTTGGCAAATTGACACTCAGACTCAAGAACAGCTTCTTCCCTGCTGTCATCAGACTTTTGAATGGTCCTATCATATATTAAGCTGATCTTTCTCCTCACCCTACCTGTCATTGCAACACCATGTTTTGCACCTGTCCTTTTCCTTTTGCCCTATGTACTTTATGAACAGTATGTTTTGCCTGTATAGCACGCAAGGAACAATACTTTTCACATGTGACAATAAATCGAATCAAATGAACCAAATGAATGTTCCAAGGATATTGGTATGACTTTCAAGACTGGGTGGATGTGGATACGGGCATATAAAGAAGGGGAAAAATGAAACTGTTTACAACTACAATGGTGTTAGAAGCCTGCAAAATATACATTTAAAAATGCCCCAAGTTTTCTGTTTTTGTGGACTGTAGAAGTGGAGAATCTGGTTGAGGACTTGATCAACAACTAGGGACTGTGGGGAGAATGAGCAACTGTGCCAGCATGGCAGTGTGGGAGTTGATGAGTTGTCACATTTTGCAACTCTTTCCTTGGGTGACATGGAGTAGGACGAGTCTCAGTCTATAATTTCATGCAGAAAGTTCATAGGTCATCCGGGTATTACAAATTTTAATATGCCATTTCATATAGAATAACCGAGTGCCCGGAATTAGATTTTATGACTTTGCAAGCTTCGGCAGATTTCTGCTGTTAATTTTACAGAAAACCTGCACAATTGCCATCAACTTGTTAAGCAGCGTTTTCAACTTCTGTTCAAATTAAATTTGCTGGTATTAAATTTAGCTGCAGCTAATGTAGGCATCCAATCACATTCGAGTTGAAATGATGCAAATGGAATCACCCCCTTGACCTTTCCAAAGCTAGTCTCGGCACGGTTTCTGCCAGTGATAATAATGGAAAACAACTTGCAAAATTACACTTCACAGAAGCAGGAGATCTGCTCGCGGAACACAAATTAAAATGTGCACACTCATTTTGAAAAAATTAAACAGATGTTGAAATGTATGTGCTCATCATGCAGCTGGACAATAATAGCCATTGTGGGAACATCAATATTTAAATATAAAATAGACCTGGATGATATTAATGCTGTGAAAAAGATATCCCTTTTTTAAATGCTTTCAATAGGAGACAAAAAATTAACCTCACTAATAGTTTGCACAATTATAGTAAGTTCAATGTCATTTCATTCTGACGTTTTTACAATCTATTTTTTTAACCTCTATACTGGATACTGCAAAGGTTCTGGGTCCCGACAATATTCCAGTAATAGTACTGAAGATTTGTGCTCCCGAACTTAGCCAAGCTGTCCTAGTCCAGCTACAAAGCTGGCATTTACTGACAATGTGGAAAATTGCCCAGTTATATCCTGTCCAAAAGAAACAGGACAAATCCAATTTGGCCAATCACCGTCCCATCAATCTACTCTCTATCATCAGTAAAGTGATGGAAGGGGTCATCAACAGCGCTGTCAAGCAGCATCTGCTCAGCAATAACCTGCTCAGTGACGCTCAGTCTGGGTTTTGCCAGGGTCACTCAGCTCGTGACCTCATTACAGCCTTGGTTCAAAGGTGGACAAACGAGCACAATTCTAGAGTTGAGGTGAGAGTGACTGCCTTTGACATCAAGGCGACATTTGCCTGAGTGTGGCATCAAGGAGCCCTCATAGAATCAGGGAAAAATCTTCCACTAGCACCGAGGAAGACGGCTGTGGTGGCAGAGGTCAATCATTAGCTCCAGGACATCACTGCAGACATTCCTCAGGGTAGTGTCCTAGACCCAACCATCTTCAGCTGCTTCATCAATGACCTTCCCTCCATTATACGGTCAGAAGTGGGGTATTTCGCTGATGATTGCACAATGTTCAGGATCATTTGTGACTCCTAAGATACTGAAGCAGTCCATGTCCAAATACAGCAAGACCTGGACAATATCCAGGTTTGGACTGACAAGCAACAAGAGCCAAGTAACATCTGCACCACACAAGAGCCAAGTAATATCCATCTCCAATAAGAGGGAAACTAAACATGTCCTCCTGCAAACATTTTAGCCGAGAGATTCAAGCACATCCAAAAATGAGCACATATTGAGTGGATTTGTTTTCACACCAGAATCAATGGGCCCTGAGCACTTGTAATATTGGTCTTTGCACCTCATTATATCATTTACCCATCTAGCTGCAATACCCAAAAGGTATCTCCAGACAGTTTGTCGGCAAGAGGTTTTGGTTACTGCAATGTAGGATCTTCTGATACCTTCCGGCTAGTCCCCACACTCTTTCCTTTCCAGGACATCTGTAGTTTTTATGACACCCATGTTCATTCTTCCATCACTCCCACTGTTGTGTTCAATGGTTCAATGTTCAAATATGGGCATCTGTTGACTGCTGTCTATACTGTGTGCTGCTTGTCATGCTGTGGTTTGAGAAACAGTAATCTAGAAGCTTGGAACGGCATACATTCTAAAACGTATTTGTAATAAAGTTGCGTTCACACACAGAAACTTGAGAGAGCCATTTCTGTGCATCTACAAGGCACAAAACACAACACCCAGCGTTGGCTAGTTTTCTCCAATTATCTTCCCAGCCAACCTCAGTAAATTCACCCCGTCTATTCAAGCAATTCCTACTGAGTTAAGTCCATTATCCAAAATCATAAATAAAAGCCAGGGAAATGTGCAAGGCATTGCAAACAAGGTCATTCTGTCTGCAGACATGATGCTGAACTTTCTGTTGCCCTGCCCTAACCTTATTTTTCTATCACTTCTTACACTCGCAAAATGTAAACTTCACAAATCATAGTTCATCTTTTTTGGGCCCCATATAATACTTTGGCTATAAAGCTGTCTGAAGAAAATTCAAGTCTTGGTCATAGGTTGAAGGTGAGGGGCAGGAGGTTTAGGGAGGATGTAAGGAAAAACATTTTTACCCAGAGGGTGGTGACAGCCTGCAATGCGCTGCCTGGGAGGGTGGTGGAGGCGGGTTGCCTCACATTCTTTAAAAAGTAACTGGATGACCACTTGGCACGTCATAACATTCAGGGCTATGGGCCAAATGCTGGCAGATGGCATTAGGTGGGAGTTTGAATGTCTCTAATGTGTCAGTGCAGACTCGGTGGGTGAAAGGGACTCTTCTGCTCTGTATGATTCTATCTCTCCAATTTTCCTGCAAGATTGTAGGTTCCGTGTAAGACTGTATTCCCTCCTATTCTGGAATGTTTTTACTCAGTTTTTTCACGACCTCAAATGGCCTTCATATAATCATCTTCTCTCTTCCCCTCTTTAACAACTTTAAAAAGAATTTTTTAGAGATTATTAAATAGGGCAGCTTCACCTAATGTTCACCACTACACTCTGTTTTTGTCATTTCAATAAAGGGCACATTTGTCATTTCCAGTTTGGATATGGGTTCTCATCCAATGCATCAATCTATCTTTTGATTTTCAGCTGCTGAGGGACTCGCTGTGCATTTCCCGCAGTTGTCATTTTTAGTTATAGATGACAGACACCCACACCAATCTCACTGTTGAAAGTACAGATAGCAACAGCCGCAGAAACCATAGCAATTGAAGTCATCTAAAAAGCACAATCTCTACTGAGTAAAACTTGCCATCCAGACAGTTGGAAGGAAGGTATAGAATAAAAACGATGAAGCCATTAGCTTTGCCCGCATTCCTTAAGGTCCCTTAAAATTGCAATGGAGCACTCTTACAATGACAGCGGAAAGTAACCAGCAACAATATATGCAACTGTGACAGCTAAGTTAGGCCAAATGATCACGTGGGTTGGTCAGTTCACTTACCACTCTGTTGACAGAAAATATGCATACCAGACACCTCTAGCCTCTGATGCCTGTCAGTTCTTGCCTGAGTTGTCAGATGTCTTAGCTGAAGGGAATGTGAGAAAGTTTCAAATGCCAGTGCAGCTGAAGTGCTCTAAGCCACTCAGACACACTGGTTTTCAATTCCCATAACCCTATGTCAATATGCACTAGACTATAGAAGGCAATAGGGAAGAGAGAAGGGACATTAGTTGATAGACATGCAAGGACAAGTTAACTATAAAAATGTACACGTTTTTGTTTGAATCACAGTTTTTCAGGATTTTCTCAAAATTAAGATTGCTCCAGTAATTCAAATGATTTTTATTTTCGAGCAGCCACAGATTATGGAGTGTGTATGATACAGAAACATTCTTGCTTGTTCTGAATGGTTCTTTTTCCCCCCACAGAAGTGGGGTCCTAATCAGCCGATAATGATGTGGGTACTCGCACCAACTTTGATTTGTAAAGATATTAAAGAGACCACGGGCAAGATTTGTCCTGCTATTTATACTGTTGAGTAGAGAATGCCTGAACTTGCTTTTCTCTCAATGCTTGCCAATAGGTGAATACGTTTATTCATCCGTGATCGGATTTTGGGCCAATGGCAAATTTACAAATGTGGTGAAAGCCTTTTTAGGTTTGACATTCTTAATGCATCAAAGACTGGCTTGCATTTGTCTATCCTCAGGCACTGTACTATGAAGGAACTGGAAAACTAGCACTATATAATTTGTCAAAAGATGTCCCTAAGTTCCAAAACAAAACCCACTGGTTTGGCTATATTGGCTAAGAATTTGAAGTTTAAAATACAGATCAAAAATGAATTACAAGGAGTAAGAGACTATAGAAAAAAAATCTGACAGAATTAGCAGAGATAAATTATATTTACATAGCACCTTTAACAACAGTAAGATGCCCCAAGGTGTTTCACAGGAGTTTCATCAAACAAAATTTGACACCAAATCATAGAAAAAGGTTTTAGGACAGGTTAGCAAAAGCTTGGTCAAAGATATGAGTTTTAAGGAGAGAGAGAGAGAGAGATAGTGACAGGCTAAAAGGTTGGAGGGAGCAACTCTACAACTGAGGACTTAGGCAACTGAAGACTTGGTTCTCAATAATAGTGGGTGGATAGGGGAGATGTGCAACAGCATGTGCACTTCCCTTAATAGGTGGAAGATATCAGGGTGTTGGGGCTCATTTTGGATTGTTCCAGCAAAGAACCAGTGCAGACAAAATGATCCAGAAATTTGATTGTGCTGTACCAATTTTCCCTTCATTAAATGAACAACTAAGACCCCAGTGGGCAGGATGCATCTGTTCATTATGAGTCAATATGTACTGCCTGTCATATTGATAGAGGCACAACATAGCCTTCTCCTGAAACAAAGGGTCCAGTACTTCTTGGAGATCCCCTGCATGCCTGGTTGTTATGGGGGTCTACCCCCTCCCCCCAACTACCTCACCCCGCCCCCATGAATATCCATCTTCATTTTCAGAAGGTCCACATTTTTTCTTCAATCGCGGGTTCGTGATGTTGGACGCAGGCCTACCTCACCACTGAATACAATGTGAAACATTCAATGCATAATTAAATGAGGTCGGGGCCTGAGGATTTGTTATGTTTTATTGCCTGCCTCGGCAGCGGGAAACATGCCACATTCCTACACCCTCCACAGGACCTATTCTCAAATGGGAGAATTCTGCCCGCAGTGCCTGGTTTTAAAGAACAAAGAACGAAGAAAATGACAGCTCAGGAACAGGCCCTTCGGCCCTCCAAGCCTGCATTGACCATGCTGCCCAACTGAACTAAAACCCCCTACCCTTCTGGGGACCATATCCCTCTATTCCCATCCTATTCATGTACTTGTCAAGATGCACCTTAAAAGTCACTACTGTATCCGCTTCCACTACCTCCCCCAGCAACGAGTTCCAGGCACCCACTACTCTCTGTCTAAAACATCTGCCTCATACATCTCCTTTAAACCTTGCCCTTCGCACCTTAAACCTATGCCCCCGAGTAATTGGCTCTTCCACCCTGGGAAAAAGCTTCTGACTATCCATTCTGTCCATACCTCTCATAATCTTGTAGACTTCTATCAGGTCTCCCCTCAACCTCCGTTGCTCCAGTGAGAACAAACCAAGTTTCTCCAACCACTCCTCATAGCTAATGCCCTCCATACTGGGCAACATCCTGGTAAATCTTTTCTGTACCCTCTCCAAAGCCACCACATCCTTCTGGTAGTGTGGCAAACAGAATTGAACACTATATTCCAAGTGCGGCCTGACTAAGGTTCTATAAAGCTGCAACATGACTTGCCAATTTTTAAACTCAATACCCTGGCTGATGAAGGCAAGCATGCCGTATGCCTTCTTGACTACCTTCTCCACCTGCATTGCCACTTTCAGTGACCTGTGTACCTGTACACCCAGATCCTATCAATAGATATTGCCTATCAATACTCTTAAGTGTTCTGCCATTTACTGTATATTTCCTATCTGTATTAGACCTTCTAAAATGCATTACCTCACATTTGTCCGGATTAAACACCATCGGCCACCTCTCTGCCCAACTCTCCAACTGATCTATATCCTGCTGTATCCTCTGATGGTCCTCATCACTGTCCGCAAATCCATCAACCTTTGTGTTATCCGCAAACTTACTAATCAATCCAGTTACATTTTCCTCCAAATCATTTATATATATTACAAACAGCAAAGGTCCCAGCACTGATCCCTGAGGAACACCACCTGTCACAGCCCTCCATTCAGAAATGCTCACAACCCTCCATTCAGAAATGCTCACAACCCTCCATTCAGAAATGCTCACAACCCTCCATTCAGAAACGCAAATGAGAACGCAAAGAGGAACAAATGGAATTACTGAATCCCGAGGCATGAAGAATTAGGGCGGAGAATTTCTTCTGGGTTTACGATTCATATCTATCGCTATTAGAAAGGCTAGGGAATTATTGAAATTCAGTTATGCTGCTCTTGGCATAGTTAACCAGACCAAACCAAAGCATATAATTTCGAACCAAGGCATGGGTGAAAACTACTCAAAATGAGAAAGGAGATGTGCCACAATGGCTGATGGAAAGTGAAGGCGTCAGTCGTAAAGTCAACTCTTGTTCACAAGAGAGTTGACATTTTAAGAATTTATACAAACTGAACTTTGAATCCTAATTGTCAAATGAGATTGAGTGTGACAGATTAAGCTTTATAATGCTGGCAGGCTGTTTAATGATGAAATGTGGCAACAGGGGAGAGAATATTATCCATAATACAAGTAGTTAGTTATTAAGGTATTTACATGATTGTGTTGCTGTAGAAAAATGACTATGTTAACTATGTTTCTTTTTTTTGCAGGGGGGAGAAGGTATTAAGAATAGAAGGTTTTATAAGATGGTTATGTTTTGAAATGCCTCTTTTAGGTAAAATGGCCAAATCAAAAGTACATGTAACCTGTTGCAGTCAATAAGCCTCTGTGGCCTGGCTGCCATGTGGACAAGGGGCCCAGGTCAAGTGCTATTGAAATCCATGTGTCAGGTTTGACACCTGAAAATAAAGGACAGAACAGTTGGCTCTTCTACGAGTAAACATACAGAATCTAGGCAGTCTGACTAAAGATCCTTGATGTGGAGATGCCGGCGTTGGACTGGGGTAAACACAGTAAGAGTTTTAACAACACCAGGTTAAAGTCCAACAGGTTTATTTGGTAGCAAATGCCATTAGCTTTCGGAGCGCTGCTCCTTCGTCAGGTGGAGTGGAAATCTGCTCTCAAACAGGGCATACAGAGAAACAAAATCAAGTTACAGAATACTGATGAGAATGCGAATCTTTACAGCTAATCAGGTCTTAAAAATACAGACAATGTGAGTGGAGGGAGCATTAGGCACAGGTTAAAGAAATGTGTATTGTCTCCAGACAGGACAGCCAGTGAGATTCTGCAAGTCCAGGAGGCAAGCTGTGGGGGTTACTGATAGTGTGACATGAACCCAAGATCCCGGTTTAGGCCGTCCTCATGTGTGCGGAACTTGGCTATCAGTTTCTGCTCAGCGACTCTGCGCTGTCGTGTGTCGTGAAGGCCGCCTTGGAGAACGCTTACCTGAAGATCAGAGGCTGAATGCCCGTAACCGCTGAAGTACTCCCCCACAGGAAGAAAACAGTCTTGCCTGGTGATTGTCGGGCGGTGTTCATTCATCCGTTGTTGTAGCGTCTGCATGGTTTCCCCAATGTACCATGCCTCGGGACATCCTTTCCTGCAGCGTATCAGGTAGACAACGTTGGCCTAGTTGCAAAAGTAGGTACCGTGTACCTGGTGGATGGTGTTCTCACATGAGATGATGGCATCCGTGTCGATGATCCGGCACGTCTTGCAGAGGTTGCTGTGGCAGGGTTGTGTGATGTCGTGGTCACTGTTCTCCTGAAGGCTGGGTAGTTTGCTGCAGACAATGGTCTGTTTGAGGTTGTGCGGTTGTTTGAAGGCAAGAAGTGGGGGTGTGGGGATGGCCTTGGCGAGGTGTTCGTCTTCATCAATGACATGTTGAAGGCTCCGGAGGAGATGCCGTAGCTTCTCCGCTTCGGGGAAGTACTGGACAATGAAGGGTACTCTGTCCACCGTGCCCCCTTTTTGTCTTCTGAGGAAGTCGGTGCGGTTTTTCGCTGTGGCGCGTCGGAACTGTCGATCGACGTGAGAACACCATCTACCAGGTACACGGTACCTACACTTGCAACTCGGCCAACGTTGTCTATCTGATATGCTGCAGTAAAGGATGTCCCGAGGCATGGTACATTGGGGAAACCATGCAGATGCTACGACAACGGATGAATGAACACCGCTCGACAATCACCAGGCAAGACTGTTCTCTTCCTGTGGGGGAGCACTTCAGCGGTCATGGCCATTCAGCCTCTGATCTTTGGGTAAGCGTTTTCCAAGGCAGCCTTCACGACACAAGACAGTGCAGAGTCGCTGAGCAGAAACTGATAGCCAAATTCCGCACAATGAGGACGGCCTAAACCGGGATCTTGGGTTCATGTCACACTATCAGTAACCCCCATAGCTTGCCTCCTGGACTTGCAGAATCTCACTGGCTGTCCTGTCTGGAGACAATACATATCTCTTTAACCTGTGCCTAATGCTCCCTCCACTCACATTGTCTGTATTTTTAAGACCTGGTTGGCTGGAGAGATTCGCATTCTAGTCAGTATTCTGTAACTTGATTTTGTGTCTCTGTGCCCTGTTTGAGAGCAGATTTCCACTCCATCTGACGAAGGAGCAGCGCTCCGAAAGCTAATGGCATTTGCTACCAAATAAACCTGTTGGACTTTAACCGGGTGTTGTTAAAACCCTTACTGTAAAGATCCTTGGACAGAGAGAGAGATGGGAGAGAGAGCGTGTATTGGAGGCAACAAGAAGCAGCAGCTTCTGCAGCCAGTAGAGGGAAAAAAGACTATTTCTCTATCAGCTACCAAACAGAATGCAAGATGTTCTCTCGTCAAAGAGATGGAATCTATGGAGATCTAAGGACACTGAAAGATTTATCCTAATGGGGTCCAGAGAAGTAATAGTTGTGCCATGCTGCTGGAGGTTGGTTCAGGATTTCTTAGAAGGCTGAAAGAAAGGACCTTTTACAGCGACTGGAATTTATGGCTCAGGGAAATGGGTAAAGAAAGCCTATTGGAAGCTGAGAGTAACTCAGAATACACACGTACGTACTGTAATTTGTGAAGAGCATGCTGTGATGTGTTAATGCAGCATAACATTTGAGTGTACTAAAATGCTAATGAAAAATGTATTTTCTGTAGTTTAGTGTCCTAGTTGCCTACTAAGTAATGTTTAGACAGTGTTCATTTTGGTTTAAAATAAAAGCAAATACTGCGGGTGTTGGAATCGGAAACAAAAACAGAAAATGGTGGAAAATTTCAACAGGTCTGACAGCTTTCCTTTTGACGAAGGATGACTCTTCGTCAAAACTGGGTCATGCAGACTCGAAACTTTAGCTCTATTCTCTCTCCACAAATGATGTCAGACCTGTTGAGATTTTTCCACCATTTTCTGTTGTTGAGTTTAGTTTGTTTGTTATAGTCAAAGTCCTAAAATGTGATCCTTTGTGTCAGTCACTGGGAATTGAAAGCTCTTTTTAGAAGTTACTGTCTCTATGGGGATTGTGACAACTAATATTCTGTGAGCTCAGATTGGACTTATAAGCAACAAGTTCACAAGTCCCTCAATTATGTGGAAACTGAAATGTAGCTTGCGTTAACTGGATTTCCTCCCCCGACCCAAGTTAATTTATCATAATAAAATGGACGTAAAAATGACTAATTAAGCAGCATGACATCCCATGTATAATCTGCATGGATGTTTGACCCATTGTAAATTCATCAGGGCCTTTCCTTCAACACACATAGCACTTCCTGCAACAAATGCTATTTTAATTTCAGTATTGAAATAGGATCATATGCTTGTTTCATGACCCATTTGCAAAATCACAAGATTAGTTGTAGCTTTGGAAGCACAAAGCCTAACTAGTATTTGTAATTCTACAATGGTCGAACCAGTCAACCTTAAAAGGGAGTGAGGATGCTGACTAAGAAATGTTAAGTAAATGTTTCCTCAATTACCTTAATTTGGAATTAGGAGAAGGGATTCTCTTGCATCCGGACTAATACTGCCAGTCACTCGCCGTTCATGCTCACTTCTTCCAATTCACTCCCCTCAGAGTCACCTCAATGCTATGATCAGTATCTGAGCTGGTCGATGTTCCTCTCAAGGCTGACCAGCGAACTTCTTCAGGGCACCTGACAGCTCACCCATATTAGGATAATGAGGCCAGAGAAGAAATATCAGTTGATCTTCTGGTGAATGCATTGATCACTGTGACAGATTCACAGCAAAATTTGGACACTGATAAACTGAGACTCCAGTGAGCTTTAAGATTTTTGCCTAAAACCTCACTTGGGATTGGAAGCTGGAAATCTTTTGCCTCAACGGATGAAAGTAGCAAAGAATGGAACACCACAAATTCTAGTTGTAGTTTCAGATTTTGCAAAGCCAAGGATGCGCTGGCTTATTGCTGTGCTCAAATCAAACTGAAGGCTAATAGTGTTTGGGAAGGTAATTGGAGACAAACATAATAAAAACAGGGAATCATGCTCATATCCATTAATGTTGGTATTGCACTGTTCCTTGGAAGAAGCCTAACATTAAAAGGACATTTTGAAATATCTTCTGTTCTTAATTAGAAGTTTCTTTGTTAATCTCCTGAATCAGAACCTTTACTAAATAGCTTGGAATTTTTATTTTCAGGATACATGTCAACATTTCGTGAAGAATTTGAGTCTTTATTTTGTTACATTAATACCTATTAAATGATAGCTAAGCTAGTGGCATGGTGGCACAGTGGTTAACCATACTACCTCACAGTGCCAGGGACCCGGATTTGATTCCACACATACTCCCAGTAACTGAGTGGGTTTACTCCGGTGCTCCAGTTTCCTCCTACAGTCCAAGAATGTGCAGGTTAGGTGGATTGCCCAGGCTAAATTGCCCCTCCATGTCCAAAGATGTGTAGGTTAGGTGTATTAGCCACGGTAAATACACGGGGTTATGAGGATTAGATGGCGGATGAGCCTGAAAAAGATGTTTTTTTGGAGAGCTGGTGCAGACCCAATGGGTCAAATGGCCTCCTTCTGCACTGTAGTGATTGTATGCTTCTATGAAAAACTGAACCATATTTTCACAATGCTAGAAGATGGTAATCCAAATTAATGGTCTAATGGTTCTCTCCGTTGAACCAATAATTGCTTGATCAATGCAATCACTTCTCCTGATCTCCTTATCTGGCAAAGCAGCTGATAGAGATCATTCCTGTGTGATAAACTTTAATCGTTTCTTGAATTCAATTATTGAACTGTTGCAACGGGACACAAGGATAGATTGAGGTGAGTGAAAACCCAGCTTTTATCACTAATTATATAAGTGTAGATGCTTATATTGCTGTAAGGGAACCCGACATGAAAACATGGAATGCTTATAGCTTATTTCATTACGTACACAAAGATTTTCACTGCTTCGGAAGCATTTTTAGAAAATCAACCTCTTAACTTCAAGACTAATTATAAATCCATAAGCAAGTGTTCCTGATCTGTAAATAGATTACAATAAGTAGAATGATCAAGTTGAACTAATCAGATCAATTTGGACATGGAGATAGAATTTATGAATTTCTAAATTCAATATATTCTATTTAAAACAATGAATGGGAGGCAGTTTCCATCCATTCAGAATTCAATCATTCTATAAATCATTCAATCACCGGCGACACATTGGTTAGCACTGCTACCTCACAGCGCCAGGGACTTGGGTTCAATTCTGGCCTCAGGTAATGGTCTGTATGAAGTTTGCACATTCTCCCCGTGTCTACGTGGGTTTCCTCCGGGTGCTTTCGGTTTCCTTCCACAGTCCAAAGATGTGCAGATTAGGTTGATTTGCCATGCTAAAATGCCCCTTAGTGTCAGGGTGATTAGGGTAAATATGTGGAGTTATGGGGATACAGCCTGGGTGGGATTGTTGTCAGTGCAGGCTCGATGGGCCGAATGGCCTCCTTCTGCACTGTAGGGATTCCAAGATTCTATGAATTCTGGATCAAACTATAAGGCACAAATGCAAAAGCCTTTTCAAATGACAAATTACTCCTTCCTTAACACCCTGTTTTAATTTTGGAATAGAACTTCCCAGTATTAGTAGCTATCTGCTTGTTTTCTGCCAAATGTGAAATTGGAAGCTGCAAGGAAGAGTGGGCTATGGCTGAATTGACAACTGGGATCATCGAACATACTCTAGTAAGCAGGGTAGAATTACTGCAGTGTCTCAAAATCTGCCTCTTCAGGCAACTAATTGGATACATTTTATCCGAGCTGGAGTGACAGGTTTGTCAGGCAGAATTTAAGCCGACTCCAAGTGAAAACATACAAAAAGGGCAAGGAAAGATTATCAATGTTTACCTCTGCACTAGATGATGCAACTTTCATGACTCAACTGCCAACCACTGGTTAATTCAAGGCAAAAGCAAAGAACAATACACTTATGAACAATTTCAGAAGAAAAAGATAAGTAACAAGCTGGAAGAGATTATCTACGGTGCAGGATTAAATGACTATAATTGACCTACATCTATCATTCTGATTTCAATGCCCTCGCAAACTTCTCAAGTGCTTTCTTAAATTATTGTAGCATACCTATACTTAAGACTGATTTCAGAGCACAAGAAGTGCTCCCTGCCATCTAAGTGGACCCGGGCATTTTTGATCCTCGCTAAATCATATAACCCGTCCAATTATCAATGCCTATGTACATAACTAAAATCTCAGCCTAATTGCCATGCAGTTTTCATGTTTGCACTGTGATGGTACTGTGCCTTTAAGAAATGTATTTTGATCATGTTTCTCTGCAGGATGCTTCAGCAAGTCCCTGGGATTTTGTTGGCACCGTGTTGTCTGTAGCCGGTGTCCTTTCTTGTTACTGAAGCAGTATAATTGATATGATGATGATTTTAATCTGAACTAATGGTTCAGATTATGGTTTTCATGTTCCCCTAGTATTGCTGAGTGGAGCTGGATTGGGGGTGATTGACAGATCATGTCATGTGACTGAGGACAGCTATTTTTCATTCCAGTTTTTAGTTTTGTTTTCAGAAACAACTTGAAGCTGAGAGAAACAGCAGTGTTTTTTCCCTCTCTGGAGTTGGAATTTTTGCTGTTTAAGTGTTGCTGTGTTGGAAACTGCCAGAGACTGGGTTTACCTCTGAGGTTTTTGCTGTTTTGAGGATATATCCTCCTCTGAAAACTGCGGTCAGGTTTGCTGTCCATAGGTGTTATAAAGCTGAAAATCCAGCATTACGTGTACATACTTGTTTTTGTGTTAAGCTTGAAGAAGGGAGTATGTCTGTGGGATGATGCTTTAACTTTGAACAACAGAGATAGCTAACTGTTAGGAGTTATACTGTGTCATGTTTAAATCTTGTAATTGGTAAAAGGTATGCTCGTTCTTTTTGTTATACTGTAACTGGGTTCTTAAATAAACTTTATTTGACAAAAGCTTCCTAGTGGGTCACTTGAATCATATCTGGAGTGAAACACCTTAAGCTCACCCATGCCAAAATAAATGTAAATTTAGGATCTCGGTTAACTTCACAAAATACCTTAGCTTCCTGGCTCGGGTCTTAACAGCACTTTCTCCAGAATCTTAATGTCCATTACCCAGGGTAGGGATATAGACCAAAACAGGATATGATTGTTTAAGTAAAAGTTAAGTAGGAGCGCACAGTGGCACAGTGGTTAGCACTGCTGCCTCACAGCGCCCAGGGACCCGGGTTCGATTCCCGGCTTGGGTCATGGTCTGTGTGGAGTTTGCACATTCTCCCCATGTCTCTGTGGGTTTCCTCCGGGTGCTCCGGTTTCCTTGGAGTCTGAAAGATATGTTGGTTAGGTGCATTGACCCAAACAGGCACCGGAGTGTGGCAACTAGGGGAATTTCACAGTAACTTCATTGCAGTGTTAATGTAAGCCTTACTTGTGACTAATGAATAAACTTTAGTAGACAAATTTTTACAAGTTGCATAACCTGATTTTGTACTTTACTCACCTGCCAACACTTCCAAGGACTTTCTTTGCACACAGATACAGTCACTCAATATTGTTTGTACTTCTTTATCAATTGGGCAAGGACTAGTCACAAGCCCCTGTTCTTGCTGTTAATTTTCATGAAAATGGATTTGACACACCTTCAATTGCTTGGCTCCATGTACATGACACTGCATTTCTCCACATTAAGTAACATTTGTAATGTACCCAGCCCTTCAATTAATTTGTCCGAATCATGTTACAATTCGCTAAACCCCTTCATTACTTTCCTAAGTTTGAAAACCTCCACTGTCGCCAAGACAGACTGAAAAAAAAACAAAATAGGTTCTACTTGAAAATTTACCACACAGTGCATTCCTTTCTTCTTCCAAAAACTTAACCAGTGAACACATTACTCTTGTTTCAATTGTCACTGCTGAAATTTCAAGAATGTATAGTACTGACAAAATTTATGGAATTACTGGAAGAAATGTAAAATACGCTTGTGTAACATTATGGTTTATTTGTGAAATGCTGCTATCTAAAGCACACAACTTACTAATCAAAACAGGGGTGAAGATATGAAATGGTCCATTTGGAGCAGATAATTCCAGAGCTCTGATAACCACACTTTCAGTGGCATTGCCTAATTAAGGTTAATTTCCAATCTTACAAAGTGTGAAGGAGAAACTACCGTGATATATTTTTTAAAACTACCATGATGAGAAACACACAAAGAAACAGGATGCAGAAGTAATAAATACAGAAGTCTTTATTACAAACACAAGAACTTTCATAAGCAAAGAAAATATTGAAAGTTGCGTTAAAAAAAAACGAATAGGTTGAGATTTCTTCCAAAAGGTTCAGACTTGTTCATAGTTGTTCTGATCCAAGAGCACTGATGTGGAGAAATCATCTAAGCAGGCAAGTTTAAGCTTTTCTTAATTAACTTCACTCCAGGTCTAAACTGAAGAATGTACAGTGAAGGGTAAACATCAGAAACGCCTGATGCTCATGCCACGATGAAATAATGACAGAGATCTGGAGAGAGGTGAAAGCTAAACTTGTGCAGAGTTCCTAAGATGTACCTGCAGCTGTAATAATAATGGTTTTAACAAGAGCAGTTATGGATTGGCAATAAATGTTGGCTTAGCCAGCAACGCTCGCATCCCTTGAATTAAAAAAATACAGTCTTGAGTCACTTACTTAAGGAAAGTAGAAAAAGCCTGAAGAATTCTATCAAAGCCCCAAACATGACAAAACAAAAAACTGCATCCCATTAAGGTTTTGGGACTTTTGAACAAGAGGTTAAACTTGTACAAACACAACTGATTAACCGAGACTACATATACTTTGAAGTCTTCTGTTCAGTTCATCCTGAAATATATAACAATGCACAACATCCACAGCCACTGAAAGCTGGCCTAAGAAAATACCACAACAATTTTAGCAATTTCCAAAGTGTGTTGGGTTTTGTGCAATATTTCAGTCATACCATTCATCTTCAATGATGGGGTGGCACGATGGCACAGTGGTTAGCACTGCTGCCTCTGAGCGCCAGGGACCTGGGTTCGATTCCTAGCTTGGGTCACTGTCTGTGCAGAGTTTGCATATTCTCCCCATGTCTGCGTGGGTTTCCTCCCTCACTCCAAAGATGTGCTGGTTAGGTGCATGGGCCACGCTCAGTTCCCCCTCAGTGTACCCGAACAGGCGCCAGAGTGTGGCGACCAGGGGATTTTCACAATAACTTCATTGCAATGTTAATGTAAGCCTACTTGTGACTAATAAATAAACTTTATATTTTTGCTTTTTTTGCCAAGTAGCTATTTTCAATTCTGTCAATTGTTTTTTGATCACATGTAAATCTAGTGTGGAATGTGTAGATTTGTGTCTGCAGTAGCGCTGTTTCTCCTTATTTACTAGGTTAGAGCAAAGAAAAGTTAGTTAAATAAGTCATATAGCTAAGTTTTGGAATCTATGCTTCTCACTCTAAATAACAGAATTCTGACTGGATCTCATGCGCATGTTGATGTAACATTTTGTTGTTACCATAGCTGCTCCAGCGAACAATTCTGAACATAACAGATATCTGAAATGTGGGTGAAAATCTCCCACAAGTACACTTATAACCAGTTCCCTGCAGGATTTTCGACGAAGGATTAAAATTAACTAACCGTCTTACTGAACCCATAGGATAGTTTAATTGCAAGAAAAGTGCTAATTGGTTGCTTGTCATACACACACACATCAACATTTTTATTTATTCATTAGTGTCCCAAGAAGGCTTTCATTGACACTGCAATGAAGTTATTGTGAAAACCTCCTCATCGCCACTCTCCGGCGCCTGTTCGAGTGCACTGAGGGAGATTTTAGCTTGGCCAATACACCAAATATATAGGAACTGAGAAACTGGAAGCAGGAGTAGGGCCATTCGGCCCTTTGAGCCTGCATCGCCTTTCATTTTGATCATGGCTGATCATCAAATTCAATATCCTGATCCCGCCTTCCCCCCAATCCCTTGATCCCTTCAGCCCCAAGTGCTATATCAATTTTTGTCATCTATCTGAATTTCAGTTGATTAAGCCATACTACATTTAGCTCTTTGGCGAACAAGTATGTGACACAGTGGTGTATCAATCCTGTAACAATGTAAGAAAATCTCAAAAAAGACAGGATTTTTCACTAACTGTTGACTGATGACAGATTCCTCTATTAGGAAAGTATCTTTTTTTCCCTCGGAGTTGGATGTAGATTTCACACACAGAGGGGGAATGATGATGGGGATTAGTGTCACAGCTGTGGCATATCATTGGCTCCAATGACACATCTGTGGTGACTTTAGTAGACAGCTGCTTAGGAGATTTCATATTTTCATTTAATTAAATTAGCAACCTGTTAGTTTTCAGGGAGAAAAAAAACAGTTCGCATGCAGGTAGCCAAGCCAGGATTTGCCATACAGAACACAAAACCTGGCTCCTTGAAATACAAGCCAAAAGGAATAGATGGAAAGGTGATTCTGAAGCAGCACGGAAGCGTCTTACAGAGAAAGGAGAATGGCATAATCAGGTCATTTGTTTATGACTGAGGTGAGCACATCACTGGCATTGCAGCAGTTCTATGAACTGTTGCTTTATGATATTGAGCCGGGTATTTACTGGGGCAGGTTTTCAGGTTGGCCTTTGGGGAGGTGGGAAGAGCCACAGACAGGAGACTCGGAAATAAGGGTTTCCCCGAACGCCCTGCAGTTTTAATCACAGGTCTTTACATTTTCTTTTTCTTCCTGGTTTCCTGCCAGACAGACGGTTTGATTGATCAGCTGGCGACGCTGTCAGGTGGAAACACCTGGAGCAAAAGGCTTAAGTCATGGAACAGTTATGTCTTAAGTGTGGGGCGCAAGAGTTCAGGAAGGAGATTGTGGTGGGAAATTGGGAAACAGGGCAGAGGAGACCATGGATTTGGTGGGGTGAATTGCAAGATCGATTTGCAAGGAGTGGATTTACTGGATAGCTGGTTGGGCCTGGGGGCTCCTACTGGACCACAGACAGGGATATTAAAGTGCTTCACTTTAGGACCAATTCCTCTCGTCTTCTTTTACCTGCCAGGTTTCCCCAAGGTCTGCAAAACACAGCCAACATGAGTTAGAAATAGAAATCATGCTCGAGATGAAGACACACCGCCTCCTTAAAAAGATTTTATTGATCAGAACTCTCTCCCGAGGATGGATTGGATGTCCACCCTTTGTTCTGCCTCTGTGAATATTGGAAGTGGGCGGGACAGGATTGGATTTGAAATTTTAGCACCTTAACATCCCACTCGACCTACCGGAGGTAAAATTACCCCCCATTTCTTTTCCCTTATTTACTAACACAATCAAAGATGAAAAGATATTTTGTGTGCTGCAGCCGGCAATGTATCTGTGCTGAGGTCATGAAGATGGTGGAATGCGACAGAATTTTGAAGGGCAGACTGATTTTGGTCTATGGTACTCACAGAAACATTGGTCGTTTTTCCAGTGTATTTGCTGGCATTAGAGTGGCACTGAAATAAAGGAACAAGTTACCAACAGCTGTCAGTTTGAAGCTTTATTTCAGAAATGTGCTTTTCAATTAAAACAATTTGGATTCTGGTACCTTGAAGGAGAAACTTGGGAGTCCTCCAGGGCTCAAAGATAATGACCAAATCAAATGTGGATTCTCAAACTTCTTCTCATTGCCTTTCCTCTCATGCATTTTTCAGGAAATTCGGAGCTGACTGGTTCACAAGGCTCCCTGATTTACTCACAATCAGCAGGGTAGGTTCAACAGGTCTCATAAATCACACTAATAAAAAACTTTAAAAGGACAGAGCAGAGCACTGCCCTGGACTGACTATAAATCCATTCAGTGACAGCGCCATTGATGAGCTACTCATTTCAGCAGTAGAAATCCTCACAAAAAGCATGGATTTGGAGCATTTCCAATTAGTCCAGAGTGATGGAATGGTAACTATATCACTTCAAAAAGTTCCTTGAAAAGCAAAATGACTGCCCACGCTTGTCAATAAGAAGTCTCACAAGACCAGGTTAAAGTCCAACAAGTTTATTTGGTATCAGGAGCTTTCGGAGTGTTCCAAAAGCTCGTGATTCGAAATAAACCTGTTGGACTTCAACCTGGTGTTGTGAGATTTCTTACTGTGCCCACCTCAGCCGGCATCTCCACTTCCTGGTCACGCTCATCAAGACGAGAAAGGACAACATTGGAAAGTACCAGGCAGACTGCTCAGAATTTGTCCCGTTTAAGCGAATACCACACACACAAAAATAAATTCGAGGAATTGCGCATTGAACCAAACACAACAAAAGAAAAAGTGAGCATTGACTGGGAGATATTAATTCCTCCACATTCTTACCCCAGCACCATTTTACACCCAATGACAACATCAGGAAATCTGAGGTCAGGCAATATATAGAATTGATCATCTATTACACACAGCTTGTCAACAGAATGTCTCAGTGCTAACCTGCAAAGCCGTACAGTTGTCATGGTTTAAATAAGCATTGCCACAAACTCAAATTGGGCCTATGTTGCAAAGAAGGGAAATTCAGATTTTGCCATGACTTTCATCAATGTTGAATGATTTATGAATTCGTAATTTACCCTAAATCATTAGTGCCATCTTACTTGTGCACATTCTAGGGAGATATGACCACTACCTGAACTAGCTACGCACCATAAGCAGATATCCCCATGAGAATCCTCCTATAGGAGAAACAGAAGGATACCTGTGGCTTGATGTTCTTTGTGGACCCATGGGTAAATGTGCATGTACCTTGTTTTAGGAGGAGATTTATATCAGCAGAAATCCAGTTAAAAAGACGATGAAATAATATAGAGCTAAGAGTGCAACTTGTGAAAACCCAGTCTTAATACTTGATGCACGAAATTGGCATCCGACAGTATCGAAATTACCAGATCATGAGTTACCAGCCACATATATCGGGCTGAATTTTAATGTGGAGGATCAGCTGGTGGTGGGGGGGTGGGGGAAGAAGGGGGCGGGGGGGGGTGGGGAGGTACAGGTGGGAGGAATCCCTCAAGAGCTGCCAGCCATTCCTTGTAGTGAGTGGCTCCTCTCCTGACTGTGCAAATCATTTCAATTATCTACAAGGCACATCAGAAGGATAATGGAATATCCTCCACTTGGGTTCTCCTGCTACTATACTCAAAAAGTTTGAACACTGCGCAGGACAAAGCAGCTTGCTTGTTCAGTAGGCCATCCATTGGAATCGAACTTCGCTCCCTTCAGTACCAGCTTACCATCGCTGCATTGGATACATTGCAAAAGCTCACACAAGAGCTCCTTCAACCGCAACTCAAATGCTTACGATGGACAGAGACTGATAAGAGAAAGATGTCAAGAAATAAAGAGAGTTGTAGACCAAGAGAGAGACACACAGAGACCGCGTAGAAAGAGAAATCGAATGGCATTGTGATCCTTGTGCTGCGCTTGTCCACATTATACAATCACTGTGGACCCCCTATCACCTGCCATTGTCCATGCTCAGTCCGAAGACAAAACCCATGTTTTCTCGAGTTGTTGCATCACCCCAACAGTCACGTGGCGGCTCTGTGAGTTGCTTGGGTCTTCTCAAAAATGTTTCCAATCTTTGGATTTCCAGGCTGGGAAGGTTATAATTGCCAATAACCTCTTTTTTAAAAAATCAGCAGATATGTCAGAAATTGTTCATTTATAATTGAGCTTCGCCGTACGAGATGAGGCAACATCTCGCTCGCACAACCACCTTTAGATTGGCTGAACGAAAATAATTCCCAGCTCGGCTGAAAATAGATAACTACCCATAAATTTGTTAAAGCAGCCGTGCTGTGTTTTCTCTCGTTTAGCTATTCTTGAAACCAAGTCCGTAAAAATATGCACCTTTAAACAGTTTCACAATGTGCCTCCTGATTCTGGCCCTTGAAAATTAACCAAGTTTATAACAACCATTAGTGTCTGAGATTGTGAATGAACAGCTGTGTCCTGCTCACTAATGAGCTACAAATCAATTTCTTAGCACTAGAAACAAGAGATGGGGCTGCAACTCACTGCTGACAATGCCAATGGCAGCCCGAAAGGAGGAGGCGCGTCAGCAAATCATTATTTACAACTAATTGTCGACAAGATCAGAGAAAGAGAGAAAGGGAGCAACTGCTGAGACACATTAAAGGTAACTCGCATTTTTAATTTTCAAAATTAGAAATTCAATCCTCTGGATGCTTAAAACCTGAAATCAAGCAACGGAAAATGCTGCAAATACTCAGCAGTACAGGCAACATTTGTGTAGAGAGGAACAGAATTAATGTTTCAGTTTAATGACCGGTCGTTTTGTTCTGACAGTTGATATTTACAGTGTCGAGTTCTTACTGACAGTGAACCAGCAAGTAAAACCCAGTAGTCATCCTTCACTTCTTAATCACTTTACAGACAATGAAATAAAGATTAAGCATATACAATTGAGTGAAGGCAGAAGCTGAAGTATCAAACGATTATAAAAATACTATTATAAAAATATAAGTTTTTAAAATCATAATGTCGGAACTTAACATACCCCAAATGTAAAATTAGCTTTTCAGGGCTCGAGGGGTTGTTCATGAGTAATTATCAACTTAATATGCAATTAAAAATCTCATTCAACATGGGTTAACTTTTTCAACAGTTTTTACAGGAAGACTAATTATATAAATGAAAAGTTTACACGAGTTCAAATGATTGATTCCCATCACTGGGGAGTTCAAAAGCAGAGGGAATCACCGGTGGCAACATCTGGATTTCCACGCTTTGCTGCATATGTGCAGGAGCCAAGGGCTGAATCTTCAGGGCCTCCTAAAGGTGAGATAGAAGCACCATGAAGGCACCAGCACTTGGGGCATGTCAACTGCAGAATAACTTCTCCCTGCCAGCCATTTTGGAGGAGGCAAGTTCAGGGGTCAGAAAGGCCACTCCCACTTGGGAGGCAATTAAGCTCGTTCAGAGTTTGGGAGGCTGACTGGGATTTTCCAGTCGGCCTTCAGTTTCCTGACAAGGCGGGAAGCTGAGTGCCTGGGTGAGGTATAGACAAAAACTACACTGTGGAGAGGCTCCCACTGTGGTAACCTGGCTACATTTTGTATTTGTTTTAAGTATCAGTGGCTGTGAGGGCACCTTCTTGTTGTGGTGTCACATTGTTTCTGATTTAGTGAGATGGGTGTCTTAATGGATGAAAGATGAATCTCTCATTTTGTACAAGAATCTTTTGTCGATATTGTGTATAAATATTCTCATTTATATATAAAGCTGAGTTGTTTTCCATTTCTAATATATTCTGAAATGACCTGGTGGTTCTCTTATGCTGTAGGTCCCTGATTTGTCTACTGGCTTTGACAACCTGTTTGGTGCCACGAATGGGCAGGCAATCCATCTCCAATAATGGGCTCACTCACTTCAGCTTTACTCAGATTCCCCTCGGAGATGGGTTTCTGTTCTGAAAAAAAAAACCGACTCCTATTTTTGCTTCAACGTGGGGCAGAATCTTCCCATCTGGAAGTAAATCCTGTGGCGGGGGCAGGAACAGGGAATGTTTCCCATTGCGGAGGCAGATGGGAAATCATGTCACATCTTCTGGCCCTGATCTTATTAATTATGCATCCGGGGATTTAATGTTGTATTCCATGCTGGGCAAGCATTTCGCAGTCGTGTTTGGGTGCCATATTGAAAAGGTGCTCAACATCACTGACCCACTTTGAAGAAAGAAGATGGATCTCCAGGGACCCCCTCCCGCCCGATGAAACTGAAGGGAGAAGATCCACCTGTAATGTTCCACCACCCATCGTTGTGGTGTTCCGGGATGGCCTCCATCCCAAACTCCAGAGGCATCCTAAGCATTCTCCAACTAAGTTTTGACTCAGCTATTCCAGACGTGTTGTGGAGTGGTCTGTTTTCCGGCTGGCCTTGTGGAGAATGGGTGTGGGGGTAAGATTCGGTCAGGCCTTCATCTGCATCCCATTAGCGGGATTCAAATCAGTTTCATGTCGGCCTCCAGCGGGTTTCCCAATCCACCATGGGTTGGGATTGACATAAAACTGACGTAAAACTGATTTTTGGGCTTCCCACTGAATTCTCCCTCCCCGCCCGCCATGGAACCCATTGGAGGGGGCTTGGGAGAAGTCTGCTGTGGTGAAAATTCAGCCCTGGCAGGCACTGTCAGTTGTAATGATGGTAAACACTGTCAGCTTCGGTGTCATTACAAATTCAAAATCTGGGGCTTTTTTTAAGGCTTTTTCTTAATGGTTGAGATAAAGTTATCGTCATAGGTTAAATATAAAAAAAAGCAGATTCAGGAGTAAAGAAGAACCTACTGGGACTGTAGGATGCTTATATCGAGACTTTACAATCTTTGAATTTTTACTGCACTGAATTCTAAAACTGTTTCCTTGGAGCAGTGCATATTTCAATTTATTGGGGTATAATGGTAGGACTCTCACTGAGGAGTCTGAAGTTTGAGGTTTCAAGTTCCATGCCAAAGGTACATAATCCAGGCTAACTGTAATGACTTCAATCAGGGCCTTGACTTTGGCCTATTGGAATATGAACTTGCTGATTAAGGAGTCAATTGATGGGCCAGTCAGAGAGTCTTTTCCTTGTATTTAGCTGGGAGTGTCAGTTCCTCTGGCACTTCCGAAGGTAGACTGCTGACTAATAGCATTTTGTGTACTGCTGTTGAAATTCTAAATAAAGGGATCTTGTTGAAGGGACTTCTGCCTCCAATGACTTATTACACTAACATTTCATGATTCCATTGACCCTCCAAATTGGGTATTGTCTGCAAATCTGACTGCTTTTTGTGTTATTTTGGAATCTAGATCATTTATGTAAATTTGAAAATAGCATCCCAAAACTGAGCCTTGACAGATCACACTCCGTATTCCCCCACTTTGTTGGAGGATGAGTCCGCAACTATGCTTAGCAATCCATACCGATGGGTTTGACAAATGAGAAGATGCCAACCAGCTTGGAGGGGCCGAGTTGTGACCTGGTGACCCCGCAGCCCTGGTACAATATTAGGCAGCACAGATAGTGTAACTTTTACCAGGCAAAGAGGCTTCAGGTAGGCGAAACGTAATGCCACTCTTGAACGTGGTTTTAACCATGGCCCAGATATCAACTCGAGCTTCAGAATAAGATTGTGAATAACAAAAGGCTCATTTGTGAGTGATTTGATATTCTGGAGAAAAAGGTAAAGAGAACCATTGAGTGTTCTTCCCACACCTATAACAACTAATAATTATATTACACAATTAACATAGCAAAACATTGGAAAACACTTCATGAGGAATGAGTATCATACAAAATTTGACACTGACTCACATAAGGAGAAAATAAAACTGATGATTAAAAACAATAGGCTTTAAGGAGAGTTTAAAGGAAAGAGGGGTTGAGGGGCAGAGCAGTTTACAGAGGGAATTCCAGAGCTTAGGGCTTTGGTGATTGTGCCTTCAGCCGCCTAAGGTGATGATAATCAGGGATGCACAAGAAGCCAGAATTGGAACAGCACTGAGATTGTGAAGGAATGCAAGACCAGAGGAGGTTACAGATATGGGGAGAAGCTAAGCCATGAAGGAATTTGAAAATAAGGATAAGAACTTTAAGATTGAGGTTTTGCCGAATTGAAAGCCAATGTAAGGTCAGTGAATAGAGGAGTGAAGTGAGAATGAGATTTGGTGTGAGATAGGATCACATGCCATCATGGCTTAGAAATATATTGCCTGTTCCTTCACTGTCACTGGGTCAAAATCCCAGGACTCCCTTCCTAACAGCATTGTGGGTGTACCTACACTACATGGAGTGCAGTGGTTCAAGACGGCAGCTCACCACCATTTTCTCGAGGACAATTGGGGATGGGCAATAAATGGTGGCCAAGTCAACAACGCCCACATCTAATGAAGGACCAATTGGGGCAGTTATATCATAGAATCCTACAGTACGGAAAGAGGCCATTCAGACCATTGAATCTGTACCAACCACATTTCCACCTTGGCCCTATTCCCATAACCCCACACATTTATCCTGCCAATCTCCCTGACACTCGGTTCAATTTAGCATGGCCAATCAACTTAATCCACACATTTTTGGACTGTGGGACGAAACCGGAGCACCCGGAGGAAATCCACACAGACACGGGGAGAAAGTGCAAACACCACACAGACAGTGACCGACGCTGAAGTTGAATCTGTGTCCCTAGCGCTGTGAGGCAGCAGTGTTAACCACTGTGCCACCATGCCACCCTGTATTGCTGTTCAGGACAGTAAGAGTTTTAACAACACCAGGTTAAAGTCCAACATGTTTATTTGGTAGCAAATGCCACCAATCTCTACCAATTTGCAAATGCCACCAATCTCTACCAATTTGCTACCAAATAAACCTGTTGGACTTTAACCTGGTGTTTTTAAAACTCTTACTGTGTTTATCCCAGTCCAACGCCGGCATCTCCACATCATGCTGTTAAGGAGTCAGTGATAGGACATCACAATGAATGTCCTGGAGAATCCAAAGAGCCACTGGGGTAAGCTTTTCAATTTTTTCAAGGGCAGTTCAAGTCAAGAACAGTGGTAAGAAAGAAGGTTGTCTCTGTGTTTGTGATGGCCTGAGATAGTGGTTAAGGATGAGAGAACAGGGATGAAGGGTGGCATGGAAGAAAATGAAAAAGGAAGGTAAAATGGGGACCAAGAAATAAAGGGATCAGACACAGAGTGATAGCCAAAATGTACATGCAGGTTAGCATATAGACAATTTAGTGTTACATAGGTGGGGCAGAGATTAAACAAGACATGTGAAGATAAGGAGAGCAAGATATGCAACAATATAAAGTTACAACGCCTGAGCATTAGGTTAGTAAAGGACGGGAAAGAGAACTGCAGTACATCATGTGGCTGGCCAAATCTATGTTCTAATTCACACAATGTATTCAATTAACTGATTAGTTAGCATGATGATACCCAAATTGGAAATCCTAGGGTTGATTTTATGCTGGTAATTGTTAGTTAACAGTGAGCTACCATAGACAGTCAATTATGGACCATGCAATACATTTTCAGTAATGTATGTGATTCTAAAATTGTTCCTGATTAACCCTCGGACTATAAACAGCCCAAATCAATTATCATTTACTGGGCTGGCAGGAGTTTAAGTTTTAGCTTGTGGCGTGTGATGATGAGTCAGCCATGGCTTAGTTGGGAGAATTCTGAACTCTGATTCACAAGGTTCTAGCTTCAGTTTCCACTCCAGGGCTGAGCACAAAATCTAGGGCTCTCTCTCATACAGCACTGCCATTTTTTAGATAGGTCATTAAAATCCCCCACTATCAACATCCTGGAGGTTATCAGTGACCAGGAACTGAACTGGACTAGCTATATAAATATTGTGGCTACGAGAGCAGGTCAGAGGAATACTGAATACTCACCTCCTAACTCTCCAAAGTCTGTCTACCATCTAAAAGACACAAGTCAGGGGTTTGATGGAATATTCTCCACTTGCCTGGATGATTGCAGCTCCAATAACACCCAAGAAGCTTCGCACCATCCAGGACAAAGCAGCCCACACATTCACTCCCTTCACCACCAATGCACAGTGGCAGCCATGTGTACCATCCACAGCATGCATTGCAGGAGCTCACTAAGGCTCCCTAGACAGCACCTTGTATTGCCACAATTGCTACCAATTAGAAGGACAAGCAGACACATGGGAACACAGCCACCTGGAGCTTCTGCCCAAGCCACTCACCATCCTGACTTGGAAGTATATCACTGTTCCTTCACTGTCAAAATCCTGGAGCTCGCTCCCTCCCAGCATTATGAATGCACCTATACATTGGGGATTGCAGCAGTTCAAGAAGGCAGCTGTCCACCACCATCGCAAGGGCAATGAGGAATGGGTAATAAATGCTGGCCGAGCCAGCAACGTCCACATCCCATAAATGAATAACAAAATACCAATCTGCATCATAAAAGCAGATTGGCTGATCCATGCTGTTTGTGGGAGTTTGCTGAGTGCTACGTTTTCCACATCACAACACTGCCGACACTTCAAAAGTACTTCAAAGGCTGTGAAATGCCTTGAGATGTCTGGTGATCTTGAAATGTCACAATAAAAAAAATTATTCAGATCAAGAATTGCATTATTACTGCGATAAATCCTAAACAATCTTAACCCGGAATTCACCTTCTATCTCCCAAATCGGCCTCTCCAAGATCATCTTTTTGATGAGACTTACCGCTAGCTCCTATTTCTACTAAATTGCTGACCACTCAACTTTGCTTCTTGTTTCTCATGTTAGCCAAGATTAACTGCTTTCTGTCCTTTAAAACTGCTGTCATTTCCACCTCCATAACATCACCTGTCTGCCCTTGTCTCAATCCACCTGCTCCCATCCATGATACCTCTTGATTGACATTTCCAATTCACTCCTGACCATTCTATCCTCCATTATGGAGGTCATTCAGAACTCTGCTGCCAGTGTCCTTATTTTTAACAAGTCCTATTCACTCATCTCCCCTGTTCACGGAGCTTCCGGCAAGCAAAGCCTTGAATTTAAAATCCTCATCCTTGTTTTCAAATTCTGCATGGCCCTGCCCCACTCTACCATTGTAATCCCAGCCCTCAGCCTCCCAGATCTCTGTGCTCCACCAGCATTTGTTGTTAGTTGCCTGGGCCCTAAGCTCAGAATTTCTTCCCTGTACCTCTCTACTGCTCCAGCTCTCCATCCCAATGGAGTGGGCTGCACGGTGGCACAGTGGTTAGCACTGCTGCCTCACAGCGCCAGGGACCCGGGCTCAATTCAGGCCTTGGGTGATGAACTGTGTGGAGTTTGCACATTCTCCGGGTATCTGCGTGTTTCCTGGGGTGCTCCGGTTTCCTCCCACAGTCCAAAGATGTCCAGGTTAGGTTGATCGGCCATGCTAAATTCACCCTAGTTTCAGGGGATTAGCAGGGTAAATATGTGGTGGGGGATTACGGGAATAGGGCCTGATTGGGATTGTGGTCAGTGCAGGCTCGATGGGCCAAACAGCCTCCTTCTGCACTGTAGGAATTCTATGAAGAGGCTCTGTATCATCTAGCCTAATAACTCCTTACATGGCGCGGTGTCAATGTTTTATTGTAAATACGCCTGTAAATCACCCTGGAACATTTTATTACATGCAAGGCACTACATGCTAAATTCACCCTAGTTTCAGGGGATTAGCAGGGTAAACATGTGGTGGGGGGTTACGGGAATGTTATTGCTGTAAACCAAAAACTGTAAATGGACAATATACAATTAAGCAAAACTTTTGGTTCAATACTTTAATTCTGCTCAACCTTTCTCCTATTGTTATTATTCCGTTTTACATTGTTTCTGTCTAATGTAACCAATCCATTTTTAAAATATTAATACAATCATACATGTTGTTGGTTTGGTTATTTTCCAGGACAGAGGAACTTCCAGAATGAAATTAGGCTTTTATCGGTAATCAACTGGGCTTAAAGGATCATGTCATTCCAATCTTAAAAGTTGAATGTTGTAAATGTTAGTCTGAGATAATGAACGCTTGGCCAGGATTTTGTGCCCGCATTTGCCACGGGCACAAATGGCAACATGGGCGAGAATCTCGCTGGTGAGATCTCATGACACAATCGTCCCTGCTCCCCGCCAGTGACGTAATGTGGTTCACACCCAGGAAGGTCAGGAACCTCATTTAAATATATTACCATGTGATTAGCGGGCTTCCCGCTGTATCGTTCCACCACCTCCCCCCCACCCCCACCACCTCCACTTGTATTCACCCCCTCACTGATGTGACAACACATCGCCAAGATTTATAACAGATCTGGAGCAATGTACGGCTCCCAGAGGGGGGACATGCCCAGGCGGTACCCTGGCAGGGAGGTCCAGGGTGGGTGGTGGATAGGGTGCCTATGAAGCAGCTACCTTTGTCCTGTTAATGGCTGACTGCAAAATCCAGGTTATTAAAACCGCATCATACATATTTTTGTATAGAATGACTGATAGCCGGGAGTTAGCTTAAGGCTTTAATTGAGACTTAGGCTCATGCTGACTTTCATAAACCACTCTGAGTAGTGTTTCATCGTTATCTGAATGACTCCATTGATTTGCTGGCTTGTAACTCATGAGGTGCCATATATTATCCTGTATCTAATCCATATATTAATGTGATCGCTGCTATTTATCAATGCCAATTAAAGTCTGATACAAATATAAATTATGCAAGTGTTGATATCTGACATTATGATGACTTTATGTACATGAGGACAGAAACTAATCAGACTTCACTCAATTTCAAACCAGACAAGCAGTATACTATCAACCCTTAGCACTGAGAGTGACATGTTTCCATATAATGGCACAGGCGGGCTTAGAATTAGAAGACTTCCCATACCTAGGGCGAAGCATAGGACAGACAAAGTAGATGCTTTCATCTGATTTCTGTAGCTTGTTTTTCTGGGAACAGCTTATATCTGGGAACAGGTCACAAGCCTGAAACAAAAGGCTACAGCTTGAGAGGCACTATGGCGCATCAAACATGGCCAATCAGGAATTGCCTCTGCGCTTACTGCCTGCTATTGCTGTGTTGGTAGGGTTTGCTGGTTGGAAATCAACCTATTTAGCCTGATAATGATATGTACATTCGAACATTCGTGCATCTTCCGTAGCTAGAAAGTCCTAGAATGGAATGCTACCTCTGCATCACAAGATCATGGAGGAGGAGGTGGCATTGAATTGATGAAACATGCCCAGTTTCTCTCATAATTGTGGTGGGAAGTCAACAGAAACACTGCAGAGACCATGTATATACACCATCTCGCTAGGGCTTCCATTTTTCCATTGATATTACGATGGATGTTCATGACAGTTGCACAGATAGCCATTTCCCAAACCCTTTCTCTTCATGGAACACTGTAGCAACTACATAGAGCGGTACAATTGCTCAATTCTTGTTGAAATCTAATACGTAGATCAGGATTTTCATCTTCGAAGCAGGTGATAGCAGTCAAGAACATGTCCAGCTCAGTCTCAGGAGAAACTGCCCACAAAAGCATGATCTTCATTGCCAAGGAGGTGGGGGTGGGAGTGGGGGTAGGTTGCCGGCTGGAGTCAGGCCAACCAACCTGGGATAAAGTTTAGACAGTAAGAAGTCTCACAACACCAGATTAAAGTCCAACAGGTTTATTTGGTAGCAAAAGCCACTAGCTTTCAGAGACCTCTTACTGTGTATACCCCAGTCCAACGCCAGCATCTCCACATCATAAAGTTTAGAGGCAGCCACGGGAAGGCCCACCTCGGTGCTGTGGAACTTCATCCTCATTCAAATAAAATACTAGAGCCCTCCAACCCATATCCATAATACCATGTCACCCTCCAAACATTCCCAACATCCCATGCCACTACATTACCACTGCCCTCAGCCACCTTCTCCCCCATGCTTTCTGTGCCCCCCTCCCACATCTAGAATGTGTGCCCCTCCACCCACACCCTATGGTCCTTTAAACTTCCCATGCCAATCAATGCCTTTCCATTCCCAGCGGCCCCCATGCCAAGCTATGGTACTTCCATAGAATCATAGCTATGCAGAAGGAGGCCATTCGGCCCATCGAGTCTGCTTTGATCATAATCCCACCCAGGCCCTATCCCACAACCCCATTACCTTATGCATTTACCCCAGTTAGTCCCCCTGACTCTAAGGGGCAACTTAGCATGGCCAATCCACCTAACCTGCACATCTTTGGCCTGTGAGCAGAAACCGGAGCACCCGGAGGAAACCCACACAGACACGGGGAGAACATGCAAACTCCACACAGACAGTGACCCAAGCCGGGAATCGAACTCAGGTCCCTGGCGCTGTGAGGCAGCAGTGCTAACCACTGAGCCACCGTGCCACCCGCTGAACCACCATACACTGTATAAAACCAGTTTAAAAATGGTAGATACTCTAGGATATGTTAAACAAAGTTTTTTAAAAAGTAATTCATTCATAGCTTTCTACTTTGTAAAAAAAAGAAACAATTTTACTGAGAAGGCAACAAAACTGTCAATCACCCAGACCCTTTAACGTATCAATAACAAAAACCACAACAACTTGAAGCCACTTAACAATACATAAATAAACATTGTGAACTTGACAGCAGGGATCAGAGAACCTGAGCTGCCAATCAAGCAAAATTTCCTCTGGGGTGCTGCTGTTAAGTGCGTTAGTTGTCTGGGCTCTCAGCCAAGCTTAATTACTCACTTAAGGGTCTCAATGGTCTAAAGGGAAGGGCCCCACTTGAGATGCCACCAACAGTGGAAAATCTATGGATATGCCACCCCTGCCATCCCACCCGATTTTAGCAGCCCCCCCAAACCAACTCCCTCTCTCCCAAAACATTCCCTGGAGCTCCACAAAATCCCGGCGAGAGACAAGTTACCAAATAAAAACCCCGGACGAATGGATTCAGGACTGCACACTGGAAAAACGAAGAACAAAAGATGAAGAATCCTGCACATGGTCTATGAACAATGGAGTAAAACTCATCGCAGCGAGCAAAGGCAAAAATAAACCTGAAAAAAAAACAAATGCAAGTGTGGAGACAGAAACATAATCAGAATGGAAAATGTGCAAAAATGGCGCGACGAATTATACACTGAACATTTCCAGGAACAAAAGAAATGAATTAGCTCCAATATCATTTTTAACGAAACAAAGTCAAAAGGAACTGCTGCAAATGTGTAAATACTGTACCAACAAATTTTAATCTTATTGCTTCCTTTTCACAAACACACAAATGAGAGCACCGCTATTGTTTGGATTCAAACACTCGGAAGAAAATTGATTTTTTAAAATCTGCTAATTCCTCTGCACTAAGTACAAAGCATATTGCTGCAAGTGTTGTACTACTCGTTATTAGAGACCTGGTTATATTCAGGATGTAAATCAGGATGCAAATCAGTGTTACAATAGATGTCACAACACTCACGACAGAATGATGGGACCTATTTTATTGTTTCATTTTTGCAATCAAGTTTGCAATCCACACTGCTGTGGTCCTGTTTACTAGTTGTCGCTTGTGTGCTGCATTCTAATCAGGGTGGCTTCAAGTTATTAAGACTGGTATCTGGCGCAATATTTATCAGAACAACAGTGGCTGCTAGTCCAAATCAGGTTTTTATCTCCCAAAGACTGACACTCATGTTTAAAGATCAGAGGAATAAATGGAATTCAATCACCAGACGTCTTTTGCAGAGATAGTTTTATTCGCAGAGACAACAAAATCTATAGGTCTTGGTTGGAGGGGGCGAAGAAGGGAAACAAAAATCAGATACTGTTACATCTGTGGGAAGAAAGTGACCTGAAGTAACCCTACACTACAGTTGGGGCCTATTGTTCTGTTTATATTAATTCCTGATTTAGATTTCGGAAGCAAGGGCTACAGTGCTTCAGCAGAAATTCTGCATCTTGCCCAACTCGGACTCGTTGGAGCAACTGGGTGGATTTCAGTTCTCATTTTCATTTTGTGCATGCACAGACACAAGACCACACATCAAAACCAATATCTGAACATCAGCTATAATGATATTAGGACGGTTAATTCTAGAGTAACCTACAACAGCAGTACGCCATTTATCCCCCCCCCCCCCCCCCCCTCCCAAGCCTGTTCAGCATTCAATGACATTATGGCTGATCCATGACCTATATCTATATATTCACCTTCTCCCCATATCTCTTAATATCTTTCATTAACAAAGCACTTCAAGTCTGAGATTGGGAGGTAACAAATTGATATTGCCATTTGTGGAAGATAGTTCCGAATTTCCACTGCCAATTTGCGTGTATAATTGCTTTCTGAATTCTGCTCCTGAAATTTTTGGCTCTCAAAAATCTTTGGCCCCCTTAACCTTGTCTCCCCAACCAGCAAGAAACCGTTTATCTCAATCTAATGTGTTGTAGCTTTACGCTGGACTAATATCAATTCAGAGAGCAGATAAACCAGACCTCTGATAACTGGATGATGTCAAATAGCTGGTCCACTGACCCCTAAATGCCACTATGAGGTGACACAGTGGTTAGCACTGCTGCCTCACAGCGCCAGGGATCTGGGTTCGATTCCTGGCTTGGGTGACTGTGTGGAGTCTGCACATTCTCCCTGTGTCTGCATGGGTTTCCTGCAGGCGCTCCGGTTTCCTCCCACAGATGGAAAGACGTGCTTGTTGGGTACATTGGACATGCTAAATTCTCCCTCAGTGTACCTGAACAGGGGATTTTTACAGTAACTTCATTGTAGTGTTAATGTAGGCCTACTTGTGACACTAACTAAATTTTAAACTTAAAAATGAAGTGCTGGAATATTCATTCCACATTTGCGCAGTTGCACTTATTTACTTCTCCCCATAGATATTGCTGGACCCGCTACATGTTTCCACATTTTCTGATCTAAATCAATGGTAAATCCTTTCTTTACACAAAATAATCTGCACCGCTAAACATAAGAACATAAGAACATAAGAAATAGGAGCAGGAGTAGGCCATCTAGCCCCTCGAGCCTGCCCCGCCATTCAATAAGATCATGGCTGATCTGACGTGGATCAGTACCACTTACCCGCCTGATCCCCATAACCCTTAATTCCCTTACCGATCAGGAATCCATCCATCCGCGCTTTAAACATATTCAGCGAGGTAGCCTCCACCACCTCAGTGGGCAGAGAATTCCAGAGATTCACCACCCTCTGCGAGAAGAAGTTCCTCCTCAACTCTGTCTTAAACCGACCCCCCTTTATTTTGAGGCTGTGTCCTCTAGTTTTAACTTCCTTACTAAGTGGAAAGAATCTCTCCGCCTCCACCCTATCCAGCCCCCGCATTATCTTATAAGTCTCCATAAG
Source organism: Mustelus asterias (assembly GCF_964213995.1). Taxonomy (NCBI): domain Eukaryota; kingdom Metazoa; phylum Chordata; class Chondrichthyes; order Carcharhiniformes; family Triakidae; genus Mustelus; species Mustelus asterias. Next base: position 83,539,824 of record NC_135812.1, on the reverse strand, counting down.
ATCCCCCCTCATCCTTCTAAACTCCAACGAGTACAAACCCAATCTCCTCAGCCTCTCCTCATAATCCAAACCCCTCATCTCCGGTATCAACCTGGTGAACCTTCTCTGCACTCCCTCCAATGCCAATATATCCTTCCTCATATAAGGGGACCAATACTGCACACAGTATTCCAGCTGCGGCCTCACCAATGCCCTGTACAGGTGCATCAAGACATCCCTGCTTTTATATTCTATCCCCTTCGCAATATAGGCCAACATCCCATTTGCCTTCTTGATCACCTGTTGTACCTGCAGACTGGGCTTTTGCGTCTCATGCACAAGGACCCCCAGGTCCCTTTGCACGGTAGCATGTTTTAATTTGTTTCCATTGAGATAGTAATCCCATTTGTTATTATTTCCTCCAAAGTGTATAACCTCGCATTTCTCAACGTTATACTCCATTTGCCATATCCTCGCTCACTCACTCAGCCTGTCCAAATCTCTCTGCAGATCTTCTCCGTCCTCCACACGATTCACTTTTCCACTTATCTTTGTGTCGTAAAGGAGCACATGGCAAACAAAGTATACCATTTGCCCTTTTAAAAAAAAAGTAATGAAGTTATTTCAGGGGCTGTTTACAATCAATCAGAGCAATTTTTCATGAATGGCTTTTTACTTTACATTCCCACTGACAAAGGTCAAAAGTGCACCTCCCAGGATGCATTGGCCATCTGAGATCTATCTTCACACTGCAGCAAAGTCCAAGATGGACAGTCTCCCGGTTGAAGAATTGGAAACTTTATGAATCCTGCAAGGTAATATCAGCTTGCAGCAAACTTGTCACAAAACTCCCTCTAGAGATTTGTAAGTGTACCAAATCCTGCAAGGTAATATTGGATTCCAGCAAATTTACACAACCTAAACGTGCTGATAGCTTACAGTATGTTTTCTGAAAAGTTACATAGTTCATTTTTTCTTCAAGGGCAGAATTGTCCATCAACAAAATTGAAGCATAATGTGAAAAATAATATGGTGCATTCATTCTAAGCTTCCAGCAGGTAGCTGAAGCAAGGTGCCTTCATAAAATCAAACAGCACAGATTTGAATAATGCTAGAATCAGTGATCCAACAAATACATTTTCATCTCACTTTATTAGGATGGGGAAAGACTCATATTAATTTTACACAGTCAACTTCCTACATATTTTCTCATCTTTCAACCTTGTGAAAGAAAGCCTTCCCTCCTCCACAATCGCACCAGTACAATATTTGTCACAAGTTAGTATCATATGTACATTCAGAGTTAAGTAAAAATTAACGTAACATTTCTCATTTAAATCATGGGACTTGATCTGTTGCACCAGTTTTCAAGTAAGCATGAAGCTAGAGTGGATTTTCATCATCGAGGTGGGGAGTTCAGGTCGGAAACCTCCCCCCCCCCCCCCCCCCCCCCTCCCCCCTCCCCCCCCGCCACCGTCTTGGCAGACCCATCATCATGGAAAATATCTCTGCCCACAACAATTTTCACACTGGGATTTGTGTGTGTGTGGGGGGGGGGGGGGGGGGGGGGGGAGAGGGTGGTATGAGGACTGGGGTCATGGTCAAGCCACGCCGGCCACTTCCAGGGGCAGTTCAGAGGCAGACGCAGGACAAGTGCCAAGCATGGCTGGTTGGAAGGCCCACGTCGGTTCCCTGAAACCGATCCTTTTCTATAAAGGCTGTTAAAGGCAACCCCTCATGCCCCCACATATATCCATGTCACCTCCATTCTATTCCACGCTTCGATGCCATCTCATAGCACCATGTCACCTCGATGCTCCGTCATATCCACATGCCACCTCATATCCCTATAACACCTCCATAGTTACTCACACAGTATCCACTATGGGCAGACCTCAGGAGCAAAATAGAGATGAAAAAATAAGCTTCTCATAAATCTATGAAATCTCTCACTCATCCGCACAATGCAGAAAAAAACTTTCATTAATGAAACCTATTCAAAGATTTTATATCCCTTCAAGCAGTCAATCTGTCATAAAAATAAACTAACTTCTATTCACTAGCCACATCAAAGACAGTTAATCCTTTAGTAGTCTCTTAAAACCATCAATTAAAATTTGAACTCTGTCCCCTACTGATAAAGGTAGTTTTAGATCATTTGAAATTCAGCAAATCATTCATAATGGACTCAGCTGTAATAATAGTTCTTGGGAAATGTTAACAATGAAGTCTATCAAGACTGTAGGAACAGATCGCTAATTGTTATTTTGAGCTATACTAGATGGTCTGTCAATCAATGCACTTCAGCTGTGTATTTTTTTTAAAATTCTGTCCACTGCAGCCTGTTTCATTTTTCATTTTTAAATTACTCTGAACTTAAACAACCTCAGAAAATGATGCTTAAAATACCTATCTGCCCTGCACAAACATTTACACCTCCTCCATAAAGATATAGACCAGAATTTTACACACTCTACCCCCAGTGTTGTGGAAGGTGGGGTGGGGGGAGGGGTTAGAATTGCATAAATGGGATTCTCTCCAGGATGCAATTTCACAGTGGGACAGACAGGGGATTGGATGAGAATCCCACCCATGCCCTATTAAAGCCCTTAAGTGGTCATTTAGGGGCCAGATGCTGCCCAGCCTCAGTTTTTAGGATGGTGGGCGCTGGTTGGAGAAGAGCGCCTTCGAATCTGGGTGCCCTCCACTCCAGGACCTGGGAGCTCTCCTTCTCCTTCCTTCCCCAAACGCCCCCTTCCCCAGCCTAATCTGGACAGCAAGATCACCTCCCTCCCACCCCCCGAGAACAGCCCCTACCCTCCTACTCCGAGAGCCCCAATATCTGATGTGCAGTCCGGGACCTCGGTTCAGTCATGGTGCTGCAGTACCTCTTCCAACCATCACAGCACTCTGTCTGGAGGGGTCGGAGAGTTGTTGACCAATATGAAGTCCCACCTGCTGTCTATCAATGTCAATTGTGTGTAAAATGGCAGCAGGCCTGTCGGGGTCGGTGGGGATGGGTTACATGTTATGCACTGATTCTCATCATGACTGGCACTGAGTGCTCGCCATCCTGAAAATTCAGGCCATGATTCCCAAACTCCAGGTTAAGGAATTTGGAACAGCGAAAATGGGGTCTGTTTCAATTCTGCACTAATTTTAACTGCCTGTACAGAGTTGAGGTTTTCCCTTTCCCCTTTCCCCTGCCTACAAAAATGGTATCTACCAGAAATGGGAGCAGAACTAAAACTAAAATTGAAATGAGGAGGAACTACTTCTCACAGAGGGTGGTGAATTTGTGGAACTCGCTGTGCGATAGCACAGTGGAGTCTGAATCATTAAGTGGTTTCAAAAGGAGATAGATATATTTCTGATTTTTAAAGTGAGTTAAAGGGATATGGGGTACAGCTAGAGAGGTGGATTTGAGACCAGGAAGAGACCAGCCATGATCTGATTGAATGGCAGAGGGCTTGAAGAGCTGAATTGCCTACTTCTGCCTATAATTCCTATGTTCCTATCTTCAGCCTCCAGGTCCTGCCTGTGATTTTTAAAGGCCTTCAGAGTTGCCCAATTCCACAAAAATCTGGACCATAGTCTCAGTCAGAATGTCTAGTTTGAGTCTTATAACAAACACCAGCATGCACATATTTAAAATGCTAAGCCTTACTCAAGGTATAGCATTTGCAAGATACTTGCTTGAAAATGAATATTAAGGGAAATCTTGCTATAGAGGGAGTCAAGCGAAGGTTTACCAGGCTGATTCCTGGGATGGCAGGTAGGTCAGACGAGGAGAGACTAAGTTGGTTAAGATTATATTCACTGGAGTTTAGAAGAGTGAGAGGGGATCTCATAGAAACTTTTCCAATTCTAATAAGATTAGACAGGGTAGATTCAAAAATAATCTTCCTGATGTTGGGGGGAGTCCAGAACTAGGGACATAGCTTGAGGATAAGGGGTAAACCTTTTAGTACTGAGGTAAGGGGAAATTTCTTCACCCAGAGTGTGCTGAATATGTGGAATTCACTACCACAGAATGCAGGTGAGGCCAAAATGTTGTGTGATTTCAAGAAACAAATTAGATCTAGCTCTTGGGGCGAAAGGGATCAAGGGATATGGGGGAAGAGGGGATCAGGATATTGAATTTAATGATCAGCCATGATCAAAATGAATGGCCTACTTCTGCTTTTATGTGTGTTTCTATGTATGAAAACAGCAACATAGTTACTTAAAGAATCTATTGGTTGTGAGTAAGATTTCACTGAGCTTTTGCTGAAACTGGAAGGGTAAACAGGGTCATAATCATCCTGAATACAAACACTTGAAGTCTTAAGTGATGACCAGAAAGCTCTATTCGGATGCCAGCAAATCATTTTAACACCGTATTGCTGACTATCTTCAGTTTCACCCACAACACATTCCCAAATTCTGTGCTGTGTGTGTTAATAGGTACTTTTCAACATGAGTTACAGGTCCGCCACTAATGACTAAATCAGAACATTTGTTTTCATAATGAAAAACCTACCCTTTAATCTTCCGCATCAGTGTGTCTATTTGCAGGTGTATATAGAATGCTTTGTAGCATTATCAGTCTAACTCAAAGTACTCCGAGTCCAAATGCTCTGAAGGTGATCACTGCTAAAATGTTTATTTCAACTGCAAATGAACTCCTCTATCCCATAAATGGACAAATTAGTTAAGCAATAGTATACTCGTCATTTCCAATCCCAATCTCAAAATGGATACTAGTAGTAAGAAAGACTCACCTTGCATTCACAAACTGAGGAGGAAAGATGGCAGCAAAGTGGCCAATGTCACTGGACTGGTAATTCAGAAGCCTCGGCTAATGCCCTTGGGGCACAGATTTGAATCACACCATGGCAACTGGTAGAATTTAAATTCAATTCATTTTTTAAAAAACCTAGAATACAAAGCTATTCCAAAATCTTGTTGCCATTTATGCCGGCAGGATCTTGCTGTCCTGCCAACCACGCACCCTCACCGTGGGTTTCCCATCGGCAAGAGGCGCGTTTAACAGGAAACCCCGCTGACAATGGCAGGACCATAATATCCCGGCACCAGCGAGCAGCACACTGCCTCCTGCTGCCGCAGAACACACTGCAGAGAGGGAGAAAAATCCCACCTCTGGTCTCAGCAATGGTGACCATGAAACTAACATCGATTGTTGTAAAAAAAAAACCCATCTGGGTTACTAATGCCCTTGAGGGGAGGAAATCTGCCATCATTACCCAGTCTGGCCTACATCTGACTCTTAAGTGCCCTCTGAAGCAAGCTGCTCAGTTCAAGGGCAATTAGGGATGGGCGATAAATGCTGGTCTTGCCAGCGACACTCAGGTCACATGAAAACTAAAGGAAGTTTCCTCTAAACAAGCAGAAGCCCCACCGCTCAAGAGTTACACAAGTCTATCAGAGAAATGGAAAAACTGATGTTTCAATATTTGGATGAAGGTGCTTTCTAATTTATTATATTTTATATGAAAAATATTGGCGAGTTACCACTGAAATACTTTCTAATTGCATAATGCTCAGCTCATAAAAATAACTTTTACATTTCACTTCAATGAGGTAATATCTTGTGGCATCTTGCAGTTCAAAAATGGAGGACGGAGAAGGCAACTGATTCACCTCAAAGAGTTTAGGAAGCCAACAGAATCTAATCTTTCTCAGGTACAGAATTCCTGAGGAATGAAAATACAGGATGAGATGTGACAGAGGGGACCAAAATAAAAATGGCCTTCTTTTCTGCATGATGAAACAAAGATACCTACCAATAATTCCCCAGAAAATGCTTCATCTCAGGGGAGCTATCATGGGAGGCAAATTGGTGAGATATTTCTCAACAGGGAAGGAGGGAAAGCAGTAGGGAAACAAATGCAGCCTGACAGAACATATCATTACTAGCTGATAGACAATAGAGAGAGCAGTACAAATGTATTACTGAGAAAAGCTTTGTGCAATGGTATCTAAAGAGATACCAAATGAAAGCTAAAACGAATTGGAAACAAAAAAAAAGTTCCTGGGAGGACATTTGAAGTTTTTGTTGGCAACCGAGACCAAAAGCCCTTCATGTTTTATGAATATTTAATATGATCTTGTTGTACATCAAAACAATCTTATTCATGATCAACCTTTCAATATTACCCATTCACTTCCAAGTTCCAGAGAGTGAACCAGAGGGCATAGTGAATGTTCAGGATGTAGGGAACACTCGGGGAGCTGCGGCTAGGGGCAGTCGGAGGCTGCAGGGAAGGGATTGTATGCAATTTAATGGGGGTGACATTGGGAGAACTTTTACAAGGGAAATGCAGAGGAGCATTACAGTGGCTGAGGGATCTGACGTGAGGGTATGGGAAGGGGGTTGAGGGTGGGGTTGCATTACAGACAGCAGAACAGCCAGCAAGTTGCAAAGGGAAAATGGCTGCCTAGCCAGAATGTTCCCAGTACACTCGCTTTACGTGGAAACAAGATAGTACTGTGAAAATTAACAGCCGTGAATTTATCACAGATTAGATATGCTGACTTTAATGATGACAATGTGCCTGAAATTATTTGGCAAGTAGTTTGACAGCAATATACTCAGGCAGGAGGAAAGTTGCATTTTCTTCTCTTGCGAGTCAAGCCCTATACCTGTGTAACAAATATTCAAATTCATTGGAATAAACTTTCCTCCTGACACACTTTTTTTGATCTGTATTCCCTATTTATGTTGCTTTTGTCCTCTTTTGTTTTAGTCTGTAGCTCCAAGTCTCTGTTCCTCACTTAGTAATTCTCTCCAGCTTTTCTCCTTGAGAAGGACGCCAAGGATCTTTTTTTTTTAAATTCTCCATTACTTTTTTATCTTTTTCAGCTTTTGAGGTTTTTGCTCAGCTTTCCCCCCTTTGTTGTATGCTGCTTCTTTGTAAGGTCCTACCGTCTGTAAAGATATCTTTCGTCAAATGTATTGCTTTGCGTGGGTGCCACTAGAGATTGAACTGGTTTTGCACCTTTACGAAGATTCATTCAAGTCTGAAGACTGAAGTCCTACTTGTCTCAAAGAGCCTTTCAGCTTGAAATAAGCTTTGTGCAAATACTTACATCTCTAACAGTGCACTTGATTACTTACAAATAGAGTGAAATCTAAAAAGAACAACATTCTCGTATGGCAAAAAAAGCAAGGGATTTAGTCAGCCTGACAGGATTATCAGGTGGTTGGGGTCTTGGAAGCAATGATAAATTGTAGAACTATGTACAGTTCGAAGTCAGCATACCCTCCTGTGATGCAGTATTGAATATACACCAGTACTATTTAAGTGTAAAAGAAAGCATGCGATTTTATTCTTGCAAATGATTGGAAAACTTTTAAGTAACACGTTGTTTACATCTGGGGAATTAGTTTATAATTTTTTTCTGCCAGTTTTTCCAGTTTCAGGTTGGACACTGCTTTTATGCAACGCTTTTAAAGGGCTGGAATTTTCTTTGGAGTGTGGGGAGAGGGTGGGGTTGCTGGATTGAGGTCAGGAAAGCCAGATGAATGGATTTCCCTCAGGCCTTGCCAAATTAGACAGCAGGATCCGAGTAACATTTTCTCCGTTTCCCGGCTTCAGTGAGTCAGGCTGGCTGACAGGCATGTTGGCCTTCACCACCAGGCCTCAGTTGGGAAGTGGAGAGAAAGGGAGGGAGAGATTGGCTGGGGATGGAGTCATAGAATCACTTACCAACTGCATCTGGCCTTCCTTTGGCTACTAGGTTTCCTGAGATCTAGGAAACACAACTGGTCAGCGTTACATTTGAAATCCTGGATCAAGATGGAGGCAAAATACGTAATAGTTTTCCAACCATCTTCTGGTTGCAGGTTCACTGCCTGCCTCCCATCAAAACTGGAAATGGGAGGGTTGGAGGATGGAACAACGAAAATTACAGCACAGGAACAGGCCCTTCAGCCCTCCAAGCCTGCACCGACCATGATGGCCTCCCCCCCCGGCAGCGATTTCCAGGCACCCACCATCCTCTGTATAAAAATCATGCCTCGGACATCTCCTTTAAACCTTGCTCCTCGCACTTAAACCTATGCCCCCTAGTAATTGACTCTTCTACCCTGGGAAAATGCTTCCAACTATCCACTCTGTCCATGCCCTCATAATCTTGTAGACTTCTATCAGGTCACCCCTCAACCTCCGTCGTTCCAGTGAGAACAAATCAAGTTTCTCCAACCTCTCCTCATAGCTAATGCCCTCCATACCAGGCGACATCCTGGTACATTATTTGTACCCTCATGTACCCTCTCCAAGGCCTCCACATCCTTCTGGTAGTGTGGCGACCAGAATTGAACACTATATTCCAAGCGCAAGGAGGTTGGAACTTCCTACCCAACCAAAAACCGACTAGTCTTTGAAGTTAAAATTCTCCCCAAAGTGTGCCGGAACTTCTGCAAATATTCTATAATAATGAGAATCTGGGCAATTCCTGAAAAAGAAACAAAGAACTTACATTTACATGGAGCCTTTCACAACCTCTTCACAGCCTCTTCACAGCTAATTCCATAACTTTGAAGTCAAATAATTGTTATAATGTCGGAAAGGCAGCCCACAAAGTGCAATGTGGTACGGACCAAATCAGTGGTTTCTTTTGAAGTGGATCTTGTTTCAGGGATAGTTACTGGCCAGAACACAAGGAGGATTTATACCATAGGATCTTTTACATCCACGAGAGAGCAGATGGAGCCCTAGTTTAGTGCACCATGCAAAAGAAAGCACGTCTGACAGTGCAGCACTTTGTTAGCTCGACACCGGAGTATCAGCTTAGATGCTGTCTTTGAACTGTGATTTCAACCCACAACCTTCAGAGGCTGCACAAAAGTGCAACCATTGTGTGGCTGACAGCTGCCATGTAATTAACGGGTTGCACATCAGACTGTTGTGGGTGAGAATGTTTCCCTCAGTTTGACAGATTTTAAAATAATAGTTCCGGAAAGGTAATTCTGGATTAGATAAAGAACTGTCGATGATAAAGTGTGGACTATGCACGGAACAAATAAAGACCAGAAACTTAGGGTGTGACAAAGTCGAGCATGATTTAGGAAACTAAACACATTCAAAAATTGGGCGCAGACATTATTTTGAGCTTTGGCATCGATTTTCAAGAGATCATTTCCATTGAGCAGGAGACAAGTGGAGCTCGCACACTGTAGAAGTGGCTCGAGGCACAAACCGCATTCACAGTGAAGCCTCATTTACATTCAGTCAAGAACATTGCTCACAGCTTTGGAGCAGCTCACCGACTTAAAGACCTGGCAGCTTCAACATTGGACTTAGTATATTAAGATGATGAGACATTAAACTCACCCCCCACCCCACCACCCCTCCTCCCCCCCTGCCATTCCCCACCAATAGAAAAGAGCTAGACCTCAACAAGCACTGATTTGCATGTTGCACGCTAGGCATTCCTGACCCTCAGAAAGGCCAGAAGAAAATTGCTTCGAGTCAGGAATGCAAGGGGGAGGCGGGTAATTGGATTTTCGCCTAAGCCTGATCATTCATCCACGCAATGTACCTCTGCACCCAGGCAAAAATTTGGTCCCAAAAGTCGACATCAACAAAACGTGGCCCATTTTGCAGGGCAGCGATGAACCAGGGGCACAAAGGATCCCATACGAGTAGAGACAGATTAGATGAACGGAGCAATTCTTTGGAAGCTCACAAGTCATACTGCTGTTTTCAGTTTCAGCTTCTCAACACTGAATATGGTTCATTCCTGGCTATCCCAACAGCATCATGTTCTCAGTGAGACTGACCAATTGAATATTTAAGGAAATAAAATGCTACCATTGACTTTCTGCCATTGCCAAGAGGAAAGGCTTTACAGTGGAATCAAGCCCAGTGATTCTGACATACCTATGAGCATTTTTGTTAATTTCTTCCCTCTTTACTCAATGCATGGGAAGGAACCATTTCATGAAATAGTCAAGTGGCAGCAAGATCGCATTTTTAAAGATCCTGCAAGTCTACTACACAGTAGATGGCTACTACACAATGACGGCTTGCCATTATCTCCAATGTCCATTTCCTCAGGGAAGTCTCTCATCCCAACACCTTGCCTCGATTTGCCATCTAGTCCCCAATCCACAATGGTATTAGAATTAGTATTTCATTTTGCAAAGCAACATCATGGTCAGATTTACAGTACCAATAACGTTGTGTGGTTCTGCTAATACGTCACTAATTATCGTACTCACTTTTAGTTTGAAAACAAGTAAACCTAAGTTTAGGGTTTTAGACAGAGGTAAATTGTACCCACTGCTTCTTGATCAATGTGGCCTACCAGCATCAGATCAGCTGATTAATGATGAATAAAACAAATGGGTATCCTGGCACTATGGAAGAATTGACAACATTGATTTGCAATTGAATTGTTCTAAGTTAAAAGCCGAACGCTCTGCAGTAATAATGGATAGATAGTGACAGGGGAAGAGAGGGGGATGGTACACACATCAATCTTACATGGGCGGACAGCACTTACATTGCAGAACTCGAAAGCAGTGCTCAGAATTTTGATCATATCACAGTCTAGTAACCATTTGTATTTAGTGATAACAGATTAGTGGGCCAGTTGCGCTGTGTACAACGTCTTGACTTCACTCCTATTGATGTGTCAGAATGATGGAGAACAGAGAGGGATCTTGTAATGGCCTCATCAGTTCACTCACCGTTTACAACAATTTCATTCTCACCTCAATCTGTTCCTAGTTCAACAATCAGCATTGCCTACTCCCCAGAAACAGAAAATTAAAAGCCCAGATTAAGTCTAATAAAAATGTGTTTTCCACATAGTTACAGCAGCCCCTCGTTAACCCTTTTGTTATCAAATTTCCGGAGGCTGGTTCAAGCCTAAACAGCATCTGTGACTCCACTGAACTGTACTGTGAATGATATTTGAAATCTGGCTAGAGACACCTCACTTGCCACCGATGCACCATGCAGATGTTGATCCAAATTCCCAATAGACGTAAAAACATGCATATTTAAACTTTTGATTTCAAAGTTTACAGGGATTCAAAATTAAATGGTTTAATAATTGTGTCAGAAAAATAGTTTTGCAATTCTAGCTTGTGCCATGAATATTTGTGCAGCTGTCTTGAAGACAATTGACGCAGGATTTTATTCAACATCAAAATAATCAGTGCACGAACACAGTTTGACAATGGGGAACATCGCCCAGCATGCAGGAGTACAATCTGGTGTAACTGGGCAAGCATCTTTTCTTAACTAGAACGGCACTTGAAAGATTTTCCCAAGTGACTTGAGAGCAAATGGGGAAGAGGACTCTTAAAACAGTTTTCCAGGTGCAATTTCACTATCATCAGGTGCTTATTGTTTGTTACTTCTGAGAGTGATTGCTTGAGTGAGGAAGGGTGCGAGAGAGCAAGACAAATGAAAGTTGCACACAGAGGCACAAGTAGGTGAAGGATTAGATCCCCTGTGCTTTACTTTGTTTATGTTGATAATTCCAAAATAAAATTTACAGAGAGATTCATCTATGAAGTGTGAACAGCAGTCATTTATTCTCCAAGAGAAAAATGAAGAACATTTGCTTCATTGTGTTGGACAGATGACATAAAATTTTATTTCCAAATTCTTCAATAGAAGATGTGCTCTTCCAACTTACTTTCACACCCCATAAGCCATTGCCATGCAACCATAACCTCCGACTCATCATGATTGCTACCACAGGGAGAACCACGAGCAGATATAAGAATGCTGTGCATGTCATGATACAACAGGCACCACACGTTTAGGGTCCAATTCTTACACGCAGATAATCAGTTTGGCCAAATTTTGTCTTACCAGAGCAGTAATAAATCACATTTTTAGAGGGAGGGGAAAGAATGAAATCCAAAAAAAGAAATGAGCAACAGAAACAGAAAACGCTGCAAAATCTCAGCAGGTCTGATAGCATCTGTGGAGAGAGAACAGAGCCAACGTTTCGAGGCAGGGTGACCCTTTGTCAGAGCCCCTGCTCTACTCTCCGGCATTTTCTGCTTTTGTTTCAGATTCTAACATCCGCAGTATTTTGCTTTTGTAAAAGAAATGAGCAGTTAACAACTAGAGAAAAGGGTAACTGAATCAAATTGTTCAGAAAAGATTATATTCGCTGCATTTGTAATGTCTGTAGCCACGTTTATCATCAAGTAATCGTTCCCAGACCCATGCAGTTTCATGCATCCATTTTAAAATGTTTTATATTCAGCAAGAAAGCTCATTCCTGAGGCATTGCTTGGAGTGGACCTTTATACATCCTACCATGTCCAATAACAAATTATTTGGAATGCAGGGCAGAATTTTTCACGCCAGAGACTTAGGCCAGTGGCAGTTGGGATTAGCATCGCCGGGTGCCCCTTCACCTCAGGGAGTAAAGGCTGGGACCCTTGGGCACCAATGGGGAGGACCACCATCATCTGGACACTCTGCAATCCCCTCTGTCTGTGTCCCCACCACCTCCAGCTGCACAGGCTGAGGAGGGTGCACCTGCCTCACAGCAGGAGACCCAAAGGAGGCCAGGCTCCTCAAGGCCTCAGCCCTCCAGAGGACACCCACCTAAGTAATGAAAAACAGCCGCATAGCAGTGAATACCTCTGCCACTGATGTTGGGAATCCACCAAGATCTAATGATAGGGGTAGAAAGATTAAGAAACTTTTGGGTCAAGGGTGTTCACTCACTGTACATATCATGCACCTTCATAGATACATTTGCTGTCATAACAATGGTCTCATCATTGGAATATATTGTGCAATGCATCTATTATTGTGAGGGTGAGCTAAACTCCCATTCCATGATCATCTCTCTTTGTGAGTCGAGTCACTGTCTGGGTGGAGTTTGCATTTTCTCCCCGTGTCTGCGTGGGTTTCCTCCAGGTGCTCCGGTTTCCTCCCAGAGTCCTAAGATATGTGGTTTAGGTTGATTGGCCATGCTAAATTGACCCTAGTGTCAGGGGGATTAGCAAGATAAATGTGTGGGGTTATGGGAATAGGGCCTGGATGGGATTGTGGTCAATACAGATTTGATGGGCTGAAGGGCCTCCTTCTTTACTGTAGGGATTCAATGATTCCCCAATCATCACTCTACCTGCCATTGTTTCCCCCTCCAACCCTACCAGCCCCCCTTCACCCTCATACCTCTGTTATCTCCCCCGCCTCACTCCACCTCACCAGTTACCATGCTGGTCTCTGCTTTTAGAGTGTACCTGTGCCTGAGATTCACCGCATACAATGCTTTCCTGCCAGAGCAGCACGGCAAGCACGGTGAGCAACCCAGCTCGACACCCGAGGCAGAAACAGTGAAGGGCCCCACATACACCCCCACCAGTGTGCACTAACACTGGCGTGGCAGAGGACATGGAGCAGCACTGTTGCAGGTTGGCTCCGAATGTTGCAATCACCTCAAAGTCACAAGTGAAGCGAGGGTGGACAGTTGCACGCCATTAATGTGATTAGACCAGTTTCATTTCCCACTGGTGTGGTATGTAAATGAGAGGGGGAAGGTGATTCTGGCAAGTTGCATTTTTAAGGAGTATTCATGCCATGCTAATGCATGCAAATGGCTTTCCCAGCATATTCAGCGGGAAAGCTGATCGCCATCAACCTACCATAAAGTGGCGAGGGGAAAATCCTGCCAGCGGCTATCTGATTTCCCCCAATTTTCTGCTTCCGCCCACCAGGAAATCTGCTGCTGGCAGGACCAGAAAATTCCCTCTGAACATTCCCTTTGCAAACCATTTTTAAGAAAGTCCTTTTCCTTTTCAACAATTTTGATGACGGGATTCAAACAGGAAGACCCAATACGTTGTATGTGTGACAAATACAGCTCAGCAAACTGAAGACTCCTTTTTTCCCCTCGAAAGGTTTCCTGAATGCAAATTGTTTTTCTGAACAGTCACAGCGATTGTTCCTAAAAATTGGTTGCAACTCGGGAAGGACATCACTGCTGCTCAAGTATGGAGTGAATTCTGTTTCGGAGTCCTGAATATAAAAACTTTGACAAAAAAAGAGGCCCTGCATAAATTTACCAAGATATTTAGTACAGTCGGGGAGATTTAGAGATGATTATACTTTGTATTGGGGGAGGGAATTTTCAGCTCGATGGGCAATCACTCGAGACGTCCCAAATCATGTTTGTGACACAATTTGTCCCCCCAGCCAGTGACATAATGGGAATCCCAATGTTCACCATTGGGAACATTATAATACATTTACAGATTGTCAGACTTCTACACCTGAATCCACTGTCCCCTCACCCACTAAAGAAAATCAACTCATATCGATGATTTGATATTTTTATCTTAGTCATTACATAATACATTGATTACAATCTTCCAATATCTCTTGTCTGATCGATACAACGTGCAGTTTTACATTTACTCTCCTATTGCGTTGTTCATGGTGCATCAGAGATCAAGCTATTTACAAAAAGGAGGGGTGCTAGATAAGAAGAATGATAAAATTCTCTAGTAAGTCCAACAGGCATGAATTAGAACTGGTCTCCCATGGTGTGCACTGGTGTGGTGAACCATCGTTGGTTCCCACTAGATAGTACTGAGCCAGGGTCTGGCCAGTACTACAAGTATGTATATATGTTGCTGTTGGGGTTAGGGATGGGTTGTTCTACTTGTTGCTGTTGGGGTTAGGGTTGGGCTGTTACACCTTGTATTATAGTTATTGTGGTACATCCCAGTCGGGCTCCGCCTCCTGGGAGAGGTATAAAGGTCTCTGCTCTGTCTGGGAGCCCTCAGTCTGGGATCGTGTATATAATTAGTAGCTTCGCTGTTCAGCAAATAAAAGCCTTTATTTCCTGAGCATCTCAAGCCTCGTGTGTGATAACGCGCATCAACTGGGCAGGCAGATGCCACAGGGAAGCTCAGGTGAGTGCATCGCTCAGAGGAGGGGGTGCGGTTCATAATCGGGCATTGCCCAGGCACTGCTATGGTGAGGTGGGGGGGAGGGGGGTGAACTTTTGTGCACTGGCTCAGCCTCTAATAATGGTGCCCTGATTATTAAAATAAACTGGCGAGCCCGCCCTGCCAGTGTGATGTCGTGGGACCCACCCCTTGAAGTTTTTTTCTTTGTTCTCAGCAATGCAGCATAGAAAGCCATCGGTGCCAATGCTGCTTTTCCCACCTGCTGTCACACTCTGCCAAATAAGGGAAAATTCCACCCTGGCTTTTCACATTGAGAACTCACACCCTCATTAAATGCTTGGTAAAGAGCTGCACCCCCTGCCCACCCCTCCCCACCAGCCCCCCACCCCCCATTGCATGCAGAAATATGTAAATCTGCTATTGGTTTACCTGCAGTGGATAAAAAGACAGATATTTTCCAAGTGTTGATTAAAAAGCACTTTCACTTGTGTTGCTAGAGAATTTCACCACTCTTCTAATCTAGCACCCCTCCTTTTTGTAAATAGCTTGATCTCTGATGCACCATTAACAATGCAATAGGAGAGTATGTGTAAAACTGCATGTTGTATCGATCAGACAAGAGATATTGGAAGATTGTAATCAATGTATTTTGTAATGACTAAAATAAAAATATCAAAAAGGCATTGATTGAATTATTGACAAATTGACACTGAAGCTCCTATAGATTCAGACAAACAATTTGCATATATATAATATATATATATATACACACACATATATATATATATTCTATGTTGTATATAGTGCCTTTACTGCAGATAAAAAAAGCAAGGCATTTCACAGAAGCATAAGAAAAGTAAGGAACATTGAGGCAAACAAGATATGGGCAAGCACTGTATAAAAAAAGTCAAAAAATAAGAAAGGCAACTGATTTAGGAACAAATTAGAAAAACATTTTCTCTCAGTTGAAAAAAATGACTATTTAATTCCTTCAGCTTTTTCTGCCAAGAGTTCCCAAGATGCTTCATAAAGGGAAGCATTTAAGGAGGAAGCTCAAGAGCATGTGGCCTAGATAGTTTAAGGTACAGAGCGAATAATGGGTGAAGTGAGTAGGATGAACAAGAGGCCAGAATCAAGAAACAGAGAATTATGTTTCGAGGATAGTAATGGACTGGACAGGCTGCAGAAGGTTATAGACAGAGGGAGCAGTAAGACTATAATGAATTTAAACATGAGGATGAGAATTTTTCATTGGGGTACAGAGATCCACAGAGATGAGTGAGAAAATTAGTGAATGGGGCGTAGTGAGCGATACAAAACTGGCAGCAGAATTTAGGAGGAATATACAAGTGTGAAATCAGTGCGGTAATGTGAGTTCAGAAGTATTTAGAACCACAGAATCCCCACAGTGCAGAAGGAGGACATTCTGTCCACTGAGTCTGCACTGACTCTCTGAAAGAACATCTTATCCACAACGCTAACAGCACTATTGACATTATCTTTGTAGGAGATCGTGCCTTACGAGCCTGGTGGAGTTCTTCGAAAATGTGACTAAATACATTGACGAAGGGAAAGTGGTAGATGTGGTTTATATGGATTTTAGCAAGGCGTTCGATAAGTTCCCCCATGCAAGGCTTCTAGAAAAAGTGAGAGGGCATGGGATCCAAGGGGCTGCTGCCCTGTGGATCCAGAACTGGCTTGCCCAAAGGAGGCAGGGAGTGGCTATAGATGGGTCTTTTTCTAAATGGAGGTCGGTCACCAGTGGTGTGCCCCAGGGATCTGTTCTGGGACCCTTGCTGTTTGTCATTTTCATAAATGACCTGGATGAGGAAGTGGAGGGATGGGTTGGTAAGTTTGCCGAAGACACGAAGGTTGGTGGGGTTTTGGATAGTCTGGAGAGCTGTCAGAAGTTACAGAGGGACATAGATAGGATGCAAGACTGGGCGGAGAAGTGGCAGATGGTTTTCAACCCAGATAAATGCGTAGTGGTCCATTTTGCAGGTCAAATGCGATGAAGGAGTACAATATAAAGGGAAAGACTCTTAGTACGGTAGAGGATCAGAAGGACTTTGGGGTCCGGGTCCATAGGACTCTAAAATCGGTCCCACAGGTGGAGGAGGTGGTTAAGAAGACGTATGGTGTGCTGGCCTTTATCAATCAAGGGATTGAGTTTAGGAGTCCGGGGATAATGATGCAGCTATATAAGATCCTCGCCAGACCCCACTTGGAGTACTGTGCTCAGTTCTGGTCGCCTCATTACAGGAAGGATGTGGAAATGATTGAAAGGGTGCAGAGGAGATTTACAAGGATGTTGCCTGGATTGAGTGGCATGCCTTATGAGGATAGGCTGAGGGAGCTCTGTCTTTTCTCCTTGGAGAGACGTAGGATGAGAGGCGACTTAATAGAGGTATATAAGATGTTGAGAGGCATAGATCGGGTGGACTCTGAGGCCTTTTCCCAGGGTGGAAATGTCTGCTACGAGAGGACACAGGTTTAAGGTGCTGGGGTGTAGGTACAGGGGAAATGTTAGGGGGAAGTTTTTCACACAGAGGTTGGTGGGCGAGTGGAATCGGCTGCCGTCAGTGGTGGTGGAGGCAAACTGAATAGGGTCTTTTAAGAGACTCCTGGATGAGTACATGGAACTTAATAGGATGGAGGGTTATAGGTAGGCCTAAAAGGTAGGGATATGTTCGGCACAACTTGTGGGGCCGAAGGGCCTGTTTTGTGCTGTAGTTTCTCTATGTTTCTATGTTCTATGTTTCTAAATATGCACTTTAAACCACAAAACAAAATACTCCCCTGTTTCTTTTAGCATACCCGAAAACACAATTCACAGATCAACTTTACACTGCTCTTTAAGTAGACATTCAATTCTCCTGGAACCAGTCCAAGGTGATTCTGAGCTCTCAAGGATTTACTTCTGTTCTTTTCCTTGTTCAATCCTGGAAATTTTTAATCTCAGAACTGTCTTCCACACTACAGTTTTTTCCCTAGAAATTCCTACTCTAACCTAAGCTAGGAAAATTTTCTAGCCACATTTCAACGCCTCATGAATTTGGTCTTTTCAATCAAAGTATGAGCATTGTGAATCACATGGGCCTTGTTTGTATCCAGGTAGATATGATGATTAGCTATCCTTGTAACCCCAAAGTAGACAGTTTAAAGCACAACTTTTTTTTTCCAAACTGGCATTCTCAACATTTTTGGGGGATTTTGAAGATTCACAGTCAATTGACTTTTAGCACATTGGCTACCGCTCTGGTCTCCAAGTGTAAACACCTTGCACCTCCTTCTCAGTAAAACAATCTGGGCCCCCTTTAATCTCTAATAATCAAAGCGCCCAGGCTTTCTTTCAGAAATACTTCAGAACAGGTTACATGACCCCTTCATTCTACCTTAAACAAAATGCACAGTCCTAAACGACAATAATCTTAAAAACTTCACAACATCACTTTAACAAAACTAAAATTTAATTGAATTCCATAATCACGTGAGAAAAAAGTTTTACTTATTTGACCGTACACCTGATGTAAATTGATGGAAGTACAACCAAAACTTAATGTTTACCCATAACTTTCCGAAGGATTTGCAAACCAACAGATGACCTTCCCCACAGTCCCATGGTCTGCTCTTAAAATCACTGTTCGCAGATTATAGTAAAATCAATATTGGAAAAGAAGCATCTCTCAACTTCTTTTAATATGAACTGAACTAAGGTAGGCTTTATGTGCATGTCAAAGTGGTTCTTCTTTAACATTATTCAGCATCTTTCAATTAATCTGTATTATCTAGGAGAAAAGTTTTTGATTGGATTAAGGGATTTAAAATAATGTAGCCTTGTAGTGTATATTTCCAATGAAATTGAACAACCGCTGTCATATTTGCTACACCAGAAGAAAGTCTCAGTGGAACTGAGGTATTAAATATAGACCTGCCTGGTGCAAATAGATACAGCTTTTAGCATGACAGGGACAGGTTATTCTTCTGCACAAGGTGCATCCCACATTTTGTTAATATTGTACAGAATCATTTTCAATATTTGTAACACTCAAGGTTGAGAGGCACCAGTTAATCCGATTACCTCGTTTGGTGGTTGGATAATCCCCTCTCTCATGGGCTCACGCCAGTCTAGGAGGACATAAGCAGCCCCACTAGCTCAGATTTTCATTGTTAGCGTACAAGGAAAGGCATGTAGCTGAAAGCAGCTGTGAGCTGCATGGTTGGCTGCCTGACACAAGCCTTAATATGTTGCAATAGATCCAGCAAAAGGGCCCTCAGTTCTTTACAGCCTTTAACATAGTGATAAAGGGACTTGCCAACTGTAACAGACCATTTGACAGGACTTGGGCAGGGAATTGGGACTCAGAGACACGGGCAGCTTGCATATAGGGTGCCAGGAAGTTACAAGATGGGGAAAGAATTGGCTTCAATACTTTGGAATCTGAAACAAAGGTTAGAGTTATTTAAAGTGTGTGCAGTTGTGTGGACAGGAGAGGAAATGGAGAAGCATAAGGTCTTAAATAATACAAGGTGCTTTGTTTTTTGCGTGCCTGTGAAGTATTGACAGGACGTTTAGAATATTCATGTATTCGTCTGTGCATATAGGAGTTTAACTGTTGATCGAAATGGTGGAGATTCAATATCGCAATATGTTACAGAAGAGAAGGTAATATTCAATTTTATAGAAGGTTGTTTTCATGAGAAATGACTTGTAATTGTAACTGCTGGAGAGAAATCATCATCTTCCGGCTTCCTCACCATCTATTGAGATCATACCAACTCCAGCCACAGATGGATGGGAGACCTATCTCTAGTTTACTGAAGAAACTAGGAGCAGCCTGGTGCAATGCCATTCTCCAATCTTTATTTCTGTCCCCTACAAGAATGTGGCCTTTCGAATTGAAAACTCAGAAACTGACACCGAGTTAGCCTGGGGCATATAGGAACATGGAACAAACACAGGCCAATAGAATTAAGAAAAGACCAACCATGAGATCGACTGAGTGGTGGAACCGACTCAAGGGGCTGCATAGATTATTCTACTCCAGCTGCTGTCCACTCTCTATATTCACAACTTCTTATGTGTGCAGGTTTTTCAAAAAGTTCAAGTAAAGTGGATGAAGAAAGCAGGTCTTCCACCTACATGTATAATCTAAGCTCGAAATAGACCCATTCTGTTAAGTTATTTCTGATAACCCCCACGATGTCTATGGCGAATCACTGACTGATTTCTCTATGGGGCTTGTTGAGTATGAGTTCCCCTGGTAACAGGCAGTGGCTTGCCCAGCTGGGACTCATTATTACCTGACCCTTTTATAAGGCAGGCCCAGGACTGGGCCTGCTGGACTGTGGTCCCAGGCAGGGACTAGTGTGTGCACACCACAGTGGTGGTTTTACTTTGCATTCTGTAATAAAATATGTACCTTTCCAGTTGAGCTTCCTGAGTTATTGGACCATTCAACTTCTATTTATCTGAGCTGGATGTTTAGTTCTCCCTGTTCCTCCATTTCTTTCCTCTTTCACTAGTTGCACCCCCACTGGTAATTCTGCCTGCATTTCAGCCCAAAGCTTTCGAATTCTCTCTGTAAACCTTTCCACACCTCTCTCTTCTTAAGTTGCTGATTAAGATGTGGAGATGCCAGTGTTGGACTAGGGTGGGCACAGTAAGAAGTCTCACATCACCAGGTTAAAGTCCACCAGGTTTATTTGGAATCACGAGCTTTCGGAGAACTGCTCCTTCATCAGGTGAGAGGAGAAGTAGGTTCATAGACACAGCATATATAGACAAAGACACAATTGCAACATAATTACAGACTGGAATGTGAAGATTGGTTGGAATGCGAGCTTTTACAGGTAATCAAGTCTTTACATGTACAGACAGTGCAAGTGGAGAGAGGGATAATCACAGGTTAAAGAGGTGTGAATTGTCTCAATCCAGAGCAGTTCATAGGATATTGCAAACCTAGACAGTATAGTAGGGGTTACATGTAGAGTGACATGATCCCAGTTGTGGCCTTGTCGTGCGTGCGGAACTTGGCTATCAGTTTTTGCTCGGCTGATTAAAACATACCTTTGTGACTGAGCTTTTGGCCACCTGTCCATATATCTCCCCACATGTCAAATTAGATCTGGTAGCACTCCTGCAAGTCATCCTGGGACATTTTACGACAGGAAAGGCACCGGGTAAATGAGAGAGAATCTGTTGTATCCACAGCCTTGAACATTAAGAGGCAGTATGAAATGTGGGAGGATGGACCTCCCTTAAACCAGCTATCAGAATCCTAAACAGATGTGGTTTTTATTCATTGCTTATGTAGGGAGCAAATCTACAATGGCAGCAGACCATGCTCACTCTCAGTAAAGAAAAACTCCAGCCCCCAACTTCATATTCCATGTTTACCAATTTTTCTTTTTGTTTATGAACAGTCAGCAGCCAGTTACTCAATTCGAGCTGAGTGCACCAGTGATTCCGGCTGGTCTTTGTTGTGTGAAGGACAAGATCACATCATGACCAATGTCATACATGAGAACAAGCTGGCCGACTGTGGCTTAGCATTCACTAAACCAAACAGCTCTTGCTGCTCCAAGAATTCTAACCAGAGCAGCAACCCCTCAGGCACGAACTGCTTACTAATCCCAAAATGTGACTGTCTCTGCGTTCAATCGACATCAAACCGGGTATTTAATGTAAGCATTGCAGATTATTAGGTAGCAAATGAATTTGGAAATGGGCGCGTATTGAGGGCTAAGCAACAGGGCGCAAAAATATCTTCCCTAAAAGACCGGGGCTGGTTACTTTCTGAGCTTTGGTGATGCAGGAAGATAAATCAGCTCACTGGTATGCAAGTGATATGAATGTGTTTTATCTGTCGATGTATTATACTGAATTAGCAGGTCTATATTACAAACCAGCCATGATTCAACCAGTTTATAAGACACCCGAATCCCAGCACCTTTCAACCTTGAGAGAGCCATTCTGAACAGTTACTTTAAACAATACTTCAATCATTTGTTTGGAAAGTTGCGTGTAGGTTTGATAGTTGCAGTCATTTCTGCCCTTGTAGTTTTCTATTAGTTCTGCAATGTGATTGCAGCAATGGTTGAGTACGTACATCTTTTTCTGTTGTGCGTTGTTTGTCACACGTTTTAACTGTTCCGCAGCTGTAGCAGGATTAAAGAAAATTTTAAGTGTATGATGTGCAGTGTTATTTTGTTTGAAGTTTTATAAATGGGGCAGTATAAGTGTGGCTATCTCCCAGGATAATATTGTATCAAAATGATAACGGGGTCAATGGCAGGAGAGAGGTATGACCAGGGACAGCACCATCTAAGTGAGTGGGACAGACACTGCTGCATGCCCTCACCCCCACAGATATGAATGTGCTGTCCAGCTTTGGAGCCACCACAATAAAGGCCATGGCAGTGACTGGGCTGAAACCTATTCCACCCTCTCAAATCCCACTTCCCCTGCATCACACAATCATTTCTGATTTACTACCTGCGGGTGGTGTAAATGAGCAACACTAACCCTCAACCCAGCCAGCACCCTCTCCTCCCACAACCTTTTTAAAAAATTCATTTTACGGCATGTTGGCTTCGCTGGCTGGGTCAGCATTTATTGGCCATCCCTAACTGCCCTCCATTTCAGAGGGCGTTTGAGAATCAACAACATTGCTGTGGGTCTGGATTCACTTGTAGGCCAGACCAGGTAAGGACGGCAGATTTCCTTCCCTAAAGGACATTAGTGAAATAGATGGGTTTGTAGGACGAGCGACAATGGTTTCATGGTCATCTTGAGACTTTTAATTCCAGATTTAATTCCAGAAATGCAACCAGCAGACTTAAGGACCCCACACGCCCTGGACATACCCTCTTCCACCTTCTTCCATTGGGAAAAAGATACAAAAGTCTGAGGTCACGTGCCAACTGACTCAAAAACAGCTTCTTCCCTGCTGCTGTCAGATTTTTGAATGGACCTACCTCGCATTAAGTTGATCTTTCTCTACACCCTAGCTATGGTTATAACACTACATTCTGCACTCTCTCTCTTTTCCTTCTCTATGAATGGTATGCTTTGTCTGCAGGGCGCGCAAGAAACAATGCTTTTTACTGTACACTAATACACGTGACAATAATAAATCAAATCAAATCGAATGGAGAAATCTTGCAAACTGACAATGGAGCAACAGCTGATGGCTAATGTCTCAACTTGCACTGCAGCACCAATAGAGGCCACTCGATCTCTGAGTGGAAGTTCTGACTGTGGACATGAAATTTCAGCTTGTTACCATGCGGCCTAGACTGCTGACAGCAGGTTTGCAGATACCAATGCTGAAAGGTGCTGTTTTAGGTCTCACTACAGCCCAACAATCAGCTCCAGCAGTTTACTAGGATTGCCAAGTGACTGCCCCTGGGGAATGGCACTGCTTCTGTGAATCACAAACCTGCTGCCCTCTCTCAGGATGACAGCATTTGCCCTCCTACGAGGACACCCGGCTGCTGCTCATCTAACCCTTGAAGTCAGAGCTATATGCAACATCATTGTTCCCTGATCACTTTCAACTACCCTACAAACCACACAGCATTTCTACAAACTCGAACAGAGCCAATATAAGCTAAACAGCAGCTAACCCGAGAGTGGTTGATGATCCCTTTAAATAGCACCTAGTGGGTGGTTCTGTCCTACCGCTGAAAGCTGGTTCTGTGTATTTAAGAGAAGGTGTCATCTAAACTGTTGGGGTCATAAACAGAAATGTTGTTGTCAATTAGAGCTACAGGCTGATTGATGTTACTACCTACCAACTCTGAATTTATCTGTGGGATACACTCCTAATGCTTGCACTAACACCCTCAACACGGTGGCACATTGTGGGTTGTACCGGAAACGTGCATTTTGGTACCAAAATGGCATCCTTGGAGCCTAAACGAGATGAACTACCGTGCCCAACTTTGCGGCCAAAAAAGAAATTTTATTGAGAGTCAAACTGTGATCAGGGATAAAAGACTAACCGGATACAAGGCAGAATGGTGGATTTCCATCTGCGTGTCCCCCCCAAGTTGGATGAAGTGAATTTCTTTTGAGTTGCAAATCTTCTGCGTGAAAGGAGATTCATTCTAACTCCCGGTGGAGACAGACCCACAAGAGGTGTAATCCTAAACTGACATACTTGACTGGAGAAATCAAAAGAATGGCTGGAGGTGAGAAGTGAAGATATTCATGCCGGTGCAGTTGTGTGTGCTTTCTGAAGTCTGGGGTTGTGCACATTATTAGTGCACAGCAGAGGCAACCTTCTCTCAGCACTTTGGCTCTTTTTCGCCAGACATGCTAGCTCTCAATGCTAACAATGATGTTTTCAACCAAGTATTAAACCATCCTGTTCCTGAACACAGGCGCCTTCACCTTAAGGCGAGTACAAAAAGAAAGACCGTGTGAAGTGATGGGGCCAAATCTCACTGGAGCCAGCCAATTAGGATGCTTCCTACCTCCTTCAGCTTGGAAATTGTTTAGTCCGTAAATCAAGCAGCTAGTTCTGGAGATTTACAAGTCACGCTGCATCTCTTCATCCTTTGAACTTGCTGGTCTGTTTGTGCATTCACAGCAGCGTGTCTGGTTAACACACCACTATTTTCCCCACAGCAAGCTTGGACCCAATAAATGGCACAAAAACCAATGTGATCACGAAAGAATTGAGAGAACATCCACACCCAACATTGCGCAGTAATTATTTTTTGCGTACTTTTCCTATTAACTTTTTAAAAAAGTTTTCTGATGTGAGGTTTATTAAAGCATTTGGCC
The DNA here is from genome assembly GCF_964213995.1 of Mustelus asterias. Lineage (NCBI taxonomy): Eukaryota > Metazoa > Chordata > Chondrichthyes > Carcharhiniformes > Triakidae > Mustelus > Mustelus asterias. The sequence continues at coordinate 83,515,144 of NC_135812.1, read as the reverse complement.
GATATTCAAGTTTGGCACATCACCCATATCACAGGATGTGCTCCTGATTCTGGCTGATCTGCTGTCTTCAGGGTTATTAATGTAATTTTGGCAGTTTCCTTGGCCTGGGAACTCTGCCTGGAGTTCGAGGCTGAACTTTGCTGTGTTAGGCTCCAGAGGCCAGTCACGCCATTGCATACAGCTGCTGAGCAGCCTGTAAAATACAACGTTTAAAACAAAAATCAAAAGCAATCCATTGCTTCCTTTTTCTTTCCCCCACTGGATTTTCACACTTCAAATAGTCTCCTCCACTGCCATGGCAACACTGGATTCCAGGGATGAGCAGGCACCCCTTGTGTCCATTGTTGCTATGATGCAAATGACAGAAATAAGTCATATTCGATCATTTGCATGCACTTACGGTATGCCTAGATTTAAATAGGCGTATTATACGCCATCCGTCCCTCCTGGGTGAAATCAATGAACATTAAAAATGTCCGGGAACCCATCAGTGTTCATCCAAACCCAGAACAAAGAACAAATAAAATTACAGCACAGGAACAGGCCCTTCGGCCCTCCAAGCCTACACCGACCATGCTGCCCGACTGAACTAAAACCACCCCTACCCTTCTGGGGACCCTATTCTTCTATTCTCATCCTTTTCATGTATTTGTCCTGACGCCCCTTTAAACTCTATCATATCTGGCCACACCCACCAAATTATACCCACGATAAAATCATTGGTGAGGAAGGCCAGAGAATCCTGACCCCCCCTATCCATTGCCATTTTTCCATTAAGCACTGTATTATAATTTAGGGATATTTTCCATTTCTGCAAAAATAGGCAGCAGTGTAACCAGACTGGGTGGCAAGGCCGAGATATTTGAGAAGGGAAAGCTACAATCCGCTTGGCAGAGCTACCCTTTAAGAAGCGTCTTCACATTTTGAAGTTAGATCATTATGTGTCCCTTGCAGCATTACTGCTGCAGAGCCATCGAGACGCCGGTATATATTATTTTCAGTATTTTAGGATTCATTTCCTTTAGCTAGATTTCAAATAACAGCTTTTGATGACTGAAAAGTTACTTCAGGTGATTCCAGCAAAGAAGTGACACACATAACCATGAAAAGCCATTCTCCAACGTTGTCACTCTTGTCAGTTTTTCCCGGCTACATTGTTTCAGGCAACAAAAAAAAATAATGAGGAATCACAAAGCTATTAGCATTTGACAGAAGAGAGAAGGGTTAAGTCCAACTCCTCGGTCCAGTTAAGCGCCGTGGAAAAGCAGCTGTTGGATTGAAATCCTGCAAGTTTTAGCGTGTCAGTATTGCTGAGATTCAGACCTCTGTGTGCTTGCTGAGGTCAGCTCATTTCCATTACTCTGCAACCTGCTCATTAATTAATTACTCATTAAACTAATCATAGTTGGTGTACTTCACATCAGGAGTCAGGGAGCATCCTGTAATTATGGCGAGGACAGCAGAGCACACTGCAGTGATGGTGAGAGTGAGAGAGCGTGGTATCATCATTACAAGCATCCGGTATAATAGTGAACATGGGAGCTGGACTGTGAAAGCATGTGCTATAATGATCGGGGGGATCAAGGAAGGTCACTTCAAGTATCTGGTAATAACCGTGAGCATACGGAGATACGAATTCTGTTTGTTTCTTTCAGTTTTGAACTTAAAATTATCTCTAAATCCTTGTTGAGAAATTACACATTAACTCAAGAGGACTGACATAAAGGACTTGATTTTCAAAGAGGGAAGTTGCACAATGGTAGCTGCAGTGCTATCTTGATTAGTCTGACATCTTTGGATATGTACCAATTTGCAAAGGTTACAAATCACGTACTTTATTAATAACCAAGGAAGTGCAATGATGTTAATTTTATGCTCTAATCTTCTCCAGGCAGTGAGGATATTACCATGACAATACAAGCCCAAAGGCAAACTGCCATGTTTTTGGATACAGGCTAGGATTTCCCCAGTCCTCCCCACAGGGGGTTTAATAGTGGGTGAGGGTGGGCGGGGGGGCGGCAAACAGTTTGGCAGGAGCTGAAAATTCAGTAGCATGAAATGATGGCGGAGATGTGCACTCCTACCCGTCAAGGCAGGTCGCCATTCTTCCCAGAGGCCGGAGTGAAGCCATCTTGTATCCCACTAATGGGATGCAAGTAAAGGCCTGACCGGCATTGTCCCCCTCATCCAATCATCCACACTGCTAACGGGATATTATGCCAATCCTGAACATGTCCAGTCCAATCTGTCCTTGGCAAGTCGGGAGTCACTGGAAGGAGACCTGGAGCAGCTTGGACAAAGATCGTAAGGTGGAGGCCTCAACCAACCATGGACCTTGGAACACCATAAGCAGCCATGGATGGGTGAAGCTTCAATCACATGGATCACAGCACTGCAGGAGCTTCCAGGAGGTGGATCTTCCAAGACATGGAGCTACAGGTGGACGTCTGCAAGAGGTACTTTTGGGCGGTAATAGGCTGTGTGAATGGGGGTGGGGAGGGGGGGAACGCTTCGAAGTGGAGGCAAGCAATGAAAAGTTGGGATGAGTGTGAGGGCCTTGGGGAGTTCAGGGAAGTTGGAGTGGTATGGGAAAGGGCGAAGTGGGGAAGAGATGCTATGGGGGTTGAGGACGGGGTGAGATGATATGGAATGGGAGGGTGGGAAGGGTCATGGTGGAATATGGGCAAGGGCAGGTGTGCAGGTGTGAACAGGCATCAGAGGGATAGAAGGGAAAGGAGTTCAGAGAGACATGTCTGTGGTGTCAACTGATGAGTCCTGGGGGGGCATACTGAGTGAAGTGTTGAGAGAATGGATGGTGATGGTTAAAATGGGGCAGTGGGAGCCTGTATGGTATGAGGGTGAGGATTCGGCAATGACCGATGGAGGAACATTGAGGGTTGTTGGATGGGACACAGAGATAAACTGGATTCTCCGAGTCGGAGGGGACATATCGATTGTCACAGGAGTGGGCTCCTCAGGAAGGTAGGGGATGTGGAAATTCACTGATAGGGGTGGAGGGTGATGGAGGAGGTTTGGAGGGTGACAGTGGTCAAAAATGACACCAGGAGGATTGTGGGTATGGATGGGGGAATGGGGGGGTGGGAGGTGATAGCGAAATGAGGGAGTGTTGATGACGATGAGAGATTGGAAAGTGTTGGACTCTATCTGAAAAGTCACATGTACTATGGCCACTTACAACCATCTGGAGCCTCGAGATAGAGAGCTCGAAATGTTGCCTGGGATTGTGTCAACGTGGGTGGGCGAAGCAGTCAGTCAGCTCAATTGGACACTGAAGGAGAACAGAAGCATATAGCACTGACAATACTGGGGTATTGGGACAGATGAACGTGTGAACGGAAAAGGCTCAGTGTGTGTGGGAGACTTCTTGCACCCGGTTCACAAGGGCAATGGCAAACACCTTTGCCTCACTGCATGATTCTAGGAGACAAAAATCCAACCTGGGGTGCCCCACTCAAAATGGTAGGGGTGGGGGTTTCACACACAGGCTTAAGGACTACAAATCATAAGTAAACCAAATCTAACCTCATTAGAGTGCAAGTGTTGTCTATTTACAAGAAGTGTAAAGCATTAACAACCATAGTATACCTGTGAAACCACGAGCGGGATTTTCCGGCTGCCCCAAAACCGCCGAATCGCCCCGAAATGGACCTTTGCATGGTCCTCCCCTCATCTGCTCTGATTCCCGTGGCGGGCGAGATGGTAAAATTTGCCCCCATGTGTGAAATCATATCTTTTTAATCATGTGTTTCCTACCACTTCAAGATGGTCCAGCGACATCCGTAGCAGGGGTGGGGGCCGCCGCCTGACCAGTTTGCACTCTTGTCTTTGATGACCTTGGCGGCCATCCGCTGGAAAACTGTGGGCGCCCGCTTACTTTGGCTGCCCTCTGTGGGGCAGCTGTTCCCTCTGTGGTCGCAGAGAATGAAGCCAAAGGGGTCACAGGCAAAGGGGATTCCAAAGGGCCGGTCACCCTCAGAATGGCCTGACTGGAGGTCTCGGGCTGTCCAACATCTGCTTCTCCTCCTGTTGGGTGCCCAAGGACCCCTGCCTGACTCCTTGAGGAGAAGGGGCACCAGGAGGGAGGTTGAGGTTCCCCATCAACCTCTCGATTAGCCATAGCAAGATCTCACCCATGGCTACAGCGATGGAGTGCAGGAATTTGGCGTTCTACTGGAAGATGTTCTTCATCAGAGAGCAGGCAGATGGACTCCCTCGCCTCCTGTGCCACCTCTTTCCACCACCCCTGCCTGATGTTCCCATGCCTCTCGCACCATCTCGGGCAGGGCCAATACCAGAGGCTTGTCACCCAGCTTGGGCATCGCAGATGCCTCTTTCCCAGTGGTCCTCTGAGTGCCGGTGAGCTTGGCTGACCCTAACTTCTCCTGCTGTGGACATGTGTCCATGTGGCCCCTTCTGGCCTTCGAGCTCACTCTCCGATTGTGCCTTAACTTTTCCTGCACAGAGAAGATGGAGTTGAGAGCAATTGCGTTTCAGGTGTCTTTCTCATTTTTCCACTCTGACAAATAGCCCCTGGATTGGGTGCCTTGTGATTGATGGACTGCAGCTTGTCCACAAGGGTTCTCAGGCAGCACCCTCCAGAGCAGTGAGCCCATGCAGACAGAAGGATAAGGTTCACAGAGGCATGTCATTGGCGGTGCTTGCTGGAGTCCTCAATGCCGAACCCCCTTTCCACAATCCCCGAACAGCATGTGTGTGTGGGAGGGTCAGAGACACTCACTAGCCTCTCCACCTGGAGACTAATGGACTGCAGTGGGGAGATGAGCCATCACCTTACACCTTATCATATTGAGTAGCTCGTTTATACATGGATTGAATGGATGGTGTCCTTGACACGGAGGCCCATGTCCCCTGTACCATTCAGTGAGGTGAGTGTGAGTAGTTGAGTGTTCATTTACCCTGGCAGAGTGGATGAAGTCATTCATCCATTTCCAGCACTGAGGACAACCCTCTAGCGGAGGCCCTGGGCACTGACCACCCCAGCGACTTCCTCCAAGACAAGGTTGGTCACACAGCTCAGCCTGCTCCTTCCATTCTTGGGGTAAAATGCCTCCAGTGCACCAAGCAGAACATCGAGGGAAGCGTTGCTGAATCTGGGGGCTGGAGCTCCCCAGGATCGCCAGACCATCCCCTTCTTCCACAGTGGTTTGCAACAAAGGGTTTGATGTCTGAGCACCTTGTAAATATGACTCCTGGATATGATGGCGGGGAGCATGTCAACCCACCCCCGCTGCATGATATGTCCTGACTGCATAATTAATTAAACAGGCATCATACAATTTGGCACAAACTCCCACTGGCCTCCATGGCAGCAAAAACTCTCGATTCTCACCCCTGACTTTTACCCAGAATGGAAAATCCCAGCCCATGATTTCAGGCTTTTAGTTTAAATAGACTTTTCTTCAAATGAGCCCTTCTCATTTCCACCATTATCCAAAGAAGTGACAAAGACAGTATGCCAAAGCATAATTCCACCTCACCTCAAATTTAAATGAAGGCCATGGACAGTTATTCCTGAATAACTTTGCCTCAACGTGTTTGTACAGCTGGCCGGTGAGATAGTCAGTCATAATGCTGGACAGGCCCAGCTAGGAGACTTACATTATGGAATAACATGCCCTTTAAAAACTGAAGGCAATACCTTTGCACATTATTAAAACGGGACAGTTGGCGGGATTAACATCATTATACTTCCGTGGATGAAGTACGCGGTTTGTACCCTTTCCAAGTTGGTACATATCTAAAAATGTCAGACGAATCAATGATAATATTGCCATGGCTATCATTTGCTTGGGATACTTTATAAAACTGTAATGAGCATCAAAGTAATTTACAAATCATGCTCCTACCATTACAGCACTTTGCAGATTCAGTTCTCCATTCAGACTGAGATGTAGGAAATCAGGAAAAGGATGGGTGCCAGTTTAAGCTGTTGTTATGCTTACCATGTTTGGTCATTTTTCTTTCCACATGGGGTGCTTAACGGTGTCAGAAACTGTGAAGTAAGAAAGGGTCTTTCGATCCAAGAAGCCAGTGTGCTTTTTACGCTGAACCCAACAAAAAGAAGAAACCCCGAACGTTGTTCTCACAGATGTTGTGAAATCAACTGGCATCATGGAAGCATTCGGCAGCTTCACATATGGGCACAGTTGAGAAGGAAGCATTAGAGGAGCAGACCAGTTTGTCAATGTCATGCTGGAACAGGTGAGAAGGGGATAGCCCACACATCATTATCTCCTTGTCCTGCAGGAGAAGAGAGTGCACAACCTTTGTGAAATGTCTTGGCCAGGTGCTGGTAGAATGGTCCATCATGGAGGGCATTGCGAGGGTGCTATCACAGCAGATCATGTGGGCAGTGGGGAGTCAGGGGCTCAGTCTTCAGATGGAAGGGCATGGAGGGAACTCCTGCCTCATCGGCTGCCGGCATCGAAGGGGTTGGTTGTGCCAAGGCATCTGTTGTGTAGGCTGGGTTCACCACCTTCAGGCTCTGAGAGGAGGTGGAGCAGAGTGTCGCTGGCTGCTGTGAATGGACAAAACTCTGCACTGTCTGTTCATCCCTACCTTCCATCAGCATAGACACATTCACCTCAGATGGGCCTCAAATCAAGATTAGGACGGAAAGCGCTGGGTGAGCAGCACATCACAAGTGAGCAGGCGGAGGAGGGCGAGGCACAGTCAACTCTCATGTTTCTCTGGGCGACGGTGCTGGGCTTAGGGTGTCACAAATGAGGAGGACCTTTCTGGATCAGAGACAGATGAGTTCCCAATTGATGGGGATCCCTGGGGCATTGCAGTGCCAATGAAGGAGTCAATACAGCACATGGACTTTGTGATGTATCAGAGTTTTATCTCATGAGCCTTTGCATTGAGAGAATGGCCGACCTCTTGGAGATCCATATGCAGGAGCAACATGCTGACATGCAAAGGGTTGTGAGCATCTGGAACTCTCTTCCTCAAAAGGCAGTGGAAGCAGAATCGTTGAATATTTTTAAGGCAGAGCTAGATAGATTCTTGATTAGCAAAGGTGAAAGGTTGTTGCAGGTAGGCAGGAGTGCAGGGATGAAGTTACAATCAGATCAGCCATGATCTTATTGAATGGTGGAGGAAGACCAAGGGGCCGAGGGTGCTCCTAATTTGTCTGTTCATGTGCACAGTGACACTCTTAGTGTCACTGATTGCGTGGAGATGATTGGAGAGGAGGTCTCATCCAACATGCAAGGGCACCATGAAATAGCTGAGACAGTTGAAAAGGATGATGAGGGGGCACCGGCGTCATTACTTCCCCCACTCCCTCGGCCCCTCCAACTCAGGAACCATCCAGAAGGGCCTGGAACAAACACTGCCCCTGCAATGATGCAAGTGCAGCAGCCGATGGAGGAGCCCCACAGACATCTCCAGGCGACAGAGGCCGTGGGCATCTCAGCCAGTTGCAGATACGATGGAGCAGGCTGCCTCCATCTCACAGGGGCAGCACCCTGAGAAAAGGGTGAGAGCGTAAGGTGCCATACTGTTTGTTATGGGTCACCTGGGTACTGTTTTCTCAACTTATTTGTTCATTTACTTTTACTGTAATAATAATTATCAATTATGATTTGGCTATGTGTTATTGGACCTCTATGTTAATTATGCTGGGTGTCTATAGGGAAATGGTATGGGGAGGGGGTGTTTGGCTGCTGGCAGCAGGGCTGGGGTTTGCTGAAACTCCATGGTTTGTGCTGTGAGGCAATGGGATTATTCAGATGTTTGTTTGCTGGATAATTTCTTTCCCTCGTGGAAGGCAAGTTCCAACATCATCTGTCACGGTGGGAATTAGCGATATTAAGTTGCCGCTTCATGTCAGGGGATTAGCAGGGTAAGTACGCGAGGTTAGAGGGATAGGGCCTGGGTGGGATTGTTGTCGGTGCAGGCTCGATAGGCCAAATGGCCTCTTTCTGCCCTGTAGGAAGTCTATGATTGTCATCTGCCATGGTCTCACCCACTTGCTGACTGCTGATTTATCTAAACTTCTCCAGTTGCCCATACAGGACAGTTTTCAGGTCCCATCATTTGAATGCTGCAGTGAAATGTGGACACCATATGGGCACCCCCATACACCTCACCATTTCAGGCCACAGAACTATTGGTCACCTGAGACATAGAGAAGAGGCCCATGGGCAGCTCTTGGATTAATAGCCAATATCTCAAGTGATAAAATGGGCACAAAGTTCCTTTAATTGGACACTTGTCTGGCTATAATCACCATCTTAGGAAGACCTTTGGCATGAGCTGCAACTCTGAGCATTGCCAGTATACAAAAACATTATTTTAATTACTAGAATGGGAATGGGAGATTATATCATTGGTAAATAATGATCACATACTCGCCTGAGTCAGAAGGCGATGGATTCAAGACCCACTCCAGAAAACTCAGTGGGAATACAAGGGAAAAGGAAGATGTTTCAAGTGCGACTTGTGCTGTATAAGGTGCAGATGCAAACTGGTCATTCAGAATGAAGTTAAGACTGCAAATCAGGGCTTCCAGACTTGGCTAGGTCTCTATTTCACATTACTTGTAGCCGAAATTTTAAAAAAGTAAAGCAATTTGATCATGGTTATCAAAGAAGAATTAAATAAAGAACTTATATAAAGAAAATGAGGAAACAGAGAGGCCAACAAATTCTTCACTTTCTCACTGTCATCTTCCACAGAAAATATGGCAGAGACATGCCAGAGCAGGACATCTGAGCCACACCAGGTGATGTTTAATACAAAATTGACCACCAAGACACAACCTATTGTCTCATGAGAAGAAAGGCTGCCAAAGGCATCTGCACCTTGTGGACAACGACTCACACTTGAGCTGTCTTCCTTTTCCCCTTCTATTCCTGCTCTTTTGAGCTCGACATTTCTCCTTGTGCACAAATGCATCTCTCCCTTTCCCCGGGGTAAGATATTCATTATTTAAGTAAATGACTGAGGGAGCTAGATTGCTACTCTGCACGCACTTGAATAATTGAACCAACAATATGTAGTTGTCACCCTGCTGTGTTGTATTGATCCCTTTATGTATGGCAAGCCTCTCTCAATGCTATCTTCGCCTTACACATTCGAAAAACCAAAGCAAGATGTTAAAAATAAGATGTTGGTGGGTGATTTTATTTTTCAGGAAATATTATTTGAAGATAGATATGTGCTTGGAGTGTGACTTTGTTATAGTATTGCAAAATACATTTTACATTAAAAAAATAATTTTTAACCCTCAAGAACTGCAATTATCATATCACCACTGTAAACCACAGACCATTGTCTGGAGCTACTTATAAGGATCATTCATTAATTCACATGCAAATTAAAGAGCTGGGGGAGGAATTTCAAGCATTGATGGAAAAATGACAGAAGTTCTTGTAATCAGATAATGGAGATGCTAGTGTTCAGGTTAGGATAGTGAACATGCAAGTGCAAAGCATTTTTGCACCAAAATGAACCTATATTCAAACAATTTTAGAGCTATAATCGGCATTGTGGAGATCGCATCATCAACGGTGGAAAAATATGAATTACTTTACATATAAATGAACAACTCACATTTTTTTTTTGAAAACTTAAGCGCGATGTTATGTTAATGCAGTTTGTCTCCCTGTCAGGGCAGTTCAACTCAAAAAAATCTGAAGTACAGCTATTAAGAATTTTTCTCTTCTTCACAGCTGTTCTCAATGACAGAATGTTCGAACAGCGTGATCTCGCAGTTCCACAAATCATTTTTTTAAAAACTTCTATTGTTCCTTCATAAAAATTCTATGCAACAAATGCCTGCCAGGCATCATTTTAAGTCTCCTAAAATTTAAATAGAATTTTTTCAGGGAAATAGCTACTTTAAAAGTCATATTCGGTCCCCCCACCGCCCCAAAGAAAAAAATTAACCGCACCAAATAAAAGAACCTCTCCGTGTGTTAAATATGGCTAAAGTTGGTTCAGTCAAACTGCAGCTTAAATTGTTCAGGGGATCAATGAAATCACAAATTGTTTTCTCCAAGATTGAAAACGTGGAGAAAGAACTGTATAAATGTATAAACCCGCAGCAAATAAACCTTTTAGCGCACATAAAACAAAGCAAAATTGATTGGTGTTGTGTGTTCGCTTTATATTATGACCAGATCTTGGTCTCAAAGTGTTGCTCATTTCAACTGTATTTCTAAACAAGCAACTATAGATACTTTATGATCAGAAAGAGGCAGAGCTGCTCCAAGAATCTGAAGAGATTTTCTATTCACTCCAATTTATACTGCATTCTAAATTCCCAAGTACTCAGGGTTTGCTATGTTCCTTTGCGCCTATTTGTATTGCTAAATACCAATGGCACATTAAGCTGTACCCAAACACAAGCATAACCAACACTACAAGACGAATCTTGAATGCTAACTAATCCTGTTGGAGGTACACCCTCTTCTCTCCATCTCGTCCAAATTAAGGGTGGGATTTCCCAGCCTCCACCAGCAGCGGGTACCACCACGGGTCAGACGGGAAATTTTGGAGAGTAGCTACGCATTGTTCTGAAAACTTTCCCATCCCACCCACAGCGATGCCCGCTGCTAGAGAGGGACTGGAAAATCCCACCCAAATAGAACATAGAAAAAACTATAGCACAAACAGGCCCTTCGGCCCACAAGTTGCGCCGGTCATGTCTCTACCTACCTAGGCTTATATATAGGCTTACCTATAACCCTCAATCCTATTAAGTCCCATGTACTCATCCAGAAGTCTCTTAAAAGACCCTATCGAGTTTGCCTCCACCACCACTGGCGGCAGCCGATTCCACTCACCCACCACCCTCTGAGTGAAAAACTTACCCCTGACATCTCCTCTGTACCTACTCCCCAGCACCTTAAACCTGTGTCCTCTCGTAGCAGCCATTTCAGCCCTGGGAAAAAGCCTCCGAGAATCCACCCGATCTATACCTCTCAACATCTTGTACACCTCTATCAGGTCACCTCTCATCCTTCGTCTCTCCAAGGAGAAGTGACGGGATTTTCCGGTCACAGTCGCCCCCAAGACCAGAAATTCCCGCCTGAGGTCAACTAACCTTTGTATGGTCCTGTCCCGCCCGCTACAATTCCTGTGGTGGGCGGGATGGGAAAATTCCACCCAAAGTGTTCTTTTGACTTACACTGGAACATTTATCTGATAACTGATCAAAAAAATAGTGGGTGCCAAAACTTTGTCAACTGCAATTTTCTGGACTAATTGCTGGATTTGTTTTTAGGTAAAGGGATCAAAGGATCTGAAGAAAAGGTAAGGTAACCAGAGTTAAGGAATGGTTATTATCTAACTGAGTGGCTGATAAGGATCAAGGGACTGACTGGACTACTTTATCCATATGCCTAAATGAGTTAATCCAATACAAACTCCTGAGCAGCAATGTTATCCAAATCATGATGTACAAAAAATAATGCTTTCTTCACATCAAAATTAACAACTAACCAGTGTAAATGGCCAAGTATGTTGTTTGAACAGTTGTGGAGTGTGCAAATAGTTTCAGTAATGGCAGAGGGAGGCCTTTGAAAAGAATGTTTCCCACCGCAGGATACTGGGATCTTGAATGAATACAGTAGTATATTGGTTAATAGAATAGTTATGGTAATGAGTTAATGATATAGATCAAGATGTAATGGTGACATCAGTAGTCTTGTGCTGGAGACTACGTACAGCAGATTGAATAGTTTGTACTCGAGATGTGCTTACCTAGTAGCTCATCGCATGCACAGAATATATAGTATAAATAAACAAACTCTGAGGTAACTACATGAGTCAGTCCACAGTTACTCTCAGGATAAGAGTAGCCACACAATAGGAAACACAAAGGATGCAAATAAATTTTTGGACCAAGGTTGTTCCACTCCCTAACTATCTACATAAGGCTCAACGTAGCAATAATCACTGTCCTCATGAAAGTGAGCATCACTGCGAGGAAGTTTGCAAGATATAGTCACCATTTGAACGAAGGAATATTGGGAAAAACTGTTCACAATGAAAATTAAGTATGTATGTGATAGCAGCTATTAAGTAGGAGCAAAAACCAAAACTTTCAGGTTGGTGAATTAATTTGCAGGTGCCAATTAGAAAGTATTTTTTCTTGGTACCTTTTCTTTTTTTTTTAATAATATTTTTCTTAGAAGTTTTCCACTTTACATTTGCTACAAAATGCACCAAATCCCCAAAATCTAGTTCAGTACAGGGTGACTATTATTCCACATAAAACGTACAGAAAAGACCAGCAAATATTCTTACAAATCATTGCAATTATTGTAGTCCATGTTTCCACTTGCACAGATAAAGAAAGGATACAAAGAGAATTGTGGCATTTCAGGATAACTGGATACATCCATGAGTACATGGCCGCATGGTGCACACCCTTCTCCACAGGATAACAAAGACAGAACTACACAATATACAAGATCCCTTGTGGGATAATATTCAACCAGCCAGGGCCTAACTCAACATCCCATGACCTCCAAGCAATGAAAGGATAACCCAGAAAAAGGGGAACCTCAGGATATCACCATCAGTACAGGATGTGGTGTGTCAGCATTCGTTCCCATGTATAGGAACCGGTAAACCAAGGATTGATAAACCTCAGCTAGGCGCACAATGCTCCAAACCTCCCTCCTCTCCATACTCTCCAGGATATTGTCTACCATCAAAAAAAATAGATAATTCGGATTGCGCAACGTAGTGGGATAACAGGCAACAAATGTCTTTGTGTTCATATATTATACACCCTTATCTGGATAAAAGACAATCAGGATTATAATCTTGGATTATACAAAGGAACTAAATTCAGGATTAATGATGAACTACAGGGTAAATTGATCATTTGCAGAGCTTGAAAAGGCCAAAGCCGTGGCAGGATCATTGAGCAATATCCAGGGTCCATCCAAAGTTTCACTGAAGCCTTTTCACCTCTGCTGAGTCGATGTCCTGAGGCCCCAGCAAAGAGAACCGGAGGCCTCAGCAGATCACAAGGACCTAACATGTCCGGCCACCTCCAACCCTTCTCAATGAACACTGAGGACAAGACAGCACAAGACCAGTGGTGGAGTCTTCAACTGACCCCCAAGCCTCGAAGACCAGATACAATGAGCTTCATCGAACTTGAGGTGCCCAGCCCTCAAATTGAGATTGTGAAAGCATGGCAGCCAAATCTCAAAATCCGCCGGGAATTCATCCTCAGCTCCTCTCGGAAGACCGGGCTCACGGATACTCCTTCTCTGGCCCCATCTCCCCGAGCCAGCCAGGATGTACAACACTCCATGCAGCAGGATTTTCAAGAATTGAAGGTGAACCTTCACTGAGGAAACTGCCCTCTCGACTGACAGGACTCTCTTCTCTGCTTCATCCATTGTCTTTAGGATATCTCACAGTTCGTCAATATGAGTACCAATAATCTGTGCTCAGGGAGCCAAGACCGTCATCCACACCTTCACTCATTATGGCACCATCATCACGGCACCAACAGCATCATCGAAACGTAGGCCTGCTCACCAGTGAAACCGCACTGCGAACTGGTCCCCACTTCAGCCGGCTCCAACCGTCTTGATCAAACAAGGATTTTCTTGACTTAACTCAACTCACCGTCACCAAAGTTTCGCCAGGATCTTCCAGGATCATAGCACAGATTATACACATCAGGATCGGATAATTAGGGGTTGTGCATCAAGATAAAGAATGGATTAAAAATTAGTGCCTGAGCTTGTGAAAGCGCCCTCTTTATACCATTTCTGTTACAAGCAGGTGAAGGTCACAGGACTTCCAAATGACTAAACGCTCACCAGCTGGCCAAAGAATCACCTAATACTGCGAAAGCCTCAGCTAGAGTTGCATTGAACAGCACATGCACAGCCAATATGCAGATATATGGAAGTCACAAGATTTGTGCAAAAAATAAGAAAATTTCAGCCACATGTTGAAACAGCAATGCATCATCAGACACATTACATACATTCTCATTAAATAAATCGGTCCCTTTGAAATACATGTTGCAGTCTTTCCTTCATTGGCTTTGGAGAGAAGATGTGTCTTAGATATTTTTCCAAAGCAGAAACAGAACATTGCAGATTTTAGCCCAATCTAAATGGGTAAAGCAGGACGCAATCCCTCCATTGTAAATACACCCAGATCATGTGGGCAATGTAGAGTTGATTAGAATTTTCAATTCCTGTGGTTTATCTGCTGCTGAAGGCTGCTGCATACTATCCATCTTGGGCCTTTCTACTTCATTCAAATCGACATTAAATCTTGGTCAATGGGAATAGGAACAGTGTATCTGCAACAAATTTGCCCTCTGGGTCATATCGTAGGCCTCACCACAGACCCTCTCTCATGACTGATTTTAGTAGCAGCTTGTTTTAAAGTTTAAAGTTTTTCGTGCCACAAGTCAGCTTACTGCAGTGAAGTTATTGTGAAAATCCCCAGGTCACCACACTCCGGCACTTATTCGGGTACACTGAGGGAGAATTTAGTATGGCCAATGCACTTAACCAGCATATCTTTCAGACTCGGAGGAAATCGGAGCACCCGGAGGAAACCCACGCAGACACAGGGAGAACGTGCAAACTCCGCACAGACAATGATCCAAGCTGGGAATCGAACGCAGATACCTGGCGGTGTGAAGCAGCAATACCAACCACTATGCCGCCCTATTGTTGCAGTCCTTCAGTTTAGTTCAATGAGGGCCTTAATTTCTGTACGCCAATGGTATTCGTTTTTTGCTGAAATCTGGGCCATGGCTGAGGTGTTATAGATATGACCACAACAGAATAAAACCAAGACAGATTTTGGAATCCCTGCTAGGAGTGGGAACAGAGGCAAGATTGTGTGAGTGGGGCTGGGGTGGGGAGCATGTGACAGGACCATCCACCTGCATACAGCGGGTAGTCGATTCAGCTTCAGAGTCACTTAAGGCCAATTCAAGGCTGGGATTTTCCAGTCTACCTCCAGATTCCTGAGGGCAAATGTGGACATTTTAGGTGCCTGGAAGGGGCCTAACTCTCAGTGGCAGACCAGGAACCAGCACTTCAGAAAAGAGAGGTCCTTCCTGTCCACCTGGGTGCTGCAGCAGCTACAGGCCACAATGCGGAAGGGGGATTCCCCCCTGACACTGGTGGCCTAGCTGCCAAGGCCGTTTTAACCTTTGAAAATGTGCCTCCATTTTGAAATGTCCTCTCCCTCGCTAACCTGCCGTGGCTTCCTGTTACTGCTCTCAGGCTGGAAGGCCTCTGAGTGGCCCCTCCAACTTCGAGAGCCTGCCCACCTTGGACTGCGAGTGACTCTGTGGCCATTAGTTGGCTGTTTTGGGGAAAGAATTTCCGAAGGGAAAAAAAACAGTAAAACAGGAAAATAAGAACATCTGGTCCGAACTGTTTTCTGTTTCTTTTCCTTCTGGGACAGCTCCCCACCCTTCCTCTTCATTCAAAAAAATTAGAATCTGTATACAAATCATGGCCCACTAAGGCCGTGCTCCCTTTTATGGTCACTGTTGAACAATGGTGATCAACTGTCCTGAAGCTCTTTGTGACTATAAGCAGAAAGCACACATCATTAACAGTGACCCTGCTGGGGCTCAGCTTCATTATAGACTGGTCATCTGTTATTGTACAGTCTCTGCCTGCAGTGAAAGAGCTGTTGGTGGGGGGTGGGGGGGGGGGGGGGGGGGGCGCATTCTCTTAATCATTGGCTGCAGTTTCAGAAGAGTCAGAAAAGTTTAAGGATGCCATTTTCCAGACCAGGCTGGGGAGATGGGACCTGCACATGCTGTTCAGATTGCTTTTCAGCAAAGGCTAGGACTAAGGAGAGTATTATTAGAGTTTTGGAGAGAAGACTTCCTAGGGTGGGGTCGGAGGGTGGGGGTCAAGGGCAGAATCTATTTGGTTAGAGTTCAGAAACAATAGCGATGCTGTTACATTATTGAATACATTCCAGCGGCCGCCAGCTAGTGGAAAATACACAAAGGAGAAAAGTTCCAGAGGCACATGAGTGAGAGTTGAGTTCGTTGGGAACTTTGATTATCCAAATAAATGTGAGGATGGCAACACTGTAGAGAGCAGAGAGGGAGGAGAGCTTCTGAGGCATTTTCAGGAGAGCCTTCTTGATCAGCACTTTATCACTCAATGAGGGAAGTAGTATTACTGGATCTGCTCCTGAGGAATAAGGTGGGCCAAGTGGATAGTTGATATTAGGGTAATATTTAGGGAACAGTGATAATAGTATTATAAGATTTAGATTAGCCATGGATCAATCTAGAACAAAAAGTACATCATTTGGAGGAGGGCCAATTTCAGTGGGATGAAAACGGATGTCACAGGTAAAAATTGGAAAAAACAAAACGGAAATGGAACAATGGACTGTATTTAAAGAGTTGGGCTGTATATGATGGTGGTACATAAGGGGAAAAGGAAGAACAATCAAAGTCTGAGCTCCCTGGATGATGCACGTGATAGAGAGTAAAATAAACCAGAAGGTGGGGGGCGGGGGCAGCTATGATCAATGCTATTGAAAATACAAGTGAGAATCAGGCTGAAATGTAGAAAATTCAGAGGAGTAATGAAAAAGGCAAGGAGAGAAGCAACAAGAGAAGAGACTGGCAGATAACAGATCATGTACTTCAAAAGTCCTCTGTGGGCATAGAAATGGTTAAAAAAAAAAGGTAATTTGAAATGGGGTTGATACATGGAGGTTGAGGGCATGGCTAAGGTGCCAAGTACTTTGCATCTTCCTTTGCCGTGGAAGGTGCTGCCAAAGTCCTAGTTAAGGAGGTGGTAATTCAGATAATGGATGGATAAAATTTGTAAAGAGGAAATATTAGAAAGGCTGGCTGTATAAGTCACCAGGGCCAAATGTAACACATCCAAGGATGCGGGGAGGGAAATAAGGGCAGAAAGTAAAGTGATACTGGCCATGATCTTCTAATCATCCTTAGATTCAGGGATGGTGCCATAGGTGTGGGGAACTGCAAATCCTCCACCCTATTCAAAAGGGGGAATCAGGATAAACCCAGGAAGTACAGTTCAGTCAGTCTAACATCAGTGGTGGGAAAGCTTTTAAAAATGATAATCCAAGACAAAACCAGCAATCCATCAGAAACATGTGGATGAAGGAAACCTAGTACAGATTTGTTAAAGGCAATTTGCATCTAACTGACTTAATTGAGGTTTTGATGTGAACAGAGAGGGTTGAAGATAATGTGGTTGATGTCTATATGGGCTTCCAAAAAGCATTTGACCAAATGCCACACTACAGGCTTGCAATAAAATGAGCAGTGGCACCAGGAAGATAAAGTTGGCCGAGTAACAGGAAACAGAGAGCATGGCTAAGGGGTGTTTTGCACAGGAGGAAGGTAGACAATGAGATTTCCCAAGGGTCAGTACGGGCACCACTGCTTTCCTTTACAAGTCCTTCATGACTTCGACTTGGACGCACACTGCACATGGCACAAAACGAGGAAGTACTGTGAACTGTGAGGATAGTGGTAACTTCAAAAGAACAGAGGCAGGTTGGTGGAATGGGCAAATATTTGACAGATCAAATTAATGCAAAGAAATGTGAAGGGATACCTTTTAGTCAAAAGGAGAGAGGCAATTAGAAATAAAGGATACAATTCTAAAGTGGGTGGAGGGACAAGGAGACCCGAGGTATCTGAGCACATTGAAGCTGGGAGGGAAAGTTGAGAAAGTCAGATCCTGGGCTTTATAAATCGAGGCATAGAGTACAAATGCAAAGACGTTGTGCTGAACTGTTATTTATACTAGTCTCGTCTCAACTAGAGTATTGTGTCCAATTCTGGACACTAAATTTTAAGAATAATGCAAACATTTTAGAAAAGGCACAGAAAGGATTTAGGAAAAGGATTCCATGGATGAGGGACTTCAATCAAGAGGATAGATTGGAGAAGTTGGGGTTGTTCTCCTCACAGAAGGTTGAAAGGAGATTCATGGAGGCGTTTATGTTTCATGGCCTAGAGAGAACAGGTAGAGAGAAACTGTTCCCTTTGGCAGAGGGGTCAAGAACCAGAGCGCATGGATTGAATGGCAAAAGACACTTAAGGCAACATAAGACAACATTGTTTTATGCAGCAAGTGGTTAGGATCTGGAATGCACTGCCCGAGTGTGTGGTAGAAGATAGCAATGTGTAGAGAAAGGGTGGAGGAGTAGAGTTGGAGCACACTAGATGTACAAAATGACCTCCTTCTGTGCTGTAGCCATTCCATAATTTTTATAGTGTCATAATGGCATAGAAGGTGGCTATTCGGCCCATCGAATCCATGTCAGCTTCCTACAGAACAATTCATTCAGTCCTACTTCTCTACATTGTCCCTGTGTAGCCCTGCAGGTGCATTTCCTTTATGCATCTATCCAATTTCCTTTCGAATTTGATTGTTTTGCCTGCCACTGCCCTTGTGGGCAGCGCGCTCCAGGGCATTACCGCTTTGATGGTGGGAACTACTTTTTATGCATAGAAGCATGAATCGGTATTGATAAAAATCAGACAAAACCTCAACAAATTCCTTGCAGGCTGTGCCTGCACATTTATTTACACCTCCTCTCACCTATAAACCTAGCCCATGGAGATAACAATGGCCTTTCATGATGAAATGGCCCAAGGTATAAATAAATAGTCACTGTTTTCTTTTAGGATCTGGATGTGGAAGTGCTGATTCAAACTTTCGTGTTAAGCTAATTGTACAGGCATTGGGATTTGACAAGATAGCATTTACTGGCCGAGCTCACAGCACAGTTAGTTACTGGTCCACGGAGAGACCAGCAGCTAGATGCTGTGGAGGGGGCTTGGAGAGAGCAGCCTTTCCAGTCTGCTCACGAAACCCGCTATAAGCACTTCTAAAATGCAAGTGCCTTTTGAAAGCATTTTGCCTGTGATCTGATTAACATGGTAGTCATGAACAAATGTCCTTTGGCTCTACGCAGCCACAGGTATATCAATTTATTTTAATAAAGCCAACAAACAGACGGCCATTCTGAGCGCGGTGTGGCATTCATATGACTGAATATAGACAGAAGTGTCTGAAGACTCCTGACACCACTATATTTTATTTAAATAAATCAATTTGTTTACTGGTTGATGTTGTTTGTAAAACACAAGATGAATTCTTCTGTTGCTGCGATGGCAGAGGAGCCCAGAGCAGATTGGTAAATGGCTTAAATCGCCAATTCGAGAAATAGGGGATGGATATCTTGCAATGATGAGGCACGCAGTCAGATTCAAATAAGCTCACAAAACTCAGCCCAATTAGAGTAAACCGGCATGCAAAAAAAAAAGTGGGCAAATTGATAACCCGTGGAACGATGGAATTGCTGGCAGTTCAATGCGACATTTGCTAAAATTAGAAAACTAAAATCATTGTAATGGAGGTTTATATACAGATCACAACACCTTTTTCTGTCATGCTTTTTGTTCAATGCCTCAATGTAAATCAGTTGCAGATAAGAAGTGGAGATGGGGAATACAGGAATGAATTGAAAGTGAGGATGGTAAACAGCAGTCAATGAGAATAAAACATTTTTAAAACTGTCATACTGTGCACTATTTGTCCTCAAGTAAGACTGAGCTGAATGTCAAATCAAGGTTTGTAACTTAACAGAAAACTAAAACTTATACATTTCATAATTACATTTAACTGGGAAAGTTGCCTTTTGTGGCCTTGATTACCTTTATTAATAGAGTTACAGGGTGGAATTTTCCCGGTGAGACACAGACCATGCAAAAGTCTGTTGACCCAAGTGGGATTTTATGGTCTTGGGATGAATGCGACCAGAAAATCCCACCCATAGAGTCATAGAGCAATATAGCATGGAAACAGGCTCTTTAGCCCAACTGGTCCATGCCGACCATGGCACCCTCCCGGCTCGTCCCAATTGCCCGCGTTTGGCCCATATCCCTCTAATCTTTTCCCATTCATACACTTATCCAAATGCTTTTTAAATGTTGCCAATGCACCTGCCTTAACCACTTTCTCTGGCAGCTCATTCCATATATGTGCCACCCTCTGTGTGAAGTTGCCCCTCAGGTCCCTTTTAAATCTTTCCCCTCTCACCTTAAATCAATGCCCTCCAGTTTTCAATTCCCCTTCCCTGGGGGAAAGACTATATGCATTCATCCTATCTTAGGATTGATTTTATACGCCTCAATAAGGTCACCCCTCATTCGCCTACGTTCCAAGGAATAAAGTCATAATCTGGCCAACCTCTCCCTTTAACTGGTTTAAAAGATCCAACCCTTCCAAAAAGCTTGGATTAGACTTGATACTTTTACCCAGGGTTGTGACTCTACGGCTGACAAGTGTTCCGGTAGATCAAGTCTGTGCAGTCTAAACAATTTCCCAAAATGTAGCAGAAGAAGATAATTATCAGCACAGAGAGAAAAACAGGACTTTGCATTCTCTAAAACACAATGTCCCAAATTTTCCTGCCTCCGGATCATCAGGAATGGGACATATGTGGGGAGATACACGTCAGGATCTCGTGGAAATTCTCATGCATGGACGTACATGGGTATTATCCAGGAAATTTAGACTTCCAATCGGCCAGATCCCTGCTGCCCAGGAGCCTCTGCGCATATCTCTGACATGGAGCTCAGGCAGACACTTTGGGCCAGATACAAGGGGCTTACCTGTGCACTGACCCTGCAAATGACGTGGAGATGCCAGTGTTGGACTGGGGTGGACAAGTTGAGAGGTCACATGACACCAGGTTAGAGTCCAACAGGTTTATTTGAAATCACAAGCTTTTGGAGCACTGCTCCTCCTTCGTCAGTGAAGGAGCAGCGCTCCGAAAGTCTGTGATTTCAAATAAACTTGTTGGAAAATAACCTGGTGTCAAGTGACCTCTCATTTTGACCCTGCAAATGTAAGACAGTTTAAACCTGGTTTGCCAGCTGGATAACTCCACAACCGAACCCCGCCCCCCGCCACCCTCCCCCCATAACCTTCTGACTACTCAACTGCTCCCCGCAACTACCCAGTCACCCACCTACTCATTCACTCACTCACCCAGACTTATTCATTAGAAAAATTGGGGGGGTGGAGTTCTCCCATTTTGAGACTATGTTCTGTGGCAGAGCCGTGACATGGTGTGTTTTCCGCTGCAGAGGCCAGTAGATAAACACATCAAATCCTCTTGCCCTGACCTCATTAATTATGCACTCGAGTATTTTATGCCATATCTAGTGGTGGGGCAGGCCTGGATGTCGTGTAGTCCGCCATCATATCCCAGTGCCGTATTGAAAAGATGTCCAACATCGCTAACTCTCTATTGAAGAAAGATGGACCTCCTGAAAATGAAGATAGATCTCCAGGATCACTCTGAGGCCAGACGATGGACATCCTGAGAGTGGAGATGGATCTCCAGGAACATTGAGGCTGGAAGATAGACTCCGTCCAGGATACCTGATCCAGAAGGTCCACCTGCTGTGGTGTTCCAGGGCCCATGGTTCCGGGCGGCTTCCATCCTGTATTCTACAGGCAGCCCCAGGCATTGTTCAGGTGAGTCCCAACATCTGCACGCCACGTTATTCCAAATGGGTTCCACACCATCGTGTTTTCCCGCCGGCACTGTAGAGAATCTGGCATAGTTGTGTCAGGCCTTTATTTACATCCCATTAACGGGACGCAAATGAGGTTCACGTCGGTCTCTCGTGGGCTTTTCGATCCGCCATGGAGGACACCAGCGGAGGATCCTGCTGTAAATTCAACATCGCCGTGAAGCCGATTTCTGGGGCCCCGGTCATTAATCATGCCAGCGAGAACTTGGGAGGATTTCACCTTTGGATCTTTAAAACCTTACCTGAATCTGAAAGGTAGTGCTGCAAAGAAAGTGGCTCTTTCCACCAACTTTACTGCACTCTTTAGACTTATCCTGAGATACTGCGCTGCCCATTTCTGCTTCAGCCACGATTAGGAGATCCCAGAGGAAATAAGCAGTAGCATCAGGTTGGCATGAACTTCGCCAACAGTGGAAATGCACCCAGAGTTGCAACCTGCTGTTTTTTGTATTTCAATGTTAATTGAATAAGAGCGGGGGCCAAGTCAAAAGTTGGGGAGTTTTTTGGTGAGAGGGAAAGAGAAGGAAAAAGAAATGGAAGAAGAAAAGGTGGGAGTCAGGGGCCCGTGGCAAACATGACAGCCACTGACTGTGCTTTTGTTTACATCTATAATCCAAACAATTATTGAATGGAAAATATAACCGTGCTGACTAATCCTGAAATTGTTGAGAAGCCAAAGCCAATCGAAGGTTGCATTATCATCGACCATTATTCATTCCTAACAATTCCAGGAACTGTTGGGACAAGGGAAATGGCACAAATTCCATTCTCTGCAAGTTGCCAATGATTTGCACCAAAATGCCATCAGTCTTGCCAAACAAAGGTCATAAATTTATTCTTGCCATGAGGCCCCCAACTGAAGTTAATGCAGTTGCTGGATTTACAACATTACTGTGAACACATCTCACAATAGGCATTCAAGGCTGGCAATTAATGTCCGAGAGGAACCTAATCATGGCGTGATTGATGGTCCTCATATGACACATGACCGAGGAACATAAAGTGAGCAGTGAAGCTTTGGAGCTTGATGATCTGCTTTGACAGTCCTTTTTGCACTTGCCTTGCCATCCATATTCCAGTAAGGTGGACCATGACCTTTCTATGTCTGGCAATCTCATGCTCTTGAAAAGCACTGTAATGGCATATCCACCGTACCACACTGACTACTCTTCACCAGGATTTATTTGGTTGTACGTGCTTTGGGACATCCTGAGTTTGAGAAAGGCACTATACAAATGAGAATCTTTTTCACCTACTGGGTGTCTCATTGTTCCTGATCATAATGGATGAGGCTGTATATTTCATAAGTTAAGCATGCTTGCATATTTTGCAAACCTACCAACCATTGATTCATTAAATTTCTTAAAGACCAACACAGAAATTCCCAAACACAATTGGCTTATTATGTCCTTCCCTTCTGTATTTTCTTTCTTAACTTGCCTTTCTGTCCATTTTCCATCTCTCTCATGAGCTCTGAATCCATCGTCTTTTACGTTTTCTGATTATATTTAATTCCCTTTTCATTCTTTTTGTCTATACTTTTCTTTCATTGATCAGAGAGTTAAGTACAATGTTCACCGGACACTTCATCGGCTTCCAGACAGTGCGAATATACTGTGATGTTAATAATGAGCATAGAAGTCCAATCAAATGTTACTCAGTGCCCACCGTTGCAGCAATCTCTCACCCAATGTTGAAGTTAGTGTGCTGCTGAAGACGGTTCATCAAGAAAATGGTAGATGCAGGAGCAATTTTCAGCTAAACATTGAAATAGGAGGTAAATAGCTTCATTTTATATTTCAAGCCAATGTCAAGTTGAGAAACTTAATGCCCCCTCCAGTGGCAAGTTTGGATACATGGGGCATTTAATTGGATAAGAGGGTGCAGGACAGGGAACCTGCCACCGACCCACCTCTGTCCAATTTAGTCCAGAGTGTGAAGGCTTATCAACAGCAATCCTGCCCCACCCCTAATCGAGGCCTTTAAGTGGGCAATTAATGCAGACTCAGGTGTTCATCCCACCACCACTGGTATTCAACCAGCAGCAGGTGGCAACGTTGCCATATAAAAGTAAACACTGACAGGCTTCTGTGGAGGTGGGGAGTGGGGTACCTAACAGTCAAAGACACTCAGTGCCTGATTGAGGGTCCCAGCATCGGGAAGGGGGCTAAAAACTACCCCTGACCTTGATCCACTCCTCCCCGTGACTCCCATCCTGCCATCACCCATTTGTGGCCTGAGTCTCTCAGTGATCCTAGGCCTCTGGCACGTGCCTGAATGGCAGCAGTCACTGCTTCTAGTGGTAAAGTAGAGCTGCCGGCCTCTGATTCACTACAACTCTCGCCATTAAGTCCTGGGGAAGGCCAAACACAGGCCAGTTAAGTGTCTGACGGGCACTTAGTTCCATTGAGCTTTCCTCAAAAGGGAAGGGAAGGGGCCTCGTGCTGGTTCTCCAGCTAGCAGGCAAGACCTCCATCACCAATATTAAATTCAACTCGAAGAAAAGGATACTGTTCCATTGTAATATTCACAGTCCCAAAGCTAATCCATGTTTACATAGGGCATGGAGGGAAAAAAACACTATTTCTGCCACGACAGAGTCACACTCTAGAAATAGGTAAAAATTCTGCCCCTGAATCAGAGAGTCGGGCCCGGGGAGACAGCTGGCCATTTGACTCACCAATTGCCTCCACTGAAGTGGGATTTTGGAAGAATAAGATTGTGGAATCTGAAGTGTTCAGAACAGAACAGGTAAGAGGAGGTCTGAACTCAGAGGGTGTGTTTGGGTAACCAGGGTATGTATCTCTTTGGAGAGGTAAGGTTCCCTTTCGGATATGGTCCCAGGATATCTTTGGGAGAGGTAAGACACTTTGGAAGAGGTGAGGCAGCCTGTGGGATTGTTAAAGGTGAACATGATTGTGTGCCTATTGCGCACAAAATCATTGGATTTGTTAAGCTGTCAAAGAGCTGTTCGAGAAGTGAAAAAGCTGTTGAGGAATGGTCCAACGATACTAAGTGTGTTGGCATGGAGGGGGCATGGGCAAATGGGATGGGTAGAGGGCACTAAGTTTGTACAAGACCATGGAAGTGGGTAGAGAGGCACTAAGTTAGCTTGGGGAATGCATGCAAGGGTGGTCGATGGTGGGGGAATGGATTTGCATGGATGGGGCATAGGGAATATATGGAGGGAATGAGTGGGGGAGGTGAGGGCTGGAGGATTGCTAATTATTTCAACGCAGCCCACCTCTGCACCCAACAGTCAGCGCATTAATTCCTGGGTTGCTCACCCCAGCTCTCACACCCCACCATCCCACAGACTGAAAATCAGACCAGTGGTCAGACATTTTTAAATGTTGGGTTCACAGAGCTGAGGAATCTCTCGAGTGGGCGAATCGGACCCTGGGTCAAAAATCTGGTTTTATGTGGTAAATATCAAAAACTATGACAAGTAACGTTATTTGTATATTAATGTTTCATTGTTCTCACAATACAATCCAAAAAGAACGCACCTGAAATTCTCACCTCATATAAAGAAAGATCCGAGGTAATTTGTGGAAGAGTTTGTAATTGATAATGAGGCTGGCCATTTGAAGGGGAGTTTAGTATACCTTTTCCTCCCTCCCACTTTCCAAGTGATACAAAGATTAGTGACAGAAAATGATAACATTTATGTAAGCAGTCAAGTGTTTAATTTGCTATTCTATTGACGCAGAGAATGAATGAAAACTGTATGTTTATTTAATTTAGCAAGCTAAAATGATTTATATCCAAAGAAAACAATAATTTTCCAAGGATGAATCATAAAACAATTAATCCAAATATTTGCAGATGTCTCTTGTATACATACATCCCGGTGCTGCCAGATTTCTCATCTATTCTTGCTCCTATTGGAAATGGGTTTCACAATTCCACAAGTGAGCCATAACCTACCCTCTGGTCCTAGCTTCTCCCTAGATAATTTTCCCCATTTCAATCCAAAGTCCTGTCAAATTCAAAATCCAGCCTCTATTTCCCTTCCCCTTTCCCCTATCACTACTTGCTGTGAAGCAACATGTACCTATCTCCACTCCAATGTGCCCCGCATACCATCCTGGTGTGTATCGCCAGCTTCAGAAGAAGCAAAGAATAAACATTAAGCCGAGGGACTTGACTGTTGAATACTCAAGGGAATAGTTTACAGTTTCCACAAAACAAGTCATTGAATTCAATCCCAAAAGGACCAGTAAACAGCAATAAAAATAAACACCGGGATTCTCTGGCCTCTCCACGGCCTCCACGGGAGGTGGCGCACCATTAGCCAGATATTTTGGTCCCACCGTTGTCAGTGGGATTTCCCAATGAATCCACCCCACACCGCCGGGAAACACACGGTGGGGGTGCATGGTCCAGATGATCCCACCAGCTGGAAAATCGCACCCAAAGTTTGACTTAATTATCAGTGGATGTCAGTGACCATAATACGGCTTGTTACACAGTCCAAGGCTCCAATTGTGATACAAGACATTTGTCTGACTAAGGGAGCAAGCCAGTGAGATGAGATATGTTGCACACACACACACACAGATCAGTTTGAGCCACAAACACAAAAAAATAAAGAGGAGCTGAACATGCAAGATAAGATAGGTTTGCTCTAAAGAGTTAAAATTATTATACACAAAGCATCATGGATAATGTGTGTTTCCCTACCACAACACTCACTGAACGAATGGTCCGGTAGTCTCTGAGCAATATGCATGCAGTTCATTGGCCCTGGAACACTTAGAATCTATAGAATACCTACAGTGCAGAAGGAGGCTATTTGGCCCATCAAGTCTGCACCGATTCTCTGACAGAGCATTTCACCCAGGCCCACCCCGCACCCCCCCCCCCCCATATCCCCGTAACCGCACACATTTATCCCGCTAGTTCCCCCTAACTTGCACTTCTTGGGAGACTAAGGGACAATTTAGCATGGCTAATCAACTTAACCTGCACACTTTTGGACTGTGGGAGGAAACCACAGCACCCGGAGGAAACCCACGCAGGTACAGGGAGAACGTGCAAACTCCATACAATCACCCAAGGCTGGAATTGAACCCGGGTCCCTGGCACTGAGGCAGCAATGTTAACCACTGTGCCACCATGCCTCCCCACTTTTTGAAGCTGCAATTCTACAGTAGTCACATTTGACTGTCAGTTAATGCCACATTGACCCAGGAATGCGATACAGTACCTGTTCACGTGACAGGAGCGTCTGTTACCGAAGAGACATAAAATGACTTGGTTGCCTGGATGGGGCCACTTAAATTCCCTGCTTGAAATGAGCCAGAGCGATAAAGCAGGTTTAGATGATTTAACGTTCATTTGGATTGTCAACGACTGAACTACATTTCCACTTTGAACCATGACAGAGTTCCAACACTTGTGGAATCTGTATTTACAGAGAATTCTGCTGTCTGCGGGCAAGGAAAAATATTCCACAATGGAACCCCCTTTCCCAGAAGGAGTTTTAAAATCGCCCACATTGTGGTCTTGGGGATATGAAGAGCGGAGCTGTGAAATGCTAATACTACTCACAGGTGAATAAGCACAGCTTGAAGCTTCTCTAATTCTATTCTTCACAAAAGTGAGATTTGCAGATCAACAAAGTTGAGAGAATAGCACACGAATACTAATTTGATGGCCCGAGCTTCCATTTAAATACTTAATAGCTGTATTCAACAAAAATTACATGTCCACGCCTCCATCTGAATGCTTAATGTCAGTACTCAGTAATATGTCGTCAGCCACATATAGCTTCTATAATACTACAGTTTGTGAATAAAAGGCTTCATAAATGGCTTTTACAGAAAATGATCTAAATTTGCAATTTTATAGCTTTGTAAAAAGCAGAGCGAGTAGAATAGCTAACAAGCCAGAACATGGTGATAATTCACTTGCAGTTGTGGAGTGAGCTATTTAATGAGGAATTCTCGGCATAAACATTGGCGAGTGGCAGATATTGTGGACCGAGAGCAGCCCTCGCCCTCAGCTCGACCCTGCCTTTACCCAGTCGTTCCCGTTTTTGCTGCGTGCTTGTAGTCTAATGTAAAATGCCCGAGGTGGTCGGGGAAGAGTTAAGTCTCTGTAATCGAGATTAATGAAGAGGTCTTCTCTATACTTCCCAATAGAGGCTGTTAAAGTCCATCCCATAGTGCTTCAGTCATTAATTATCGTGAATGGATGGCTTTACTACGGAGAGTAAATAAAAAGGTGACAGAAACGTCAAAAATTGAGGGCTGCTTTATTAGACAGGAAAGCACATCAGCTACAAATGAATCAGGCTAAAACAAATCACAAGATTAAAACTGCATGGAAAATATAAACAATCCAGTGGGGGAAAAAAATTAAACCTTTCTTTTACATTCCCACTTTTGGTATTCTAGAGCCAAATAAATGAGGGCCATTTCACTTTAGTTGCTCCCATTTGCATTTTTGAAAAATATGTCCCCTTTACTCAACCCAATGCCACTGCTATAACAAAAGATTCACCAGGGCATCTTTGGTGATTTGTTGGTCTACACCAGCTCCTTTCCTCTAGGGATCCCCATAGAAAACACAGTTTCTATCTATCTTTACTAATTCTAGTGAACCATTATTTGCGAATAAAGAAAGAACTGTAAATTTCAAGAAAAACAGCCAATTAATCATGTTTAGCTCCTTCTGGCTCTTTCTGCACTTCTAAAAATTGATTAATATAAACCACAAAATGTGTTCATTTTAATGTTTTTGCCGCATTCCACAGCTATGTGGTCAGAATAAAGAAATACTTTCCTCCAGGCTCGTCAGGTCGCACTCCAGCCAGAGGCCCAGAAATCAACAGACAAGTGCATTTTGTTGGCCGTAGGGCAGGGCTCATATGCCAAGGGCGAAGGAGAAAAACATGCAACAAAATAACCCATTTGTGTTGATTAAGCTTCTTAGAAAACCGAAGGCTACGTCATTGGTAATGGGTTGAAGGGTCATGGAGAACAGGCAGGAGTTGAGGCCGAAACAAGATCAGCCATGATTGTATTGAATGGCCAAGCAGACTCGAGGGCTGAATTGCCTACTCCTTCTCCTAGCTCTTATGTTCTTGTATCATGAGTTGCAGAAGCCGGTGCCTCGACCCAAGGTAGTGATGGGAAAGAGACTGAATCACCAATAACAATGGCAATGGCGGAAATAAATTTAATAAACGGAAACAACTTGATATAATAAAGTTAGCACTTCTGCCTCACAGTGCCAGGGACCTGAATCTGGCCTTGGGTGACTGGAGATTGCAAGTTCTCCGTGTCTGCATGGGTTTCCTCCAGGTGCTCCTGTTTCCTCCCACAATCCAAAGATGTGTTAGTTAGGTGGATTAACCATACTAAATTGCCCCTTAGTGCAAAGATGTGTTGGTTAGGTAGAATAGTCACAGTAAATGTGCAGGATTACAGGTAAAGGGAGGAGGGGGGCCTGGGTGAGGTGCTCTTTCGGAGAGTTGGTGCAGACTTGATGGGCCGGATGGCCTCTTTCTGGACTGTAGGTGTTCTATGGTTCTAACTTTAAAAAAATATATAAAACTAACTGGGAGTAAAAACAAACTTAAAATTTAAAAGGTCCTCACAGTGCCACCAACATATGAATATCACACCCAAATCAAGTTCAGTATATACTTTGGCTATAAGCTACTTATACATTGAGTGTTTATACTTGTGACAAAACTAAAGACTTTGTGCAAACATTCACCACGCAGCATCCATTACATTCCCTTGAGCTGACATTGTAGACTTGATTTTGTCCACTATCCTGATTAGAATCAGGATAATAGCAGAAAAGAACCGCCGGTTTCTTGCTCAAGCTAAATTGCTCTTGTTTCACTCCTCCATGGGGAACACTGCTTTCCACCATTTTCCTGCCCTCTGCATGATCATGCCAATGGCAAGAGAGTAATAGGGCTCAACCTCCCATCCCATCTTCCTCCCTTCTAATCTTGTTGCTCTTGGCACTCCCCAGAAACCAGGACAATGGGGGTGGAGGCACTAAGAGCACTACCGCCACATTTGGAGTGCGGGAGAAGTGGGTCTAGTATAGGATTCTGCACCATCCAATTTGGTGCTGACAGCAGCCTCTGTGGCTCTGCCAGTTACCCTCTGCCCTGAGGTTCAATGAAGACTGTATTCAAATAATGAAGGGAGTTGCAACAATGTCAGAGGAGCAGTAGCAATCTGGCCCACTCACCACAACTTCAACCTTGATCTGTTGATGAAGTCAATAGTGCAGATGTAAACTTTTAAAAAAAATAATACAGGGATGGGATGTGAGGGAGACAAAATCATACACATTACTAGAAAAAACACATTATAAAAAGGTTTTGAGGCTCATTATGCAATTACATTTAAATGTTATTTCTATAAGTAGGATTTTGATCATTCCATTTAGCTTTAGGTTTCAGCTGATGCTTGGAGTAGCACAGAACCACAGAACTAAAACCGACTCTTTGTCTTCTCTCCAAAGCAGATGGAAAACTGGCACCGTGGCAACACTGGCTGCACAAGGCTGCTGTTGGGAGTCTCAAACCAGTCCTCATTTCAATGTCACTGGCAACCAGTGGGCACTAATTGGGTGCTTGAGACTCACTGGTCGTGGACAAATGGGAAACTGGTGAGCTCCCATGCGAGCACAAATTAGGCTGGGCACAAATGGGCAGATTGTGCAATGTTAGATGCTTCAGGCAAAGCGCACGGAAAATTGCCACTGGGGTCCCACAAGCAGCACGTTTGCGCAGTTAAGCAGACTCTCTTCAGGTACGGGTGCTCACCTTTGTGCAAATCAGCTTTACAAAGTCATTAGGCTGGCTTTGTTCATCAATGGGTAGGCAGAGGGGAAAACCGCCCCTGCATTTGTCTCATTGTCCACCAGCCCACAATGAACGGGAACGCAACCAATATCTACTCCCCCAGAGAGAAAGTTAGTGAGCTCATTATTTGAATACAATCTTCAACATATTGATGGTGCTTCTGGAGTATTTTACCAGTCATTCTGATGGATGGTCAACCAAATGCTGCCCAGATTACAAATTGTCTTCCAAGTATAAAAATTACAGCAAATTGAAAGGAGCCTTTTGCCTCATTGTTCCTAAGTTGCTGCTAGCTCTTCAACATTCTTTGTTTGTGCACACCAATTCACCATCCATTCCTCTGCTTTTGGGCACCCATTCACCATCCCTTCATTTGCTTTTGGGCACCTATTCACCATTCCTTCCCCTTCTAGTGGGCACCAATTCCCTGCCCCTTCTCCTGCTGATCTGTATCTCCATTCCACGGCCCTTCTTTTGCCATTCATTTATGGGGAGTCAATGACCGAGTGGTATCATCACTAGACTGCTAATCCAGAAACTCAGCTAATGTTCTGGGGACCTGGGTTCGAATTCCACCACAACAGATGGTGGAATTTGAATTCAATCAAAAGATTTCTAGAATTAAGAACCCACTGATGACCATGAAACCATTGTCGATTGTCAGAAAAACCCACCTCGTTCACTAATCTCCTTTAGGGAAGGAAATCTGCCATCCTTACCTGGTCTGGCCCACATGTGACTCCAGAACCACAGCAATGTGGGGTTGATTCTCAACTACCCTCTGGCAACTAGGGTTGGCCAGTGAGTGACACCCATGTCCCATGAATGAAAAAAAAACACGCAGACTGTACCATTTCTTTCCATGGGGAATGTAGGAAGAATATCAGAGAATGCCGGAGATTAAATCAACAGATTTCAGGTTTGCTTTGTGTGTGACAAGGGGTTGGCTGGTGAACAGATATTTTAACAAAGTACAAAGGGTGAACTCGACTGAAATGGTTCCTATTCTGAAGATATTCGGTTCACCAAGACATTAAATCCAAATGCTGAATGGTACAGCCAAAATATTTTAAACATCAAAGCAAAACCTGTATTCTTTTCCAATACAATACACATTATATTGATGCTTTTGCTTTTTGGAGAATTCTACCACTTGAAAAATGATGGACAGCCGCGGTGTAATATTTATAAGACCTTCTTCTGTAACCAAATTACAAGTAGCCTGCCCTTGTGGAACTACAGTACAGGGAGAAGCAAGTCAAACCAGAGTTGGGTACAGTTCATCATTTAAAGCCATACACATTCATTCCTCATGCTTGCACTTTCGAAGCATTTTTCCTTCTCAAATGGTTTCTTGTTCTTTTTAATACTTCTCTAATGCAGGCATCACTTCTCAGCCCTCCATGTAAGTGAAAATATTTCTTATATTTTCCTTCTTTATTCTTCCAGCAATGGCTATATTGCTTAATTTCTTGGATTTTTAAAAAATTTGCTAAGGAGGTATCTTAAATGTACGTGCGAAAATTAGGAAAGCAATGTTGCTGTTGCCAACATTATTACCTACTAGTACTGCAACTGCCAAGAGCTAACATTTTAAAGCCTGCCATCTGGTCTATCCTCCCTTTAAGGCAACGGCTGCTGGAGTTAGTGATGGTTAAAACAAAATGGAACCCAGTGCCCCAAAATGCCATTTGCTGCGTACAGTTATAATCTAACTGGGGAAAGTCAAGTCTGATGAACAGAAATATATGCTCTCCATGGTCAAATCTGGACCAATGAGGTGATGCAACACCACCTGTTGTGCTGAACGTTATTTTTCAGTCAGTGTCCATTAGTGGTTCCAGTCCTTCATCATCACTTGGTGGAACACTGGGAATTTCAGCCTCTTTGGACACCCAGTGGTGCTTTATGGCCATCTTCTCAGCAAAGAACCTTATTTGAAATTTGACTGGGTGTGTTGAAATAAGCCAAGCTCAAACACTGTCACTGGCTGTCACGATTCTACTATAAGCATCAGCTCCTTTTGCAGAGAAGCCTCCAGGATGACAACCGCAGAGGCAGAGGCAACTAATGACAATGAAAGTTGCAGATGGTCAGCTGAGGTTAAAATGCATTGGAACAGTTGGCTGTACCAGTTCCTGTCTGGCTGTTGTCTTACAGTTACCTCAAGATGGTTCCAAAGTTGCCTTTTCCATTGGCTGCTGGATTTCACCAGCATGAAAATATTATTTCGCCCCTGCATTTTCTTTTTCCACTGCGAGACCAAATGATCAGGAGTACAGGTGAGAATATGTTTTGGTCTGCTGAGTCCCAATTTATCTTCTGCTGCTTTAGCACTTTGAAGTCACTTCTTCTGATTTCTTGTCTTTGTCGATTGTGGCATTGCCAATTGTGCCTTTCATTACCCTGCTGTCTGCAGTCCGCCTTTACAGCCAACCTATGCACCCTAGGTATTGAGAAGATGTTCCTTCAGTATCTTAATTATACACACTTATCTATACACGTGTAATGCAAATATAATGACTTTGGTGCCAAATTGCTGACCCATGCTAATTCATCCAGACTAATTCAAATGCCAGAACAGGTTGTTCAGCTGGTTGGGTGCCTGACTGTACTACATGTCCCTCTGTCTCACTCTCTGACGCATACACAGTAACAATGGACCTCTTCCAACATATTTTGTGAACACATTGATAAAGATACTGATCTTGGACTTTAATCACCTATCTAATTTACAAAGGCTCAGGTAACAGAAAAAGCAGATTCTAGTCTTGGGTTCGGAGTAAGGTTTGAGATTCTAGAAAAACAAATGGAATTCTAAGATTTCTCTAGTTATATACCTGACCGATTACCCAATATGGAAGATATTTTATATTTTATATTCACTCAGAGATTCAGCAGAATCTACCACCTGTGCTCTAGCCACCAATTACAAAGGTTAGTCAAGTGAACAAGCCATGTCCCGTCTTTTTACAATTTAAGAATGTCTAGGATCCAAGCAATGAATTCACTTTTGTCCCTTTCATCAGTTAATTGAATTAACTGTCGTAGCAACAAGATTAATAATGGCCCAATGGGGTTTGACATCTGAAATCTGTTAAATAATCTATTTGAAAAGAACCTTCGAAATAATAAAAACCAGCGACAATGTAAGAAATAAAATAGGACAGATTCTTGTTCAATATAAAGATAAACCAAAGACTGAACCTTTTAGGCCGCAATGCAACATGGTCCAGACCTATTTCCAGGAAGAGAGAATGAATTCATTGTTGCTGGTCCTACAATTGCTTGGTGCAAGCCCTTGGTCCCTTACTGTTTTCTTTAAACTTTTCATATGACTTGAGCAATTTATATTTGTGCAGCTATAAGCGACAGATGCTTTTATTATTAGTTGGGCACGTCTGCTGCTCAGATGACTACAGACACAGTCTGTTGCTGAAACAGGTTACACACTAACTGGTTATTCAGACTTAAATTTCTACACCCATCACAAATAGTGCACAAAATGTGCAATGAAACTATAACCATAACACAACTGAAAATAAAATCTGTATTACAAATTTATGCAAATAAACTATTGGTTGACTTGCACTGAAACAGAAAATGTAGATCAAATAAAGATTTTCCATCTATGGTTCAGCTGCCAAAAGTTAATGCTGTCGACCAATCTCACTCTCTTTCATAACTTGATATCAGGTTTTAAGAAGGCAAGTAACACGAGTGAAACATAAAATTAGATGACACACGGTGACACACCCAGAGAATTAAGTGCAAGACACCTCCCACTCTTCGAATTTATTTCTTCCAGAGCAAGGTTGTGCATTCATTTTCACTTTTTAACCACAAATGAAACGTAGGCGGCACAGTGCTTAGTTCTGTGGCACGGTGCTTAGCACTGCTGCTTCACAGCTCCAGGGACCTGGTTTCAATTCCAGCCTCAGGTGGCTGTCAGTGTGGAGTTTGCATGTTCTCCCCGTGCCTGCGTGGGTTTCCTCTGGGTGCTCCGGTTTCCTCCCACAATCCAAAAATGTGCGGGTTAAGTTGATTGGCCATGCCAAATGGCCTCTTAGTGTCAGGGGAACTAGCAGGGTAAATGCATGGGGTTATGGGGATAGGGTCTGGGTGGGATTGTGGTCTGTGCAAACCCGATGGGCCAAATGGCCACCTTCTGATCTATGGGAATTCTATGAAAGCTACGGGTCAAAGTTTTAATCTTACAGCAAGATACAGGGGAGCAGCTGAAGCAGCCCTTGTAACAGTCAAGGCCCTCCTGTGATGGTTCATTCTAGGTTTGGGAATAGTGCAGGGAGAGTGGGTCCAGGTTGGGTGCTCTTTCAGAGGGTGGGTGCAGATTCGTTAGGCTGAATGGCTTCCTTCTGCACTGTTGTGATTCTATAGTTCTATGGTATGGTTTGGCTCTCAGCCAATTGGGCTGAAAAAGAATCCAAGCTGAATTTTTTTTTTTGCTAGCTTTCTTGACAAAAACTCTGGGGTTCCAATAAGAAAATGAGGAATAATTACACAGTCTGCTCAAGAAAGATTCAGGATTGGTTCAACCTGATCAAAGCAAACATCTTGAGCTGGGCTTGATCTTTGCCCTCACACTTAGTGAGCAGTCCATGGACTCCCTCTGCTGGAGGAATCATTGAACAGGTTAGAGGAGCTGGGTGTGGAGGCCCTGGGCATTTCACAGTAACGTTATTCATCAGATAACAAAAACAGTGTTCCCATCAAGAATGGCGGAGAAAATCTGACAGGTATTCTGACTGACTCTTAGCACAGCTGCCATGCTTAAACGTCACTATATGATTCTCAGATATCAATGTCCAGTTCCAAAATGGACCACATAATGTGGGCAAGTAGAGTATGGGGCAATCGCAATGAATGCTCACGGTACTAGGAAACAATGGCTTCTCATACTCTAGGCATATCAGAATGAATGAAGCATTTTTGTCATAGACTGCCATGCATCTGGAGGACATTGGAGTACAATTCAGAACACGTTACGTTACATTGTCTAGATCACTGTCGGGTCACTGTCTGTGTGGAGTTTGCACATTCTCCTCGTGTCTGCGTGGGTTTCCTCCGGGTGCTCCGGTTTCCTCCCACAGTCCAAAGATGTGCGGGTTAGGTTGATTGGCCATGCTAAAATTGCCCCTTAGTGTCCTGAGATGCGCAGATTAGAGGGATTAGCGGGTAAAACATGTAGGGATATAGGGATAGGGCCTGGGTGGGATTGTGGTCGGTGCAGACTCGATGGGCCGAATGGCCTCTTTCTGCACTGTAGGATTCTATGGTTCTATGGATCAGTAGCAAGGCCAATCTGGAGTATGATGTGTTACTCTGGTTATCCTCCCCCCAAGTGAATAAGAATGCATTGGAAAGAGTTCATTGGGTGGTTCCAGATCTTACTAAATTACAAAAGAGATTGAAAGCGGAGGAGTGACTAACACGAGGGAAAGCCAGACATAATTCAGATCTTTTCAATAATGAAATTTATTGATAAGGTTGGAATAAACACGCTAAATAATTGGACCACTACAGACAAGAACAGGGGACACACAAAATCCATTCCCAGAGATGGCAATTAATTTTGGGTCAACTGAAACCTTTCAGAAAGACGGGTATTGGTGATTGCAGAGATATTTACAGAGAGGGAAGATTTGAGGCAAGGCCAGAGGCAAAAAGGTGTGGCCTGGCTGGTAAGTGTATCCGAGTGGCATGAGGCCACAGCCAGGGACCCTAGGGGACAAACCTTAGCAACTGAGGGCGGGGTTTGGGAAATGGGTAAAGAGGCCTGTGATCAGCACGGTGAGCAGGTTAGAGGCTCCTTTAAAGGGACTTGTTGGGTGGGGGGGGGAGGAACAATCCTCTCATCCTGGCCCAGAATGCACGCTGGAACAGGCACTTATCTTGTGGATTCCTGACCCCTGGGAATCCCGGTGAAGTGGCTGTTTATTTCAAATTGCACTGTGGGGTGGGCTTGATTTAAACAGGTCAACAACTGCTCCAACTTCCCAAGGTGGAAAGCTGGGAGATCCTGGTACCTTGCACCGTAACAGCAAAGTATTTTGCTTTTTAACTCCGGCCCTCTGCCACCCATTGTGGAGGGGTTACTGAGGCCGTTACCACCGGCCCTATCAGTGAAGAACCTGTGGGGTGATTTTCTGATTATCCAGTGGATGAAGGATTGAGAATAAGATTTCCTGTCACCCTCACATTTGTGGGGAAATTGCCTCCTGTAGTCTTCTTTAGATGAAGGAGATCAACAGGTGGGTGGAATGACAATGTCATGATGAATATGTCGTACATGGACAGTGCTTGATGGGTCGAATGGCCTTTCCTCACTTTTCTAAAATCTGTAACCTCCACTTATGGAATTTTTTTTGGCAAGTACAGTCTTTTGACTTAGAACAGAAAGGTAAACAGTAAACTGCATTGACCTGGAATTCTGCAGGAAAAACAAAACATGCAAATTTGGTTTTCCCGAAGAGAATGGGAAAGATCCAAAAACAAATGCCCGTTTAGCAGATGATCCGATGAAAGAGACAAAGTGTGCAGTCAGGGTGTGAACAGCCAATTAGAACGATTGATCCGGACACGGATATGTCTGAACGATATGCTAATTGCCTTTGCGACTCCAGTTCCCGATGTGTCCCCTTTTCTCTAACTCTCCCAGTTGGCGCTGTGATTAACTCTGCAATCCTTAACCGGAGGACAGTTTGGAGGGGGTGCGCTGATGAGGTTATCAAACTCCCTCAGGAAAAATCAAAGCCTGTGACTGATGCAATATGGTTATATTTTGAAAATTGGCTTTGGCTATTTGCCTTAATATTTGATACCGAGTAGCACAAGTCAATTGACTGCTCAAGAGAGTTTCAGGTTGCAGCAGACATATAAATAAGTGTGACAAAAGGTGTATGCACCACTCCCCCCTCCCCAACCCCACACTATTATCTTGGGACCTGTGCATGAAACAGCAGCATTTATTTGATTTAAGTTACCTTGCTTAACTGAAATGGGTCCTGATGAAACAGATTCATTGTGTGTGATTTGTCGAGACGCTGTATTTCACTGATGTACAGCACAGCATGTGGCCTTGGCTACACTGAATGATAACTGTCGTGCTTTCACAAAGCAACTTTTTGCTTGAATTTGACATTGTTCAACATTTTGTTCAAACTTAGTCAGCAGTGTGTCAGAGCCTGCCCAAAACAGGTGACATGGTGGAGACAGAGCAGACATGAAATTAGCTCGCCGATGCTATCATAGCAGCAGCGGTGAGCATCATTAATCAGTCAGTTCAATTATCCAGTTGCCGAACTTGGCCTTTAACTACTGAGATTGACAACAGTGTCATAACTAAATTAGACCTCTATAGCAGCAAAGAATGACGGCAATTTTACAACGGAACAATCATTCGGCGACTAAATTAGACCTCTTCATCGCAGAAGTGGACCACTTTTGCACCAAAAGCTGATACCTGCGGGAGAAACTGAACAATACTGTGCCCGAATCTGCCTAATCCCGAGCACAGGGATTGACAACAATTTTACACAGGAAGCGAATCTCCAGCAGCAGCGACTGACAATTTCATACTTCAACAGAATTTGGCACCAGCAGGGACCGAGAATGATTTGGTAATTTAATTAGGCCTTGTGCAGCAGGGATGAGCAATGATTTCGTACCAGAACTGGACTCCTAACATCAGGGGTGGACTAACAAACCACGCCGGCATGAACCTGAGCGGCAACTTTATTGCTGGGCTATCGCTAATTTATTGGTACAAAAATTCAGACGGCTTATCACAGGACAACATTCCCCTGCATGTTATGCAGAAAGAATCCATAAAGAGCTGATGTCTGCGGACTAATGTAGATAAAGTGGGTACTTTGTGTAAATTAAACTAGTGAACAGATGCTATTTGATTAAATACAATTCAATGAATGTGTAAAAGCATCAATTCTGTACCAGGCAGCATTTTTCCCATTATTCAGCCAAACATTATGAGTCCCGTTTGTACCCGTGTCACACAGGCATAAAGCCAATCCCCTCTCTCATCACCTTTACCTTCACAAACGGGTTCCAGTGTCCATGTGCTGCCAGGATGTACAGACTTATGAGAACTTAGTTCCAGATTACAGTATCGATTGCGTTCAGTAAAATCTCAATTAGAGTCTGATAACAGCAGCCGGAATCACAGAGTTCACTGCAGAACATTAGCAGGAAGATTGATTGGCGTCCAGAGACACTCAGCCAGGTGGATAGAAGCTAAGAGTTATGATCGGGTCATGAAGGATACGGACAATACAACTTAACCAAAACATTAAAATGGATGCTTTGAGGACCGAATACGCTTTTCAGTTTTCACTTCACATAAATATCAAAACAAATCTGGAAAGATTGCACTATTGTAACCTAGCAACAGGAATCTACCAAAGCAGAATTGCATGCATTTCTGAGCAAATGCAGAACGGGAGTAACGTTACAAAATTTAAGTGAACTATTTTAAGTATAACCAGTTCCTGCACGGTAATATAAATAAAATTTAGACGCCGTCCTGAATGAACACGTTTGGCAGAAAGTCCCCATTAGAATGTTTGATTGAGGAGACTGAAATTAAGATAAACATTATCAGTGACATTTTTACCAGAAAACAAATCCTGGGATCAATGGAGAAAGGCCGTGTCTTTGTTATGAGCTTTGGGCCTTCATCTTCACCCAAAAGGGTTGTGAATCCGTTGGAATTCCCTGCCCAGTGAGGCAGTTGAGGCTACCTCATTGAATGTTTTTAAGGCAAGAATAGATAAATTTTTGAACAGTAAAGGATTAAGGGTTATGGTGAGCGGGCAGGTAAGTGGAGCTGAGTTCACGGAAAGATCAGCCATGATCTTATTGAATGGCAGAGCAGGCTCGAGGGGCCGGGTGACCTACTCCTGCTCCTAGTTCTTATGTCCTTATCTCAACCTTCCTGTTTCAACAAAAATTAAAATGTCCTGAAATAAAGTGGAAAAAACCTTCAGTTCAGTTCTAGTGTTGACTGATTCAATGTGGAACAGGTTCAGTGGCTGAACCTTCAGTATAAACTCAATTCAATGTAAGGTGGCTCTTGGAAATCATAGAATCACACAATCATAAGAACATAAGAAATAGGAGCAGGAGTAGGCCATCTAGCCCCTCGAGCCTGCCCCGCCACTCAATAAGATCATGGCTGATCTGAAGTGGATCAGTTCCACTTACCCGCCTGATCCCTATAACCCCTAATTCCCTTACCGATCAGGAATCCATCTATCCATGATTTAAACATATTCACCACTTCAGTGGGCAGAGAATTCCAGAGATTCACCACCCTCAGAGAAGAAGTTCCTCCTCAACTCTGTCCTAAACTGACCCCCCTTTATTTTGA
Source organism: Mustelus asterias (assembly GCF_964213995.1). Lineage (NCBI taxonomy): Eukaryota > Metazoa > Chordata > Chondrichthyes > Carcharhiniformes > Triakidae > Mustelus > Mustelus asterias. The sequence continues at coordinate 83,475,271 of NC_135812.1, read as the reverse complement.
GGCTGTGCCCTCTAGTTCTAGCTTCCTTTCTAAGTGGAAAGAATCTCTCCACCTCTACCCTATCCAGCCCCTTCATTATCTTATAGGTCTCTATAAGATCCCCCCTCAGCCTTCTAAATTCCAACGAGTACAAACCCAATCTGCTCAGTCTCTCCTCATAATCAATACCCCTCATCTCTGGTATCAACCTGGTGAACCTTCTCTGTACTCCCTCCAAGGCCAATATATCCTTCCGCAAATAAGGGGACCAAAACTGCACACAGTATTCCAGCTGCGGCCTCACCAATGCCCTGTACAGATGCAGCAAGACATCTCTGCTTTTATATTCTATCCCCCTTGCGATATAGGCCAACATCCCATTTGCCTTCTTGATCACCTTTTGCACCTGCAGACTGGGTTTTTGCGTCTCATGCACAATGACCCCCAGGTCCCTTTGCACAGTAGCATGTTGTAATTTTTTTCCATTTGGATAATAATCCAATTTGCTATTATTTCCTCCAAAGTGAATAACCTTGCATTTGTCAATGTTATACTCCATCTGCCAGATCCTCGCCCACTCACTCAGCCTGTCCAAATCTCTCTGCAGACCTTCTACGCCCTCCACATCATAGATGGTCTAGCACCTTGGGACTTAGGTTGACTCAGAGTTATACCACTGCTTTAGCATGACTGCAAATTTAAATAAGCTTTGAATTACTGTTACTTTGAGAACCGATGTTTGATTAATGGGTGTTCAGTTTCCCTGGGTGGGATTTACTGCTTCGGGCCCAAGTCCCCTGAAGGGGGTGGGAAATGAGGATATTGTCCACTGTGGAGCCACATGGGAAAACGCACTGAAATGCGCAATGCTGGGCTCATTAATTATGCAGCCTGGGGTCTCCCAACTGCACGCACTGCTATCATACCCACAGACAGGAGGCATGGTGGCACAATGGTTAGCACTGCTGCCCACAGCGCCAGGGACCCGGGTTCTATTCCCGGCTTGGGTCACTGTCTGTGCGGAGTTTGCACATTCTCCCCGTGTCTGCATGTGTTTCCTCTGGGTATTCCGGTTTCCTCCCACAGTGGCCAAGCTAAAATTCTCCCTCAGTGTACCCGAACAGATGCCGGAGTGTGGCGACGAGGGGATTTTCACAGTAACTTCATTGTAGTGTTAATGTAAGCCTACTTGGGACACTAATAAATATACTTTAGAAACACCTAATTTAAAAGGCACCCAGACAGATATCCTGTGCTTAACTACGGACCAGGACATGGAACGCAGGACCCAAGTAGCAGCACCCAGATTCAGCGATGCTTCGCCTGACGTACTGTTGATTATAGAGGAGAGGAGGGATGTCCTCTCTCTGAGGGACGGAAAGAGGCCACCTGCCCGACTCATCATCTCTGCATAGGAGGCAGTTGCCAAGGTGATGTGTACCGACTGCATTCACCAGAAGGCAGCTTTGCAGTGCAGGAAAAGGATGAATGAGCTTATCCAAGCAGCCAGGGTAAGTGAACCCTTCACTCCACACACACCTCTCACCAAATGGGAACAGGGACATGGGCCTCAGTGGCAAGGCCATCATCTGTGCTGTCCAATCACAAGAGCTTCTGAACTCGATGTGGTGATGCCTCATAGCAGCACTGCAGTCCACGCAGTCTGCAGGTAGCGAGGCAACTGTGGGTCTTTGACCATGCAACACAGAAAGCCCATATTGTATTTGGGGGTTTGGCATTGAGGCAGCAACTCATTGCTGATGCTATGTCTCTGTCAGTCTTATCCTTCTACGTGCATGAGCTCACCACTCTGCAGGGTGCTGTCAAAGAATCCTTGTGGATTAACTGCAGTGCATCCTTCACATAGCACACAGTAACCAGTGGGTCATTGCTAAAGACTGACATCCTGCAAATGCCACCTTCATCCCAATTGTTCTCACACCACCATCGCTCCTTGCACAGGGTAAGTTAATGCACAAGAGGCACAAGAGAGAAAGAGTAGGATAGGATATGGCTCCCTCTGACATCTCACCATTTGAAGAGTGGGTTGCCAAGTTGATTCAGAACAGTTCATGTGCAGGCAGTGAGGCTGGAGTCTTGACTCCATCCAGTAAGGAACTATGCTTACTGCCTTGACACAGAAACCTAAGGTCATGCTCAGTGCCATGCAGAGACAGCCCATGCAGAGACAGCCATACATTCACTCACTCACTCCCCTTCTGATTACAGTTGGCAACAAGAGGACGGTGAGGCCTGACTCCAAACCTGAATCCAATACCTGCTCCAGACCATAGAAGAGCGAGGAGGATGAGGATGCTGAAGATATTGCCGACCACCACAGTCACCTGCAGCCTCCACCAACCCAGAGGCACACACCTCAATGGCTACTGGATCTAGTTCAAGGTCTCACACTCTAGTGGTCACCTCACTTGACACGTATTCGCAGCAGGAAGCAGCAGGGACAGCCAAGGTCACCAACATTTGGAAGACTGCTGGAGAAGAGACTTCAGCTAAGTCAGAGTCACATGATGCGGAAACAGACAAGATGTAGGGGAACGTTGGGTGGAGGTGTCACAGGCCCGCAACAGACTGACATGTGAGACGGAGGGCTCCGTCCATCTACTGGCTGATGAAGTGGTACTGACACGTGTGCACAGAGGTCTCCATGTGGAGGATAGCGGTCTCCATGGTTCAGATAAAGCTCAGTTTCTGCTGGAGATGTGCACAGACTTGCACTCTATCACTGTAGCCATGAGCGAGCATTTGCAATGGCTACGCAAGACGGGGATGGGGTACCTCAACCTCCCTCAGGTTCCTCCTTCTGTCAAGGTGAAGGGTGGACCCAAAGCGAGGAGAAGCATCAGGTGGACACCTCTGGCCCTCCATCCAGGACTCTTTGAGGATGCTTGGCGATTCCAATCCCCTTTTGAATGGGACCCGGCCGGCCTCTGGAATCACCCTAGCAGCAGAAGACTCAAACTAAACCAGAGCCCTCGATGCCTTGAGGGTCCAGAGAATGCCTGGCAAAGTCAACAAAGGCAACAGGACATTACGGTGAACAGGCCACCTCCAGTTCTGCTGCGGATGTTGGGGAGGCACCTAAACACAGTGACAGGGAATGTAAAATACCCGGCCCCCTGGCATTGCCTAAGGAGCAAAGTGGCAATGCCCAGGGGGCACCTTGGCACTGCCCACTGGGCATCAGGCAGTGCCAAGTGGGCAGGGCCAGCGCAGGGGCAGATCCTCTGGGGTGCAGAAGTGGGTTTGAGAAGAGGTCGGTCTGCCCGGAGAAGGGCTTGCCCAGACACGTCCGAGGAGGGCGGGGGGGGGGGGGGGGGGGGGTGCCATTGGGGCTGGGGAGTCGCACGGCTAGCTGTGTGGGGCCAACGATCGAGCTGGCCAGCAGGAGGCCAGCAATGCGGGGCTACTGCGCATGCGCTGATCTCCACTATGACAGATTGGTGCGTGCTCAGTGGCCCGCTCAGTGCTATGCTACCGGCCGCTCCAGCAGGAATAGGCCCCACCCATTGATTTCGAATAATATTCATGTTCGTGCACTCTGCAGTGCACAGAGTGTGGGAGATTCACCTCGAAAGTCCCGCTGAAAAAAAACAGCGGGATTTAACGGGAATTCAACACTTCACATTTTTTTGGGAGAATCCGCCCAATATCTTTATCCATTTTCATCAATTCCTTGATTGTTCAAACTCCTCTTTCTGCTTCTCCATTCAAATGAGTGTATCTAGGTGAACTAGTCACATGCATGAAACCATGTTCCTGCACAAAGTTATGGAACAGCTGATTAGCAACTGAGGTCAGTTGTCTGACGCCACAATGTCCGAGATGTCACGTGTCACAAAGAGTCTTCTCACTGATGTAATGACTGCCTCTGTCATGGTGTTGAGGAGCGTACTCACTTCAAATCATTGGAAGTAGTCATGATGATAAAAACTTCGCCTTTAAACACAATTAAATCCATTCCCAGGTACTGCCATGACCTTGAAGGAAAAGTGGAGGATGTCAGTGGTTCGCTCTGCTGTTGGCTATTCACTAAACACATCAGACAATTCACAATGGACTCTTCACTGGAGTGACTGATGCCTGACCACCAGAGTGACTCGGCATTTTGCTACTCCTAAATTACCAGGATGTACTTTTTGGAGATTGCCATGTTGAAGTGTTTTAGGGACGACTAATCAGTCATTAAAACCTAAGATATCATTAATGATCAAGAGGTGTTTTCTCTGTTCAAAGTATTGACAAAGTATTGGGTTGTTAGGAGTAGAATTCTGCCATCCATTCTAGAAATCATCTTTTATTTTGATGTACTTGTCATCCTGCTGTTGTGCTTGTTGTCTTATAATCACTTCTCCATGGCTGGTAAGTGTTTAGGAATGATCAAAGTATATACTTCCACTTTCTCAATAAAATTTAAATCTCCCAGTTTGACTCTTTCCACTGCTATTCTTGATAATGCATCAACTGTCACCTGGTACTTCCCTTGAACATTCTCAGTAACTGAATTATATCTCATGAATCTCAGTCTAACGTTGAATTCGAGGTGGCATCTTGCAATTTTTCTTTAAGTTAATAAGTGCATCCAAAAGATTGTGGCTAGTTTCAATCTTCAGTTCCATCACGTAATCAGAGAACTTCTCGCAGGCCTATGTGGTTGCTAATGCTTTTTTCTCAATGGTTACTTATCTTTTTTCTGTGTCTATGAGGGATCTTGAGGCATAATAAACTGATCTTTGTCTATCAGTTTTAACTTGAAACAGAACTGCACTCAAACCTGTAGCCTAGCAATTTTGAATCATAGTGTGCTAGAACTTCCAGTGCAATTAGAAGATGTTTTAATTGTCACCAAAAGCATTTTGTTGGTCCACATTCCAGCACCACTACTGACTTTGTCTCAACAGCTGTTGTAATGGCTCATTGATTTCCATCAAGTTTGAAAGGAATTTGCCTCCTTGGTCGACTATCCCAAGGAATACTTGCATTTCAGTGATGGTTCCAGGCTGTGGGAATTCTCTAATCATATTGCTTTCCTGCAGGTCATTGCAATTCCAGAAGCTTGCGAAATGTGCCCGAAGAGCTTGATCATAGGCTTTGCAAATTCAAATTTGTCGTTCAATGCTTTTTGTAGGACTTTTGAGGGCTGCTCTCACTCAACGGTCATGTTCTTCCCTCAATGAACCACGTTATGAGAATGTCATCCATATGGCAGGTTACTCCTTCTATGCCTTCCAGGGGCCGAAATGCTGTTCTTTGGAATATCTCAGAAGCAATTCCAAATATTACCCTGTTAAAACAATAACGACCAAATGGGGTGAAGTAATCAAAGAAACAACTATCAATAGCCACAGTCAGCCTCTAATTTTGTGAAGCGTGTACTTTTTGCTCACTTGGCAAGACTTTCATCCACTGATGACATCGGGTGAATCTCACACTCTATTGCACTTGTTTGAGTCAAGTCTGAGCAGATTCTAATTGAAGCATTAGACTTTGGTGCTGTGAACGTTCCAGAACACCACTTTGCTGGAATGGTTACTGAAGAGATGACCCCTTGTTGTAAAACGAGTTCAATTTCATTCTTGACTCTGTCCATGAATGGATGATGGATCTTTCTTGTCTTGATGAGACATATAGGCATCACATCGACCCTTAGGGTTATGTGATCAGCTTTCTTAAATACGAAAAATAGGGATGGGAATTCATTTCTAACTAAAGCACTAGATTTCTCATTAGCAATTCCATCAACCTTGTAAATAAGCCTCAGCTGCAAACATACTTTTCTGCTCAGCAATGATGATCCTTGTTCTTTATCACATACGGGGCTTCATCATTTATTTGTCTTTAAATCTTAATCTTGCCAGGTGTTTGCCTATTACATCTAACGCTCCTGGACCTTGTAGCTGGATGGTGGAAGGTTGTAATGTGATATTTTAAGCCACTTTCCTTCATCACATAACACTGAGACACCTGCAGCAGTATTTCGCTTGAATTCTGAAGGGATAACCATCAACTTTGCTCCAATAATCATTTTCGGTTTTGTTAACTTCTGATAGGAAGAAGGTTTTTTGTATTTTCTCTGGCTGTTCCACTTCTTAGATTTGACTTGGTTTTGTGGTTGTGTTGTTATCTCTTTCTTCCTGCGAGGTATAGGATTTTTGTATCCACAGGCTATTTTAAAATGTCCTACAATTCCATAGTTGTGGTACTCCAGTTTGTCATTCTTCCCACGCGTGCAGAGTCTCTCAAAATGGTGGCTGGCACTCTTGTTCCCGATATCGTTTCACTGTGTTCTCTCTCTCTATCCAACATACTGTACGGCTTAACTCAAGGGACATGAATTTTTCCAAGCTTCCTAAGCTTGATCTATTGTGCTACTTGCATTGCCTTTGCAGGGGTTCAGTATTCTGTAATTTGTAAGTGATCTAATAGACCTTGACTACTATATGATATGTTTATTTGCGAGTAATTTATAAATGGATCCATGGATTTGCTCAGTTTTTGTCTCCTCTTATTAAATTTCATTCAATGGTCAAATTTTTTCAAATACTTAAGGATGAATCAAATGTATGGAGTATTCCTCATAAGCACTCAAAGCCTCGTCAACATCCTGTCATGCCATAACATCATCTGTTATGGCTCCTATTGCCTAGAGTAAAGTACTGACCTGATCCCTTTGTCCTTTGTTATACAAACCTGAAGTTGTTTTGTATCTGGAGAATCATTTCCTCCTATTGTCTCAGTGTTGAACTTGTCGCGAGCCTTCAGCATTTCAGTTCTGGGAGTGGCAATGTACATGCCATGCTTACCCTACACTCTGGATATTTGGCTAATTTGGTAGTTCCGCTTGTAGATTGTGAGCTGTAGTCACTGCTGTCTGAACTTTGGGGCTATATGTGTGCTTGCATCTGCAGCATTCACAATGCTCCATTCCCAGGTAACTCTGGTCATTTTTCTTCTTGCCCTTTTTCCAAGCGTTGGTAGGTCTTTTAGGTCTGTAGTCTTCTCCTGGAGTTCAATTGGGTCTTTACTCTCTGTCTGCTGCCATCATGTTTTGCCTGGAGTTCAGAGTCTTGATGGAATTTATTTAGGGTTTGCCTGTTACCCCGAGAATGATACCATAGACTGTTATTCATTAACGTAATTCTTGATTATTTACAAGTCCACGTTCTGCTTCCCACCAGATCGCAGTTACTTTGTCATGTGACATTGCTCCATAGTTGCAAGAATAATTATGTCGGTATCAGGTCCTCCTGATGGTGGCATGGTGGCACAGTGGTTAGCACTGCTGCTTCACAGCTCTATGGACCGGGTTCAATTCCCTGCTTGGGTCACTGTCTGTGCGGAGTCTGCACGTTCTGCCCATGTCTGCGTGGGTTTCCTCCGGGTGCTCCGGTTTCCTCCCACAATCCAAAAGACGTGCTGATTAGGTACATTGGCCGTGCTAAATTCTGCCTCAGTGTACCTGAAGAGGCGGCGGAGTGTGGTGGCTAGGGGATTTTCACAGTAACTTCATTGCAATGTTAATGTAAGCCTACTTGTGACGCTAATAAATAAACTTTAAACTTTACCCCTTTACTCTACAGAAGTGTCAGCATACCTCAGTGATTGCATGATCATTTGACTCACAAGACTGAAAAATTCAAATTCACTACAGACTTGAACAAAAAAAAAGTGTTATGCTTCACTGTATTGCTGAGGGGATTCTGCACTGTCTTCCAGAGATGAGACATTAAACTAACGACATGCTTGGGGCATGCAAAATTCCACATGCGGAATTAGAACAGGGAATTCCAGGACACCACTGCTCCCTGCACCAACAACGAGAAAGCAATCTGGTAATTTATCTGGTGTCTGTGCAGCTTTGTCACATTTTCCTAAACCACCGTAACTACTTCAAAAATATAATCTATTGATTTATGACACTTTGGGGCTGCCTCCGTAGATAAAATGCTATAAAATCCAAGCTCTTTATTTCTGCTTTCATTGTACATAAAGTATGCACAAATTCAAGTTGGCACGCCATCCCACGAACACCAACATAAGATGTCATTTATTTCCAGCATTTTTAGATATTATTTGAGAGAATAAAAGAATCACAACTCTCTTTTTATTTTACATACTTATGACTGTCTCCCACCACGATACTATCGCTGTCAATTTAGAAATCAGAATGGTTTGATGTATAGATGTCTTTATGGTCTGCATCTGTCTGGAAAATTGGCTGATGGAAAGAGCACATCCGCGAGATATCACTGCTCAAATCAGATGTTAACTCTTCCCCTCCTTTCAAGAGACAGAAAGACATGCAGCAATCATTTATTGGTCTCACCAAGACCAATTTGTCTCGTAAGGGTAGTTTAAAATCAGAAATATTAGTTGTCACAGAGCAGAATTTGGACTCGCTGATTAGGAATGTCACACACAACTTCTAGGGCCACATGTGGTTATTTAACTTACAAAACAAATCCAGCCTTATGTTATGCAACTACAAGTTCAGATTATGTTTCCACAAGATAAAGAAATTCAATTTCAAACTGAACAGTTATAACAGACAGATTGAATTGGATATGGATGAAATGTGTTTCTATGGTTAAGGCTTCAAATTATCCCCGTGTCCTTGAACAGATGGGAGAGGAGGTGGCAGGTACCAGCCTCCTGATACTGGAAACATCTGTTATCGTTAGATGATGCTAATTGCCAATCGATAGGGAATCTATGTCTCTCTACATTGGGGGTCTGCAGCAAACTGAGCCAATTGAATTAGGCTGGGTTCGAACACGTCGGAATGCAAATAGGTTTTTGGTTCTAAAAGCTTGGTTTTTGACTGGAGTTCAACAGGAACGGTAAAAGGGGCAAACCCGTGAAGAAAGGGCAATGCTAAATTCTGCAATTGATCAACCTGCCCAGGTAACTTCCTGTCAGGCGTCTCAGTGATAGCCGCCTAACTGAATCTGGAAGCAAGCACATGCGCAGCAAAGCTCTGCATGACTCAGAATGGGCAAGTATGATCCAAAATCATGTGAAAAAATAGAACTAGTGTTAAGAGACATACCATGACAGCATTCAGCAGTCACTTATGTCACTCTGTTCTTGTCTGGTCTTTGTTTTTGATGCCATAGGTTAATCAGATTTAAATCCATGCAAAGCAGCATCCAAAATGCTGGCTCCCTGAGCAACATCAGAATTCAGTAATCTGCATAAATTACAGGCACCATTCTACCAGCTACATTTGGGATAGGGCTTTCTTTACATCATGCCTGCAATCCATTTAATTTGCCATCCATACTTTTGAGAATGTGTGCCAAGGAATGATAGTCGGATTAAAAAGTAAGCATCTAAGCATGCTGCTTTTTTGTGAGCATTCAACAACAACTTTTACTTGAATGTCAACTTTAACATTAAAAAAAAACCTGACATTTCACAGCGGCGTTTTTAAATAAAATAAGACAATGAGACACTTAAGTAAATATTTAAGGCAGATGCCCAAAAGATTAATTGGTCAAATAGAGAGGTTTTAAGGAGCGTCATTAAGGAGAGAAGTGAGGTGGAGAATTGGAGAGGTTTGGGAGTCAGAACATGAGAGCCAAGCAGCTGAAGGAATGACCACCAATGATGGAGTGATTAAAATCAGGGATGTCCATTCAGATCAATCAGGCAGAGACAGTGGGCCAGATTCAGGATGTTATTGGAATTTTTTTAGAAGGAGACCAGAGTAATGACTTTGTTTTTGTTTAAGCTCTCCAATCAGCAGGGGCATCATCAGCATGAATCTTATGACCTTTAGTATGTTGGGGTCTCCAGGCTCAGTCTCGTCAACGTGAAATAGGAGAGTTTCCAACATGAATCTCGGAGTGCGGATGCACCCACGTTTGGATAGGAAATGATTTGCCGTTTAAAAAGGGCATTGTGCTGAAGCTGTGGAGCGGACGTAAAGCAACAATGGACTGGGGGAATATCCATTTGCTGCCAGGTTGGACACAGGATGTTTTGGCTTTCAGATGGGATAATTGAAACATTATTCATGCGGGTTGGGGAGTCTAAAACTGAACTGAGGGCATAGTCTCAGGTTGAGGGGCCAATCGTTTAGGACTGAGATGAGGAGAAATGACTTTATTCAAAGGGTTGTGAATCAACCAGAGGGTTGTGGATGTTCCATCATTGAATACATTTATCATAGAAACCCTACAGAAAAAGAAAGAGGCCATTTGGCCCATCGAGTCTGTACCGACCACAATCCCACCCAGGCCCTACCCCCATATCCCTAGATATTTACCCACTAATTCCTCTAAGCTGCACATTCATGACACTAAGGGGCAACTTTAGCATGGCCAATCAATCTAACCCGCACATCTTTGGACTGTGGGAGGAAACCGGAGCACCCGGAGGAAACCCACGCAGACACGAGGAGAATGTGCAAACTCCACACAGACAGTGACCCAAGCTGGGAATCGAACCCAGGTCGCTGGAGCTGTGAAGCAGCAGTGCTAACCACTGTGCTACCGTGCCGCTCAGGGCTGGGATAGACTTGTTTTTGATTTCTTGGGGAATTAAGGAAGATGGGGATGGGCAGAAAAATGGAGGTGAAGCCCAAGATCAGTCACGATTACACAGAAGGGCAGGGTAGGCGCAACGAGCCATAGAGTCAACTCCTGCACCAATTTCTTGCGTTGTTGTATTAGGGGAAAAAGGCCCTCTTTGGGAGGGACAGATGAATCCGGAGGTAAGCAACTCAGTCTAAATAGGAAGTACCAGCTCCTGGTTTGAATGTTTGATCCAACTAATGACCTGGCTACAGAGTTACAAGGAGTTCAATTAATAATCTCAGCAAATCAGCCTAGATCACCGAACCATAAACGTTCTTAAATTAAAGGATATCCTGATACCTCTTCATAGCTAATATACTCACCACTGTAATGCAGGAAACCACAGTAGCCAATTTGTTTAAGCAACTGCAATGGGATAAATAGCCACATAATCTGTTTTAGGGACATTGGAATTACATCATGAAATCTTCTACATTAACCTCAGAGGGAAGGTCAAACCTCAGTTTAACATTTCATCCAAAAAATGGCACCTCCAACATGCAGCTTTGCACTGGAATGTCAGCCTATATTAGCCTCTAGCTGGCTTGAATCCATGATCCTCCAAGGGATCAGAATGCTTTCACTGTGCAAAAGGTTAACTCTGGACGGCATGCCGAAATGTATATCTCTGCACTTTTTTCCCTCTGTTGACATAAGACTGCACAGAAGAGAAGACAAGGTGTCCCACTAATGTACTATTGCCCACTATGAAGTCGGGAACTAAGGAACTCAATAAAAACAAAGCAAAAAAAAAGTAAGTAACATGGGAAAGGATAAAAAAAGGAAGTAATGAAGAAAGATCTGATGAAATGATTAAAGAAGGGAACAAATTCTACTGGGAATTTATTATGCACGAACCAAGTTCGTGGAGGATATAGATTAAACAGAGGAAAAACAGAGCTAGTTAGTGGGTTACTAATTATCCAACAATATTGGGCTATAAGTAATATAGTAATGAAAAGGATATGTGTTCAAGATCAGTATGCTTTCAGCTCATAGAGAAAGAGGAAGTGCTGAACCCAGTTCTTGGAGATTAAGTGGGGCAAATATGTGAGTTACATAGAATCGTGAGTTACATAGAACATTTTCCTGTCCTGCCCACCATGGGAATTGTAGAGAGCAGGGGAGTGGACCATGCAAAGGTCTATTGACCTCAAGCGGGATTCTCCTGTTTTGAGGTGAGCTTGAACAGAAAACCCCACCTTTAGAATGCCTACAATGCAGAAGGAGACCTTTCGGCCCATCGAGTCTGCACTGAACCGGAAATGGCATCTGTAACATAATTGGGACTAGGGAGGAGTGAGAACAGTAAAAAGGTAAGAACAAAACAAGCATGAAGTGAGATCAAAAAGTGAAGTAGCCCAGATAAATTGGGATACAAAACAGAGATTTTTATTCTTTCATGAGCTGTCAATAACAAGGCCAGTATTTGCTGCCCATCGCAAACTTTCCCTCGAGAAGGTGGTGGTAACTGCGGTCCAACTACTCTATAGCTGTTTGTACAGATAGATGGACTGGTTTCAGAGGGAAATTAAGAGTCAGCCGCATTTGTGATAGGTCTAGAGTCACATGCAAGTCAGACCAAATTTCCTTCCCCGAATGACATTATTGAACGAGATGGGTTGTTACAACAATCAATAACAATTTCAAGGCGTCATAACTGATTGCACAATTCCAGTTATTAATTAAATTTAGGCTCCATGGTGGGATTTGAACCCATGTCTACAAGGTGTTAGCCTGGGGCCTTTTGATTACTGGGTCATATTACATCCCAACCACCCAAGCCCGGGATAATAATAATTTAATCCGTTAACAGACAATAGAGGGACCATTATTTCATACATGCATGCTTTGCAGATTGGTTGATGTTGCTTTGATGAGCCTGATGTATGTAATAGTTCAAGCCTGAAGTGACCTTGACAGTCATTGGGTCTGCTGTCTGTCTTGGTGCTTAGCTACAGGTCACTTTGCAGCATAACTGTCACAATCACTTTGCTGACTCTTAGTCGATGCACGCACACTTCTTTCAGACAAATCCAGCTAAATCTGCTTTTGCCTGAGCATGCAGTTTGAAGGCAATATTGGGTAGGTGCAATTTCACATCCTGGTATCCCTCCTTTTCTTCCTTCACATCAGCAGGAAGTGAGGTTTCTAATTGGTACGTTGATTGTTCCAATCAAAAACAATGGGTAACCTGATATCTGCCACATAAACCCCAGTCTGCCAATGAATTGGTACAATAGACGAATTTTAAAAGCTGCACAATAACCTTTCTCAAAAAGTTAAGCCTGCAAATTGAACTCCCTGCCTAACTACATATGCAATACCAAGCCTGGTAAAGCCAGATCATTAACTTCAATGGATGAGATTAAGGAAGGCTGTTTTCAACAGAAAAAACAGGCAAAAGATTTTAAGGGTGGGATTTTCTAGTCTGCCCGCCCCGGGACTGCAGGTTCCCACCCCAGGTTATTGGACCTGTCAATGGTCTGACAAATGTTGATGCATATTTTCCTGTCCCGCCCATGACTGTTCCCCCGCCAGGTGGGACCAGAAAGTCTACACCAACATTGTAATGAATGTAATGAAAGCGGAATTCTCTCATTTTTGAGACTAGGTCCTGCGGTGGGGGCGGGGAAACAGGGAGGTGTTTCCCACTGAGGAGGCTGGCGGGAAAATACGCCAACCCTACCGGCCCCAACCTCACCAATTATGCACCCGGGTGTTTTGCACCATATTCAGTGACAGGGCAGGCCTGGATGGCACGTAGTCCACGATTGTGTCCGGGTGCCATCTTGAAAAGGAGTCCAACATCATTAACCCACCATTGAAGAAAAAAGGTGGACCGCCTGAAAATGAAGATGGATCTCCAGGAGCAATCTTCAGACTGGAAGATGGATCCTCGCCAGGACACCGAATCTGGAACGTCCACCTGCAGAGGCACCCCCAACCCACTGCTGTGGTGTTCCAGGGTCCAGGATTGCAGGCAGCCTCCATCCTGAACTCCAGAGGCATCTGAACAGTGGAGAACCAATGAGTGACTCACCACCCAAAGGCTGCAGCAAACATGGGATAGCAATGTGTCTGCAGCACAACAGCGAGATGGATCAGAGGCTTCAGAGAGGGCAAGTTCTGGCCAAGCCCTTTGCTCTGCCAACTTGGAGCCGGACTCTTCCACACTGCTTGGCAGTGACAGGAGGCAGTCAAGCAGACCTGCCAATGCACCCAGCATCTGTGATTACATACCCATCTGTGCAGTCCCATATGTCGCCTATCAAAGTCTTCATCTGAATCCTTTGCAGCATTACCCAGCCGTAACCTTGCCCTCCAGTAAGCTGGCAATTGAACCATCCTTTACCCCTGACCTGGATGCAGCCTAGTGATAACTCACATCCTGCTGATACTAACCTCCAAGGTATGTGCAGTGGAGGTATCTGAGCTGGTGGCTGTGATTCTAAGATTACAGGAGGGGGGCTCTTCAACAGTGCCTTACTTTTGCTCGTTTTCCTCCAATTGGGAATTCTCTGGCAATTTCTGGGTATCTGGCAACAGAAAATCTGAAGGAAAATGTTGAGCTGAGGGAAGAGCATGGGCGTGTTGTGGTAATGGAGTGGGAAGCAAAAGGGCCGTGGTCACAGTGCCTGCCGCTTGCTCATCATGTCAGATAGCAAGACACATTGCATTGAGTTACATCGCAACAATATCTTTATGCAACTTTCCTTCAAGGTAGAGCCTGCCTTTAAGAGCAGGCCGGTGACACATTATGAACAGCTAACAATGACGCTTGTTCCCCTGTTTCATGCAGAGGATGCAGACAGTCAGGAGGCGTAAACAGCAGCTCAGAACTTAGCTACATATCATGCAGATGAGGCGGGTAAATGAAAATTGCGTTTTGCTCAACACAATCTGGGTGAACGGGGCACAATTCGTGGCCCCTCCAATCAAAAATCAGGGCCACCCAATTTTTAGTCCACAGAGCTCAAATCAGGAAGTAGAAATGCAGAAATTTAAATCATGTCTGAAGAGCAAAAAAAAATTTGGAAATAGAAATTAAGATAGTGAGATACGCAAGACAAAATGAAAAAGTAAAACAAAGATTTAAAAAATCTGCTTCATGAATTTTTCTCTGAGGGAATGTTAGTCCACACTTCTTAAATAATATTGTGGAGCCAGAGAGGTCACTTGTCAATTATCAATCGAATCACAGTGCAGAAGGAGGCCATTAGGCCCATTGATCCTGCACTGACAACAGTCCCACCCAGACCCTATCCCTTTAACCCCACGTATTTACCCTGCTAATCCCCCTAAGGGTCAAATTAGCATGGCCAATCAACCTAACCCACACATTTTGCAGCGAGAGAGGAAACCAGAGCACCCGGAGGAAACACATGCAGACATCAGGAGAACGTGTAATCTCCAAACAGTCACCCGAGGCCGGAATTGAACCCGGGTTCCTGGCGCTGTGAGGCAGTGGTGCTAACCACTGTGCCACCCATGCAGTTATCATGCAGTCAAAAATTTATCTACTTCTAATTGTACCAACCTGAATTTCTTCAAGTGTACAAGTGTCCCAGGCTCATGCAATTGTCGTGATTTCAGAGCTATGTTGGATCAAAAGCTCCAGCAGTGTAACCTCTCGGGGTATTTAAATTGCAACCTCTGGATTTCTACATTTAACTGCAGACACCTGAGGTTGATGTCACTTTTAACCTGTAATAATGTTTAACGCCAAATATTATGACAAAACCTGGGCCATTGCCTCTGGAAATTGATGTCTTTACATTTCATGCCATCCCTGACTTTACTCATTTAATGAGCATGGCGAAACCAACTGTTGGGCGAGCATTCATTTTCTATTCCAGAACCATTGGAATATTTCTTTAAAATGTTCGACGCATGGCTAAAGAGATGTTATGCTTCATAAAATGGCTGATGCGGTAAATTTAGAAATTATTTTCTCTGAGATTTCAGGTGGAGGCATCACAGCAGTAAAAGAGACATGAACCCCTTACGAAAATGCATCTCTTGAACTTCACCTATGATCTGCTGAGCTGTGTCCTCACATTCTTATTCTGAGGCTGAGTTTTCATGGTTGACCACACACAGTTCACAACCCCGAGGGAGTTCACCCTTTCCGCCATCCCCACCCTCCCAGTCCCTTTACAGCTTATTTTGGTTCTTTTCTCACTATGTATCAAGTCTGATTGTTATTATCTGTGTAGCTATCCAGTTCTGTGTAGAACAATAAATGGAGTTTCGGACTACATGGAACCAATACCTTGTTAACGTAGCCACCAGATTTGTTTGAGCATTTTTAACTGAAATGTATACCATCTGAAGAGGAACCCTGTGATTACAATAACATTTCAACAGAATCAGCCAGCCAATTTAGTTAAAATAGGAAAATTGTGCTCAGTTCATTATCATTTTCTTGTTGGAAAAGTAGTTTTCAAAAGATGTATATCGCTAGAGTTCTTGCACACTTATTGTTCCTGCACTTTTAATAAGGATAGTCTAATTTTACCATGATAACTGAATGGACTGCAAAAACTTGGCCTGTGTCTGCTGGCTGCAGATTAGTTCCTGCTAAATGGAGACTTCAGTTGTCAAGTAGGATGGTGGTGTAAAACCTCACTGGTGATAGATCAAAGAGTATTTGAAATCCCGTAGATAATAGTGTGGCAGTGTCGCAGTGTGAGTTTAATTGCTCCAGGTTCTAATCCTGGGGCTGCCTGAGGCTGAAATCTGTGATGAGTTTCAGCAGACTCTGATTGGATTATGGTGTGGAACAGTTTACGAGAGCAGATTGTACTACACCACGGATACAAGACAGAAATTGTTACCCCACCCTCCCCCTCCCCACTTTGTGTCAGACTCTCTACCCTCCTTCTTCCTGCAGAAGGTACATACATTAGTGAGAATGATGTGGAGATAAATATATAAGCGATGGGTGGAAATGGAGCTAAAATAGCAGAGAAAAAAAAATCATAACATTAGGTCTGCTGCTCACATCTCCTCATATTTCCTCCGAAATGGATTCCCACATGGACAAATGCTGAAAGCACATAGCAGATCAAGTAATGAAAGAAGTGAAGAGAGAAAGGGTTACAAAGTTAAAATTCATGGATATGCAAATATTTCCCATCTTTCGGAAGCCATCTCAAGGCTAACAGAGGTCTAACAGACAATGGGGTCATTGTGCCAGTCCATGCTGTGCAGCATGTACCTGAATTTTCAATTTACATTCATGACAAGCAAGGCTCTCTCTCAGTGGCATCAACTCATAATGTGGCCCCTAATGTCTCATACTTGAATGCATTCTAGTGGAGCGCAGTATTAGTAGAAACAATGTTTACTGATTCCGCAAAAGGCTCATCTGAATTATAGAGAAATCAGAATACATTTTGATTAATTTGTGGGGGGTGGGGGGGTACATTCATGACCATGAAAGATTGTATCTCTCTAGGTCATGTCTTCAAAGGATTTCTTCAAATTACGTTCATTGTAGAAAACAGCCTCCCATCCATTGACTCTGTCTACACTTCCCGCTGCTTCGGCAAAGCAGCCAGCATAACTAAGGACCCCACACGCACGCTGGACATTCTCTCTTCCACCTTCTTCCGTCGGGAAAAAGATACAAATGCCTGAGGTCACGTACCAACCGACTCAAGAACAACTTCTTTCCTGCTGCTGTCAGGCTTTTGAATGGACTTCTCTTGCATTAAGTTGATCTTTCTCTACACCCTAGCTATGACTGTAACACTACATTCTGCACTCTCTCCTTTCCTTCTCTATGAACGGAATGCTTTGTCTGTATAGCGCGCAAGAAACAATACTTTTCACTGTATGTTAATACATGTGACAATAATAAATCAAATCCAATCAAATTGCTTCTTTGGTATTTTTGCTTTTCTTTGTATTCCAGTGGAGATCACTGGTGGGAGTTTAATGGGGGGTGTGGGGAGGGGGGGTGTGGGGCAGATGCACGTTTTCCCCATCCTCAAATTGAAGGAGTATGGATTAAATCTTGGCAATACAAGTTAAGTTGGGGCGGGCGAGCATGAGGAAAAGATCAAACAAAATATGTTCAAGAAATATCTGCCCTTCAGCAATCTGGAGGGGTCTGGGAAGACGATTTGTGATATAATAGGGAGAGGATCATACATAGTGATTTCATAGGTTTCCAACCGTCCAATGCAATGTCTAACTTCTGGAGTCCTATTAGAGGCTGTTCACTACAAGTATACTTACTACCCTTGCCATTTACAACTCAGCTCTGGAAGATTTTATCTTTGAATACTGTCTCTCAAGCTCCAGCTATGCATTAGGAAATCTGCACCCCATGCACACAATTTCCCAAACATTAACACAATGTATGGAAAGGCACAAGGCCAACGAAGCAAATAATCCCAGTCACCATTGGATTCCAAGGATAATGGATTTAATTAGGTTCGGCAACATTTTCACTAGTACAGGAACTGATTCTTTGAATGTCATGCTTCCAGAAAATGAGGGGGAAAAAAAGGAGCAGGAATGCAATAAATGAAATAATGCAAAACTACTGCATTCATAACACTGAGGCACAGATATACATGTGACATTCCAAAGAATATTGCTGTTTCTTCAAACTGCAAGCCTAATCTGAAATGGGTTGAACCGAGAACTTTAACAATAAGCCTGAGATCTCGAAACTGATTATTGCATGTTGATGAACTGAATAAAAAATGAAAATTTTATGATAAAATTCTATAGGTGGTAAGACCAAAGCCATTGGTGGCGCAGGATACAAAAATAGAAAACAATGGAAGGGAACACAAGGCCAAAATTCTCAACAGGTTTAGGTGGTCCCAAGGTGTGGGTCTAGAGGAGAAAGGAGAGACAGAATTCCCTAGGAAACCTGTACATCTTTGATCCCAGATGATCCAACAGCAGAATAGGTGGCGCAGAGATTCATCCGAGGAGAGAAGGATAGATCCGCATCATTTGAGGTGTGGGGAAAGTATGTTTAGAAAGAAAACATTAATCAGTGTAGAAAGATGAATTAGGTTGCAAGATTAGTTTCCATTGATCTGTGGTATGCATCATGCCTGGCAGATGACAAAGCGGTAGAACTAATTTCTCTAGTTTGTTACAAACTATTTTGTTTTCATCACATCAGGGCATTAGAATTTCAAAGGTCACTGTTAACAGCCTTAATTGTGTTTGAAATGGAAAAGACAAAAAAGTTTCTCACCCCATTCCGTCCACATAGCAGAATTCAAGCCATCAGGAATTCTAGCCCACCTATTTAATCTCCTGAAAGAAAGTGTTAATTAGTGTCATCCTTATTAGGTTCACATAGAATTTCCTTCCTGTTTCACTGAAAATGATATTTGGTCCTCTAAAAGGTTCCATTCTGTAAATTAATCCTCTCAACCATGAGCGGCACAGTGGTTAGCCCTGCTGCCTTACAGTGCCAGGGACCCACGTTCGATTCTGGCCTTGGGTGACTGTCTGTGTGAAGTTTGCAGGTTCTCCCCGTGTCTGCGTGGGTTTCCTCTGGGTGCTCCAGTTTCCTCCCACAGCCCAAAGATGTGCAGGTTTGGTAGATTGGCCACGCTAATTTGTCCCTTGGAGTCCAAAGGTGTGTAAGTTAGATTGATTAGCCATGACAGATGTCTGAGGTTAAAGGGATAGGGCAGGGGAGAGGGACTGGGTAAGATACGGCGTCAGAGAGTCGGTGCGGACTCGATGGGCCAAATGGCCTTTTCTGCACTGTAGGGATTCTATGTGATTCTACAACCATGCCTATGGCTCTTTTCACCAATTCTGGGTTGTTTTGCGCATCCTAACCCTGTGCAAAAAAACCTGCAAAAATACCCAGCGTTTGAAACATCTGGCAGAATTGTTAGACATTTTTGGAACCTTGTCACTGAAATCCAAAATGCCCAATTTTGTTTCTGGAATTCTGTAGATCAGAGTACTGTTTTATAAACTTTGAGGCCTCCTTATACAGCTTGTTTTAAAATGACAGAAAAATCATTATCCATTAGTCAAAGAGAACTGAAAAGGATTTGATGGTTTTAATAATTTACACATCCGCCTGTCCCAAAGGTCCCCCCCAGTCCTGTTCGTATGCATCCAGGCTGCACTTTATATAGAAGAAGATGGATGTCAGTTTAACAGGCTTGAAAGCCAGTCCTACTGATGAGCAAGAGATGAATTTTGTGGTCTAAATTGCACAGAGAATGATATATAGATGGTGACATGGGTTTCATCTGACTGTCATTCACTGAAACTATGCCCCATGTCTTCTAAATCCACTATGAAAAACTGTTTTTGATGTTAATGAACAATCCCAGGTTGCTTAGCAATAGTACTGTGCAAGATCTACAATGATGAACTCGTTCCTAAAAAGGAAAAGGCATAGTACACCATCCAGGACAACATTTTCAGAAAAGTATGATGTGTTCTTAGGAAATAGGAGAGAAAATGAGATTAAGGACAAAAGGTCTTTGGTGCAGAACACCAAACAGTAAATGACAAGATGGGGAAAATCAGGACAGTGGTCAGATGATTCTCATCTTATTTAGTGTAAAAATGAGAGAAAAGAAAGACTTTGAAAGGTATAGAGTGCCAGAATTTTGAGCTCCTGAGGAAATGAAGTTCAAGTAAGAAATTGTAATGACTAATTTTAGCACAGTGGAGGAGGAAAGAAGCATGCAAAATGGGGGATTTTGTCAGAGTCAATTTGGATAAAGTACTCATGACAGTGGGCTTGGTCACTGAACTTCAAGCAGCCCTTTATAATATTTTTTCAACAAAAAAAAGAGTTTGTATAATTTGGCCTTCACTTCACACCCAGCCAACTTAAGATAACCAGCTTCTCAGAATGCTGTGGGCTCTTTTACCAAGGTGTGCCACCAGCAAGTATAGCACCCCTGCTACCTTGGGGGCAATGGTGGCGGAACCAATGGATAAAATGATTACACTTTCTCCCAAGGTCGTGAACGATGGAGACAAATACAGGAAATGCCAGCTCACGCCTCCTGAGGAAATAGAGCAATTGACCCAAGGCCAACTCCAAAATTTGCCCACACTCTTTGCAGTGCCACAGATTGATTGTGAACTATCAACTCCCATATCTCTGACCAATTCAATGAAGCAGGATCTTCATGATCTCATTTAAGGATATGGATAGAGGAGATTTTTGCCTCGAGGGGAATAGAAATAGTACCCAGAGTGTCTAAACCAAAAGGAAGTTGAATTATGTAGAATGGAATGATTGGTAAAATGAGCAGACAGAATTAGGGGAGTTGAGAAATTAATCCATGAATAATTTGAGCTAACAGCAGAATTTTAGATTCGAGGGGAAATGGGAAAGGGGAAATTTTCTGACTGTCAGAGCAACTAAAAAGAAAAGATGGGCAAGGGGATGAAGAAACCAAAGAGTTGGCAGGTAACAGGAGTAAGTGAAGTGAGGGCAATGAAGTGGTGGCATGAATGAGGACCAGAGGTCTTACAAAAAAATACAGCACAAACAGGCCCTTCGGCCCCACAAGTTGTGCCGAACATATCCCTACCTTCTAGGCCTACCTATAACCCTCCATCCTATTAAGTGCCATGTACTCATCCAGGAGTCTCTTAAAAGTCCCTGTTGAGTTTGCCTCCACCACCACTGACGGCAGCCGATTCCATTCGCCCATCACCCTCTGTGTGAAAAACTTCCCCCTAACATTTCCCCTGTACCTACCCCCCAGCACCTTAAACCTGTGTCCTCTCGTAGCAGCCATTTCCACCCTGGGAAAAAGCCTCCGAGAGTCCACCCGATCAATGCCTCTCAACATCTTATATACCTCTATTAGGTCTCCTCTCATCCTACGTCTCTCCAAGGAGAAAAGACCGAGCTCCCTCAGCCTATCCTCATAAGGCATGCCACTCAATCCAGGCAACATCCTTGTAAATCTCCTCTGCACCCTTTCAATCATTTCCACATCCTTCCTGTAATGAGGCGACCAGAACTAAGCACTGTACTCCAAGTGGGGTCTGATGAGGGTCTTATATAGCTGCATCATTATCCCCAGACTCCTAAACTCAATCCCTCGATTGATAAAGGCCAGCACACCATACGCCTTCTTAACCACCTCCTCCACCTGCGGGGCCGATTTTAGAGTCCTATGGACCCGGACCCCAAGGTCCTTCTGATCCTCTACAGTACTAAGAGTCTTTCCCTTAATATTGTACTCCTTCATCCCATTTGACCTGCCAAAATGGACCACTACGCATTTATCTGGGTTGAAGTCCATCTGCCACTTCTCTGCCCAGTCTTGCATCCTATCTACGTCCCTCTGTAACTTCTGACATCCCTCCAGACTATCCACAACCCCACCAACCTTCGTGTCTTCGGCAAACTTACCAACCCATCCCTCCACTTCCTCATCCAGGTCATTTATGAAAATGACAAACAGCAAGGGTCCCAGAACAGATCCCTGGGGCAGACCACTGGTGACCAACCTCCATTCAGAAAAAGACCCATCTATACACACTCTCTGCCTCCTTTGGGCAAGCCAGTTCTGGATCCACAGGGCAGCAGCACCTTGGGTCCCATGCCCTCTCACTTTTTCTAGAAGCCTTGCATGGGGGACCTTATCAGACGCCTTGCTAAAATCCATATAAACCACATCTACCACTTTCCCTTCGTCAATGTGTTTAGTCACATTTTCGAAGAACTCCACCAGGCTCGTAAGGCACGATCTGCCTTTGACAAAGCCATGCTAAGTATTCTTGAGCATACTAAACCTCTCTAAATGCTCATAAGTCTGACACCTGTCCAGGTTCATTGGTCAGTATCAGATCAAGTACACCCTCTCCTCTTGTAGGCTTGTCCACATGCTGTGTCAGGAAACCCTCCTGAACACACCTAACGAACTCCTCCCCATCCAATCCCCTTACCCTAGGGATATTCCAATCTATGTTTCGGAAATTAAAATCTCCCATCACAACAACTCTGCTATTACTGCATCTCTCCAGGATCTGTTTCCCTATCTGCTCTTCCACCTCCCTGTTACTATTGGGCGGCCTATGGAAAACTCCCAGCAAAGTGATCGACCCCTTCCCACTCCGAACTTCCACCCACAGAGACTCTGTAGACAATCCCTCCACAGCATACACCTTCTCTACAGCTGTGACACTATCCCTGATCAACAGTGCCACTCCACCCCCTCTCTTGCCTTCCTCCCTGTCCTTCCTGAAGCATCTGAATCCCGGCACCTGGAGTATCCAGTCCTGACCCTGAGACATCCAAGTTTCCGTAATGGCCACCACATCATACTTCCAGGCATCGATCCACGCTCTGAGCTCATCCCCTTTATTCACTATACTCCTGGCATTAAAGTAAACACATCTCAATCCTTTGGTCTGAGCTCTCCCCTTCTTTATCCCCCGTCCATCCTCCCTCTTGCACTGTCTATAACCCTTCTCTGTTTGCGAGCTAACTTCCTCGCTCCCAGTCTCCTCGTCTCGATCCCCTCCCCCCAACCTATCTAGTTTAAACTCTCCCCAGTAGCCTTAGCCAACCTTCCCGCCAGGATATTGGTCCCCCTGGGATTCAAGTGCCACCCGTTTTTGTGTACATGTCACAGCTGCCCCTAAAGAGGCCCCAATGGTCCAGGAACCTGAATCCCTGCCCCCTGCACCAGTCCCTCAGCCACACATTCATCCTCCACATCACTCCATTCCTGCCCTCACCTTCCCGTGGCACAGGCAGCAATCCTGAGATTACTACCTTTGCTTTCCTCCTTCTCAGCTGTCTCCCTAATTCCCTATACTCTCTTTTCATGACCCCTTCCCCCTTCCTACCCACATCAGCGGTACCAATATGTACCGCTACCTCTGGCTCCTCTCCCTCCCACCTCAGGATCTCTGGGACTCGATCTTATTGCGACACAACGAACAAGGCTGCAACAGACCCTTCAAATTTAAAATTTTATCGCGCTCATACAGTGAAATGGAATGGAGGTACGATGGTGGTGGTGGTAGGCCGGGGATTGGTAGGCGGTGGTGCAGGGTGGGAACTGCACGACAATAATCAATGTATGTTGAGCTGGAGAAGCGAGACAAAATGGTCAAATTTCTCTGCTTTCCACCCATTGACTCACAAGGAAAGATTCACAGGAGTTGCAAGATAATTTTGGCAAAGGCCTGGAAGAAGGCAGCTGCTGGAGGGGCAGGAAGAAATAATCTTCAGCCAAGTTGTGTCTGACAGTTGGCAGTAGATTTTCAGAAACTCTAAGCAGAGACAAATTGGCTTGTTGCTTTAGACTGACCAAAACAGCAGGTGCAATAGGCAAGACATTCTTAATACAAGAGATTGCAGTGCGGTAGGCATAGTCAAGTCAATGAACAGAGGAGGAGAAGTAAGATGCTACATTTACACAAATATGTTAATGAGTTATTTCACTGGCTCAAACAGAAGGCACTAAGTGTCAAAGCAAACAGCTGGACCAGGGGGGAAAAAAAACAACCCAATTGGTTGAGATTGTGCCAAATTAACTGAGACTAGCTTTTAGTGACTGTTACAGGGCAATCTACAAGAAGTACATTTGAGATACTGATCTGAAGTGCACAGCAGTGTGAAAAGAGTTAGGAGTGAAGGCAGGAAAAGATTCAGGAGATTAGTTTTATAAGAAAGAATGACCGGGAATCACAGGCGGGTTTTTCAAGATCATTTAAAGAATTCTGCATTAATGCCAGCCCGGTCGAAAGATGATGATTTTTGATAGTAAACGTTGTGGTCTACCATTAAAAAGGTATTGCTGTGCTTTCTGTATACATTACTGGAAGGGAAATGGTGCAATTCTGACTTAGTTTTGTTCTGAGGAAACGTAGACATGTAGGCTGGAATTTTCCAGTCGTTCACGCCTGCGGGATTTTCCGGTCCCACTGCAGCGAATGGAGATTTGGCTAACCGCCAAATTCTCCGTCCTGACTTGCAGCGGTGGTGGGAACGTGAATGGCCGGAGAATTCGTGGCATGCACACGTTCTCCAACTGTGTAATACAGCTACCAATTTCTCAAATCCTTCATAAATGAACCGACATTTTTTTTGTGTTAACCAATCCCTTATGCATGATTTGTGCCTTGATGTTTATCGTGTTTATCTATGTTCTGTTTAACTAAGTTAGCACAAACACAACAGTAAACACAAAGTCATCAAAATGGGGCTTTATTAGCAGATGGATTAGATTTGCTTAAAACATTCTGCAGCACTAAAGGAGCCTAGAGCTGCAGACAGGCGAGTAACATAAGCAGGTTGGAAACAGTGAAACATATGCACAGGTTAAGTCACGGACAGCAAATAATGTGACATTTTAAGAGTGTGAAATCATCTGGTTACAGTCACAGGAGTTTTGGTTTTTGTTCACATGCTTTATTCTCCAAGACTGAAGATTACTCAGTTGAAGAAAGTCATCAAGACTGTTCATCAGGAGGGAGACAACATACAGATAATGTGGAAATCAAAACGTATGTGCATACATAGCCAAAAGTGAGGATAATACTTCCAAATTGTTTTGGGGACTGTGTGGTGCTCTCTGTTAAAGCACTCACTCTCTCTCTTTCTTTCTCTGAAACTGGTTTTTTTTTAATACTTTTCCAATTCAATCAAATCAAATCCAATTCAGAGTCTCAACAAGTTGAGACATTTCCGATCCAGGCTGACAAGACAGGGGCAAGCGACCAAACCACCCTGTCCTGGGCCTGATCTACATGAGCCAAGCTGATTGGAGAAGGGGGAGGTTCCTCCTCCAAGACTTGAGCTCATTTGCATCTTCGCCAAAAGGCCGAGATGCCGCTTTTAAAAATTGCTTCATATGAAACATATGAAGCTTCAGTGTAACCTAATGACCTCAACCAAGCGCAGCCGATCCATACTACACTTGATTTTAGCCAAAAGGCCGAGAAGCAAAGACCGGTCACTTTGGGGAGGTATCAGAATACCAATATCACCTGGGAATCCACATTCCAGCAAAGCATTTTGGACATGAGGCCAAAGAAGTAAAAAGACAAAGCTAAAGCTTTTCTCCCAAAATTAGTCAATTCTTCAATCCTCCAAAATTATCCTTCCAATAAGGCCCCTCAGGCAATTTTGCTTTTTTGTGGTGGTACTCATTAAATAACCCTACCTTGGCTCAGTTATTAGTGCACTCACCTCTCCTTACGTTTTGTTCAAACATCACTCCAAGCCTGGGTACAGAATGCAGGCTGTCACAGTACAGCATTGAGAGAGCGCTGCATTGTTGAAGGTGCCAACTTTGGGCTGAGACACTGAAGCAGGGCCATATCAGCCTGTGCAAGTAGACATAAATGAACTGTGCACTCCTCGCCAACAATCCTCCCTTGGCCAAAATGTGAACATTACAAAGATTAAGCCACTTCATTTACAGAGAGTGACTGCAAAAAAAATCTCATCACCAACTGCTATGAACCACTCACCTCTGCTACTCACAGATTGTATATAGGACAAAGTCCATCATTACACACTATCCTTGACTGCCATTCCATTTGCTTCCAAACTCCTTACAGACAACCCAAATACCCTTGGAAGAAAATCAAACGCTGCACTTGAAGACTCAAGGGGTGAAGTATAGGGAAACAAACCAAATCCAAGTTAGAAATAAATATATTCCTCTACACTTGGGAAATAAATCAGAAATTGTTGGTCAAATATGACAACAGTGATGCTATAGTTGTTATTTTTTTCTCAACCAAAATTTAACCTAACTTTCATGATTCCCAAGTGTGCAGTAATAGAATATGTTCAAATTATTTTATAAGATTTTCAGTTTTCAAAAGTTTCCAGGGAGCTTCCCACTCACAAATGAAAACCACCACTGGAGGCCATAAATATAAGATAGTCACTTTGCCAGTTAGGTGCATTGGCCATGCTAAATTCTCCCTCAGTATATCCGAACTGGCGTCGGAATGTGGCGCCTAAGTGATTTTCACAGTAACTTCATTGCAGTGTTAATGCAAGCCTACTTGTGACACTAATAAATAAACTTTAAATTTTAGGCAGCACAGTGGTTAGCACTGTTGCCTCACGGCATGATGTGGAGATGCCGGCGTTGGACTGGGGTAAACACAGTAAGGAGTCTAACAACACCAGGTTAAAGTCCAACAGGTTTATTTGGTAGCCAGGGACCCAGGTTCAATTCCGGCTCGGGTCAATGTCTGTGTGGAGTTTGCACTTTCTCCCCGTGTCTATGTGGGTTTCCTCTGGGTGCTCCGGTTTCCTCCCATAGTCCACAGATGTGCGGGTTAAGTTGATTGGCCATGCTAAGTTGACCCTAGTGTCAGGGAGATTAGTAGGGTAAATGTGCGGGGTTACGGGAATAAGGCCCAGGTGGGATTGCGGTCGGTACAGACTCGATGGTCCGAATGGCCTCCTTCTGTACTGTAGGGATTCTATGATGCATTCAACAGGGAATTCAGCAGAAACGTTTCGATGAAGAGGGTGGTTTGAACGTGGAACTTGCTACTATAGGGAGTAGGTGAGGCGGATTGCGTCGATGGATTCACGGGGAAGTCAGATGAGCACATGAGGGAGAAAGGAATGTGCTAATGAAGAATGGGGAAAGGAGACTCGTATGGAGCCCAAGCATCGATAAGAACCTGTCAAACAGCCTGTTTCTAGGAATACTTTGTAATCAAGAGGATGTAAATGGAAACTGGGTGAAATCAATCCACTTGAATTACTTTTCAAGACACCTGAAATTATCTAACAAGATGTTTTACGTGGCTACTATTTAAACCCACCTCATGCAAGTATTTTAAGTGGAACCACAAAATAAAAGCATGAAACAGGAAAATATTGCAAAACATTACTCATGGAGAGAAAACTAATGGCATATTTATGTAGAGAGCCAGATTTATTGCAAAGCTTTTAAATTGCCCAGTGAACTAACCTACTTAGGGACAGCAAAATCTATCCCATTAAAAAGAAAATCTCGACAGTAACTCATAGATATCTCTACAGTAAAGCATTGATACTGATACATTACAATTATATTATCCCATACAAGAATATTAGCTAGTGGGAATAAAATATGTGTTTTTGTCTGCCCCAGCACATTCAATAGAGGTAATGGATTCCTTTAGTATAACTAACCCAAAATGTGGTTGTACAAATCGGCTGGGGATCTGGCCAAAAGATGGCATTTGGAATTTAACCCAGACAAATGTGAGGTGATCCAATTTGGAAGGTCTACTGCAGAAGGAAAGTATACAGTAAATGGCAGAGCCCTTAGAAATATTAGCATAAAGAGGGATCTAGGCATGCAGATCCACAGTTCCCTGAAGGTGGCAACTCAGGTGGACAAGGTGATCAAGAAGGCTTATGGCATGCTGGCCTTCATCGGTCGGGACGTTGAGTATAGGAATTGGAAAATCATGTTGCAGCTGTATAAGACTTTGGTTAGGCATTTGGAGTATTGTGTACAATTCTGGTCGCCACACTACCGGAAGGATGTTGATGCATTGAAAAGGGTGCAGAAGAGATTTTCCAGGATGTTGCTTGGTTTGGGGGATATGGACTATGAACAAACTTGGATTGTTTTCATTGGAGCGTTGGAGGATGAGGGGAGACCTGATAGAGGTTTACAAGATTATGACAGGTTTGGATAGAGTGGGTAGTCAGAGTCTTTTTCTCAAGGTTGAAAGGTCAATTGCCCAGGGACATAGGTTGAAAGTGAGCAGAGGAAAGTATAAAAGAAATGTAAGGGGCAAGTTTTTCCCCACAGAGGGTGGTGGTTGATGGTTGCCTCTCATGTTTCAGATTCCCGGATCAGCAGAAATCGTTCAGCAGCCACCCTATCAAGTCCATTCGCAATCCTTCTTGGTTAAATGTGATCACCTCTCATTCTTCTATACTCCAGAGGACATAGGCCTGATTTACTCAGCCTCTCATCGTTGGCTAAACTCCTCAACCCAGGTTAACCTTCTTATCCCAGAGGCCAATTTAATGAATCTTCACTGTACCACCTCCAATGCCACATGCAGTCTGCTCTGTGTGGGTGCATCATAAACTCTTGCACATATTCTTGGCAACACAGCCCATGTCGTCTACTTAATCCCATGCATTAAGGCCAGTAACTTTCAGCCCTCGGAATGCCATTTAGAGAGGAAAATAGAAACTGGCTTCCAACTCTTCTGTTTAAACCAATTAATCCAAATCAAACAAACTGAGGAATAAAGTAAAAGGGCAGCCCCATAAAGGGATACTGCCTTAAATAGAAACAAATCACAAATTAAACTTAAAACATCAAAGGAGTCAATAAGGAACCCAGTCCCTGCAGTGCCCACGAAGCATGGAAAGCCTCAATGGTGCCAGTGAACATTGCATGCTCCCTCTCTAGTCACAAGTGTAGCTGTGATAGAGGGGCAGACAGTTAGGCCAGGTGACTCCTTTGGTCGCCTACTGCCAGGACCTGTTGATACCAAGTTTGGGCCAGGCCCAGGAGCAGGTTCACTAGGAGGCCCTCCTCCTTCCTTGCCCCTCTCCGCACCAGGTGCCTGTAGCTCAGGAGCATGGGGCTGAAGTGAAACATAACTTTAACAGAGGGGCTGCAGTCTAAAGCATTCAGAAACGAGCTTCCAAGGTGACTGGGACATCGGCTTTCAGGCTCTGCTGGCTATAACTAATTTTTCCAGTCAGTTTCCACTCAGATCCAGCTCCTTGCACAATTTTATAGTTGAGTCTACCTTCAAGATGTTGTCTCCCAACTGATAAGAGCGCATGAGACTTTTCCAGCCAAAAGCACCCAAGCCCATAAGACCATAAGATATTGGAGCAGAATCAGGCCATTCGGCCCATCAACCCTACCAACAAGATTCTGGCAAAAAGCTTTTGTAACGAAATAGAGAACCAGAGCCTCCAAGCACCCATATTTGCTGAAGAATCCTCTTAAGATACTGGGAACTTTGGAGTCCCATTTGTAGCGTCACACATTTACAGGACAGCTGCTGTTAACTTATTTCCTATCCCTCCGAAATTTGCCATATTTTCTTTGGAAATTAATATAAAATATTCCTCCTCACTGTGCTTTTCATGTTCTCCAATTCCCCATTTGAAATGCTGGGTTGTGGATCCAGCATCACCTTTTCCGTTGCTCAGAGGCAGGTGAGAATCAAGA
Source organism: Mustelus asterias (assembly GCF_964213995.1). Lineage (NCBI taxonomy): Eukaryota > Metazoa > Chordata > Chondrichthyes > Carcharhiniformes > Triakidae > Mustelus > Mustelus asterias. The sequence goes on along the minus strand of NC_135812.1, from coordinate 83,445,528 downwards.
AGCGTCCAAGAATAATCATCTATATGGGGTATCACAGCTTCCTGAACTAATCCCCACCCCCCTCCCCCCCGATCACCCACCAGCACAGAGGCACATTTCCCAATAGATATCAGATCAAAGCAAAATACGCAGAAGCTGGAAATCTGAAATAAAAATAGAAAATGCTGGATAAATCAGCAGGTGCGGCAGCATTTGTGGAAAGAGAACAAAGTTAATGTTTGAAGTCTGTAACTCTGTTTCTCTCTCCACAGATGCTACAGACCTGCTGGATTTATCCCCCAGCATTTTCTGTTTTTATTTGATATTTCCAGCATCCACAATCCCTTCACACTTTTGTTTGTTAATGCTTCATACTGTTTACTAGATTTTTTTAAAAATGTTTTTTTTTAAGTTTATTTATTAGAATTACAAGTAGGCTTACATTAACACTGCTATGAAGTTCGTGAAAATCCTCTGGTCGCCACACTCCAACGCCTGTTCGGGTACACGGAGGGAGAATTTAGTGTGGCCAATGCATCTAACCAGCACGTCTTTCGGACTGGGAGGAAACCAAAGTATTTGGAGGAAACCCATGCAGACACGGGGAGCATGTGCAGACTCTGCACAGATAGTGACCCAAGCCGGGAATCGAAACACCCGGGCGCTGTGTGCCAACAGTGCTAACCACTGTGCCACCATGCCGCCCAGTGTTTGAAAACACTTCAGTTTTATTTGTAATCTGGTGCTCAATTATTTCCTGTTGCTGAAGTATTTATATATTCTTCATCTCTTTTTATACCCTGACTTTTTGCTTTTAGCCCCTCATTTCCTTATCTTTAGACTTTATATTCCCAGCTGAACCCTTCCCTCCACCCTATTCCCCGCCCCGATAGAACACCCCTAATGTTGTGGATAAGAACCATCACCATTAGTCAACTATGCGTCACATTCCACTCCTTAAATGCTCCCATTTACAGGCAAAGGCTGCACAACAAATGTGACTAAATGTTATTATTAATTTGAATACTGCAGGAACATATACATCTGTAAAGTGAGGTTCAAACCAACTTATCTCAATTAGCACCAAAACAAAATGCCTGTATTGCAGGTGCTGAAAAATTGAACAAAAAGGGTCATCAACCTGAAACATTAACTCTGTTTCTCTCCAGAGACGCTGCCAGACCTGCTGAGTGTTTCCAGCATTTTCTGTTTTTAGCTCAATTAGCTTGGTACTTCTCCTCAAGTTAGACACTTAACCTATCGTAAATGCATCTTCCAGCTCGTGGCTAATTCCTTTCGTGGCCTTGATTTTAATGTTGCTTTTCACAAACCATAAAATTTATGTCCCTGCAACTTCTCTTCACAAAGGCTTGTTTTGTTATAATGGGAAATGCATGGTTTTTTTTTAAAGCATTAAGCAGACAGCGTTACAGCTCAGACACAATGCCCACACTTCACTGACAGATTAATGGTCTCATTTTTATCTTTAAAAATACTAATGTATTAATTGATCATCTAAAATGGGTCAGTTTGATCTCATTATTCACTATGAAAATTGAGCAAATATAAAATGTCATATTTCTGATTAAGTAGCTTTTAAAAACAAGCCTGTAAATAACAAACAACATTTGAAATAAATAACCCCTGTACCAAACTACCCCGTGCTCTAAATGAATAAGAAGTGTGTGTTGAGTTGAATGCTACACTGGGATGTTGACTTCAAAATTAACTGGGTAAGTTGTATCAACTACACAAAGATCAGTTTTGACTTTTAATAATAGAAGAATCTGCAAAGAAAATTTTCACCCGATGTCCTTCCTTAATGAAGCAAATTATCCAAATTCCCAACGCACGGTGGGGTCTGATGAGCTTGCATCAGGAAATTCGCGCCACCCATATCAATAGCAGACACTTGTGTAGTCCCCACAGGTAAGTCAGGAATTTATCCAGGCGATTTGCATTATGCTAAACAAATATTAAGAACCTTTCAACTCAAATTTGGTCGGACAGATGTGTATTCGTGCGTTCTTTTATTTAAAAGTGCAGTGTTACTTTCTGACGCCCAATGTATTGCAGTCGGTAGGATGGGGGCAAAGAAATGCATCAAATTAGCCTCGGTTTGGCTCCCTTTGTTTTTGTACGGACGTCAGTTCAAAATACAATTGGTCAAATCTCAACATGAAACTGAAACAAATTAAACTGTTTTTTTGTAATTCAGCCAAACAACAGCTTCCCGTCACCAACACCCTTAATTGTGCACCAAAGGAAAGGCTGCTCCCACGGTTTAGTCAGATAGTCATCACCTCGGGACCTATAATGCCAGTCCAGGTAAAGTTACAGACTTAAAAACCCTCATTGGCTGCTTTCGGTTGGGCCAGCCTCCGCTCACTCAATAACGCACCTCGAACTGCACAAGTAGATCAATTGATGATCCCCATAGCCTTCATGGTCGACATAACATCCCTCCCCCTGAGATCGATCCGCTGACCCTGCTGCAAGGATGTCCTTTTCGGTGCTTAGGGCTCGGTCAGAGGTCCGGTGAAGGTGGGGCTGGGTCGGGCAGTGTAAATTGAACAGGGGACCTTCTTTTTCAGAGGGAGCGTCGCAGAGTTACCAAAGCAAGTTCCTCCTCGGGTTCCGCTTCAGCCTGGAGGCCCACTTCTTCAGCCTCCATCTCAGAGTCTGTGCCTTCACTATCCGGAGGGGCCAACACGGAGTCAGCTTCAAGCTGAGGGCGGGCACTGGTAGGGGCTATCTCCATGGCTGGTGACAGGGGCGGCCCAGCAAGGGCTCCCTGGCCATGAGGAGGTCTAAGCCCTTCTTTAGGGCTTTACCCTGAACTTTGACCTTGTAAGATACTGGTCCTGTTTTCTCCATACTGATCCCGTAGTTCCTTACATGAACCGGAACATCCTTTGCAAAAGTTCTTTCTGTCCTCACAGAATTGAAGTTTCTTCTTTGGTTTTGCAGTTGGGACTCCACCCTCCCTGCCAAGTTTGGGAATAGCAGGCTCAATCTGGTACGAAGCCATCCTCCCATTAACAGCTCCAGTGGAGCAACACCTGTTCTTGTGTGCAGCGTGTAATCGAACAGAAATTGTGACAGGTTAGTCTGCATGGGTGCCACCAGTTGTTTCTTCATGCCATTTTTGAAGGTTTGAACCACCCGTTCTGCCAGCCCATTTAACAATGGGTGATCAGTGCTGTTTGGATGTGTTGAATACCATTGGAGAGCACGAAGTTCTGGAAAGCATCGCCAGTGAAGGCTATGCCATTATTGGAAACCAGAGGCCCAATAAAGGTTTATGGTTGGTAACTATTAAAAAAAAGTCATAGAATAATAGCATCCTTACAGTGCAGAAGGAGGCCATTCGGCCCATCAAGGCTGCACCGACCAAATACCACCAAGGCCCTATCCCCATAACCCCATGCATTCAGTCCAGCTAGTCCCCCTGACACTAAGGGGCAATTTAGCACGGCCAATCCACCTAACCCACTAATCTTTGGACTGTGGGAGGAAACCAGAGCACCCGGAAGAAATCCACACAGACAGGAAGAATGTGCAGACTCCACATAGACAGTAATCCAAGCCAGGGATTGAACCTGGGTCCCTGGCGCTGTGAGGCAGCAATGCTAACCTCTGTGCCACCATGCCGCCCATATCAACCGTAGACATATTGATAGAACTACTTCACACCAAATACAACCACCAACCCTTCCTTCTTAATTTGAGAATGTTGTCATTGGAGGCATAGTGATGGGCTTCTCCATCCCGTCTTTCCAGCAATATGACACCACTGCACCAATCCCATATGGGAAGCATCAGAGGTTAAAATAAGTTATTTCTCAGGATTGAAATGGTCAAGTTGAATGACAGTAACTGACATTTAATCTTAGAAAAAACCTCTTCCTGCTAAGCTTCCCAAGACCATCTGTGGTATTTTCACAGTAGGGTATGCAAGGGAGTTAGCATGGAAGTCAAGTTTGGGATAAATGTTCCATTATATTTGACTAACGTCAGGAAGAATTAGCTTTATGGTGTTCCTTGGGGCCAGTGCCTCCTTGATGGCCTTTATTTTATCTCTATTGGATATAACCTCTTGCCATCTACTCAGTAGCCTAAATAGGTTACTTCAGCTGCTTCGAAAATGTATTTCTCTCTCTTCAAGCAAACTCCTGCCCTGGAAAAATCACCACAGGACTTCTTCTAGGTTTGATGTGGAGTTGCCGGCATTGGACTGGGATAGGCACAGTAAGTAGTCTCACGACACCAGGTTAATGTCCAACAGGTTTATTTGGTAGCATGAGCTTTTGGAGCGTTGCTCCTTCACCTGATGAAGGAGCGACACTCCAAAAGCTCGTGCTACCAAATAAACCTGTTGGACATTAACCTGGTGTTGAGAGACTACTTACTGTTCTTCTAGGTTGGCCAGATGTTCTTTTTCTTAAACCCCATGACCATGATATCATCTAAGTGTACTGCTACCTTGGGTAGCCCTTGAAGGATGTTCTCCATAACTCTTTGGAAGATGACACACGCCGACGAGACCCTGAAATGCAAACAGGTATACCCGTAGAGTCCCTTTTGTGTGATGATTGCCACATATTTCTGGGAGGACACATATAATTCAAGCTAGAGATAGGCATGGCTCATGTCCAACTTGGAGAATGTCTTTTTACTAGTTAACTTGGCGTATCGATCTCCTATCTGGGGCACAGGGTACCAATCGAGTTTGGAGACTGTTATTTTATAGTCCTGGCAAAGATGAACTGATTTGTCAGGCTTAAGAACAGGGACTAGGGGCACAACCCATTCTGCAAATTGCACAGGCCTTATTATACTCAAGCTTTCAAGGTGCCCTGGTTCAGTTTCCACCATAGCCAGGCCACGCTGGTGAAGACGTACCTAGGTGTTGCGTCAGGGTCAATGTAGATCTTGGCCTTGGCTCCTTCTATTTTCCTCAGGCTCTCCTGAAAAGCTCCAGAATATCTACTGATAACCTCATAAAGTCCCCACATGCCTAGCCTGAAAATCTCCAACCAGTTGCGCCGAATCTGCTGGAGCCAATCTCTCCCCATAAGGCTTGGTCCATGTCCCCGTACAACAACAAGAGAGAGACGATCTGATTGCTGTCTATTAGTCACTGGGGCCATCGTGCTGTCCTTTATTTATAAAGGTTGCCCCATGTATGTGGTTAGCCTGGTGTTTGTATCTTCCAACCTCAGAAATTGAATGACCGATTGGAGATGCTTGTAGGCTTGCGCTCCGATAATGGAAACTGTGGCTCCTGTGTTCCCCTCCATCTTCAAGGGATTGCCATTTATTAGTAATTGCACCATTATCGGGGCAACTTTCGTGTCCCTGTATGAGGGGATATCTACATGGTATGCTCAGATAGCAGCCTCGGCTTTCTTCCTGGGCAGCGCACATTTTGCCTGTTCCTGAAGCTTCGCCGTGGCTGTGTCCTTTGACCGTGATTGCTGTCATCCGGCAACTACAGCTTCCTGGAGTATGTTCTTTAATACTCAGAGTCGGCACTGCCTTTCCTTGACCGTATGGTGGTGAAGTTAAGGTTCCTATATCAAATGAATACCTGGTTGACATAGGCAGTCTCCATTGAGAACTGGTTGCACGAGGTCCATCCCCCTAGTTGGAAGACTGATGTCCCTTGTAGCTCCTCAACCCATTTTTCCCCATTCTCATGGTGATTAGTGGGAATTCCCATCACCTTCCTGTTTTTTTTGTGATTCAGTCAGAGATAGGCAAGTTTGTTGATATTCTTCCCAAACACAGATAAATTGAGGGCCACTGCTGGTGATATATTACCAGCGGCCGGGCATTGGCCAGTTCCCTGCATCATGACGGGAGGCCACCCAGGAAAAGTTGGCAGTCTCCTAAGCAGGCATCCTATGGCCCATGGAGGGTATCCACCCCACTCCCTTAGCAAGGACTGCCTCCACTGAGACACCACCCCCTCCATGTATTGTAATCCAATCTGCCTCTGTGTACAATGTCATATGACATGCGGTGACATCAGAGGCATTTAGGTGATTTTCCATCACTTCCATCTTGGACTGCAAGCCAGCAACATATATCTGATAAAGCTTCATGAATTGGTTAAGTAACCCACTGTGCGCCAACCTTTTCATTCTTTTATCTTTGCAGAAGAAGTTCATCCAGTTGAAAGCAGCCATTGCAGGTTTTAAGCCTGTAACATTATCTGGACTAGTATTATAGATCCTGTGGTGAAGACTATCTTGATTTGATTTGATTTATTATTGTCACATGTATTAGCATACAGTGAAAAGTATTGTTTCTTGCACGCTGTACAGACAAAGCATACCATTCATAGAGAAGGAAACGAGAGAGTGCAGAATGTTGTGTTACTGTCATAGCGAGGTCAACTTAGTGCAAGGTAGGTCCATTCAAAAGTCTGATGGCAGCAGGGAAGAAGCGGTTTTTGAGTCAATTGGTACGTGACCTCAGACTTTTGTATCGTTTTCCCAAAGGAAGAAGGTGGAAGAGAGAATGTCCGGGGTACGTGGGATCCTTAATTATGCTGGCTGCTTTGCCGAGGCAGCGGGAAGTGTAGACAGAGTCAATGAATGGGAGGCTGGTTTGCGTGATGGATTGGGCTACATTCACAACATTTTGTAGTTTCTTGCGGTCTTGGACAGAACAGGAGCCATAGCAAGCTGTGATACAACCAGAAAGAATGTTTTCCATGGTGCATCTGTAAAAGTTGGAGAGAGTCGTAGCGGACATGCCAAATTTCCTTAGTCTTCTGAGAAAGTAGAGGCGTTGGTGAGTTTTCTTAACTATAGTGTCGGCACTGTAGTTAAGAAGTGGAGGGGAGACCAGGACAGGTTGTTGGTGATTTGGACCCCTTCTGACTGTAAACCACAGGAATGGCCTGTTCCTCTGGTGCACAATAAAGGTGACGGGAAATTGGTGTGTGGCTGGATTACAACAATTAAGCAGCAAAACGTCACTGCATAACTGGACACAACTGTGAGAGGATGCTGCCAAAAGCTCCATTAATCTCTGCTCTAGAATGCGTTGCTTAATTGTACATTTACATCTGTGTGGATGAGAAATGGTGCTGGACAAGTACGCCAGCTGTAAAAGACTGACACAGGCTTGGAAAAAAGATGTAAACTATTGCCACTGGTACTCTCTGCAACTGTTCAGATGAAGCTGCAGATTTGATATTCCCTGCATAGATCCATCAGAGATCTCTTCTGGAGGGTAAAGTGCAGGGCAGTTGAAAGAAGGGTCACCCTGGGCATAGAGTGATGACAGATGTCACGGGGTGGTTACAGATGAGCTATAGTGGATACGTGAGAATGGCAGAAGACAGATGAATGTGATGTACCATGACAGCAGATCCCATGGTAGGAGTAGCTACAAGCAGCAGTGTATAGATCTGACTTGAGCACCATAAATTCTCACAGTATTGTTCAATTATAATCTTACATAAGACCAATATCCTACGCATCTCTCTTTACTGCTGGAGAGAGGAAGCTCTGGAGCAGAGCAGACTCTCATTAAATCTATTGATTTGGAGCCAAAGGGCCTTTCTACCTCGCCCACCACAAACATTACTTTCACCGAGCAGATAAAGTTTTGTTGAACACCAAAAACTTCGGCTAGGAACTATTAAGGGTGAAGTTTACTAAAGATTCTCCTCACATTTAGCAAGTTTTACAGTCATCTTAGTGTCCTGCTTATCCAGGTTGAATTACAAGTGGTTATCACACAAGAAATCTGAACATTGATATGCAAAATGGAATTTTATCCTGGAGGCAGGGTCCCTGCAATCCACTGCTTGGCCGGCTCGCTCCGCTATCAGCCATGAGAAACAAATCTATCAGGGAGAAGATGGGCCGCGATCAATCAGCCAGTAAGATCGAGTGTGAGGCCAGAAATCGGATTCACGCCTGGTGCCGCATGCAACGTTCTCAGCCCTGTTCTGCTAATGGGATCGGCACCACACCCAAAAACGATGCAAAGCCAATTAGCAAAATAATGTCACGCCTAGCATGGCATTAACACGTCCCGCATGGCATCTTCCAGCTTCACGGATGCCTACCCCCTCACCGGAGTGACCTCACACCAGCGAGAATCACTGGTGGAGACCAGACATGATGGCCACACCGTGGGAACTGAGTCCAGTGAAACCCCCTGCTGGTCAGGGACATGGCCTGCAGTGCCCCCTGGCAGTGCTGGGGGAGGTGTGGCATGAGTGGGGGTGGTGCCCGAGTGGGGGTGGGGGGGTTTATGCACAATGACAGGGTGGGGGCTCTGCAAGGGGAGGGAAGGGCTATACAAGAGGTGGTGCTATGCAAGGGGAGGGGCATAGGGGGTCTGCCTGGGAACTCATTAGGAGAATCCTGATGCCTTAATAGTGGCACCCGTGTTGGTGTGGGGGGTGGGGGAGAACATACCATTGATGATTGGAGGGGGGGGGGGGTGGGTCCAATGTCATTGGGTGGGGGGATCAAAGCTCTCACTTAACTGAGAGATTGGGACACCCTGCAAGTGGTGCCCGGGCACTTAGGAGCTGGATTCCCTGGCGAGCTTAGGCTCCACCTCCCCAACTGGTGAAATCTCATTGCTGAGTGTGGTAAGATTGCAGTGCCAAACTCGCCCAACAAACTGGTGTGAAACATACCCGTTTTCCCACTCTCTTTCGCTCCCCCGCCCCCCATCTCCAGGTTCCAAGAAATCAAATGACCAGCAACTCTCCTGTTACAACTAGCAGGGGAGACCACAGTTGGGACTGCAATAATCGCCGAGGAAAGTGTGCTGCAATGGAACCTGGAACAAAGGCCAGTCCAGGTTGGCAGGCTGTAATGATGGTAGGGTGGAGGCAAAGAGATTAAATACTGGGATAGTGCAGAAAATGCCTTGGGGTGGGGCCTCTAATTGACACAGAGGGCCTGGAAAGGACATAACCTGCCACCAGTCCGCCAGGTTTCACCATCAGGTTGACATTTGCTTCCACTGCTACAGGTAAATTCTCAGTGGCTGCGAGAGAAAGCTCTCAAGTAGCCATTAATTGCCCACATAGGGGCCTCAACTGGCCCACGGGCAAGTGCCCACCACCTACCCAGGCCTGTCATCTCCACTGCTGCTGGTAAAACTGCAAGGTCAGGCAGGCCTGGGTAGGTGGTGGGTACTGCACAGCTGCCATAGTGCCCAAGTCTCGGTATCCCCCCACCACCTGCCATTGCACCCTGGTGGGGGTGGGGTGGGATGTAAAATACCAGCCTTAGTGTAAAGTAGAGGCAGGGAAACGACTGTCAATTCTTCTTGACTCGATTTGTTTGCCAAAGTATCGGTGATGTGAATTAGGAGATGAATTTTACAACCCCCACCCAAAAGCCAGCAATCACAGGGCCTCAAAGTAAGGTTTGCAGATTTGCTACTCCATTGATGCTAAGGCTGCCATCTTGAAAGGGGCCTATCTCTTGTGCAAGCACACCACCTGCCTCAGGCAATAGACCATTCACTCATGTGGATTGGGGTCCCAATGATGTAATTCGAACCCAGATTGCAATTTTAAACAACACGTGGAGAAAGTGTAAGCCATAATTTTTCAAGTGCCCTTGTGTGTTCGTGTTGAGTGGTGTAAAAAGAGGCACTTAAAGATTGTTGCTTGTGGAACAGGTTTTCAAACTTCAATGTGTGTGTTCTGGCTCCTCAAAATTATTGTGGGCTCCAACTGGTCAGGGTTCACCCCCGCCCCCCCCCCCCCCCCCCTGCTGCCAAAACCTAGGCTAAGCCTCTCCCTCCCCAGGCCTACCTTGAGTTGTTGCTGGTGTCCCAGCCAGCCAACACACCTGCAGCCCAAAACTGCCAAATGTCACACGTAGATCCTCAACAATTATTTCACAATTAATAATCTTCAGGAAAAGAAAGCATGCAGAGATCAAACTGAATCGGCTGTTCTTGCATCCCGTGAAAGGCAAATTTGCCCAGGGCTAATGTTCCCGTCCCCTAACTCAAGGCCAATCCTCACTTGGCCCTGTTACAGCTCTAAATCTTTTCCTTTCAAAATGTTAGCCAAAGGGAATAAGAGTGTGCCGTAGTCAAATTTGCCAGCTGGTGGATTACTTAGTGCTTTGAAAGCTATCAAGACAAAACAGAGCAAGAATTTTGCATAGGTAAGCCAATTAGCACAGTGGGCAGCACGGTGATGCAGTGGTTCGCACTGCTGCCTCACAGCACCAGGGACCCGGGTTTGATTCCTAGCTTGGGTCACTGTGCGGAATCTGCAAGTTCTCCCCATGTCTGCGTGGGTTTCCTCCGGGTGCTCCGGTTTCCTCCCACAGTCTGAAAGACGTGCTGGTTAGGTGCATTGGCCGTGCTAAATTCTCCCTCAGTGTACCCAAAAAGGTGCCAGAGTGTGGCGACTGGGGGAATTTAACAGTAACTTCATTGCAGTGTTAATGTAAGCCTACTTGCGACACTAATAAATAAACTTAAAACTTAAAATACTTAGATGATATGATTGGCAATTAGGAGAAAACGGGGAGAACTTGCTGATTCTTCTCTTTCTTGCCCATGCGAAGCCAAATAATGAAAGCCGCTCTGCAATGCAAGATTAAGGCAGGCCTATGTGGCTATTGTCGATGGAGTCAGGATAAGGTGACGTTGCTATGGTATGTGATGCAATTACACTGAATTACACGTTTATGGCACAGACACAGTTGGTCCAAGTGATCTATAACAACATTTTGTGCTCCGTAAGCCTCCTCCCATCCCACTTCATCGAATCCTTCAATTTCTTTCTCCACCACATGCTTCCCTTAAATGTGTTGAGTGCGCTACCTGCAAATTCCGCCTGCTGTCTGACCACAAACCTGACTCTGACTGCACACTCTTGATTTTTTTTCCACCAACAAGGTGACCCAGTCTGAGAAGCCACTGAAAACAATCTGCTTGCAAGGCACACGCACCTTTCAAAACATAGGCGTACATACAAATAAATCTATTCTCCAAATAAGTTTCTGCACAAGTCAAGCATCAGTGCCGCATCGCTGGCTCCCATTCTTTTCTGGTAATCATTGAAGAAAAAACTAACGCCAAAGCAAATTCAAGTGCATAAACTTTTATATACATGCTCATTTCAGCAGGGAGGTTTGTATAGAGGGGTGATGCAGGGAGGTTTGTATCGAGGGTGGTGCGGGGTGGTTTGTATAGGGGGTGATGCAAAAGAGGTTTGTATAGCGGGTGTGAGGAGGTTTGTATAGGAGGTTTGTATAGGGGGTGTGGGGCAGGGAGGTTTGTATAGGGGGTGTGGGGAGGTTTGTATAGGGGGTGTGGGGTGGGGAGGTTTGTATAGGAGATATGGGACGGGGAGGTTTGTATAGGGGGTGTGGGGCGGGGGTTTGTATAGGGGGTCTGGATGTTTGTATAGGGGGTGTGGGACGGGGAGGTTTATATAAGGGGTGCGGGACAGGGAGGTTTGTATAGGGGGTGTGGATGTTTGTATAGGAGGTGTGGGATGGGGGGGGTGGTTTGTGTAGGAGATATGGGGTGGGAGGGGTTGTGTAGGGGTGTGGGACGGGGAGGTTTGTATAGGGGGTGTGGGACAGGGAGGTATGTATGGGGAGTGTGGGACGGAGAGGTTTGTATAGGGGATGTGGGAGGGGGGTGGTTTGTATAGGGGGTGTGGGAGGGGGGTGGTTTGTATAGGGGGTGTGGGAGGGGGGTGGTTTGTATAGGGGGTGTGGGAGGGGGGTGGTTTGTATAGGGGGTGTGGGAGGGGGGTGGTTTGTATAGGGGGTGTGGGAGGGGGGTGGTTTGTATAGGGGGTGTGGGAGGGGGGTGGTTTGTATAGGGGGTGTGGTGTGGGGTTTGTCTAGGGGGTGGGCAGCAGTGGCGGAAGTAATCCAGTATTTCACATTTTGCGCATCGTTCTACAGTTGAATTCAACTAAACAAAAGGGTGTTCAAAGCAAATGAAGGGAGCTCGTCAGATGGTGTATAAGCAGTGGCCTGGACACATGTTTTCAATTGCTGGAGCTGTGTATAACCAGATGCAGACAACATACCATTGCCTTTCAGCCTTTCCACTCTTGGGAATAATACCTAAAACAACAGCAGATTGCTCACATGACACACGAACGATCAGCACAGTTAAAAGAATCTAAATTTAACGTTTACCTGCATTTGCAGTCTTATGTATACTGACCAGGGACTGATGGGAAGCAGGGCTACATTTAAAATTTAAATATGCACAGGTTTTTGCCTATAACCATCTGCAAAGGAACATTACACATGATTAAAAATGTTGTGAAAGTAACATAATTAAGATGGAGCAGCTTTTCATTCTTTTGACAGCATGATAAATTAAAAGACTCTGCTGTTAGCACACAAAATTTTGAAATTAGAACCGGGGTATGTGCCTTACATACACTGAACTGTATTTTCTGAAGTATGAAGGATTACAATATTGTCATTAAATAAGTTTAAAAGAGTTATTCAATTCTTTCAGGAATTGCCGTAATTTTATATTAATACAGAACTTGACTAAAAGAGATCTGTGAATGGGCACAAAAGGTGACTTGCCAACTTATTTAAAACAGAATTTTCACCAGCAGAGATGCTTTCTTCCTCCGCTGGGCAAAACAGACATTAGACACTCTCTAAACAAGCATCTACAAAAACTGTCACTTGTCCAGGTCGAAGATAATTACAGTGAAGGCAGTTTCTGTCTTCTCCCTTTCCTAAAATGGCGAGGGTCCTTGCGATAAGATGTTGGTTACGGAACGGTATGTCTTAAAGAATCTCCATGGGCGTGATCTTACCTGCCATTCATACCACGCTCCTGCTGCATGAAGCCAGTCAAATCTCCGCTCACTGCGGTGGGATGGGAAAATCCCACCAGCATGAACAGTGGTAAGATTCTGGCCACGTCTCTTGTAGGTCATCTGAGTGTCTTTAGTCATTATTAGAGCTGCTTCCACATGGACTGCAAGGAATATGCGCTAGGAGCCATCTCCATACTTCTTAGGGCTATACGTGTCTTCTGCTCAACACTACACTGACCTGGGGTCTGGGTCGTGTTCCTTCTTACATCACTGTGTGGACATTATTGTACTCAGTCCCACATTAACCCTGTATGTGCCAGACCCTATACTACAGATCCCGCCTCAAAATTATAAAAAAAGATGACTAATTGACAGCAAGATTATCTGAGAATTATACCCGTGTAGATTTGGAGATCTTGAATGGTTAAAGACACAGCATCTGCCTAAATCTGCTGTTTATACTGCTTTCACACCCCTTCTTCTTAGAATGAGTATGTTTAGGCCCAGATTTTCAGCAAAACAGAGTGTCTCTCCATCCTGGCAAAAATGGCAGATGGAGCCTCAAATCAAGCCCTGAACATTCCCATTTTGCTGGGGGTGGGGTCCATTTCATGCATGAATGATTAAGGAGGCTACTGGGCAATTAAATTATCAGCTGCCTCCAGTCAAGTGTGATTTTAGTAGCCTTGGAACGTGAAGCCCGAAGCGTGTAGATTAGACCTGATAAGAGCACCTTTGAATTTTGTGGATTCATTTGAATTGCTAGGGTTCTCCTTTTGGAGATATAAAGTATCCTTTTGAATCTGGTCCCAGGACACCTTTGGGGGAAGCCAGGTGCCCTCTGGAATAGTTAAAATTAGACATGAATGTGCATACAAAAATGCATAAAACCATCAACTGTCAAACTCCTTGAAACTGTCAGAGCTGTCAAAATCAACTTTTAAAAGTGTCAAGAAAACATGTCAAAAGTGTCAAGTGGAACTGTTAAAAGCATCTGTCAAAGGGAGCTATCTATCAATCTGTCAAGGAATTTAAAAGTCCTGCCCTTTAAATATTTGAACAAAAATGTTTGGAGTGTTTAAAATAAACATTACTTGCTAAATCACCCTTTATATTGACATGACCCCAAAGGCTTCCATTACTGAATTGCTGCTGAAGAATTGATTTCTCTATCATCCATTATTATAGTAGAGTGCCTATCATTTAGTTTTATTAACTGTTACAAGTGGTTATAGATTATTTGAAGTGGACTATTAATTCCAATGTTGGTTATTGCAAGGAATCGTGTACTTGATTGAAATGTTTGGTGTTAGAAGGCTGTAGGTTGTTGAAGAAATGTAAATGTGGTAATGTTTTCTTTTAATCATAGTGTTTGTTTTCAATATACTGAAGCCTGCAGTACACGTGTAGAACTTTATTTTATCTCATCTTGCATGGGTCCTGAGATCTGACCATGGTAGATGCTGGGTGAGTTTGCATGGCAGGTGTAAGAGCAAATGGTGGCGAGTGAGGAGGCACGGGTTGGCAATAAGTTGGCATGGAGGCTTGAAAGGGCTATGAGGGACATAGGTTGGCATAGAGGACATGAGTGGCCATGACTTAGTATGGATGGGGCATGGGGAGTGTGTTGTTGGGGAGGGGGGGGGATGGTGAAGTGCTGTGAGGGATGTTTCATGTTTTGGACACAGTGCTGCAGGCCTGAGGCAAGCCTTCCACCCAGCCCACCTCCAGCCCAGGCAGCCTCCTCAGTCCTGGGGTCGCCTGCTCCGACTTCTAATCTAGACCACGCCAAACCCTCCAGAGCAAATTTCCTACATTCAGGCAGCCATTTTTAGCAGTCAGTTTCGCAGTGCCTGACATTCTCCTGAGTCTCCTAATTCAGAGGAATGTCCAGGTCTTATTCTTGCCTTTCCTCACCACTCTATATTGGAGGAGAGGTCTTTCTTCAAATTAGCCCAATATCTTAATTCCAGATTAAGTTTGAATTCCCTTTGCCATTCAGATTAAACGCACAGCGTCTTCTCAGACAGAAGGAAAATAAAGTGAAAGAAACACTGTGCCCAGAGTTAATAAATCACAGAACAGCCGGTTCACAATTGACTCAATTTATTCCAATAACATGAAAAACATGTTTTCAAATTATGTAAGCAGCAAAAATCTACTGGCAGAATTATGAGTTATGTGTAATTCTTAATATAGCCAAGACTTGTGTCAATTTTGACAACAAGCTTTGGACAAGCGATCACAATCATAGAATCATAGAATCCTACAGTGCAGAAAGAGGCTATTTGGCCCGTCGAGTCTGCACCAATCACAATCCCTCCCAGGCCCGATCCCCATTACCCTACCTATTTACCCCGCTAACCCCCTGACACTAAGGGGCAATTTAGCACAGCCAATCAACCTAACCCGCGCTTCTTTGGACAATACAAATATTAATTATATAGCCTGTGATGGTGAGTCCAGGACTTGAATAAAGTGTGATGTGCAGCAGGTAGTAGTTATACTGTGTAACCTGTCCAAGTTTCAGCAAAGCCAACCACAAAGAAGCTGCATGCTGGGATATTCACCAGGCCCAAACTTTAAGTGGGGTGGGGCAGGAAAAGAGAGAACAAGTGAGTTAGAGAATCTAGTTGCAAAGTCTCGAGTTCTGGATCTGGATCCCAGAAAAGGCCACTTGAGGACTGGAGTCTCTGGGTGACTGGCAGCCCCACCGGGAAAGGCGGGCACTGCCACTATTGGTGGAGTGAGGGGATGCCTCAAGGTGGAGATGCCCTTTAACAACCCCAAATGGCTCAAATGTACTCCTGTATCAACTGTACAAGCTGAGAGTCACGGTTGTCCCTCTTGCAAGTCCAGTGGATCCACGTTGGGCAGCTTTGCAAGATGCGCCACTAACCATCTCATCAGCCACTCCCCCAATCCCTAGTACCCCCCGCCACTCCACTCTACTCTCGTCTCCTGTATGAGGCTGCCACCATTCCGTTTGGCCCATCTGCTGTCTGGAAAATCCAGATGGCATGTGAAGAATGCCCTCAATTGACATTGTTAAGTGGCCTACTTGGCTAGCTTGCACTTTGAATGCAGGTAACCACCACACCTAGAATCCAACTCCCTGAAACACAGCTCAGAGGACTGATCATAGCAAATTGCTGCCCGGTTCCCTCCAAACCTGCCTCGAGCTCACAATGACAATTCCATAAGACATAGGAGCAGAATTAGGCCACTTGGCCCATCGAGTCTGCTCTGTCATTCAATCATGGCTGATATTTTTCTCATCCCCATTACCCCTGATCTCCTTATTAATCAAGAACCTATCTATCTCTGTCTTAAAGACACTCAACGACCTGGCCTCCACAGCCTTCTGTGGCAAAGAGTTCCACAGATTCACCACTGTCTGGCTGAAGAAATTCCTCCTCATCTCTGTTTTAAAGGATCGTCCCTTTAGCCTGACGTTGTGCCCTCTGATTCTAATTTTTCCGAGAATGTGTGTGTGTGAGAGAGAGAGAGAGAGGGGAAAACCAAGTACAGAATACTCATAACATTAAAAACATTCCATGCAATGTTTTGTTTTTAAAAACTCCTGGGTGGTCTAATGAGGGGTTACCTCTATAATGTCACATCACAAATGCTCACATCACAAGGGCTGGAATGAGGTTAAACTGTTGTGCTATGATCTTATGGAGTGGGCCGTCTTGCCACTTGAATATTATTGTGCTCAGCTATCAGATGGGGATCTGAAGGCAGAGTTATGCTGCCAGAGTTGTGTTGTATGAAAAACTACTTCACATCAACATGAAAAGACAGTGTCACTTCAGCAATCACAAATTCTCTAAGAAATTAATTAAAAATAACAGCTCCACAACCCACCAGGCTGATATCTTTAGTTATCTGACGTTGGAAGTAGAACCTATGCAGACTTTCAAAAAGGATTCAGCGCACCATCATATAAATTAAATATCGCTTGGTACAACTAGTGCAACACTAAACAGGCATTACTTCTGTAATGTGAACCTACGGAAAGAGAGTCGATGTATTTTGTGCAGACTCTTTGCTGGATTCCAGTCTCTCATTACATGCACAGCGCTGTTTCAAATCTGAATTTAAGTATGCGTATTTGAACCATCCAGAGCTCCAATCTAAATGTATTTGATGTTCATCTCTAATCGGTGCTCTTGTAGCTTTGTGCCCTTAGGAACAATCATCCAGTTACGGTTCCCACTCTCCTTTTGTTGTTCATGAATTCTTGCAATACTCCATGCAATATGCATCCTTCACCGTTCGAAGTAGCTAAAAATCTTTTTCAGAAGTGTAACGTTACCTGTGCAAACTGGTTCCTCGGAATCGCTGAGGCTGCATCAGTTTGGGTTTCTCCTGATCTATTTGCCTCGAACGCACCGGAGGACTGCCAGGCGCTGGAGTTTTTAATCCTGAAGTGGACAGATGTCCTTGCTGTTTCATTTAAGTTCTTGCCATTCATCAAGGGAAAGCTATTGTCCTAACAGATTAGCTACATGCCCGGGATTCATTTACATTCAAAGCATAGAGAGGCAATATTTTTGCATTAATTGTCATTGATAGTCTCATAAAAGGTTTCACCCCAGAAGTCAGTTCAAAGGTAGGCAGTAAAATTGTGTGGTAATACATGACTGAACTATTTGAAGTGCAGCTTTGCTCATACAGCACACACAATATAGAAACGTAATATGGAAGTCATATAAAAAAAACATAAATGCCAAGAACTTGAAATAAAATAGTTTCAGTTTTTCCAAACAAACCAACCCCCATGATACCTTGTCAATAAAAATAGTGAGTAAACTAAAATAAGAATTGATGTTATATATTTGGCATCAAACCAGGGTTATTTTCTGTTTGAAGTACATTGAGAGTTCTAACCACAATCAATGCACCTCAGTTGGAACATTTTTATTATTAGATTCCACTTCTAGACTTCAGCCAGTTCCTTTAACAGGCCCCTAATGGCTGCACCACTCTCTGCCACACTCCTGCTTTATTGAACTAACAAATAGTCCGATGTAGAATATACGCACAGGAACAGGCCATTCTGTCCAGCCCGTTCATGCCAGCATTTAAGCCCCACCTCAAACCTCTTCCCATCGTTCCTCATTTTACCCTGTATTCTATATTATTCACTGCAAGGGCAAAACAATGGCAGAGTGGTTAGCACAGCTGCTTCACAGCACCAGGGACGGGAGTTCAATTCCAGCCTTGGGTGACTGTGCGGAGTTTGCACATTCTCCCCGTGTCTGTGTGGGTTTGCTCCGGGTGCTCCGGTTTCCTCCCACAATCCAAAGATGTGCAGGTTAGGTGGATTGGCCGTGCTAAATTACCCCTTAGGTGTCCCAAAATGTGTAGGCTAAATGGATTAGCCAGGGCAAATGTATGGGAGCTACAGGAATAGGGTGGGGGCAAGGTACTCTGTCAGAGAGAGTCAGTGCAGACTGGATGGGCTGAACGGCCTCCTTCTGCACTATAGGGATTCTATGAACTACTCCTGTAGTAGCTCCAGCCACTCTATGGGTAAAGAGGTTTCTTCTGAGTTCCCTATTGTATTTTATGGTGACCATCAAGTGGCCTCTAGTTTTGCGCTTCCCCACAAGTGGAAACACTGCACCCCAAGAGGAACTTTGAGCCCTATTTTACCATTTTGATTCGAAGTGCTGGGCGGACATGAAACTGGGAATGTTTCAGATCCGACTTTTTGACCCGTTCTCAGGCGCCCCCATACACACTCTGCCTGAAAAAATATCAGCGATTCCGAATCATGCTGCACAAGCCTGTGGGCGGAGCTTAATGCACTCAAATTCCTGCAGCTCCAATCAGCGCCTCCAACTGCGCATGCGCGGAAAAAAAAGATAGAATGCGGCTCCCTGCCACATTGCTCCCGGGCCAAATAATGCCTCCCCCGGCCCCCACAACATTACTGACACCCCCCCCACCGATTTCAAGCAGAGAGCTGTCGGACACTCGGCACTTACCTCCTCACTAACTGGAGCACCCAAATCAGACTTTTGTAGAGCATGTCTGTTTTGCGCCGAATCTGGATGGGCGAACACGGTGGTCAAGGGGGAAAGTGTCAGTAACGTTGGGCATGCAGCCCTTTAAGTCACTTTAAATGCATGCAAATGCATTTAAATGGCCGTCGCACCTGTTTTGGGCATGGTCCCGATCGCGGCCATTTTTGGGCCTTGGTAAAGGGGGAACCGGTGCGGAGGTGGGCGCAGATCACGCTACTCGCCTCACGCCCGACTTTACCAAGATTTCACACCCGAAAATGGGCGCAACTTGATGGTAAAAATCAGGCCCACTGTCTCTTGACTGGATTTTCAGCCCTTGCCAAGGCTGGGATTGAAGGGGCAAAGATTAACCATGCTGGCCGGTGTGGTGGTTCCCCAACTCAATCCTGCCTCCTGGTCACCTCTGTGGAGACAGGATCGAGGCCAGAAAGGTCAATTTGATCAGACCCATCAAGGGCCTAAGAGTAAAAGAGGCCATTTGGAACTTTCCAGTCAGCCTCCAAGTTCTCACTGGTGGGGGGCAGTTTAGGTACCTGGAGGCAGACATCTGACAAAGCCAGCACTTGGAAATCCCTCTGCTGCCTGTCCAAGTGTAAGAATAGCCACAGTCCACCCCTTAGGAGAGGCATCTTCCCATAATGGTTGCTGAATCTATTTTTTAATTCAAGATTTAAAAATATTGGAGAGAGGGTGTCTCCATCTTGAAGCACCCTCTCTCTTATTTACCTTTCATTACAGCCCGTTGCTCCTCTCAAGTTGAAAGACCTCTGATGGGCCCTCCAGCTTGAAGGGTCCACCCTCTGCCCTCTGCGGCACGGTAGCACAGTGGTTAGCACTGCTGCTTCACAGCTCCAGGGACCTGGGTTCGATTCCCGGCTTGGGTCACTGTCTGTGTGGAGTTTGCACATTCTCCTCGTGTCTGCGTGGGTTTCCTCTGGGTGCTCCGGTTTCCTCCCACAGTCCAAAGATGTGCGGGTTAGGTTGATCGGCCATGCTAAAATTGCCCCTTAGTGTCCTGGGATGCGTAGGTTAGAGGGATTAGTGGGTAAAATATGTAGGGATATGGGGGTAGGGCCTGGGTGGGATTGTGGTCGGTGCAGACTCGATGGGCCGAATGGCCTCTTTCTGTACTGTAGGGTTTCTATGATAATTGGACAGAGAATCGGTCTCCATGCCAATTAAGGAGATGCCCCTGTGAAAATCCCAATGAGTGTTTCATTCCCCGGAGCAGAAGGGGGTTCGGGACCCAAAACAACCCCGACTTCTGCTTTTGCCCCAGGAAGGAAAAATCCAGTCTTCTGTCCATCAAAACCCTTCATGATTTTGAGGGATTTAACCAACGATTCCTTCACCTTCTCTTTTCAGGAGAAAGGAGGACCAGCCTGTGCATCCTTTCCTGGTAAGTGTCACTACTTTGCCGTACAGGGACATCATCCTTGCAAATCTGTCCTGTCCTCAGAGCCCAAGTGAGAAAAAAACACTCCCCTGATCTCAATTGGTTACAAACACAGATATTTTAAGCGGATCCTTCAAGTAAACCATGAAGCAGCAGCACTTATGTAACATTTCATAATCAAAATCTAAGTAACTTGTAAATTCACATTAAAATGTAGTTCACTTAAAAAATAAATCAGGTCACCTCATGGACTGTTAAGGAAACAGAACAAGTAAATTCGCTTCAATTCCCATACATAAAACCAGTGAGTTAAGACAATGAATTCTGAGACTGGAAATATGGAATAACTGTTCGCAAAATATTACCAGATTGTTCTAAATCAGACTGAAATTTAGGTTGTTCATATAAAATAAAATATCCTTTTATCTTGAGGGATGTTTCCAAAATTCAGAATTCTAAATTGGGTCAAAATTCAGATGACTTAAATTTGGAAATCTACAGTTCTTAAATGACGTGCACCTCCAATGGTTAACTTGACATGTTCTGGCCTTTATGTTAATCAGTGATAATGATTTCCCATCTCAGCTCCAATTTATCTTTCCTTCCTCTCTTGATGCATTGACTGATGCTACAGCACAGTTTCACAGATGCTGACAACCCTCAGCATCTTCATCAGGCAGTCATATTTGATAGCTGCACCCAGACGGCGAATGTCAGCAAGCATCACAACGGAGTAGGCTACTGTCTTCTAATATCCGCACATGAATTTTCTAGGAGTCACAGGGTAACAATTTTCCTTGCAAAGTTTGCTAATTCTTCACCTGAGCGGCTATTTCACTGAACAGCTCTTCCAAATGGCTCAAGGTTATCAATCAAAAGCCCAAGCTGTAGAAACCAAAGATCCAGAAACTTACCCAGTAAGGATTAATCGACCATGAAGGAACCTCGTTCATTCAAGTCTATGCAAAGACACTCCTGGCTCGGGTCACATTAAATGGTTCTACAAGTGGCCGCACAATACTCTTGGAAAGGCAAAACATGAAAATAAATAAGCATTCCTCCTCATGATTACCAGTCATGGATCTCGACTACAATCGAGCCAGTGTGCAATGGACAAGAACAGTTTTAACACTAGGAGTTAACCCCTGCATGCCAATTGTCTGCTGATGCCGTGCACATGATTGGTGGTTACCCGGGAGAGGTATGGGAAAAGAACCAACATCCGTTTAACTTCATCCTAAAGAGGAATCAGCTTTTCTTCCCTCTGCTGATCTGTGCCACCAAGTATCACACCAGGCTGTGGATTTACTCAATGCGGACACGAGACATCCCAATACTATTCCATCAATGAAAGCTCGGGCCACTTTCCTTTGCTGTTGCCATTTTCAGATGAATTGAAATCTCAGCAGAAGAGGGCATAGGTTTAAGGCAGTGGTTCCCAAACTTTTTTCACTGGGCCGCACTTTCGGAATAAAAATTTGCTGGCGCCACACCGAATTTTTTATTGATAAGAAATACATCCAAAAACAAAAAAAAAACAACTCCTAGCAGTGCTTGATTCATAACATAGAACACAACTACTTTATAATATGATCATGGGACATCCAGAAAGTACAAAACAATGCTTGTTTAAACCATGTTTAAATGTTTCTTTGATAGTCCTTGAATCTTCCCGCCACACTTGCCATCCTCTCTCGCCGCACCAGTGTGGCGCCGCACCCTTTGGGAACCACTGGTTTAAGGTGAGAGGGGAGAAATACAAAAGGGTCCAAAGGGCCAATTTTTTCACAGAGGGTGATGAGTGTCTGGAACAAGCTGCCAGAGGTAGTAGTAGAGGTGGGTACAATTTTGTCTTTTAAAAAGCATTTAGACAGTTACATGGGTAAGATGGGTGTAGAGAGATATGGGCCAAACGCGGGCAATTGGGACTAGCTTAGGGGTTTTAAAAAAAAGGGGCGGTATGGACAAGTTGGGCCGAAAGGCCTGTTTCCATGCTGTAAACCTCTATGACTAAGAGATCAAAATGGTTGATTATAAAAAACAATTTGCTGGATTTCCCTAGCAAGACAGATAAATGGTCAAGTTTCCCAATTGTCTATTAGCACAAATGAGATAGTGCTGGGTTTTCCTCACCAACGTCCAATAATTATTTCAATTGTGCGGGCTGATCAAAGTGGATATAAATTATGTTCACATCGCATATCATGTTTTTCCTTCAGCATCCGCCATCCCTCCCATGTTCCTTACCACTGAATCCTGAATGGTCTGATATATTGTCAGCTTTCCAAATACACTAATTGGGAACAAAAGGAAATGAGGCCATTTATGAGAAACAACTCAAAACAGTAAAATTGATTAGATTGCAATGTTTTAATCTGGTTATGGTGTGCTGAGTGGTCACCCAAAACAACTTCTCCACCTAGCCGCCTGAGCCAGGAATGATATCCCTGTTCGAAGTCAGGCCTGTAACACATGTCTCTAATGTGGGTTAAGGACGGATCGACTGGTAGCAAGCTCCTTCCAGTCATTGCTGTCAATGCTGCTGCACTTCAGGTAGAGCTTCGGGCAGTCTTTGAAGCAGTTTCTTTGTCCTCCCCTGGAACGTTGGCTTTATGAGTTAAGAAAACAGAATCTGTCAGGGGGAGACACATTTAAGCCATCCCGACACTGTGCCTAGTCCATCGAAGTTGACTTTATAAGAGGGGTGGCTCGGTGGCACAGTGGTTAGCTCGGGTTCAATTCCGGCCTCGGGTCACTGTCTGTGTGGAGTTTGCACATCCTCCCCGTGTCAGCGTGGGTTTCCTCCGGGTGCTCCGGTTTCCTCCCACAGTCCAAAGACGTGCGGATTAGGTTGATTGGCCATGCTAAATTGACCCCAGTCTCAAGGAATTAGCAAGGTAAATATATGGGGTTACAGGAATAAGGCCTGAATGGGATTGTGGTCGGTGCAGACTCAATGGGCTGAATGGCCTCCTTCTGCACTGTAGGGATTCCATGATTTTTGCCTGAATGCTTGTGGGAGCCGGCTTCAAGAACAACACTGGTGTATGTTTGACCGCCATCCCATTGAATCCAGAGGACACAACAGAGGCATTGCTGATGGAATGTCTCTGGTGACGTGTTGCTGATACAGAGTACAGCTTGTCCATCAAGTTGCATTGCGCTTTGGATCACAAAATCTTAATGATGAGGCAAATTGGCAGCAGAGAAGGAAAGAAAAGGAAGCAATTCCACTACCTCCTGGGATGTTCTGGCCCTTATGCCCAAAGATCTGTGGATCGAGAATTGGTCTGTTCAGTCACATGACATTCCATTGCAGAAACTCGTGACCCCAAGAAGATGTCATCCTTGAATTGAGAGACAGCTGATGACAAAATATCTTTGGTTGGATATTACCACACTTCCTCCCACTGTCCCATTGATTCTCACCCATCCATTAAGTGTATATGATAGTAATGGGTGTTCGAAAATAACTTGCCCCCTCAAATGAAGGGAAATTTAATAATATCCTGCGAAAGACCACAGATCTCTTGGACATGCCTGTATTTGAATGGAATGCAGTCTTCCCATTTTATTCCATAAAATTTAACAAAGTAATAGGTTTGCTTTGTAAGATACAAAAAAATTGATTTTATATAACCTAAATTGTGCACATATGAATATCTTCAAGGCAATCCTGTCCAGATTTCTCTTTTAATTCCTTTGTATTTTAAACTGTTCTCACTTCTTACTCTGTTGATCTCCCTACTACAGATCAATACATGCTATGCACCACGAGAAGAGCAACTCTGATACGCAACTCCCTGGCCAGAAGTATACACCTGCGTCACTCTGAACTGTGCTGGTCAGTGGTGCATGTAGATTGGCCAAGTCACCAGCCTTTCCTCACCCTTCCTTTCCACTGAAATAAAAATCTAAACTTCCATTCCTGTCATCAAGCTCTGGACAGGCGCCCCCCCACCACCATTCCTTGTCAGAACCCTACATCGCAAATAAAGTCAATTGTAGCTTATTAGAATATATTTCCCCATTGAACTAATAAGTATCTTGAAACACCATTCCAGAACCTTTATAATGTTTAGGGAGTTTTGCAAACTTTCGCAGAACATAAGTAAATTAGAAAAGTGAAAAATGAAGTGTATTTTTGAGATAGCCCCTGGATCATTCCTAGCCCCTGGATCATTCCTCTTCGATCAAAAAGACTTCATTTCTTGCGCTTCCTTCAGTTTCTGTACGTAACATACTACACACTGGACAAATATGGTGTACAACAAGACTGCTGCAGAAGAATTGAACTTGTGTGGTCTTGGAAACCTTGCGAGAGCAGTACTGGAAGACAGATCTGTGGCAGTTCCTTCTCTGAATCTTCTGTTTTGAGACTTTGTATGTGTCCCCATACTATATTCAACATTGATTCTTATCATTTATTGATAGCAGATTTGGCTGCTTTTCCTTTTCATGAGTCTACAATAGGTTAAATGGTAAGAATAATGTCCTTGCTTGTTCATAAAATGTGAAAGCTTAATGTTTTCATTATTGCATCTATTGCCATCAAATGACAATGAAGCCTGATTTAACACTTTTATTCATTCAAGCTCCCTCCAAAGTCTTTGCAATGAAAGATATAGACAACAGTTTCAGTTTATTTATTAGTATCACAAGTAGGCTTACATTCACACTGCAATGAAGTTACTGTGAAAGCCTCAGTCACCACACTCCAGTGCCTGTTGGGTACACCGAGGGAGAATTTAGCATGGCCACCACGTCTTTCAGACTGTGGGAGGAAACCGGAGCACCCAAAGGAAACCCACGCAGACATGGGGAGAACGTGCAGACTTCACACAGACAGTTACCCAAGGCTGGAATCGAACCCGGGTCCCTGGTGCTGCGAGGCAGCAGTGCTAACCACTGTGCCACACATCAAACCAAAAATGCAACTAACAATTCAATAACTAAAAAGCATGTATGTTCTATGGATTTGAAACTTTCACATTTATAATATGTTTGTATCAACAATATTAACACTCAGTCCCTCCTTTCTCCTTCTATCTTTGATCTAATCTCTAGCTTGCTGTTGCCTTCTTTGTCTCGGTTACGTCCTACCTCATCTGCAGTTCTGCCATTGTACAGCCCGTCTTCCCCCTACTGCAGTAACTCATCCCCTGGTTGTTAACAGGAATATCTCAGATACAGACCTTTTAATTAGGATACATGCCCAAGGCAAATGCAGCTAGTCCAAAGTCAGGAATACAAATGACAGATCAGGTTCAGCAGTTCTCCTTTTCAGTTGCAGAAGCCAAGTAAAAACACACAGACACAAAAAAAGGCAGAAATAATAAGTACCTGGCAAAAATAAGATGAAGACTGCATCTAATTATCTTAGAACTGTGCGAATTCTTGTCTATAAAACCTTATTTCCTGTGATCCCAGTTTAGTTTCAACTCTCTAGAGCCCCCATTATTAATTATGTCATATTTATCATGGAAACTCCCTATGTAAACTTGTCACATTATGATTATATCTTTTTGCAGTGGTGCTGCCGCTGCACATCAGTTATGTGTCTCCTAGCCTGTGCTGCCGGCAAGTACATAGGCACCAGCCAACTTCATCTTTGTAAACTTAACTGCCGTAACTATAAATACTAACACAAAAATGAACTTCGAAGAGCAGATTGTATTGGTTTAAAATGGGAACTGAAACATATCTGCACATGCTGGTTCAACAATCCTCTGCCACCTAATCCTGCTTCGCTTGAAGACTACAATTGGGCCTCAGCTTCCTCCAGGGTCCAATATGACCACTGGTTGACTCCCATTCTGGTAGCAGAGTGTCCCCTATGATTTGGCACTTCCAGCATCACCTACGATCAGCAGGAAAGTTGCAGGGCACCAACGTATTGCTTGATCCAACTTGACAGATTCAGCAAAGAATAAATGACCAGGAAGCTAAGCTGTAGAGCATGGGGTTCTCAAAGAGGCAGAATGGATTCATCTTGTCGGCGCCAGAAGTGCACTCCAACACTTTTGATGCCCACAAAAATAATTGAAGATTTCTCTTTGCTGGACCTCTTTCTTCCAGAGCTTGCAAGTTCTAACCAATTATATTATCAGGATCCATTACAAGACGTCAATTTCCAAATTACAAAGATTCCAATGCCTGGAACAAGTAGGGGCCTTGCACACCCAAGTTAGCCCCCCAACCTGTTGCCTCACTGTTCTTATTAGGGCAATAAAGCTACTGACTTCATTGAGGGTGCAGTGGTTAGCACTGCTGCCTCACAGCGCCAGGGACCGGAGTTCGATTTCTGGCAGAGTCCGCACGTTCTTCCTGTGTTGGCGTGGGCTTCCTCTGAGTGCTCCGATTTCCTCCCACAGTCCGAAAGACGTGCTGGTTAGGTGCATTGGCCATGCTAAATTCTCGTTCAGTGCACCCGAACAGGCGCTGGAGTGTAGCGACTAGGGGATTTTCACAGTAACTTCATTGCAGTGTCAATGTAAGCCTACTTGTAACACTAATAAATAAACTTAAAACTTATTCACGCCATCAGAGAAGATGCTGTTCCCTATGGAGAGGAAAGGGCACAAAGTCAACCAAAGCTGCTCTTGGACCTCTTTTAGTGTTGGATGAGGAAAAATACTGCTAATCATCTGGGTGAAATGTTGCGCCAGTCCTTTCACCCAGGAAATACAGCACAGGAGAAGCCCTAACTGAAGAAAAGGAGAAATACTTTTTTGTAATGTGCCAATATAAACATCCCTCCTATTTTTCCAAAAACGTTCACAAAATTTCTTAATCTGCAGCAATAAGTGTGGGAAAGAAAGAAATACTTTCTATTTAAAAGTACTGCCTTCCGCAAGGAGTTGCAAGTAACTTGTATTCTAGCTCTCTGTTCAACTAATTCCTCGCAGACAGCTAAAGATTTACCACACAGAGCCTCTTGCCAAAAGAGAGCTATTTCGTTGATGTCTATAGGCATAGCATTAGTTACGATTTAACCTGACGCTTCCCTGTGACAGTACCTGCACACAAGAATTGCATATCAGCACGTGAGTGTCTGTGCAGAAACTATTGACAAAAATCTTCAATTGCAGCGTGCACAAAAAGCAGGAAAGAATGGTGAAGTTTATGACACTGACAGAGGAACGGTTCCTTCCAGTGCTTATTCAAGTCAGAACATAGATTCTAAGACAATCTTGGACACAAAACTGCAGGCAGCAATTGTCTGATCGGTGGCATGAGTCTGACAAAAATTAATGACAGGTTGAAGGCCTTATTCTAAAGTCAGAGCCTCTGTATTCATGATGCAATATTTCGTACAGCACGTATTAAATAAAAAAGCTTTAGCACAAAAGAAAAGAAACCTTGAGTGCTAACTTAAGCAATTTATTCAGCATCGCTTGTGCTGGCATTTACAACATGCTTCACTGAAGGTACTAAGCCACAAACTCCTTGAAGCAGCTTAGATACCATGTTAACAAATTAACACGACTACAAGTTGAAGTGAAATCTCTTTTTGCCAGTCTACGACAAGATATCAATCGCGTTCAAATGTACTTTGAGCTTTTCAAGCAAAGAAGCTAATTTTTTCAGGAAAACCCTGATTTAAAAAGTGATTAAGGCTGAAGCCCGTCCCCTCGTAGTAATAAAATGCACCATACCGGCTTCTGTGCTGTCAATCAAGTGACCGAGTTGACCTTTACTTTGCACGTTTCCTCGGCTGGCGGAAGATTCCCTGTTCCCCCTGTAGGAAATGTGCGACTAATGAGTATTGCCGTTCTCACTCCCACTCCTCAGCGCCTGCTTGTCCCATTGTTACACATCACCAACCGAAGCAACCTGCTGCCAGCAGCTGCTCCCTCCAGAATCATCAACCAATCACCTGCCACTGCTACCTCCTCTGACATCACATTCAGGGTGACTGTAAAACACAGAGCTCAGTCAAAAGTGTCCACGCAAGAACCCTTGTCAATCCTGGAGGTGCTGAAGGGAGAGAGGGGGTGGGTGGGGGAAAACGAAAAAATAAAGAGAGCAGGGGAGAGAGAAAACTCTGCTTTCAGCAGAATACCTCCCTCACATTCCACTATCTGGCACTGCTGCGGCACACTGAAGTTGCAGAGAAACTGGGCACACTAGGCTGCAAAAAGCAGCATCCTAAAAATAACCAGATGAAAGCCTCTTCTTCCCCTTGGTGAAAAAAAACAAATGACAAGCAATTAAAAAAAAAACTACAAGGATAATTTTGTTTTTATTTCATTCCAATTGTTTGATAATTAAATTCAATTAGTGATGCGTGCATTCTTAATAAAGCTCAAATATTCAGTTATTCAGGTTTTTGTAGCTTGACTCACAATTACTCATAAATGCAACACCAAGACATTCACACATTCTGCTTTGTGTCAAACATCCACATGTGCTGCCTTTCAGGTGTTCTTAGGGAAGCCATGAACCATCTTGTGTACAAATTAATTGTTTCTCCCCCCCCCTCTTCAGCTAAATGTCAAAGCCTATCACATTTTATTAAGAGAGAAAATAAAAATCTTAGCCTGCACTGGGCAATGCACTACCAAGTGCCCCAAACAGCATATTAACAAGGTCTGTTAATCTGATTGATTACAACAATGTCAGAATTTACACTATCAAACCGTGTGAAGATATATCGAAACCCAGAGTATTGAATTTCAGCTGTCCTGCCACAGAACTGAATATGGCCAACTCGTTCCTTCAAAATTTACATCTAACCGGATTCGGATCAAATAGCTCAACATTTACAAAGAATAGAATCTTGATTTTTTTTAATACAGCAGATTTCACTAAAGTTGAGCAATCCTGCGAAACAAAGGGCTCTCAAGGGTTAACTTGTTTTCTTTTCAATAAAGGCACCCATAAAAATAAGGCAGCCCCAATTAATTCAACCAAATATCTATCTAATTGGCCATTATGCAAAAACATCCTAACCCAATGGGGCAGAGCAGCACACTTCTGTGCCCATTCATTTCCTTATATGTACAAATACCATTTCGGACTCAAGGTTTTAATATCTGTCACCTCACACTGCACAGTTTAGATTCTACCCGGTAGATTAGTGGTTCAAAACAAAAACTAATTGTTTTCATACCACTTACCTTTATATTAGTGACTCTGGCCACAATCAGCCATTTATTTACTTGTCTTCTGCTACAGTGGTAGGATATGTACAATATGTGCAGACAGGCACAATATCACAGCACATGGACATTTTCCAAATTTTGCCCTTGCCACACACACGAGGAGAGTGCTGATCCTTTGAAAACAGCGCACTTCGATTTCCCCCCCCCTTTCCTCATCAATGACCAGGTGCGCTGTATTCCTAATTATGCAAGCTTTTTATCCTTTTCCAAACAAACCCTTAAGGGCAAATTCAGGTCATATCAGCAGTTTGGCACTCATCTTCACTGATGCCACTAATTTTCTCAGAAGATACTAAAGGAATTGCAGGTTTCCTCATTTGGAATATCTGATCATTAATATCGAAGCAGCGGCTTTTATTTTCTCCCCATCCCTAGTGTTTCACCTGTAAACACTTTTACCCCATTTAGATAACAGCTGCTGGTTTGCTTTTGCAGATAATTAGCAGCTGCACTGAATTAATTCTTTGTGCAGTTAGATTTGGTCGTGAAGTTAACTCCTTCACCTTGAAGGTATGGATTGAGATGATTTTCTTTGCAGCAATGTAATGTGATGGAAGGTTAAGTTTGGCCTGTATCAATTCGCTTATACCCTTCAGCTGTCACTGCAAATCGGAACCCATCACTCCCATTTCCACATTTCTATATTCCTCCCTCTTCTTCTTTTCTGTCCTGTTGTCATGCTTCCTTTCCTCTCTTTCTTCTCAGATACTCTCCCCTCCCAAATCCCTGCCTCAAATCTTTAGTGTTTCTGAACCTTCTGACTCTCCTTCCCATCACAGGTTGGATTGATTCTTGGATAAGGCTGTAGCTTCCCTCTGTGCATCTCTTGGCATTCTCCAAAAGTCCCATTGAGACACTCATTGATGCCTCCTCCCCATGAGCAACAACTTCGACTGCCCCCATTTTACTCTTACAGACCTTCCGGCCCAATGCATTGGCGGGACACTGATCTCACCAATCTCCTCCTTGTCCAACGCACTGTTCCCAGTACTGATCCTTTGGACTCTGCCACTGTAATCCAGCTCTCACTGCCTCTCCCTCCAGAAGATGCAGAATGTTTGTTCACTCATAAACAAAGCCCTTGTAATCCATAAGTTTATTGTGAATGGTTGCATCAACATCATGGCCTTGATGGAAACCTAGCTGAGGGGTGAAGACACGTTCCTTATAACTGAGCCCTCACTGCCTTACTATACCTTTCACTGTTTTTCTTGCCCAGAACATTATTGTGGTGGTGTGCCTCATAAATCCGAATCTCCCGTTGATCTGCCACTTACTCCTCTGGCACTTCCTCCTGCTTTGAGTTTCTCGCCCTGCTTCCCCCACCTCTTACCTCTCATTTAAAATCCTGGTCCTGTACCACCCACCCAAGTATCATGCCAATTTTCTTACTGAGATATCTTCAGTATTTTCCTCCCTCAGCCTGTACACGGAGTGGCTTCTCATACTCAATGATTTCAACCTCCATCTGAATTCATCATATTCTTTCCTACTGAGTTCACAGCTCACCTACTCTCCCAAAATCTCTCCCTCCATGTAAACTCCGCAATTTATATTCACAGTCATGCCCTTGACTTTACCCTCTCACATCACCTTGCCACTCCTATAGTACCAATCATGGATAAGGTCGTTTCTGAACTTGTACGGCTCTCTGCGCACATCCCTCTTCCAGCTCCAAACCCAACTTTTTTCTGTCCGTACCCAAGGGAAAACCACGCTCTAAATCCACTTATAACTCTACCTTTAAAATCCCAACTGTCTAGCCCTTGTCCCTCTTCTTACCATGGTATTCTGCAGCTACTGATCTGTTCGACCACATCCTCACCTCCACCCTCAATGCCTTAGCTCCATTAAAATATTACTCTCTCCCTCACTCTGGTATTCTGCCTGGGACGGCCCTGTTGGTTCCTTAAGCCCAAGGATGAAAATGTGAAAAAGAATGGCAGACGTCTGGTTCAGCCTTTCACCACCAGACCTGACTGGGCCACATAAAGTACTATCAATGTCCTGTTTCTGCCTGCAGAAGCTGCTCGCTATTCCAAGATCACACTACAATGCAAAGCTAACCTATAGCTTCTTTTCTCCAAGCTGTCTTTTTAAACCCCTCTACTATGTCTCCTCCACTCTCCTCTTCAACAAGCGTAAGGAGCATGTCGATTTCTTTGTCATGAAGAGCAAGACCATCCAATCAGTTGCTTCTGACACTTCTGGTCTTTTCCCTAACCCACTGGGTCGAACTTCATGCAACATTCAAAACCTCCTGCACCCAATTTCCCTTCCTGGCTCTCATATTAGCAAACATTGCTAACTATTTCCTCTCCTCGGGTTCTGTCTTTTCTCCTTTCAATCTGTTGTCATCAAGCCTCCCAAAAAAATCAATGCTTGACCTGTTATAACATGTTTTTAAGTGATAGCAGCATGCCATCACGAGAAGGAAAGTGTGCATTGTGGTCCAGTCTCAGTTTCACTTTGGCCTGTGAACAGAGCACAGCACACACAGCTCTGAAGCTGATGTCCTCAAGTTCTCTAACTATCTGTATCTGTTCTTCTGTCTTAATAAATGAACCCACTATGTGGTTACATAACCCCTTATGAGTGATTGGTACTTTTATGAAAACATGACAGGCACTTGTGCCCTTGCAAACCACTACCCATATCTAACTGACACTCCTCGCCAAAGTCCTTGAACACGTCACCTCCCAAATCCATGCCCATCTTTCCCAGACCTCCAGACTTGAATCCCTCCAATTTGGTTTTCAAATTGACAAAGGTAAATGATTCCTCCTTGCTCTCCTAGACCTGTCTACAGCCTTTGGCACAGTTAACCACACTATCCTCCTCTAGGGTGGCGGCACAGTAACACAGTAGTTAGCGCTGCTGCCTCACAGTGCCAGGGACGCGAGTTCGATTCCCGGCTTGGATCACTGTCTGTGCAGAGTCTGCATGTTCTCCCTGTGTCTGCGTGGGTTTCCTCTGGGTGCTCTAGTTTCCTCCCACAGTCCAAAGATGTGCTGGTTAGGTACATTGGCCATGCTAAATTCTCCCTCAGTGTCCGCGAACGGGCATCAAAGTGCGGCCTCTGATGGTTGGGCTGAGGACACTACCCTGAGGAACTCCTGCAGTGAGTCCTGGAGCTGAGATGATTGACTTCCAGCCATCACAATCATCTTCCTCCAACCAGCGGACTGTTTTCACCCTGATTCCCATTGATTTCCATTTTGCTCAATGTCGTTGATGCCCACATTGAGTCAAATACATGCCGTGATGTCAAGTGAAGTCATTCTTACCCCAGCCCTTGTGCTCAGCTCTCATGTCCATGTTGAATCAAGGTTATGTCAGAAGCTGAGTGGCTCTGGTGGAACTCAAACAGAGCTTGAATGAGCAGGTTATTGCTAAGCAAATGACACTTGATAGCACTGTTGTTTGAACCATTGAATCCTTACAGTGCAGAAGGAGGCCATCCAACCTTTGAGCAACTCTCCCACCCAGGCCCTTCCCTCCACCCTATCGTAATTTACGCAT
Organism: Mustelus asterias; assembly: GCF_964213995.1. NCBI lineage: Eukaryota > Metazoa > Chordata > Chondrichthyes > Carcharhiniformes > Triakidae > Mustelus > Mustelus asterias. The sequence continues at coordinate 83,412,606 of NC_135812.1, read as the reverse complement.
TTACATGGCTGATCCTCCTAACCTACACACCTTTGGACATTAGGGGGAATTTATCATGGCCAATCTACCTAACCTGCACATCTTTGGAGTGTGGAAGGAAACCGGAGCACCCGGAGGAAGCCCATGCAGACACGGGGAGAACATGCAAACTCCACACTGTCACTTAAAGCTGGAATCAAATATGGGTCCCTGGCATTGTGAGGCAACAATGCTAACCACTGCATCACCGTGACCCTTTATTGATGATTGAAATAGGCAGATGGACAGGAATTGGCTGGGTTGGATGTGTCCTCCACAAAAAGTGAAGCATTATGTCTTTAGACCCTGCCATAAATGCCCTTTCCTAATTACCCACTCCATCCCTCTACTTGGCACCAGTCTGACATTGAGCTAGTTTGTTTACAACCTTGGTGTCAAATTTGATTATGAGATCAGTTTCTGCCCTCATAATTAATTTAATTTCTAAGACCACCTCTTTCCACCTCCATAACATTGAACAACTTTACCCCGTCTCATCTCATCAGTTGCTGAGACCCTCATTCATGCCCCCTCAGGGCCCACAGGGCCAGGCCAGTGTTTCAGTGCCAAGGTGCCAGGGGCAATGCACTGTTGGCACTGCCAAGGTGCTTGGCCTGAAGAGTGGCTGAGTGAGGGGTCTGAGTGAGTGCCTGAGGGGGGAGGGGGCCTGAATGAGGGGAGGAGGGAGGGGAGCTGTGGGGTTTGGGTCAGATAAACCTCATGCCTGCAAAGTTTTGGGGGGTGGGGGTGAATGCCTGTTTGCCGAGGGGTTGGTGGTTCCTCGACCCTCAAAGTTCAACACGCCAGATCCTTGTTTATGAATACCTGTGCCAAAGGTCGCCCAGTGCAGATCCTGCTGGGAAGGTTGGTAAATAGCGAAGTCCATTAACTCAGGTTGGAAGTCTGCTAATTGCATTTAAGTTGGTGTATTTGAGTCGTAATAGCCTTCCCAGCTGCCCAGGCCAGGAACCTAATCGATGCTGGCAGTGCGGCCTGGGATGGTTGCATTGCGTTTGGCGACCAGCGCAAAATCCGTCTTCTCGTTGACTCCCAATTCTCCGGGCCACCACAATCCGCAATCGGGGCTAGTGGGCCCAAAGAATCCTCCATCATCTTTGTTTTCAAACCCCTCCATACTCTTGCTCCTGCCTCGCTCTGTAATTTCCTCCAGCCCCACAACACTCCCTCGCCCCCTCCACCACCAAGGCAAGGCCCCCAATATATCTGCACTCCTCGAATTCGAGCCTGTTTTGCATTCCCACTCATAATTCCCCACTATCGATGACTGTACCTTCAGTTGCCTAGCTCCCAAGCCCTGGAATTCCCTCCCTACACACCTCTCCATCTCTCTCTACTTCGCTCCCTTCCTTCATGAGGCTTCTTAAAACCTACCGCTTTGCTCCTGTCTTTGGTTTTCTGAACCTGATGTCTCAAGATGTGTCTCAATGTTAGACTTTGTTTAACGATGTTTCTATGCAGCACCTCGGAATGTTTCATGACGTCAGAGGCACTTTATTAATATAAGTTGTTGTTATGTGCATTGGCATCATTGTGATTTATAAAATCTCCTGGAACGTTTTATTCCATTAAAGACACTTTATAAATACATGTTGTTGTTGATGCCTCTATTGTTGCTAAGTACACAGCCCTAGTGTCAGTGAAATGAATTCATTGTCGCAGAATACATTACAGCTGCTGATGAAGCAATATTTTCCCCACAATCTACTGAGTTTGAAGTGACGGGGTAGTTGGGCAGGCAGAAGATGATACCTGGGGATTTCAGTCTAGTGACTTAAATATGCTTTGTAAGTGTGAACTATTTGCAAATTGTGATCTAAATATAATTGGCAAAACAAGAGAAAGAATCAGAAACAAACATTGTCTCAAATGTCCTCTGGGCGGCACAGTGGTTAGCACTGCTGCCTCACAGCACCAGGGACCCAGGTTCGATTCCCGGCTTGGGTCACTGTCTGTGTGGAGTCTGCACATTCTCCCCTTGTCTGCGGGGGTTCCTCCGGGTGCTCCGGTTTCCTCCCACAGACCAAAAGACGTGCTGGTTAGATGCAGTGGTTGTGCTAAATTGTCCCTCGGTGTACCCGAACAGGCGCCGAAGTGTGGCGACTAAGGGAATTTCACAGTAACTTTGTTGCAGTGTTAATATAAGCCTACTTGTCACAGTAATAAATAATAATAATAAATAATTGTACATGTTGTTACCTTTAATTGAACAAAAAATAAACTATTTACCTGATTTTAATATCAGGAGTATATTTGTGATTACGATTTGAGAAATCTCTTCTCTTCCATTCCCTCATAACCTCCTTGCTTTCCCAAGGATCTTTCCTAGGTCCTTCCTTTTCCATAGCTGCCCTTCAGTAACATCAGTTGGAAGTATAGAATCAGCTTTCACATATATGCTGATGGTCCTCTAATCATTCATTTGTTTCCACGCTTTCCAATGTTTGTCCAGAATCATGTTCTAAATAAATCAAACTTCCTTCAGCTCAAATATGATTGATCAGAATTATCACTTCCCTGACTCTTCCATGTTGCCCACTGATTTTATTTACCCCTCAGGCCCTCTTGTCATTTAATGCAACCTATCCATCACTAAGAACACTTCATTCCATCTGCAGCATCAATAGCTTTTGGCATTACTTTAGCCCTCCACCTCAAATTCTCTTATCCATGCCTTTGACACTTCAGACTCGATTCTTCCATTGCCTCCTCCACCTTCCAAAATCCATAATTGCTCCAAAGCTCTATATCTCACATTTTCTCCAGCACCAAGTTCTGCTCATCCCTGCTCTCACTGATCTTCATTGCTCCCCTCTCCCCTAACACATTGCCTTTAAAATCCTTAGCCACTCCCTCCGCAACCTCACCCAATCCCTCCCTGTGCTCTCTTCCGACGTGTTATGGCCCTTCCAAAAACTGTATTCACCTAATTTCAGCCTCTTCTGTTGTGTGGCTCATGGAAAACTCTCTTATCTCTGAGTCACCCACTCCAGAGAATTGAGCACAATATGTAGGCTCACACTGTAGTAGTGTTGCACTACTACACAACATGTCAGTGTCATTTTCTGAGTGGGGCATTAAACTGAGGCCCCATTTGCCCAATGATGAGCAGTTTCAAGTTATTTGAAGAATGGTACCAGGCAACCATGAGGAATTGGGAGACCTCATGGATGTCTTTTGTTCCATATTCACAGAGTTGTACTAAATCAGGAGATGTCCTTCAGTAGTGGGCATAGGCAGGGTCGTACAGGAATAGCTACCACTCCTCTGTGCTATTACATAGGCCTGCACAAGTGATAGCAGTTACCATCCCCAAGATCAGAAACCCTACAGCCATTCAAACAAAACAGTTCCACTTGAACAGTCACAGATTTGCACCGTAGGCATCCTGTACTCCATTACAACTCACCAGTTTTATATCCAGTGCTACTCCACTGGCTGGAGAAGTATTAAGTCACCATGCTCATGCAGAATCAATACAGAAACATTCATGGTACAGTGCAAACACAACAACAAAGGATCTTAAAATATTTTCACCAGAAACGTTGGATAAACTTAATATCAATTTCTTTTTGGATGGTGAGAAATATCACTTTCTACACATTTTATTCACATCTATCCTTTTGCCAAAATCATTGCATTAAGCAAAATGTGACTATAAATAAACACAACTGAAATACAATCATATGTAAAATAAAAAGATATTTTTTGAGAACTTGTTTCAGATTGTAGAAGATTGTGAAGTATGAAAAACGCTGCCAACATTTTAACAAAGTTTTGAGTAGTCATCTTCCTCTCAAGATGACCCTGGGACAGCTGCAAGAGCCATCCTTGAGCTGCAATCCCTGAGCACCTAAAATCCCTTCTCGCCTAATTAAAAACACTGCTCATTAGGCAGCTCCACTCTTTAACATGCAGGGCCAGGAATAAGTTCCTCACATCTCCACCTTTAATCAGAGACCCAAAGGCCTGTGAAGCAGCCCACTCAATCATAACTATCTAATGTCAATCTACCAGAGCCTCCTATTTTGCCTTCCAGTACTTTGCATTGTAAAGAGACAAATACAGAATGGTGTAATTAGTGATCAGTGTTCCAATTATTTAAAACATTATATACCTTAGATATGAATATATAAATAAGCATCTGTTATGTTACCCTACTTAAGAGGCTCAAAGTTAAATGTTGCCCATTGCAAAATAAATGCGACGTTTTCTGCAGTACAAACTGTATCTGACGATCAACATGCTATCACATGAGTGGAGTTCTTGGAACAGGCAATGCCTGACATTTGGAACTGAGCCTAAATGAAAATTCCCCTTTCTGGCTTCAAGAACCATTTAACTAAAAATGGCTGGAACCATGTAGTTAGCTGTGAGGTAACCAGTTAATGTTAGGCATGCAAACTCTTTTATTGAATTAAAGGTGTTTCTCTAAGTCTTTTTTTTAGGGTCACCTTGTATAAGTGAGTAAAAAGGGACAGGGATGAAAATGTTGTGCATTGGTTTCCTAAATATAAAACATTGTGCACGTGTATACACAAAACAGTTACTGACAAAATTGGAGGAAAGAGGTTTAAGGCAGCAGCCACAGGGTCACCCTTAACACGATAGTCCCAGGTTAAAATATTTTGCAAAATGATCGTATTATCTTGCATGTCAACATTCCTTCCCTGAGTATACTACACCCACACACCTGAAATGTTTTTCCAAATTGTTTGTCTTTGCACTTTTGCATTCGATAAAATGATTGCTCTCGGTATTAGGGAATGGACCACTTCTATTTTCAGCATCTGGTGTCACCATCAAGTACCGAGAGGTCAGGTATAGTAGCAGTAAAAAGGAACTATATACTCTGAAGCTCTAGCTTCAGAAAATCCTCCCATTAAACCAGTCAGGTATTTCCACTTATTACAATACTCTTAATTATTGCCTTTGACTAAGACCCCTAATTTCAGTGGCAATTAGTATTGAATTATAGACATGTTTTTACACTGTGGATTCATCCTCAACAGGATTCTGCATTAAATTCCTCCAGTTCATTCAATGGAAACTCCTGTAGCCATGAGTGCGACATTCTACATTCAATATCACCCAGCCAAGATTGAAATGCAGATCTCAGTCGTGAAAGGGTGGTGTTCTAACACACTACACCACTCACCATATTGTTTTTCCACCGTGAAAATGCAATTGCATCGAGAAATATTTAAGTTAGTCTCTATTAAAATGCATGCACAAAGAACCAGATCATCAAATGGCCTTTTACAGGTTTCATGACTCTCTGCCCTAACTTCCAGTAGTAGAACTATGAACTAGTGCTACTTTTGGAGAAAATTCTACTGTATCGCCAGTGCATCGAGCATTGGTGAAACTGTGAACAGGATAGTCAGAAAGTACAATCATTTACTTCTTTCACTGAACCCCAAGGTGGGGTGGAGTGGGGAGGGAAGGTTGGAGATAATTGCCATGGCATTGTTATAGAAAGTCATTAAATGCATCACATGTACACTATTTATCAGTGCATAAAGACAGAAAGCTCAGTCCTGTGACAGCAGCTTCTTTTAAAACGATAGGTAATGAAATAATTTGCAAGAAGTATCCATAAATACTCCTCAGTTTAAATACCTGATTTGGCACCTTAGCAGAATTTAATTTGAGTTTCTTTTTAAACATGCTCAGGAGGAAATTCAATTTACAGCGGATAGGTTTTTGCACTTGAAAATGGGGTTGTGGGCTGTGGGGGGGGGGGGGGGGCGGGGTGCAGGGGTGCAGGGGTGCAGGGGTGCAGGAGCTTGCTGTTTGGTGTTGGGAGGTGAGGTGGAGGATTTCACTTTAGCTGATCCTTTGACACACGGATGCAATATTCAGGTGGGCTGTGAAAGCAGCCGAATGGCGAGAAGCTGACAAATGACCGCGGAAAGATGGATCCGACGCCAAAGATTGAGGCATGCACTCCACCGCGGTCTACCACATGTTGAGCAGCCGAACCAGTCGACCACTGGAAACCACTCAAGAAAAGGGGCCTAGGAAATGTTGTGCATTTATTGTTTCAGAGCCCAGGTGGAACAAGAGTGCTCCTCCTGGGCCCACAACAAAATAAAACGTTGGCCTGCTGCTGTCCTATTCAAGGCCTCGACTGGGTTCATCTCACCCCTCCACCCACCTGCTGGCCAGCGCAGCAAAGGAGTCGGCCAATTTGACATCCTCCCACAATCAGTGAGCTGCTTGGAGTCCACTATTTTTTAAAAATGAAGACTGAGTCTGAATTTGGTTTGGACCACGAGTTGGCATGAGGCAGGATGGCCGCTCTGCCTGCTCCCCACCTGTCCTGCCTGAAAGTCAAAAGCCCTCAATGGCTCTGAGAAAAGGAGAAATGAAGTTTGGTAGGATGATATGTTCGTGCTTTGAGGCAGGTCATCATGGATGTGACCGGTGCCATGATCCTCAAACGTTATTTTGCCACTAGGCATAAACGTAAGCACTCCTCAAGTGTTTTCTGCACAAGTGGAAACAATCAGTGTGGAAGTGATCAATGAACTGATCTTTCACAACACCAGCCAGTTGCTTCAGATTAGGTTAGAAAAAATCTGGAAGTTCAGTTTCCATTTTCCTAAAGTCCTGATCTTGATTATGCCCTTTTTGACAGCAAGTGGAGCCCAGCTTTCTCCTGGGAGGATAGAATAGTGGATTGTGCCCAGGGTGTTCTTGTGCACTTCTCATTTTAGCACAGCTTATGAAAATAAAAAAAAGTTAGGAAACATGAGGACACACTGCAAGTGGGAGAAAAACAGCAGAAAAAAACCACAACAACAAAATATCCTTTCAAAACGTTCTATTGTCTAAACTCCAATACATCTGCACTGACTTTACTGATATGGATGGCTACCTTGATGGCTATTCAATCAATCATAGAATCCCTACAGAGCAGGAGGAGGCCAGTTGGCCCATTGAGTCTGCACCGACAACAATCTCACCCAGACTCTATCCCCGTAACCCAAAACCCACGCCGGCACGGGAAGAACATGCAAACTTCACACAGACAGCGACCCAAGGCCGGAATTGAATTCGGGTCCCTGGTGCTGTGAGGCAGCAGTGCTAACCACCGTGCCACCATGTCACCCCAATCAAATAGGATGATCAAATTTGGAAAGTGATAGAGTGGTTACAACATGCAAGGAGGCCATTCAGCCTGTCATATCTGTGCCAGCTCTTTGCAAGAGCAACTCAGCGTGGCCCTGCAATTATTTTCTCTGCAGGTGCTTATCCAATTAACTTTGAAGCCTCAACTGTATCTGCCTCCACCTCACCCTCAGGCAGTGCATTCCCAGTGATAACCACTAGCTCTATTTAAACAAAATACCTCTTGTCAATGTTGGTTTTTTGCCAATCAGTCCTCTCTTTCTCCATCCTTGTGCCAATGGGAGCCATTTCTCCTTATCTACTCAGTCTGGACCCCTCATGACTTTGAACACTTCAATCAAGTCTCATTTCAAACTTTTCTTCTCCCAGGAGAAAAGCCCCAGCTTCTCCACTGTATCCTTGTAAGTGAAGTTCTTCCTCCCGGTGTCATGACCAGTAGGGACAGGTCCTATTTATAGAACACATCAGTCTTGAATCTTCTTGAAGTAACATTCTTTAAAAAATCAACAGATGGCTAATATGGCTTCCAAAGGCCAGGTGACCTTTGCAATTTCTGCATCAGGACTCTGGAAAGTTCCTGTTTGGACAACCATGGATGGTGGCTCTCTCCCTTGAATGGACAACCTAAAATATTTGTGGGATTTACATCTGCTATTGTTCGTGGTCTACTGAAAACTCAAAACTTATAGGCTCCTTAGACCTACAGTCTCCAAGCTCAAAATTTACCAATACACAGCTGCTGAAACCAATAAATCACAAATTGGTGTGAATGGCCAACTTCTATCTTCAATTGTGTCGTAATTGTTTTGGACTTCCAAACAATTCTGAGTGAGCAATGACAGTTGATCATGTGAATGAAACTGACTTTAGATCACAACATCACAGAACAAAATCACAAAACCAGTGAGAAACTGGTCAGTCTACATAGAACACAAGCTGAAGGATAGCGGTAGATGTAATTTATATGGATTTCAGCAAGGCGTTTGATAAGGTGCCCCATGCAAGGCTCATTGAGAAAGTGAAGGGGCATGGGATACAAGGGGACATTGCTTTGTGGATTCAGAACTGGCTTGCCCACAGAAGGCAAAGAGTGGTTGTAGATGAGTCTTTTTCAGCATGGAGGTCAGTCACCAGTGGAGTGCCCCAGGGATCTGTTCTGGGACCCTTGCTCTTTGTGATTTTTATAAATGACCTGGATGAGGAAGTGGAAGGATGGGTTGGCAAGTTTGCTGATGACACAAAGGTTGGTAGGGTTGTGGATAGTGTAGAGGGATGTCAGCAGTTGAAACGAGACATAGATAAGATGTAAGACTGGGCGGAGAAGTGGCAGATGGACTTCAACCCAGATAAGTGTGTGGTGGTTCATTTTGGCAGGTCGAATAGGATGAAAGAATATAATATTAAGGGTAAGACTCTTGGCAGTGTGGAAGATCAGAAGGATCTTGGGGTCTGGGTTCATAGGACGCTCAAAGCAGCGTCGCAGGTGGAGGCTGTGGTTAAGAAGGCGTATGGAATACTGGCCTTCATCAATAGAGGAATTGAGTTTAGAAATCGGGAGATAATGCTGCAGCTGTATAGGACCCTGGTCAGACCCCACCTGGAGTACTGTGCCCAGTTCTGGTCGCCTCATTACAGAAAGGATTTGGAAGCCATAGAAAGGGTGCAGAGGAGATTTACAAGGATGTTGCCTGGATTAGGTGGCATGCCTTATGAGGATAGGTTGAGAGAGCTAGGTCTTTTCTCCTTGGAGAGGCGAAGGATGAGAGGTGATCTGATAGAGGTGTATAAGATGTTGAGGGGTATTGATAGAGTGGATTCTCAGAGGCTTTTACCCATGGCTGAAATGGTTGCCACAAGAGGTCACAGGTTTAGTGTGCTGGGGAGTAGGTACAGAGGAGATGTTAGGGGTAAGTTTTTCACTCAGAGGGTGGTGAGTGTGTGAAATCGGCTGCTGGTAGTGGTAGTGGAGGTGGATTCGATAGGGTCTTTTAAGAGACTTTTGGATAAGTTCATGGAAGTTAGTTAGATAGAGGGTTATAGGTAAGCCTAGTAGGTAGGGACATGTTTGGCGCAACTTGTGGGCTGAAGGGCCTGTTTGTGCTGTAGCTTTTCTATGTTCTATGTTCTATGATATCTGCAGCAGAAAAAGGTATTAAGTCCATGCCTTTTAAACCTGGAGATTACTATATCTTAAAGGTTTCCCACTCATTCCTTTTCCAAGTCTACCTCTACAGAAACCTGACCTCCTGCTAAGAAAAACACAAGTAACAAACTTTGGACCTACTGGGAAAGTCCATTTCTTTGAGGGAATCCTGCAATAACTCTGACATAGCACTCAAACCTACCTTGAACCTACCTAGACTAACCCATCATGAGTGTAAACACCTTCTTTAATGGATCCACAACAATTGCCAAACATGTGAACTATAACCTATTATTTTGTTTACAACTTATAACAGTGCACTTTCGTCTCTAATTGTATTTTTTCCTCAAGTGTGTGAGAGTGCTGTGTGATTATTGCAGCATTAGACTTTCAGAGTAAATGTGTGAATGAATAAATTTTGTTTATTTAAACCCACAGAAACTTATTGCTGGTTATTTAAAAATTGACCACACATTAAAGGTTTGTGAAACATACAAATCTTCCTTTCCAAAACACACTGAGTTTGGACAACAAGTGAAGGGAATTGTGGCTCAGTTCTCCCTCATTCCTGCCCATAACATCTGGGACTATTCTCATAAATTGTTTGAGCATCCTCTCCAATGCCTTCACATTTTTCCTAAAGTGTTGCGGGGGGGGGGGGGGGGGGGGGGTGGGGGGGGGGGGGGGGGGGGGTGCCAGAATTGGGTACAATTCTCCATGTGATGGCAGATCAGTGTTTTATAAAAGTTTATAATAACCTGCTTTCTTATGTAGTCTGTGCCTCTATTTATAAAGCCCATGATTCCTTCTGCCCTTTTAACAACTTCTCAACCTGCTCTGCCACCTTCAATAATTTGTGTGCAAATGCCCCCAGGTCCCTCTGATCCTGCACCCCCTATAGATTTTGTGACAATTTATCCAGACTATTTTCTGTATTGAGTCTTTCAATTTTCACACATCGTTTCTGTTAAAGAATAATCCTGTTGTGCCACGGCATTACGAAACAGTGCAATTTAAGGAAGTCCTGGAAAAGTAACTAAGAGAAAAAGTTTCTTCGCTTTATATAATTGGGTAAGTTTTGCCAGTTTTCATCCTGGCCATAAAAATGATAAATGGAACACTGCAAGTTGTGTTGCAGGGGAGGGATAAATCTGCTGAATTAGTTCTGTCCATCAGAAGCAAGCTTCCTGCCAGGTAATCTGGAGTAACAGCAACAATGGTGGTGAAAAATTGTCCAGACCTTTCCCATCTTGCTGCTCCAGAGAAATGTGCAAGGGGCTATTCAAGGAGAAAGTATGTGGGCCAGGACTCTATTTACACAAATCCATTGTTACTTTCATAGCCTTCTGCATTTGGAGATCAGCTTTTACTTTAGCCCCCGGTTAAACCTCCTCTTGTCCTCGCATTCGTGTTTTAATGTTTAACTCTGTCTTTTTGCTACGTATAGCTGCCTGGAAATAAAAATGCACCAAGGCTTATCACTTTATATTAAAATTTTCAGCAAGAACTTTGCAAGATTGATAGATATTCTTCTCATTGCATTGGTGAATAGTTGTTTACACCGGAATGTTTTGACCTTCCTTGTGAGGAGTGCCCTTTTGCTAAAATTGCAATTTCTTTGTTACAAGCAAGAAGTGTCTTTACTGGTGGCATGGTGACACAGTGGTTAGCACTGCTGCCTCATAGCTCCAGGAACCAGGGTTATTCCCGGCTTGGGTCACTGTTGATGCGGAGTCTGCACGTTCTCCCCATGTCTGCATTGGTTTCCTCTGGGTGTTCCTGTTTCCTCCCACAGTCTGAAAGACATGCTGGTTAGGTGCATTGGCCATGCTAAATTCTCCCTCAGTGTACCTGAACAGGCTCCGGAGTGTGGCGACTAGGGAATTTTCATAGTAACTTCATTGCAGTGTTAATGTAAGCCTACTTGCGACACTAATAAATAAACTTTAAACTTTAATTCATACAAAATTATTGAAAATAAAATTAAAGACTTTAGATGTAGTAATCAGAAAATACACGTCATCTCCCATAGTTCAATCAGTCCAGTCTTTGGGCATCAGGGATACTTGGTCAAATCTGATTTATTATTGTTACATGTGTTGAAATACAGTGGAAAGTATTGTTTCTTGCGCACTATACAGACAAAGCATACCATTCATAGAGTTTGTGGGTTAGAAAGTTCAGGATGCAGTCACAAAGGGAGGAGCCGAGCCCCAGGCCATGGAGGTTGGAGATGAATTTCGTAGAAATAATGGAGTTGAAGGCTGAGCTATAGTCAATAAATAGGAGTCTGACATAGGTGTCTTGTTACCGAGGTGTTCCAGGTTGAGTGCAGGACCTTGGAGATGGCATCTGCTGTGGATCTCTTGCAGCGGTCGGCAAACTGTAGTGGATCCAGGCAATCTGGGAGGACAGAATTGATTCGTACCATGACTAACCTTTCGAAGCACTTCATAATGATGGATGTCAGAGCCCCCGGACGATAGTCATTAAGGCACGCTGCTTGGGTTTCCTTTGGTACCGAGATGATTGTCATCTTCTTGAAGCATATAGGGACCTCAGATTAGTATAAAGAGAGGTTAAAGATGTCTGCGAATACCACCGCCAGCTGATCCACACAGGATCTGAGTGCTCGTCCAGGGTACCCCATCCGGGCCAGTCGCTTTCCGTGGGTTGACCTTCGAGAAAGCTGCTCTGGCATCTGCATTGGTGACCTCAGATACAGGTTAGCCCGAGGCTTCTGGAGTGGAGGGCATGCTCTCGCTGACCTCTTGTTCAAAACAGGTGTAGAATGATTGAGCTCATCAGGGAGGGATGCGTTGGAGCCGGCGATTTTACATGCCTTCATCTTGTGGCCTGTTATGTCCTGCAGATCTTGCCATAGTCGGTGGGGGTCTGTGTGGCTAGCCTGGGCTTCTAGCTTGGTCCGGTACTGTCTATTGGCATCTTTGATGGATCTCCGTAGATCGTATCTGGCTTTCTTGTATCAGTCAGGGTCACCTGACTTGAGCACCTCAGACCTAGACTTCAGCAAGCAGTGGATATCCCTGTTCAACCTTTAGAAGACATGGTTGCGGAACACACGGATTTGCTTCTTTGGCACACAGTCTTCTACACACTTACTAATGAAGTCAGTTATTGTAGTGCCGTACTCGTTCAAGCTGGTCGCAGAGTTTTTAAATATTGACCAGTCTACTGATTCTAAGCTGTCCTGTAGGAGATCATCTGATTCCTCAGACCAACATTGCATGACTTTCTTTGACGGATTCTCCCATTTCAGTTTTTGCTTGTAAGCCGGGAGCAAGAGCACTTTGGCAGATCAGACCACAAGGCTGTGCTCTGTGCCTCAGGCCAATGAACAAGGCCTCGGGATGTTTTGTCTCAAGGCTAATTGTCGTGTATATTTTGGCCAGTGCGGTCTTCACATCTGCATGGGGTGGGATGTAGACTGCTATCCAGATAACAGAAGTGAATTCCCGCAGAAGATAGTAGGGGCGGCATTTTAGCATCAGGTATTCTAGGTCTGGGGAGGAGACAGTTATGATGTGGAGATGCACCAGGTTAAAGTCCAACAGCTTTATTTGGTAGCAAAAGCCTCTAGCTTTCAGAGCACTGCTCCTTCGTCAAGTAAGTGGGAGTTCTGTTCACAAACAGGGCACATAAAGACACAAACTCAATTTACAAAATAATGATTGGAATGCGAGTCTTTACAGGTAATCAATTACCTGTAAAGACTCGCATTCCAACCATTATTTTGTAAATTGAGTTTGTGTCTTTGTATGCCCTGTTTGTGAACAGAACTCCCACTTACCTGACGAAGGGGCAGCGCTCCGAAAGCTAGTGGCTTTTGCTACCAAATAAATGTGTTTGACTTTAACCTGGTGTTGTGAGCAGAAAGTTGCCAGTGTTTCTACGTCTCGGCAGCACGAGGTGTTGATGAGGAGGCAGACCCCACCTCCCCTAGTCTTGCCTGAGGCCACTGTGCGGTCCATTCGGTGGATTGAGAAGCTCTCTGGGTGTAGGGCACAGTCCAGTGAAGCAGGAGTGAGCCATGTCTCCGTGAAACAGAACACACAGCAATCCCTCAATTCTCTTTGAAAAGTGAGTCTGACTTTAAGTTTGTCTGGCTTGTTTTCTAGAGATTGGACATTTGCAAGGAGTAAGCTGGGGAGGGGTGCCTCAGGACCATGTTGTTTCACTCCCACCTGCAGGCCTGCACGTTTACCATGCTTACTGGAGTGACTGCTGTTTTTTCATGCCTGGGAGATGGTGAGAGTAGTATGCGGTGTTAAGGGTACAGGTGCTTCCAATGATGCTCTTCGCTCTGGTTGGTGTGTGGATTTGGTGCCTTGATTGCGGTTCCTAGATGGGTCTGCGCGGTCGGGCGTTCCAGGTCGCTGTCGGGTTGTGGTTTGGCTTCCGAGGTCGGTGGATGTCCAGACAATGCTCTGGCATGCACGAATCGAAGACCGGTAAGTGGATGACGTCTCTGGGGTTACGGTTGAGCTGATGGCCAAGTCCACGTGTTGAGGTCCTCAAGCTAATATCAAGCTAATTCCAGTTAACAGCAGCCAAGTTGAGAGAAAACATGTTGGGGAAAGGCTCATTTGCACAGCACTGCTTTGAAGCAGCGCTCCCCAGACTATGTTAATAGAACAGATAGCACTAGGGATCATTACCGATTTGAGCTTCAGAGATTCTACCATTGGTATCATAGAACAAGGCTGCTACATTCACAAATTTCTCCTCCATTTTGTTAGTTCCTATTTATTACTACAACTCATGAATTTAGACAATCTAGGACAAATTAAACCAATTCTTTGATTGCCTTTTTAACCATGAAACCAAAATTCATCACACTTTGCACCAGTATAAATAGAGACAGCCTCCAGAAGAATAGAAAAAAAAGACTTACATTTCTGTGGCATTTTTCATGATGGCCAAACATCTTAAAGCCCTTGTGCAGCCAATTCAACTCCCACAAACAGCAAGGTAATAATAACCAGATAATCTGCTTTTGTGATGTTAATTGGCCAAAACACCAGGGGTAACTCACTTCCCTGATCTTCTTCAAAGTTGTGCCAGGGAAAATGTTCTACCTAGCTGAGCAGATGGGGCACCTCTGGAAGTGCAGCATTTCTCCAGTACTGAACTGGAGTGTGATGCGCGTTATCACACACGAGGCTTGAGATGCTCAAGGAAATAAAGGCTTTTATTTACTATTACAATGAAGCTACCATGTATAGTACACGATCCCAGACTGAGGGGTCCCAGACAGAGCAGTGACCTTTATACCTCTCCCAGGAGGCGGAGCCCGACTGGGATGTACCATAATAACTATAATACAGGTGTAACAGCCCAACCCTAACCCCAACAGCAACAAGTAGAACAACCCATCCCCAACCCCAACAGCAACATATATACATACTTGTAGTACTGGCCAGACCCTGGCTCAGTACTACCTAGTGGGAACCAACAATGGTTCACCACAGAGTGTCAGCCTTGATTTTTGTGCACAAGCACTGGAATGGAAGTTGAACCTTGCGACTCAGAGGTGAGAGTGCTATCAACCGAGCCACAGCTGGCACTTAACAAGCAAATCCAGGGCCAAGAGTCAACGTGGGTATGACCAACCTTGCTCCCTGACAATTCTTTTCTGGCTTCTCTTGAAGCTGTTATTGTAGGAATCACTTGGATTGTACAATCGAAATCTATTTGTCCATCACCCCCCTAATATGAACCAACTCTCTACCCTGGCTGCATCCCTGAATTTATCACTTTTTGAAAATCTTGTAGCTTTTGTAAAAAAGAAGTCATTTAATCTTGTTTGACTTCTAACACTGGAGTAGAGATGGTACATTGGGGAAACTATGCAGACGCTGCGACAACGGATGAATGAACACCGCTCGACAATCACCAGGCAAGACTGTTCTCTTCCTGTTGGGGAGCACTTCAGCGGTCACGGGCATTCGGCCTCTGATATTCGGGTAAGCGTTCTCCAAGGCGGCCTTCGCGACACACGACAGCGCAGAGTCGCGGAGCAGAAACTGATAGCCAGGTTCCGCACACACAAGGACGGCCTCAACCGGGATATTGGGTTTATGTCACACTATTTCACATAAATATTTCTGCTTTTTTCCTCCTGAGTCTTTATCATGCGATCCTAGAATCAGAATTTATGTCACACTATTTGTAACTCCCACAGTTGCGTGGACCTGCAGAGTTTCACTGGCTGTCTTGTCTGGAGACAATACACATCTTTTTAGCCTGTCTTGATGCTCTCTCCACTCCCATTGTTTTGTTTCTTAAAGACTGGATTAGTTGTAAGTATTCGCATTCCAACCATTATTCATGTAAATTGAGTCTGTGTCTTATAAGTTCTGTTTGTGAACAGAATTCCCACTCACCTGAAGAAGGGGCTCAGAGCCTCGAAAGCTTGTGTGGCTTTTGCTACCAAATAAACCTGTTGGACTTTAACCTGGTGTTGTTAAACTTCTTACTGTAGAGATGTACATCAGTAATCAAACTAAGATGGGCCACATTAGTAGGAGAGACTAGGATCTGAGGGCACAGCCTCAGAGTAAAGAGCCGACCCTTTAGAACCGAGATGAGGAGGAATTTCTTCAGCAAGAGGGTGGTGAATCTGTGGAATTCATTGCCACAGAAGGCTGTGGAGGCAAAGTCATTGAGTGTATTTGAGACAGAGATGGATAGGTTCTTGATTGGTAAGGGGATCAAAGGCTATGGGGGAAAGGCAGGAGAATGGGGTTGAGAAACCTATCAGCCATGATTGAATGGCAGAGCAGGCCCGATGGGCCGAGTGGTCTAATTCTGCTCCTATATCCAATGGTTTTAAATGGTTTTCCTTATTTATAATTACAGTGGGGCGACTTTCCACTGTGCCGCCATTTTGTTTTACAGAAGCTGTGATCTCCAAGAACTGCAAGCCTTTGAGTTGCTCTTCTCAAGTTGTTTGAGTGAGCCCGCCATGTAGTCTGCCAATTCAAATTCAGGTCCAGCTCTGGGTCGTTTATTAGCATTCCACATTTGTAGCAAATTAGATTGCGCTTGAAATTAATTTTTAAAAATGACAAAAAGGCACTTTATTAATCTGTAGTGAATCTGTTCCTTCACCATTTATTACTTAAATACCACAGTTGCTCGCACTCTGATAAAATGTTGCTGTGCTTCACTCCATGTTTTTTAAAGCCTTGTTTTCTACAGGGGTAATGCCTACTACAAGTTGCCCTGAAAAAGTGATGGTGACCTTTTTTCCATAAAGCTGAGTGGTTTGCTTCAGAGGGTATTAAGAATCAATCATGTTGCATTTCCTGAAGGACATTAGAGAATCGCTGGACGTTTTACAACAATCTTGTCAGTTTTCATGGTTATTTTTCTGATTCTGGTCTGCAAACGACCTGATTTATTGCCAGAGTGGGATATGAACTCACCCTGCTAAGCTGCACATCCAGCACCACAGCAATCACATCACCACATCCCATGTATCAATTCTTAGTTTTAGTAATAGGGTTTGTACTGTGGAAGACTAAAATGCTTATTTTATCCTGCAAGTGAGAACTCTCTGACAGTTTCAGTGCATCTTTAAGTTGGCATGGTGCCCACTTTTATTTAATGAGCTGATGCAGAAAATAATCCAAATGGCTAAATGAATGCCAGATATTACAGCTAGAATGCAAGTGTCGAGAAGTCATGCTTCAACTATCAAAAGTCCTGATTAGATCACACCTGGGGTACTGTGAGCAGTTCTTGACACTGCACCTTAGGGATATAATGGCCTTTGAGAGAACGCAGCTTCGATTTACCAGAAAACTATCTGGGCCCCAGGGGTTGAATTTACAGTCACCCATGGGGGTGAGTCTGGGGACAGGTGGGCTTTCTGGTTCCCAAGGCCTCAGTGGCATAATCAGATTTTCAAAGGCAGAGGGAGGGATGAGCTGGCAATCTGCATACCTTCAATTGATTGCTTATTGAGCTCTTTGTAGAGCTTGTTAGGAGTATGGGGAGCAAACACTTAGCAACTTTCAAATGGCCAGCACGAGGAACATGAAGGATCTGGGACACATTTGAGTAAAGCTGTTGGGAACACAGCAGGAAGCCATTAGTGTTCATGACTGCAGTGTGAAAAAGTTGTATAAAAGTGGAGGTTTAAATTCAGTTGCTCATTCAGTGGCTCAGAGTTGCCATTTCTTGGGCCAAGAGGCTGAATTTTGTGACGAGGGAGTGTTTGTATTTTTGTGAGAAACGTGACAACCTCTATCCATGCTGGCTGGCCTCCGTGGCCTCAATCCATGCCTGTTTTTTTTAAATTCATTCATGGGACATGGACATCACTGGCTGGCCAGCATTTATTGCCCATCCCTAGATGCCCAAGGACAGTTGCGAAGCAACCAAATTGCTGTGGGCCTGGAGTCACATCTAGGCCAGACCAGGTAAGGACAGCAGATTTCCTTCCCGAAAGGACATTAGTGAACCAGATGGGTTTTTCCAACAACGGCTTTATGGTCATCAGTAGATTCTTAATTTCAGATATTTTTTACCGAACTCAACTTCCACCATCTGCCGATGGTGGGATTTGAACGCGGGTCCCCAGAACATTAGTTGAGTTTCTGGATTAATAGTCTAGAGATAATACCACTAGGCCATCAACTTCCCTTGCTGGACATTAATGTTTCCTGGGCCGGAATTTGACTCACCCTCACTGTCGTATTTTTAAGTGGGGTGTGTCTGCCCCAAACACAAAGATTTTATGTTGGGGAGGTCAGGTTCCAGAGACGAAGCCCGCCCTTGCCAAGCTGCCAGTGGATAACAAACGATTGGCAAGGCTCCCAGAGTAAAAATATTGTCCGATTTTGTTTTGCCAATGCCTTTAGCTTCTTGAGATCTCGATAACCATTATTCAACTGTTTTATCTGTACAGTATACTGAACATTAAACTAAACTAAAATGGCTTGGCCACACAAGGTTGCATCTTTTGAGTGTACATGGACCCACATTTTCATTTTTCCACAGAGAATTGTTGATATAATTCCTTCCAGAATTTAGTGGCAGTCTAGGGGCCCAGTTCTTCCATTTTGAGACTGTGCCCACGTGGGTGGGAAAATGAGAGCATATCGCGCTAGTATTGGCAGCATCAATCAGGTGGGATTCACCCCCCACCCCCGAAAGATGCAGATGAGCTCATTGCAAGCAACCCGCCGACCAGCCCAGCTGTTCAGAGATTGGTCCACCATTCTTAAAGGGTGCCTGAATCTGCGCATTTGGAGACAGCCCCCCTCGCCCCATTGTCAGAGAGCCATCCTCCTCCCCCCACCGACAAGTAAACCCCTCTCGCCTCTGACCCCCCTCACCACCAGAGGCCCCTTTCCTCTCAAACCCCCCACTCAGACCCTTCAGGCCACGTGCTTTGACAATGCCCACAGTGCACTGTTCCCTGGCTTTGGCCTAGTGCCATAGGCCCCGAGGGGGCAGATCCTGTGGCCATTTGCCCCTCTGCTGCTGCCAGGCTGCAAAGACAGGGTCCCTCAAGAGCCCTGAGAGTTCAGTGATATTAGGCTGGCGGCAAAGTGTTGATCGCGCCACTCTGCCCTGGGATGGGGTTGTTGTGGCTGGACTGCCCCTTCTAGCCCTAGCATGGTGATTTCAGGCAGTCCCGTGATCAATATCTGCATTCCTGTCCGCCAGCTGTCAAAATTCTATTCTGAAGTGGCCAGGTAACTTTAATCTCCATTCCCCCCTGGTCATCTGGCAGGATTTTAAACCATTACAGCATTCCATTCTGCAGCAGAGATTTTCCTTTCTCCCTGTCCGAAGCTGCAAGTGATAGCAGTCTCAAGTCCTCTGACAGAGAGGAGATGTCAATTTCTCCTGGGGCGGGAGAGTTCCAGTCTGCACAACTGTGCACTCAGCCTCAATGTGTGCACACAGCTTTGATTTCAAGTCTCTGAGGCTTCCTAGCAAGTTGAATTCTCAAAACCCTCTCCAATCCACTGGAACCCTTTGAACTTGAACAAATTGAACGTGCAAACATGACATGCTGGACCTCAAAGGTCCAGAGGAACACCACCAACTCCCCAGAAAAGAGGGTCATCCCCCCACACACCACCCCTCCTGCGCTCCTTCCCCCCCCCCCCCCCCCCCCCCCACCCCCACCGCCACAATTCAAATTGACAACTGAATGGAATTCTGGTCCAGTTACATGTGTTCATGTTCATTTCCCTTCAGGTTGGACTGGATCTCAAGTTACGCCATTGATCCTTGACAGTCTAAGCCTAATTGACAGCCTGTGATTTCTTCAAAACCATTGTGGTTTGCAGAAGAGGAAATAAAACCACAGGCTGTCAATCAGGCTTAGACTCCATCAATATTGTGGTCAGGATCAATGGGGTACTTGAGCTGCATTCAACCATGAAGGGAAATGAAAATAAACGCAGCTGTTTGGAGGATGATAGAAATCCATTGAGCTGTCAGTTGAATCTTTTACAAGGCACGAGACCTAGACATTTTTACAGATCAAATGTTTCCATTGGAATGGAGGGTTTTGAAAATTTCAGCTTGATAGAAAGCCTCAGAAACTTCAAATCAAAGCTGTGTGCATTCACTGGGGCTGAGTGACCTGTAGTGCAGACTTGAACCACCCCCCACTGCCCCCAGGTGAAATTGACATCTCCTCTCTGTCAGAGGACTTTAAAGGGGTCTGCTATCACTTGCAGCTTTTGACAGGGAGAAAGGAACATTTCTGCTGCAGAACAGAGTACTGCCAGGTGACCGGTGGGCATGGGGGTTAAACTGACCTGGCCACTTCAGAATTTTCACAACTGACAAGCAGGAATGCAAAAACTGATCACATGGCTGCCTGAAATCACCATAAGAGTTTTAACAACACCAGGTTAAAGTCCAACGGGTTTATTTGGTAGCGAATGCCATTAACCTTCGGAGCACTGCTCCTTCGTCAGATGGAGTGGATATCTGCTCTCAAACAGGGCATACAGAGACACAACATCAAGTTACAGAAGACTGATTAGAATGCGAATCTCTACAGCCAACCAGGTCTTAAAGATACAGACAACGACACAGATATCCACTCCATCTGATGAAGGAGCAGAGCTCCAAAAGCGAATGGCATTTGCTACCAAATAAACCTGTTGGACTTTAACCTGGTGTTGTTAAAACTTTTACTGTGTTTACCCCAGTCTAACGCCGGCATCTCCACATCATGAAATCACCATGCCAGGGGCGATCTTCAGGTCTGCCAGGGCTAGAAGGGGCAGTCCAGCCAAGGAACCCTCATCCTGGCAGAGAGAGATAAGGTCAACCCTTTGCCCCCAGCCTGAGCCCATCCTATCCCCCAGGATCATCGAGGGACCCTTCCTCTGCAGCCTAGCAGCAGCAGAGGGGCAAATGGCCACAAAACTACTTCCCCGATTCCCCTCAAGCCCAAGGCACCAGGGCAGGGTGTCAGTGCCAGGGTGCCGGGGGCAGTGCACTGTTTGCACTGCCAAGGCACATGGCCTGAAGGGAGGCTGAGTGGGGGGTCTGAGGGGGGAGGGAGATGTGTGGGGGGGGGGGTTCTGAGGGAGAAGGGAGGGCAGAGTGGGGTGCCTGAGGGGGAAAGGGGGCTGAGGGGTTCAGGCCGGGTCATCTTCATGCCTGCATGATGTGTGCGTGCGCGTGTGATGTGTGTGGTGTGCGTGGTGCATGCATGCGTGTGTGTGGTTGGTGGGGGGAGGGTAGTGACCTTTGATTTGGGGGGTTGTGGTGCTCCCCTGGACCTTGGAGGTCCAGCATGCCATGTTCACCCTTGTGGGTAGTGATGCACGATAAATCACACGGGAGGCTGGATGTACCCGGGAAATAAAGGCTTTTATTACCATCAATAACGGAGCTACTATATACAATATACAATCCCAGACTAAAGGGTCACCAGGCAGAGCAGTGACCTTTATACCTCTCCCTGAAGGCGGAGCCAACTGGAGTGTACCATAGGACTATATTAACAGGTAGAACAGCCCAACCCTAACCCCAACAGTAACATATCTACAGACTCATAGTGCTGGCCAAACCATGGCTCAGCACTCCTGGTGGTAACCAACAATGGTTCACCACAGGTAGCAACTGTATAGCCTGCCCAGTGCCTTTTCCGCTGGCGGGCTAGGTGAATGGCAAGAGGCTGGTGAACTGGCTTTCAAACCCGCTAATGATATTCCTATTAGGGAGCTTGTATAATTATTGGGTTGCCGCCCACTCTGGGCGAGAACCAATTGGGGCCGATGGGTCAGGTCAGGTGAATCCTCACGCCCGACGGGATTCCCGATTTGCAGCCAACGTCCCATTCTCCGGGGCATCGGGATTCCTGCTGGCTGGCTGAGGAGGTCAGAGAATTGAGCCTTAGATAACATGTTATATAGATAGAATACTTAAATACCTTTATTTGAACCAAATATTGATATTTTAGCGTGAATTAGACTATTAACTTCCTTAATAAACAACAAGGGAACGTTTGACAGTTTGATGCACAGAAGTCTCATACAAATGAGACAAAGGGCTATATTTATCTTCTCTTTTCACACTGTTGTAGATTTTATTTTGCAGCTCTTACTGCTTTTGTGCTTGCATTTGTTTGGCTAGAAAATCCATTCTGTGCTGTTTATAGCACTCCAGCCCAATGCAATGTGTATTTTATTAAAGAAAGGGCCACCTCAAAAGTTTATCTGGCGTGGGGATAACTCCTTTAGTAAACCTGCCCCACGCTTACCCGAGGCGACGACAAAATTTCACATGACTTAAAAGGTTGCTGTGCCTTTTTATTCAGGTACAACACGTCTGGCAAGAGAAAGATGTCCAATTATGCAACTATCAAAAGGCTGTTTATCTTCTGTAACAAATGTTCGAATATGCCAGAAAACCTTCCCAGTTCTAGATGACCTGGGAGACCAAAATACCATTTTGTTCACTCTCCAATCAATGGCTTGCACCTTGGCCGTATCGCTCTCCATTTTTAGCTGGCAGAACATGACCCTCCTGGTAACAATAAAGAACATTTCACTTCAGGACTACTTGCTTCATGGACTCACATTTATCATTTTTTTGCAGCTTATATGAAAAGCACCCATAATCGAATTCCTCCCAGTCCACTGCCAGCATCTTTAAATCAGAATGTCATTCGGTTTTTCAAGAGCTGGAGGGATTTTTTTTCTGTGTTTTGAACTTAACTGCACTGAAACTTTTGCTCATCTCACCCTTTCCTCTTTTCCTGGTGGTTCTCTTCCCTCATTTCCTGAGTGCGCTTTCTCTTTCCTGTGGTTTTGTTCCACAGGTAGTAGTCACCCACGGTCTCACACCCCAGTGGTGTTTTCTCCACGTCTGAGCCCAGGCAGTCAGTGTCTGCAGCCCATTCTAACAGAGGTGCATCACATATGAACTTGATTTTGTCCTCGCATGATATGTATACAAGCACACCATCCGGGGTATGTTACTGGATGGCAGCCAAAAGTGACATCTACTTTCATAATGCAGGATGCAGTGGCCATTTATAGCACCTCACCATGTTCGAAGATAAGATCAACCACTTTAACTTCTGGATGAGACGTCTTTAGAGTTAGGGACTCTAAGATTTGCCTGGTTTAAAGACACTTGACTTAAAAGCATAGTGAGAGAAGTTCACCGATGGAACAAACGGTATTTTTCACCAAGGAATTCAAAGGCCAGAAATGTCAGGATAGTGGGTGCTGTCGGCAGGGAACACATCCCCACTGAAACTGATAGTCCCGCTTCCATTTTACGCTTGATTGAGCATTTATTGGCAAAGACAGGACTTCCGTCTACACTTGGACGGAAGATCCACCTTAGGGAGATTGGCCAACAGCTCTCCAGCCCCTTCGGTACAACGCTGCCGTGGCTGAAAGAGGTCGTGCAGTGATGTGCCTGAGACTACCGGCGGAATCTTCCCATCCCACCCGCCACAGGAACCATAGCAAGCGGGGGCAGACCATGCAAAGACCTTGAGTGGGATTTTCCCATCTTGTGGTGAGCGGGGCCAGAAAATCCCGCTCCAAGTCCCTGGACCACACTTCAGGTAACTACCAGAGGTCCTGGGGGCAGGAGGGGAGAGGATGACCTGGAGGGGGTTGATCTCAGTGTGGGAGGGTATGCTGGGGAGGTGGGAGAGGAGCAGGAGGGAGAGCCAGAGTTCCCAGGTTCCCGTGAGGAGGGCTACTTCAGTCTGAAGTGGCCTTCCATTTGAGGCACCCACCATTTCCTGTCCAAAATTGAGGGTAAAAACCTTTTCTGTTTCGCACTTCAGTTATCAGGTGTCCATCAGCCTAAAAAGTAAGGCTGAGCAGGCTGGGTCCTTTAATGGAGGCATGAGCAAGATTCCCCATCCGAGGTCCAGCCCACCCTGCTATAAAATCGAAATGGGCGGGATCCTGCGTATGCAATTCCACACCTCCCTCTGCCAGCCTCAGAACCTGCCCAGAGGGAGTGGCGGGGAGGGAGGGGGGGAAATTCTGGCTAAAGTGTTCTTTTATGTCATAACTCAAAGCTGTGACATTCTTGAGTTATGAGTCTTTTACACTTATGAAGAAATGTCATATTTCAGTGTCAGCAATGAGGGATTATAGTTGTACTTGCAGAAATGCTCTTTCCTGAATGATAATGTCATTCTCCGTCATATATACTCAATGCCTGTATCTTCTTGCAATATGATTTCAATGATGGAATTATTTAAACAATCCAGGAGAGAGTGTCTGATCCCAGTAAATGTGGACTATATTATCTCGATATAGCCAGCACTGTCTGAGAGTCACTCCAACTTAAATGTAGAATTTTCATCTTGGTTTGTGGAAGGAAACCCCTAAGAGTGTTAATTTTTATGGCCCCCATTCACACAGTTCTCAGATCCCCTGTAGAAAGCAGCATGCTACATCAGAATTATTTGCTCACTCCCCAAAGTCCCCCCAACACCTACAAACCGTAGTTAAGGGTGCAATGGAATACTCTCCATTTGGCAGGTAGAGTGCGGCTCCAATGGCATTCAACAAGCACCATCACAGCAGTGCATTTGATTGGCACCACTTCCATCTTCTTTAAATTCACTCCCTCTACCACTGGGGCAACATGGCTGCAGTGTGTACCATTTGCATGATGCATTGCAGCAATCCCCCAAAGCATCGTCAACAGCAACTCCCCAACCATGTAGAAGGCAAGGCATCAAGAACATGGGAACATTGCTGTTGCAATCTGGTTTGAAGGGATAGCAGCATGGACAGAAAGGAAACATGCTTCATAGGGTCTGGTTTGAATTTCACTTTTTCAGCAGAGAACACACACACACACACACGCAGCTCTGTAGCTCTGATGTTTTCAAGTGTTCTATCCATGTATTTCTGTTCCCATGTTACCAAGTCTCAATAAATGAACCCACAACACGTTTACCCAATCCCTTATGAGTGATCTTCATCTCATTATAAAAACATGACTTGGTGTTCAGTAGTTGTTCCTTTTCAAGGACATGATGCCCAACCTGGCAGCAAGGTTAGGTACAGGTGTAATATGGTGAACAGTCTTACATCATGCCACGTGGCACGAGAGACAACCTCGGCGTTTTGATCAGATGGACAATGAGTTCGCAGCATTGGAGAGTGGTAAAGTTACAGTGTGGTGACTGCACAAAAATGCTTTGAAGACACAGGCTAGGATAATACTCAAATAAAGAGATGGAAAGCAAATGGATTCCTCGTGGTGAGACTTCAATGCGTAGTTCCATGAAACTGCAAATTCCCCTCCAAGTCACACACCATCCTGGTTTGAAAATATATTGCCTTCTTTTCATCATTGCTGGATCAAAATCCTGAAACTGTGATAACAAGCATCCATGCTGTCTTATAGGGAAGTAAACTGGTCTTATTTTTCAAATAAGCCAGAGTTCCATGTCCACAGGTTATATTGTAAGGAAGATAAACGTGACATTCTAGAAGTTGCAAAGTTTATTTTTATATATGACCACGTCCTTAAGTAAATATGTCTCGTCTTTCATCTGTCCACATTCCGAGGGTTTGCCTCACCATGAACAACCTTTCTCCACTGATCTCTATTCTCCGCTGCCCTCACTGCCTGTCCCACAGAGAGGCCAGTCCTCATTCTGATATTATCTCATCTTCCTTGGACATGTTTTCCAGCTGCTTTACCTTGTTTTACCTCTTTCTCCAAACACTCTCCTCCTATTCACATCACACATCCAAAATACCTGAGCTTTCTTGATATCACTGCCTCAGACAAGTTTCTTTTCACACCAATTTTCTCGAGCATCCACTCGTTTGTCTGCTTGGCCATCCAGGACACACAATATTCTTTTCCAATGTTCTTTATTGAGCCTCGTCACTCTACTTGATGGTCCACCTTTCACAGCCATTCATTGTCACCGGCGGCACAGTGGCACAGTGGTTAACACTGCAGCCTCATAGCTCCAGTGACCTGGGTTCGATTCTCGGCTTGGGTCACTCTCTGTGTGGAGTCTGCACATTCTCCCGTGTCTGTGTGGGTTTTTCCGGGTGCTCCCGTTTCCTCCCACAGTTCAAAGATATGTGGGTTAGGTGTACTGGCCATGTGAAATTGCCCCTTAGTGTCCTGAAATGCGTAGGTTAGAGGGATTAGCAGGGTAAATATGTGGGGTTACAGGGATAGGGCCTGGGTGGGATTGTTGTCAATGCAGACTCGATGGGCCGAATGACCTCCTTCTGCACTGAAGGGATTCTATTAATCTTAAGAAAGACACATTTTTGTTGCAATCAAGATGCTGTGGCTATTTCATATTCTTAAGTGAGTTCACAACACCATGGTCCTTGTTAAGCCTAACTTGAATTTCTTTGGTAGACTGCACCTTCTGTCAAAGGTGACCTAAGATAGCAGAAGATAATCAACCTGTTCAAGCTAAACTCCATTAATCAGAATCTTACAGGTCTCTCCACCCATCTCCATCTCCTTGTCTTGTTGACGGATAATCAGGGGAGATCATACTTCTGGTTAACTTGATCAATAAGAATTCTCACAACACAGTTGAAGTCCAAAAGGTTTATTTGGCAGCACAAGCTTTCAGAGTCTCAGGCTCCTTCTTCAGGTGAAGGAACCTGAGATTCCGAAAGCTTGTGCTGCCAAATAAACTTGTTGGACTTTAACCTGGTGTTGAGAGACTTCTTACTGTGCTTACCCCAGTCCAACGCCGGCATCTCAACATCATAACTTGATCAAGACAGTCCATTGACTTCTGTACCTCCTCCACTGAGTTAGTGAGCAGCATAATGTAATATTGAAGATGCAAAACTCATCGCCCACAATCAATGTCTCTCTCATAACGATTTCTGCCAGGATGTTGAATAAATATGGTGAAAGTACATCCCCCCCACCATCTTACATCCTTTTTGACTTCGAACCATTCTGATAGGGTGCCAGCAACTCTGACTCTCGTTTGTTGGGTGCGATAAAGCTTTCTCAGCAAGTTGATTATGAAATGTGGTAGGTATCCCAAATCTTTTAATTTGATTTATTATTGTCACATGTATTAGCATACAGTGAAAAGTATTGCTTCTTGCGTCCTATACAGACAAAGCATACCGTTCATAGAGAAGGAGAGAGTGCAGAATATAGTGTTACAGTCATAGCTAGGGTGTAGGGAAAGATCAACTTGATGCAAGGTAGGTCCATTCAAAAGTCTGACGGCAGCAGGGAAGAAGCTGTCCTTGAGTCGGTTGGTACGTGACCTCAGACTTTTGTATCTTTTTCCCAACCAAAGAAGGTGGAAGAGAGAATGCCCGGAGTCCGTGGGGTCCTTAAATATGCTAGCTGCTTTGCCGAGGCAGCGGGAAGTGCGGATAGAGTCAATGGATGGGAGGCTGGATTGTGTGAAATCTAAAATTGTCAAACTGATTTTCTCGTGTGAGGCCAAATTGAATATCTTGTCAAAATCAATAAAGCATATATATATTGTCAGCTGATGTTCTTGGGCTTTGTACATTATAATTCTAAGGCTCGTGGCTGGAATTTTCTGGCCATTCACACCCCATCACCATTGCAAGCGAGGGTGAAGAATTTGGCGCTCGACCAAATCTCCGTTCACTGTAGTGAATGGCTGGAAAATTCCAGCAGGTTTATTTGGCAGCACAAGCTTTCGGAGTCTCAGTGGAGGAGGTACACTGTAAGCGTTCTCCAAGGCGGCCTTCACGACACACGACAGCGCAGAGTCGCTGAGCAGAAACTGATAGCCAAGTTCCTCACACATGAGGACGGCCTAAACCGGGATGTTGGATTTATGTCACATTATCAGTAACCCCCACAGCTTTCCCCCTGATCTTGCAGAATCTTACGAGCTGTTCTATCTGGAGACAATACACATCTCTTTAACCTGTG
Source organism: Mustelus asterias (assembly GCF_964213995.1). Taxonomy (NCBI): domain Eukaryota; kingdom Metazoa; phylum Chordata; class Chondrichthyes; order Carcharhiniformes; family Triakidae; genus Mustelus; species Mustelus asterias. The sequence continues at coordinate 83,384,870 of NC_135812.1, read as the reverse complement.
TTTAATGTTCCCTCCACCCACATTATCTGTACCTTTAAGACCTGGCTGGCTGTAGAGATTTGCATTCTAATTAGTATTCTGTAACTTGATTTCTGTGTCTCTGTGCACTGTTGGAGAACAGATTTTCACTCCATCTGACGAAGGGGCAGCGCTCTGAAAGCTTATGGTATTTGCTACCAAATAAACCTGTTGGACTTTAACCTGGTGTTGTGAGACTTCTTACTGGAAAATTCCAGCCATTGACTTGATCTCCGCTTCCTCTTCCCATCGAAACCCAGCTTGATCATCAGCAGTCTCACTCTGTCTTTTTCCGATCCTTCCAGGGTGATCCTGAGCAAAGTTTTATGAGCGTAAGAAATCAAAGCAATTGCTCTATTTGTGCACTGTTTCAGGTCGCCATCCTTTGGAAGAGGGATAAAGGTGCGATCAGTCCAGTTCTCGCAGCTAATCACCAGTCTCCCGCAGTGCCACACATATTCTCTATACCCTGTCCACTACCGATTTTCCTCCCATGTTAAGTCATTGTGCTGGTATTGTCCAGGACCGTGGCCTTACAACCGGCTGGCTGATGAATTGCTCGCTGTTCCTCAACTCGAAGCTGAGGAGTCTCATGTCCGACCTCACTTTTAAACTCTGACTCACAATCATGCTTGCAAAGATATCCCCGATATTCGCATATCATGCAGCCATTTCCTTTGCTTCTGCTTCATTCTCGCCACCACCTGACCACAAGCAGTGTATGCGAGGTTGAAAGGTTGGTGTAATTGATTGAACTCTTTGGAAAAGTTTCCGCATTATTGCCTTTCGGGTGCTCCACTGCTAATTCATCACACACTAACTGTTTCTCTTTATCCGCTCACAGATTTCTTTGAATTCCTGCCTTTAAACCTTTGCAACAATCCACAACCTTTTACCTCTTTCTCTCCATCTTGGCTTCAATCTGGGAAAAAGTCTCAGGTGTCCATCCCTTCCATTTTACGGGCTGCATAACTCCCACCATTTCCTTTGCTACACCCAGAAGAACAGTTTTTGTGCTTTGCCAATGCCCTTGTGGTGTTCTCTCCTTAGGCGCCATCTGTAAGAGCTTTGAAGCTGCTGGCGATTTCCACTGCATACTGCGCTTATCTTTACACTCATTTCAATTTAGCCATGCCATTTAAAACTTGTTTTGTCCTTTTTGCCTACTCTGACTTGTAGCACCACTGCTAAATACTATGCAGATATGTGGAACTTAAAAGCCATGACAGTCCAAAGTTATGGGAGCCAGGAACCTATTGCGCCAGATTTTGTGGTCAGCAGGGAGGCCCACTGCTGCCAATCTTTCCTCTTCCTCGATGAACACAATGACAAATTTCATCATCTCCCCTCCTGCCTACACTCGCAAACTCAACTGCTCCTAAACGTGCCACAAGCAACATTTCACTTTCAATTTGCTTGAACTTGGACTAATTCTCACATTTTTGTTAAGTTCTTCACTGCTTCACACTGTCTACACTTCTTCACCTGCCACCTTCCCCCCCCCGACCCCTTAGCCCTGAGCCCGCTCCATGACACATGCTTGCTGCTTCTCCATCTCAGCATGCACACTATGCTGAGCCGTCTCACATGTCTTTGCAACCTTTTCACAGAACTATTCCTGTAAGGCACATTTGCACACATCGGAAGGGAGTCTGGAAGAAGGCTGCAGCCGGATTGCGAGCTCTCATCTTAATGGAGGCGCTGAAATCAACAACGTTGGCAGAGGGCGGGCACAACACCATTCGAGATGGCAAGGCTGGGGGTCACACACACAGCAGGGTGTTTGGCCATTTTCCCTGCCTTCACTCTAATTAATGCTCCAGCTCTCTCTCTCAAACACACACACACGCTAAATGTCACAACTTGGAGATACGTTGCCCCGTCGTTCAGCTATCGCTTACTCTTGCTATTGCATCCGAATACTGAACCACCCACCTTTTCTCCAGGCTCTCCTCATGACTCGGGTCTGTCAGCCACTCAGAAGTCGAAGAAGGAGGACCACATTCCCAAAAGTGTGCTCTCACTCCCCAAACACCACCATAGAGGTCAACAACCTACATGATACAGACAGGGAGTTACATGGGCTCCATGCAGAGTGATTCACTCTTCGCACATGTAAGCAGGAGCAAGGACAACCCAGGAAACAGCTTTCTGCAGAAAAACTTCAGGTCTTAGCTCTGTTGAACAGAAATGACCTACAGCCTCTAAGGGCCCAGCTTTCATAAGAGAAAAGCTTTTATCCACAGTGACAACTTCTCAATATATCACCACCAGAAAGAAAATGGTAAAGTTTTTGTGGGGTTCTGGTACACGGCATTGACACTGTCAATGCCATGTACCAGAACCCCACAAAAGAAAGGGTGTATTCACCCCAATGAATGTTGCAGATCCTGTTTGCAAGGATATGACAGTAGTATTGGTGAAGCATTCTTCAATGAGCTGCTAAGAACAACGTACAAAGAACAGTGCAGCACAGGAACAGGCCCTTCAGACCTCCAAGATCATGATGCCTGCCTAAACTAAAACCGTATGCACTTACGGAGTCCGTATCCTTCCATTCCCATCCTATTCATGTATTCATCTAGATGCCCTTCAAATGCCACTATTGTACCTGCTCCCACCACCTCCCCAGGCAGCGTGTCCCAGACATTCATCACCCTCGGTGTAAAAAAACTTGCCTCGCACATCTCCTCTAAACTTTTCCCCACACACATTAAACCTATGTCCCCTAGTACTTGACTTTTCTACCCTAGGAAAGAGCAAAGCTACTAAAGAGGTCTAGCTGCAGCCTGGTGGTATTGCTTCCTCTCCATTTAAGAAGTTATCATCGTCACCTGTTTAAATATTCCACCAAGTTAAAGGGGTGTCATGGTTTGCTGAAGCAGTAATGTCAGTAACCAGGGTAAGCAGCCAATCATACTGAAGTATTTTCACAGACTGCAAATCAGTAAGCATTTTAGCCGTAATGTTTAATTTAAGCTTTCAGCTTGCAAAATAATTGATCAGATTACTATGAAGGTAAAATAAAGGTCACCAAGTGTCCTGTTTTAAAATATGTGAAATATTTTATCAGAATGTGGAAATTTGACATTCTACAAATATAAAATGAGCTTTTTAGGGCCAGTGAGGGTCCTTAATTATGCAGTAAATTCACCTTTAAAAACCCAGTTACATCTCATTCAAGAAGGTTTAACATTATCACAGCTGTTTAACAGAGACTGCAGTGAAAAGGTGGAAGATGTTGTCAGTTCAAAAATTCTCCATTAATTGTTGTCTGAGGGAATCTCAACAGCCCAGCAGAGACTAAAGCATGATCCCAACCCAACGCACTTGTGAATTACTCTGGGGAGGTCTCTGTCCTTCCGAGAACATCTGAAGAAAACAGCAGCAAAGATCAAAACCAGAAACAACCTAACTTGCTGGATCTTCATGGGGTGCTGCTGCCACAACACTCCAGACATGCCCTCTCGTACACTACAGCAGAGTACTCTGCAGCTGTTTGGTAAAGGTCATCACACACACATCTTCTTGTCACTCAATTGAATGCAATGATGTGCATCGCATCAAGACTTACTGAAACCCGGTTTTCTCCCATAGTCCAAAGATGTGCCGGTTAGGTTGGTTGGCCATGCTAAATTGCCCCCTCAGTGTCCCGGGATGTGTAGGTTAGAGGGATTAGTGGGGTAAATATGTGGGGTTACGGGGTGGGGCCTGGGTGGGATTGTTGTTGATGCGGACTCGATGGGCCGAATGGCCTCCTTCCGCACTGTAGGGATTCTATGATCACAACTGGAACTCTCCATACTAAGTGGCAGACTAATCAACTTAAAGTCAGGAAATGTGGAGGCTACCACTTGGCTTTGGTGTTTGCATTCTCTAAACAGCATACAGGGGAAGCATAAAGTCAACTCAATGACATGTCTAAATTTCCATATTATTCTGTGTATATGTGGATGTGTGGAGTAATGACAGTCAGTTTTGCCATCATTATCATGTCAGTTTTGGGCCAACAGTTACAGATCGCCCCTTCCCTGGCTTCCTTTCCTCACGAACATTACTCACCCACACATTCACTGCCTGATGAAAACTCACAAGCTGGTTGAAACCATTCATGCTGCACCTCACTTACCACTCCACCCACAGCCGGCCTTCCATCTCAATGCCGCATATGGAGCACCCTTTCTAAGCAAGATCTACCAGCATATATCCTTTGGATCAAGGAATGGGAAACATGGCAAGTCACAGTTTCCTTGCGACAAACGCCATCTGTCGAATGGCCAGCTTTGAACTATCATGGTGACAGTCAGTAATCCTTGCTAAATAGGTTCAGGAAAGTCCAGGCAGGGGCCCTGTCAAACCAACCTCCAACAATGGGGCCTCACAGTTTTGGTCTCACTATTTAAGAAACAATATGAATGTGTTAGAAGCAGTTCAGAGAAGATACACTCGACTGATACCTGGGATGAGGGAGGGCGGAGGGAGGTGGTTCCTACGAGGAAAGGTTGGACAGTTTGGGTTTGTATCCATTGGCGTTTAGAATAATGAGAGGTGATCTTACTGAAACATAAGATCCTGAGGGTACTCGACAGGGTAGATGCTGAGAGGATGTTTCACCTTGTGAGAGAGACTAGAACTAGGGGACATGGTTTAAAAATAAAGAGTCTCCCATTTAAGATGGAGATGAGGAGATTTTTTTTTTCTTAGGATCATTCGTCCTTGGAATTCTCTTTCCCAGAGAGCAGTGGGGACAGGATCATTGATTATTTTTAAGGTTGAGTTTGATAGAATCTTGATTAACCAGAAAGTCATTGGACAATGAAGGTAGGTGGGAATATGAAGTTGAGGCCACAATCAGATCAGCCATGGTCTTGTTGAATGGCTGAACAGGCTTGAGGGGCTGAATGGCCTACTCCTTGTATGTCTTCTGAGAATTTGTATGTTGTACATTTGTGGAAAGACAGAAACAATGCTGCATATTACTGAGGAGTGTCTCCTCTACAGACTAAGTGGCAGACTAATCAACTTAAACTCAGGAAATGTGGAGGCTATTGCTTAGCTTTGGTGGTTTGCATTCTATAAACAGCACCCCTTCTGGAGAAGCATAGCATCACACTCAATGATGTGTCTAAATTTCCATATTATTCTGTGAACGTGCGGATGTGTGGAGTAATGACACCGTCAGTTTTGCCATCACTGTCACGTCAGTTTTGTGCCAGTAGTTGCAGATTGCAAGTGTACATCTTGCAATTAGGACTGTTCATGTTAAAACACTGGAAGTGAATATTTTCTTGATCCAGTTGTAAAAGATTATCCAGCACTATGTAAAATGATCGGGTTTATGAACGCAAGACTTTGCAGGATGGTTTATTTAAGCTGTCTCTTCTAATTTAAGGTAAAACAGGATGCCCTGGAAAAGGGAGACACTGTAAAGTTGTATTGAACTTGACCAGGTGATGGTTACCATGGGGACATGGGGCCCAGGTCAAGGCTTACTGAAACCCAAGTCCCAGATTTTGGCCCTGAATGCAAAGAGAGAGCCATCTGTTATTTGATTTGTTCATATTTACAGGCTCTCAGGCAGTCTGAAAGGCCATAGACACAGAGACACAAGGAGCAAAGGGTCCCAGAGAGAGAAAGACAGGAGCTGCTGCGGTTGGCAGAAGGAAAACTTCTGTTTTCCTCTGTTACGGTTGGCAAGATGTTCTCTGGGTGAAAAGAAAGAACGCATGAAAATTTAAGGAGCCTAGAAGCTTAATCCTGGAATGGTCATGGGTACGAATCACTGGAGTGAGTCTCATTGCTGAAATTTGTTTGGGAATTCTCAAAAAACTGACGGAAAGGCCATTCAACAGTCGCTGGATGTTACAACAAGGCAAAATGGGGAGAAGTGAGCCCATTGGAAATTATGAACTGCTTTCCGTTAAGATTCCAAGAATTCAGAAAGTGAGCTGTAAACTATAAATGCAGTATGAGGTTTTTAAGTTTGTTAAAACTCTAATGACCGGTGTCCTATCTGTAGCTTAGAGTACTTGTTGCCTACTAAGTAATGTTTAGTCAATGTTGATTTCAGTTTGTTTGTTACAGTAAAAGTATTAAAACCTTGTCATGCGATGCCTCCAAGTTGCTCACTGGGAATTCAAATCTTTTTTTAGAAGTTCAAAGTTAAAATTTACAGAAGTATCTTTAAATTAAATCACTCTTCAACCACAAGACCTCATGTAATAAATAACTCAAGCTGCACTATAGAAAGTCAGGGAATATTCAGCACAATGAGACAAATGTTATGAGCGATAATGAAAGCAGTACTCAATGAGGTAAAATTAAATGATGTTTTTGCACATATGCATGACACAGAATCCTGTTCAACAGAGGCATTCGAGTGGGCATTAGATGATTATTTGAAAAGAAATGTGCAGGGGTACAGGAATAAGCCAGGGCAACAGTACTCAATCATGAAGCTCGTTTGGAGAGCCATGATAACAAGGCTGAGGAGTTTAGGATTAGGATTCCAGAGTGCAGAGGCTGATTAATGTGTCTCAACAGGGCTTAGAGAAAAAGGGGACACAGCAGATGGATAGGCAGAGCATGCATGCTGGGATGTAAGGAGAGGGAGGATTGTATTGGAGGAATCTGAGTTGCCAAGTGGGTAACATTGGGGCACCAGTGGAGATTAGTGTGGATGAGGGAATGGGTATGCCAGCAATGGAGTACTGGATGAGTTGATGTTCCATAGAAATTAAGATATGTAATATAAAGTTCAGCTTCATAGTTTTGAATGGGGCATGAAAGAAGCAACAGGATGGTTTCTAAGCAAGTTGATGTTGATGTTGAGCAGGCGATTTGGCTCAGCCGGGACTTGATGCTTAATAGGCAGTCAGTGGAAGCCATGGAGCTGAGGGTCAGAACAGAAAGGTGAACTCAGGTGAACTTCTATTTCCGTCAAGATTCTTTTTCTTTGGAAGGGGAAAGTCCCATCTTTCATCATTCAGTAATTTGCTATGGTTTGTTTTGAGTCAAACCATGTTTCATAGTTCGCTACTTTTTAAAAAGTGTTTAACATTGACATTAAAATAACAGACATGGTAGCAGCATACTAGCGTAGTGAACATTTGTATTTTTGCTGTACTCTGAAATCCATGTGAAATTTGCTCGCAGTTTGCATGGCGTTCTCCCAATCAGTGGCTCCAACTGCGACAGAAGAGATAAAGGAACTTCAGATGAATTGTACAAAATTGAGATTTTGTGAACCTCTGCCCAAGTTGCAGTAATGATCGAGATAATAATCTCCAGAGGAAATTCCCAGCAGGAATATTTTATTTACTTGTTTTTGCCAAGTGCAGGAAATGGAAGGACAGATGCAGAAATCATAATTGTCTTTTTATACAGGTGAATTCCCAACTTGTCGCACTGCTCTTATTTCAGCCATCTCAAAATGTCTCCAAGCTAATAACAGACCTGAGACTTACTTTTTGGATAGCAGGAATTGCAAACTAAAACAAGTCCCAGGTGTTTGGTTCGTCTTTTTCGCACTTGTCAGCCCACAAAACTAACACTTCATTGTATTATGGTGTGACGTGATTTAAGTCCTAGAAATTGGCTCACACAGTCTGTTCAGACACTACTCTGAATACTAATGCCCCAGTTTTACTACACAATCTCTACAATGCAGAAAGGGGGCATTTGGCCCATTGAGTCTGCACCGACTCTCCGAAAGAACATCCTACTGAGGCCCTCGCCTCCATCCTATCCCCATTACCTCACGCATTTAGCATGGCCAATCCATTTAATCTACACATTTTTGGATGATGAGGGGCAATTTAGCATGGACAATCCACCTTACTCCACATTAAAGTCACCCAAGGCTGGCGTCGAACCTGGGTCCCCAGCACTGCGAGGCAGCAGTGCTAACCATTGTGCCACCATGGCAGGTAGGGAACAGCTATTAACTTTCTGCAATATCTCTGCATCTGATTTTATCTCCAGAAAGTCCAAAGAGGCCAGCTGGTAGCAAATCAGAACAAATTTAAATGGCATCACTAAATGCAAGAACCTTTTTCAGAACCAGGAATAGGCTTGATGCAAAAAAAGAGTAGATTAGTATTATGCCAATTCTGACAAACAACAGGGATCAATTCAAAGCCCTTGAATTCATTATGGAGCATGACACCATTACATACAGCAATGCTGTGGTTGTGAATCAGAGACCTCAACTTGACAGCTGATTGGATAGTAATTCAGTATTGCTTGTCTGAACTGAGTAATACTGGCTACATATTGTGGATACCTCTAATTCCTCTGAATTGCAGAGTACCACAAATACCAACATTATGCCTCTGCGCATAAATATGAAATATATCAGGTCATTGCTTAAAGACATGCATTTGCAGGTAACCTGGTCAGCATTAGCAAGTTGCATTCAGGAGATGTGCAGAGCAGAAGGCAAGTGTAACGACAGTATCTGGAAACGGGCATTTAGCATTTGGACTCAACCCGGAGAATCTTACCAGCACATTTAACACTGCATTAAAGCAATGAATCTTCTGAACTCTTCCCTTCGCCTGTCAGTCCAAATGGGTTTAATCTTGTTAAAACTCTGTGAAACTACATTAGCATGCTGATTGATTGCCTTTTACATGAGGATAGTACTGTATTAATAAAAAAACATAGACTCAGGTAGAAATGAGAAGGGAGTGAATATGCACATAGAACTTTAATTTATTCTGTACAAATCATGTGCCCTGTTCACCTTTGAGAGCCATATGAAATTAATGTACGTGATTGAGACTGTACTGAACTGAACTGGGCATGAACTCCAATACCAAGAAGATAGCTAAGCTTATATATTTTGTGTTATGACTCTTATTCGCTTGTTCTCTTATCATTTAATGCGCTCCTTTGGCAATTGAAGCCCAAGTCTGAAGTAGTATTACCCTGCAGGCTTCCAAAAACAAGTAGGATTAAGTAATAAAATCAATAGCTAAAATAAACTGAAGAGGGCTGTGTGTGTGATCCCAAGGCACTATACCAATTTACTTATATATCAGGTAAAGTGAAGTTATTCTATGGGACATCAGCGGTTAGCGTTTAACTACAAGAGAATTCTGAAACAGGTAAATACAAAAACATTGATATTGAATGAAAGAAAAGAACACCAAAAATATCTCACAAATAATTTAAAGTTTATCTCACCCAAAGGGAGTTAGTGATCTGCCAGTCAAGTTGTAGATTGATATTTGAAAGGAACTGTTCCTGATTAACTGGCTTGTATAAAAGACTTATGTTAGGACATTGTATAAGTGTTAACTATGTCCAAGCATCCAGTATGCATTCACCAAATACAAAGCTCTGCCCTGGGAATATAGATTCTTAAAATCTACTTTTTTGCACACTATTTGGGGTACTGGATTCACTGAAAGGGGGCAGAATTTATAGTTTATGGTTGTAAAGATTGCTAGTACAAAGACAGTTAAAATGGAACATCAGAGATCTCAAAATTATGTAAAACTTCGAGACAACCAATGGTGAAATACTGTTTGTACTGGCTGACGAATAAGCCACAAAGTGACATATAAAAAGATTTTTTTCTAAATGAGTAAAAGGAAAATTAAGCCTTTCTTTTCCCCACACAAAGATTAGGAAACAGAAAGCATTGCATCAGATGGCCATTATAGCAGGGGTTGTAAAGTGCTTTAAGAAAATTGGTAAGTATCTTACAGTGAACAATGTAAAAGGATATGGAGAAATGGGTAGGAAAATATTAGAGAAGATCATACAAAAGAATGGTCTAGTTTGGACCAGGGAGCGGCGTGGGCTTGGAGGGCCGAAGGGCCTGTTCCTGTGCTGTATTGTTCTTTGTTCTTTGTTCTTTCTTTCAGTTGAGCCCGAGCACTGGCACCTATGTTATACTTTCTATAATGCTGGTGGTTAATGGTAGTATGTAGATAGACTTCTTTGGCAAGTCAACTGTTTAATTTTGGTTGCCCAGAAATGGGTGAGGGTGACCTGGTCCTTGAGAATCTCTCAGAAATTCTGGCCCCAATTGTATGCTGAGCTGGCTGAAATGAAACTGGGTATTTGAGCATTTATGCCATGAACCTTCCAAATTTGACTCTCAAATCCAAGTTTACCCAAGAGCTCAGTCTAGCAATTCTACTGCAATATGGCAAATGTGAGGTTCGAAGAAAAGAGAATGTGAGATAACCATTGGAGATAGAAGCAGAGCTCTATATCCAATCAAATGATTTTGAATTTTTTCGCTATTTTTTAACTGAATAAGCATGGTTCACTGACCCTCACTTCACAACACAGTAGAATGGACATAATGGCCAGAATTCTCCAACCTCGCCCGTGGCTGGGATTCTCCAGTCCCGCTGCAGTGAATGGCTGAGCTTCAAAATCTCAGTTCCAGCTATCAGTGGTGGTGGGGTATATGAGACGAGAGAATTCCGGCCAACAATACCTTGTAACGTTTGTATGGTGCGCGGGTACATCGAGCAGTGTGTCAGCTGTGGTTCCATTGTCAGCATTTTCATCTCGAGGTTAAAAGGTTGAGTTCCACTGCAGGGACCCAAGCACAAAAATCTAGGCTGACTCTCTACTGTAGTACCAAAGGAGTGCCATATCGTCGGAGGCTCTGTCATTCGGTTGCGATATTAAACTGAGGCTCAGTCTATTCTTAAAGGCGGATGTGAAAGTTTCCATGGTACTATTTTGAAAAGTACAGGGGATTTATCCTCAGTGTCCTGCCTAATATTTATTTATATTACTAAGAAGGCAGACTCGCTGATCATTATTGCATTGCTGATTATGGGAGTTTGCTTAGCGCAACTTGGTTGCTGTGATCCCTACACCATGACAGTGAGTACACTTCAAAATACTTCAGTGGTTGTAAAGCACTTTGGAACAGCGAAAGGCGCTATGTAAATGCAGGTCTGTTTTTGGTGGGGAAGCAAGTGGAAAAAAAACTGTTTATCTTGAGTTTTGTTTTTCCTGTTTTGATATCATGGTTGTTGTTGCTGAGTTGGTGACAGCCCCAATTTTAACTTGAGTAAAGCACTCTCGCTCTCCCCGCCCATCCACCTCCCAGCCCCTAGGGTAATAGGATTTGCACAATGCACCAGCACTGTGGGTGATTGATTGCATTTTGAATTCTCTGATCTCCACCTGTGTGAGTCCTGCAGAGTCAGTGGAACAGTAATGAACAGGGTCAGGCAGGTTGTTATTGCAATGAATCATCATACTGAGTGCCTCACCAGCCTATCTTCCCCATCTTTGTTAATGATGTTTCTTGTGTCTAAGCAAAAAGCGCATTTAGCTAACCTTACTGCAAGTTGTGTATAAATAGTTCATCTCCTACTTAACGTGTCGTATTCTTCCAGAAATCTTTGTGGAAGACCTAAAAGACAGAGCATTTGCATTGCATAAGTATACCATTGCTATGGTCCTCCAATGTATCAAATTTCTGCTGTCTTTGAACATATTTAGGACTAAGATTGATAGATTTTTTAATTCTAAGTGAATCAAGCAATATGGGGATTAGGTGGGATATTGGAGATGGGCGAGGATCAACCATGATTAATTAATGGCTCGTGGGTGTAGTCCTGCTCCTATCTCTTACATTTTTATGATCTTTCTTGACCTATATTTCCCTGAATGACTAAGTTCTTTATTGAGTCAATCAATAATATGTGACACTTGATTTCTTTCTACCATTAGAAGCAACCTGAAGACCTAATGTGTGATTTGCTATTTGTAAGACTCAATTATATAGATTGCAGTACTTCCCCACCCCAAACTGAAACCACATGATACCACAATATCCTTCATTTTACCCTTTAATAGCATTTTGTGTTTGGAATTCAACTTTTTTCTACTCTAGTTTCCTACACTATTTCTAATGAAACATTTCATCAATGCAGGTCCTCAGTAGAATCATTTTCTGTCGCAGATATACTGTTTGAGACAGTTGGCTTCATGGTACAGGTCCTACTTTATTTGGGAAATAGATGTTGTCTGTAAGAAGTGTCTAAAGTCAACAGAAATACTGATGGACTCAGGTCTGAGCGAGGTGACTCCAGCGATTAAATGGAATAGGGTCAATTTACTTGGTCCTTTGAGTATAAGAGACATCTCCAGTCATAGTGGTGGACTGATCAATAAACTATTATTGGTGTTCATTCATCAGCAACAATATTTTATGGTTGTATTAGCCATGTGTAGAGGAAGGAGACATCAAATTGTTTCTACTTATCACATGTACATTTAGTTAAAGTATGGTACTCAAACATTTTATACCTGTCCATATAAAAATTAGATCTTTAAATGATCTGCCCAGGGTTAAAAGGAGTTAGATATCTATTCTGCCTAAAACAAATTTAAGTTAAAATAATGACATATCCTGAATACTGTGCTTTTCAGGACATAAATATAGATTCTTGTATATTGTCCCCATTCTCTTTATTTTTGGCATAATGGCAGTTTTAGAATTTTATTCCAGCATCTATTATACTCAGGAATTCTCACAGAGAATATAATTTGATGACTGAAGCTTTTTCTTTCAATCTGCCCTCGGCAAGGCACATTTAATGTTTATGTGACTGAAGATTACTTGAATGCCGTTGGGCATGTAAACTGGAATTTTGAAACCTTATATGAAATTATTTTGTAACATATGTGAGCTCTACAGATAGGATTAGATTATGCTCTTGGCAATAAGTGCGTGCAGTGATATTTCCACCAGTTACATGTAGTATGATTTCTTTTCTTCAGAGAAATTGCCAACAGGAATGGCAGCAACACAAATGCTGTCAATTTTTGTGTTGGGACCATGAGCTTCTGTGAATGCGTTCATAATGAAGTAAGACTATTATGTCATAGGGTCCCAAAATGCTTTCAATTTGTAACCGAGAAAATAGCTGGCAGTTTTACAGTAATACATGCCGTGTAAATTTTCACCTTAGTTTAGACAGAGAAAGAACACATCAAATTCCTTCTATTGAATCTGTTCTCAATTCCCTTTAATGTAACTTGACTGTACCGCATTTACTATCATTGTGTTGAATATCAACATAATGGTTGAATTTCTACATAATGGTTGAATCTCTACATTTCATTGCAGCTGCCTACATTGTACAATTGCGGGAGTGATACTGAGGGCTGCTTACAGCACAGCACTGAATGCTTTACAAACTGTCGAAAATATTACAACTGCAGAATTATTCTTCAAACTGCGTCTCACTCATCTTTAGCAACGTCTCTTTAAACAGCCAGCATTTTATTGGCTAATCCCAGTTTCGACAAACTGGAGTCAATGGGAATCAGGGGAAACCTCTCCACTGGTTGGAGTCATACATAGAGTAAAGGGAATGTTTCTGGTTGTTAGGGGTCAATCATCTTCAGTCCCAGGATACTGTTCTGCAGGAGTTGCTCAGGTGTCTGAGGCCCAACTACCTTCAGCTGCTTTATTAATGACCTTCCTTCCACCATATGATCAGATATGCGGATGCTCATTGATGATTGTACAATGGTCCGTATCATTTAACTCCTCAGATACTGAAGCAGCCTGTACCTATGTGCAACAAGATCTGGACAATACATATGCTTGGCTTTTTAAGTGGAAATTAACATTCATGCCACACAAGTGCCAGGTAGTGACCATCTCCAATAAGAGAGAATCTAAGCATTGCTCCTTGACATTCATTGGCAATTACCATAGCTGAACCCTCCACTATCAACATCCTGAGGGTTACCATGAGATACTGAGCTGGACCAGCCATATACATATGGCTGCAAGAACAGATCAAAGGCTTGAATTCTGTGGCCAGTAACTCACTTCCTGACAGTTTTGCAGCAATAAGTGCCATGTAAACTTTCCCCTTAGCTTAGACAAAGAACATATCAAATTTATTCTATTGAATCTGTTCTCAATTTCCTTTAATGTAACTTGACTGTGCCACATTTATTATCATTATGTTGAATATCAACATAATGATTGAATTTCTACATAATGGTTGAATTTCACTGCAGCTGCCTACAATGTACAATTGCAGGCTTATAATTCTGAGGCCAGTAACTCACTTTCTGACTCCCCAAAGCCTGTCTACCATCTACAAGGCACAAGTCAGGAGTGTGACAAAATACTCCGCAGTTGCCTGGATGAGTACAACTCCAACAACACTCAAGAAGCTCTAACATCATCCAGGACAAAACAGCTCAATTGAGCAGAATCCCATCCACACCTTAAACATTCACTTTGTCTACCACTGATGCACAGTGGCAACAGTGTATATCATTTATAAGCCAACTCACCAAAAGATCTTCCGATAGCACCTTCCAAATCAGCAGCCTCTCCCACCTAGAATAACAACAAAATCAGTTGCAAGTTCCCATCGTAGCCACATCTAATTCCAACTTGGAACTAAATCGCCTTGCTACACTTTTGTGGGATCAAAATCCTGGAATTCCCTTTCCAGCGACTTTAACGGTCTACCTACACCACACGAACTGCAATGGTTCAAGGAGGCAGCTCACCACCTCTTTCTCAAGGGCAATTATGGATGGGAAACAAATACTGGTTTTGCTAATGGTGCATACATCCCATGAAAGAATTAATAAAGTATTCTGTCAATGAAAAAAGAAATGCGCAACAGAAAATAATGATTGGTTGACTCAGAGGAGTCAAGGGCCGCGATTTTCCCAAAAATTGACTGCTATAAGAGCACTTCGCACCAGTCTGCCTGGCATAGTCTGTGACAATCGTCCCACACTTAGTCATTTTTCAGAGAGTGGCGAGTTGCGCACTGGTTCTGGGAGGGGCAGAATCTAAACATGCCAGTGAGCCTGATGGCAAAGTGATCAGGTGCCGTTTTGAAAGAGCGCCCCAATCTCACAGTGCACTTGAAGACCCACTCCGTCCCTCCCCTAGACATTGGGTCACCTCTCCCCTCATTGGTGGCACGTTTCCCCATCCCACTCCCTGACATGGATCATTGGCGTCGGGGGATTAGAACCCTTCCAATGGGTCCCCCTCCAGGACCCCCGACATGCTCCTCTTCATGACCTCTGACATGCCCCCCTTCATGCCCCATCCCTTCATGGTCGCACCATCAAAACCTCCCCATTTTGGCCCCCCTCAATCATAGCCCCCACCTCCACCTAGGTCCCAATCCTCTGGTACTGCTCTGGCAAACTGGCAGTGTCCAACTAGCACTGCCGGAATGCCATGTGGGCACTGTCAGATGGGCACTGCTCAGCCATGACCCTGACCACTGGGACACTTCAATGGTCTCCAAGTCTCCACAAAGTGGCCATCTCACCTGTTCTCCGCGAGTGGAGATCAGTAGTGTTTCTCACCAGGCTCGCGCTGTGCCCAAGGGTCGGAAGATCCCAGGAGCTGGGAGAATCCAGTGTCAAACGGGCTGAGCATACTTAAATGCTACTTTAAATATGATCATCAGCCTCACGCCTTTTCTGAGCACAAACCAGTTTGTGCCATTAGAAAGGGACCAGGACGATTGCAAACCATTGGTGTCAACAGCCGCACTCACAAGACAATCCTGAACATCACCCAAGCACAACACAATGCCATCCGTGCTCTCAAGACCAACCGCAACATTGTGATCAAACCAACAGGTTTGTCAGACTGAACAGAATGGAATACTGCAAAGAAGTGTACCGACAACTGAACAACGAGGAACACTACAGACAGTTACCCGCAGATCTGACTAAAGAACACACCCGTCAACTCAGATTGATCAAGACCTTTGATCCGGACCTTCAGAGCACCCTCTGTGCCCTCATCCCACGTACTCCCCACGTTAGAGATCTCTACTGCCTCCCGAAGATACACAAGGCAAACACACCTGGCCGTCCCATTGTATCGGGCAATGGGACCCTGTGTGAGAATTTCTCTAGCTACGTTGAGAGCATTCTGAAACCTATCGTACAAAGAACCCCCAGCTTCTGTTGCAACACTACAGACTTCTTACAGAAACTCAGCACCCCTGGAGCAGTTGAACCAGGAACACTCCTCGTCACAATGGATGTCTCGACACTCTGCACCAGCATCCTCCACAACAATGGCATTGCTGAAACTGCCTCAGTGCTCATTGCCAATAACTGCCAATCTCCAGACGCGATTCTACAACTCATTCGCTTCATCCTGGACCACAATGTCTTCACCTTCAACAACCAGTTTTTCATCCAGACACACGGAACAGCCATGGGGACCAAATTCGCACCTCAATATGCCAACATCTTCATGCACAGGTTCGAACAAGACCTCTTCACCGCACAGGACCTTCAACCGATGCTATACACTAGATACATTGATGACATTTTCTTCCATTGGACTCATGGCGAACAATCACTGAAACAACTATATGATGACATCAACAAGTTCCATCCCACCATCAGACTCACCATGGACTACTCTCCAGAATCGGTTGCATTCTTGGACACATGCATCTCCATCAAGGACGGTCACCTCAGCACTTCACTGTACCGCAAGCCCACAGATAACCTCACAATGCTCCACTTCTCCAGCTTCCACCCTAAACACATTAAAGAAGCCATCCCCAACAGACAAGCCCTCCGCATACACAGGATCTGCTCAGATGAGGAGGATCAAAACAGACACCGCCGGATGCTGAAAGATGCCCTCATAAGAACAGGATATGGCACTCAACTCATCGGTCGACAATTCCAACGCACCACAACGAAAAACCGCACCGACCTCCTTAGAAGACAAACACGGGACACGGCGGACAGAGTACCCTTCATCATCCAGTACTTCCCCAGAGCGGAGAAGCTACGACACCTTCTCCGGAGCTTTCAACATGTCATCGATGAAGATGAACATCTCGCCAAGGCCATCCCCACACCTCCACTACTTGCCTTCAAACAACTGCGCAACCTCAAACAGACCATTGTACGCACCAAACTACCCAGCCTTCAGGAGAACAGTGACCACGACATCACACAACCCTGCCACAGCAACCTCTGCAAGATGTGCCGGATCATCAACATGGATACCATCATCTCACGTGAGAACACCATCCACCAGGTACATGGTACATACTCTTGTGACTCGACCAACATTGTCTACCTGATACACTGCAGGAAAGGATGTCCCCAGGCTTGGTACATTGGCGCGACCACTACAACAACGGATGAATGGACACCGCTCAACAATCACCAGGCAGGAGTGTTCCCTTCCTGTCGGGGAACACTTCAGCAGTCAAGGGCATTCAGCCTCTGATCTTCTCCAAGGCGGCCTTCGTGAGCCACGACAACGCAGAGTCGCTGAGCAGAAACTGATAGCCAAGTTCTGCACACATGAGGACGGCCTCAACCGGGATCTTGGGTTCATGTCACACTATCTGTTACCCCCATGACTTGCCTGGGCTTGCAAAATCTCACTAACTGTCCTGGCTGGAGACAATCCACACCTCTTTAACCTGTACTTAACCCTCTCTCCACTCACATTGTCTGCACCTGTAAAGACTTGATTACCTGTTCAGACTCGCATTCCAACCATTATCTTGTAATTGAGTTTGTGTCTATATCCCTGTTTGTGAATTGAACTCTTCACTCACCTGATGAAGGAGCAGCGCTCCGAAAGCTCGTGCTACCGAATAAACCTGTTGGACTTAAACCTGGTGTTGTGAGACTACTTACTATACCTACCCCAGTCCAACGCTGACAACTCCACATCATGCAAACCATTTGGCGCTTGATGCAAAACCCATTTTTAGGCCCGCATGCAATTTTCTGGGATTAGCATCTAGAAAATCATCCCCAATATATCCAATCATGGCTTTGTTAAATCCTATGTAGGGAACATATTTGTTGCTTTACTTTCAGTTCCAATGAATACTTAATTCTACTTTTCTGTCAAAAAAATTAGAATTGCAAATTTGTCACGTCAACCTTTTTCATTCAGTTTTGCCAGGTCACTTATCAAGATGTAATTCCAGGTTATGGCCACTAAATGGCTCCATGCAGTGAGTTACTGAAGTATCTTTGCCAATTCTGTTCTCATATAAAAAGTTCATTCATGAACTGACCATGGGCAGCCATGGGCAGTTTATTAGCAGCAAATATATTTCTCGGGAAGCACATTTGACTCCATTGTCCATCTTCAATCGTTGTATTTGTTTACTTATGCTTGAGTGATGTATGAAAGTCAAACATTATTTAAATTAAATGTTATGTATTGGAAGCTGAGGAACTATACGAGTATGACCTTTTTTGACTCATCTGTCATGTTCTTCATATTCAACAAATTTCATGCATTTTATAGAAACTCATTTCGTATTAGATAAAAACATGTCACTTATAAAAAGTCGATTTTATTAGTTGTGACAACTAAATCCAGAGCCAGTGTTAAATCTGTGAAATGTTAAATTTTCTTTTCACAGTACACTGCCTCACAGTGATTTCAACCATTTACATATTACGCACAGGCACTGTTCATTCTTCACCGATATGAATGTGAGCTGTTCTTAAAGAGGAAAGCCCACAGAAATGAATTCAATAAAGCTAGCATATTTGAACAAATGTCTCTACTTTTACCCCCAAGTTTAATTTGTCGGTCAATAAAATATCGATGGCTGAAATCCTATAGTTCAATGTTGCTCTCTTCATCTGTATTGCTGGGTGTTTGCAGAAGAGTTTTGCAATCAATTTTCTACCATGAAATAAGATTATGAGGGGCGTGGACAAGGTGAGTAGGAAGCAACTGTTCCCCTTGTTGAGGGGTCAGTCACAAGGGGGCATAATTTTAAGGTAAGGGGCAGGAGACTCAGATGGCATTTGAGAAAAAATCTTTTTCACTCAAGAGGGTGATGGGAATCTGGAATGCACTGCCTAGGAAGGTAGTCGAGGCCAGATACCTTACAACCTTTAAAAAATATTTGGATGAGCACTTGAAGTATCATAACATTAAAGGATATGGGGACAAGTGCTGGAAAATATGATTAGCGTGCCTTCAGTGGTAGATATTGTCGGTGCAAACTCAATGGGCCGAAGGGCCTTTTCTACACTGTATGACTCTTTGAATTGCCATCAATGTATACCTTCTCCTTAATAAAGCAGAGTGCAATGGTACATGGGTTTATCTCAGTTGGTAACGTGTCTACCACTGCATCAGAAGGTTGGGAGTCTGAGCCCCACTTCAGGATCTGAGCATGTGTTGGAACTTGGCACCCCACTTACAGGACAAACTAGTACTGAGTTGGCCATGGTCCTGGCTGGATTATATGGATGTGAAAAATGTCAAAGACTGTTCGAGGAAGGAATGCCTGACTAGTTGTGAGATGTTCCTGTGTGCAAAAAGGCTGCTTTCCCAATCACATTTCCAAGTAATGCACTGAATACAAAATGCTTTGCTACTTTAAGAGGGCAAATAATAACTCAAATAAATTGTATCTATAAATTTATTAAAATTCCATTGCCTGTTCAGATTTTTTTGTCTCAACTTCCCATCATAAATTCTTATGCCTGCATTTGTAATGGAAACTGTCAATGTGAACTGTGAGACTGTAATGACACCATCCTGTCAGCGCGATTGCTGTAGTGCCTCAGGTTCGCATCTTCCACAACTTCAGTCTGTACTGCAGAGAAGCTCCTACATCCCGACCAACTCCACACCTTTGTTTCACCTTTTGTCAAAGTATTTGATAAAAATTAGGAAGAATAGACAAATTGAAAAATGGGAAGTGGGTTACTTCTGTGCACCTTAATCCAGTATCCTTCAACCCCACATGGCTCCCTTCAACCAAAGACGATAGCAGCTCTTGGTCCTCATTTCCTGTTGTGGAGTGCCACAAGTTGACAAGTCATGCATAACCAAATGTAATCCTTAGGTGAGCGAGGTTACAAAACAGGTGATAATTGAACTCAGGTACTCAGACATCATCTAGTCTTCATTTTTAAGTCAAACTTGCTGTCAATATTTTTAATACATCTACCACAAATATAAACGTAACATCCTGGAATTACAAAGGAGCTGTCATTATGCAGTAAAAACTTGATAACAACCCCCCACACACCAACATCATACAAGTAGAAATAACTACCCACACACCGATTCAAATCATATATTAAAAAGACAAATATCAGCCCATAATACACCTCTGACATACAAGATGAATAATAGAAATACAACAAAACTCCAGACAATAAGATACAAAATCCCCACAAAACATCACTAAAACAATTAGAGCCAAAAACAGTGAGACACCAATCAATCATCGACAGTCCCTCAGTTGAACAATGATGTTTGGTGATGAGTTTCTATTATTGGTCTTCATGTGACTGAACAGGTCAATTCTCCACCCGCAGGTCTTTGGGTACCTGTGCTTCACAAAGTAGAGCGATCCGGACTTGTCTCCTTTTCTTTCTTTTCTGCTGCTCTGCCTCACCATTAAGTTGTTTGGACTGGAAGCATGATGCAGCTTGATGGATAAGTGGTCACTTTTCTGAATTAGTAGCAAACACGTCCCAATCATTAATGTCAATGCTACCACACTTCAAGGAAAGCATTAGAGGGTCTTTGAAGCATTTTCTTTGCCCTGTCTTTGGACGCTGGCCATCTGAAAGTTGAGAAAACAGGAGCTGGTTGTGGAGATGTTTTTCAGCCATACAGAGAGTGTCCAGTGCATCAGAGTTGATTTTGCAGGAACTTGCTCGAATGTTTGTGGAGCTGGCTTCAAGATGAACATTCAATGGCTTTCAGAATCTGAATGGTGTAGCTGAGTCATGGCTTCTTAAGGATGACAATACCATCCGTCGACGCTGGAAAGAACAACTCCACAACTGTCAATCCACAATCAAAGCTGATACTCTTTAGGCTATTCCACCCCGTGCCCGGTAGTAGAGTCATGAGTGAAACACCATCGATTGGAGAGCTGCAACCAATCAAATCGATGAAAAAACAACAGAGCCCACAGCCCCAGTGGTATTCCAGCTATGATCTTCAAAGCTGTTGGCCTTTTGCTGGCGTCACCACTCCACGCACTCACCCAACAAGTGTGGGTGGAAAAAAAATTCCTCCCACCCACCACCCACTCAACTTTGGGAGAGCAACGAGTATAACTATCATCAAGGAGGGACATGAGACACTGATAATCTTTCCATGGAAACCCCCGTGTAGAAGAAAAACTGGAGTGGGACATTAACAGGTGCTGAGAGCAAAGTTTGTGAAATGCAGGCAACATAAATACAGGTCTGAGAATGGCTGAAAAACGCCAATCTACAAGCTTCAGATCAGGAGGTGGATGATGACAGATCCACGAGCAGGAATGGAAATTTTATTGAAGAAGTACTGTTCTTCTCTCCGACAGGATTTCTGTTAGTCTCTTTTACCATGTTCACCTTCATTACTTTCCATTTTCACTCTTGGTGTTTGACACGGTGACCAAAACTCACTTCCACAGTCACATCTCTTCCTCAGCGACTGACTCCATCTCCAAATCACCCCATGTGGATTCCCTTTGAAGTTCCATCCCTCATGTTTTGAATCCACCCCGGATTAAAGGTATCTCTGGGACATACAATGTTCCTTGGACTGTTGTTCTCATCTCATTCTGAGATCCACACTCAGTGCCATGCACTGCCAAAAGTCCACAATCCAGCCCTCCCTCTAGCAGCACCAACTCACCCTATCCCAAAGCTGTCCTTGTTCCCAGTTCCACTTCATTCTTCAACTCATCTGACGCCTCATCTGGAGCTTTAACTTTTGCTTTCAAGTATAAAGGAATGCAAGCACCAGCAACTTACGGATACCAATGCCCATCTAGGACCCTCCACACATTCCAGTCCCTCCAGTCTCTCAGGACCAACCCTGACCTTGTGATCAAACCTGCCGACAAGGGTGGTGCTGTTGTTGTCTGGGATACTGACCTCTACCTCGCAGAGGCTGACCGCCAATTCTCAGACACATCCTCCTACCTCCACCTGGATCATGACTCCACCACAAAACAAAACGCCATTGTTTCCAGGACTGTCACTGACCTCAACGTCTCTCGTCTTCTTCCCTCCACAGCTTCCAACTCCATAGTCCCCCAACCCCACACAGCCCTATTCTACTTGCTTCCCAAAGTCCACAAACAGAACTGCCCATGTAGACCTAATGTAGCAGTCTGCTCCTGGTCCATTGAACTAATTTCGTCCGAACTTGACTCCCTTCACACATCCCTTGTCAAGTGCCTTCCCACATGCATTTACAATTCCTCTGATGCCCTACGTCACATTAACAATTCCCAGTTTCCTGACCCTAACTGCCTCCTTTTCACAATGGACATCCAATCTCACTGCACCTCCAGCCCCCACCAGGAGGGCTTGAGTGCTCTTTGCTTCTTCTTTGAGCAGAGGCCCAAACAATCCCCGTCCACTCTCCTTCAGAGCTGAACTTGTTCATCAATTTCTCCTTTAACTTGTCTCACTTCCAGTAAATAAAAAGTGGCTATGGTACCTACATCGGCCCAATTATGCCTATTTTTTGTAGGATATGTGGAACATTTCTTGTTCCAGTCCTAATCAGGCCCTGTCCTGCAACATTTTCTCCACTACATCGATGACTGTATTGGTGTCTCTTCATCACCTTGTCTGGACCTGTAAAAGTTTATCAATTTCGCTTCCAATTTCCATCCCTCTCACCTTCACGTGGCCCATCTCTGACACTTCCCTTCCCTTCCTTGACATCCCTGTCTCCATTTCCGGCGATAGACTGATCATCAATATTCATTACAAACCCACCGACTCCCACAGCTACCTCAAACACAGCTCCTCACACTCCAACCCCTGTAAGGACTCCATCCCATTCTCCCAGTTTCTCCGCCTACGCTGCAGCTGTTCCAATGATGCTGCCTTCGACAATGGCACTTCTGACATGTTTGCCTTTTTCCTTAACCGAGGACTCCCCTCCAGTGTGGCTGACAGAGAACTCAACCATGTCCAACCTGACTCCCACAGCTCTGCCCTCACCCTTCTCCTCCCTCCCAGAACCGTGACAGGGATCCTCTTGTCCTCACTTTTCACCCCACCAGCCTCCGCATTCAAAGGATCATCTTCTGTAATTTCCACCAATTCCAGCATGATCATAGAAATCATAGAATCCTACAGTGCAGAAGGAGGCTGTTTGGCCCATTGAGTCTGCAGTGACCAAAATCCCACCCAGGCGCTATTCCCATAACCTCATATATTTACTCTGCTAATCGCCCTGACGTTAATTTAGCATGGCCATTCAACCTAACTCGCACATCTTTGGACTGTGAGAGGAAACCGAAGCATCTGGAGGAAACCCACGCAGACACGGGGAGAACATGGGTCACTGCCTGTGCGGAGTTTGCAAGGTCAGAATTAAACCTGGGTCCCTGGCGCTGTGAGGCAGCAGTGCTAACCACTGTGCCACCATGCTGCCCTTGATGATGCCCTGCCCAAATAAAACACACCTTCCCTCACACACCACCAACCCACCCCCACCCCCTCTGTCAGCATTCTACAGGGATCACTCCCTCCGTGACACCATGGTCAACTTCTCCATCCCCCCCAACCCTTCATCCCCTTCCCATGCAATCACAGAAGGTGCAACACCTGCCACTTTACCTCCTTCCTCCTCACTGTCCAAGGCTCCAAATATTCCTTTCAGGTGAGGCAACATTTCACTTGCCCTTCCTTCAATTTGGTCTACTGTATTTGCTGCTTCCAATGTGGTCTTCTCTCCACTGAGGAGACTAAATCCAGACTGGGTGACTGTTTTGTGGAACATCTTTGCTCAATCTGCAAACATGACCCCAAACTTCCATTCGCTTGCCATTTTAATTCTCCATCTTGCTCCCATGTCCACATGTCTGTCCTTGGCCTGCTGCAGTGCCCCAGTTATGTCCAATGCAAACTGGAAGAACAACAGCTCACCTTACGATTAGGCACTTCACAGCTTTTTGGACTCAACATGGAGTTCAAAAACTTTAAACTGTTAAATTTCCCCTTCAACTTAGAAACATAGAAAATAGGAGAAGGAGGAGGCCATTTGGCCTTTTGAGCCTGTTTCGCCATTCATTATGATCATGGCAGATCATCCAACTCAATAGCCTGATCCTGCCTTCACCCCATATCCTTTGCTCCCCTTCACCTCAAGTGCTATATCTAACTGTGTCTTGAAACAAGAAGCAGCAGCACACCATTCGGCCTTTCGAGCCTGCTCCGCAATTCATTTTGATCATGGCTAATCGTCAAATTGAATATCCTGATCCCCTCTTCCCTCCATATCCCTTTAACCCCAAGAGCTATATCTAATATCTTCTTGAAATCAAACAATGTTTTGGCCTCAACTACTTTCTGTGGTAGTGAATTTCATGCATTTACCACCCTCTGGTTGAAGAAACTTTTGTTCTAAAAGGTTTACCCCTTATCCTCAAACAATGACCCCTAGTTCTGGACTCCCCCACCATTGGGAACATTCTTTCTGAATCTACCCTGTCTAACCCGGTTAGAATTTTATAAGTTTCTATGAAATCCCCTCACATTCTTTTAAACTCCAGTGAGTATAATCCTAACTGACTTAGTCTCTCTCCTCATATGACAGACCTGCCATCCCAGGAATCAGCCTGGTAAACCTTCGCTGTACTCCCTGTATAAAAAGAACATCCTTCCTCAGATAAGGACACCAAAACTGCACACAATACTCAAGGTGTGTCCTCACCAACACCTTATACAATTGCAACAAAACATCCTTGTTCCTAAATCAAATCCTCTTGCTATGAAGGCCAACATACCATTTGCCATTTTACTGCCTGCTGTACCTGCACGCTTACTTTCAGCGACTGATGAACGGGGACACCAAGGTCTCATTAAGTATCCACCTCTCTCAATTTACACCCATTCAAGGAATAATCTGTCATCCTATGAATGCTACCAAAGAGGATAATCTCATATTTATCCACATTGTGCTGCATTTGCCATGCATATGTCCACACACTCAGCCTGTCCAAATCATGCTGAAGCATCTCTGCATCCTTCTCATAGCTCACCTCCCACCCAACTTTGTATCATCTACAAATTTGGAGATGATACATTTAGTTCCCTCTTCCAAATCATTAACATATAATGTGAACAGTCGGGGTCCCAGCACAGATCCCTGCGGAACCCCACTCGTCACTGACTGCAAATCAGAAAAAGACCCATAAAGATCCATCTTGGCCCTGCATTGCTCCCCATAACCCCAAGGATGATATGTCACTTGTTTTTCAGTTTTGCTTTCATTAACATTGACCTTTGTTCTCACATTCTGCTATCTTACCTCTCTCCACTATCAGCACCTTCTTTAGCCCTTAATGCCCCTATTCGCACTCATTTTGTCATGTGTCCATGACACCTTGGTCAATCTCTCCTGAGCTCTGACCTATCCCTGACCTTCTATTCTGCTTCACCTTCTCCACCCCTTCTCCATCTATATAATCCATCACATTTCTACCTCTCTCCAGTTCTGAAAAAGAGTCATAATTTTATTTCTCTCTCCACAGATGCTATCAGAATGGATGAGTTTATCCTGAATTTTCTGTTTTTAATTCAGATTTCCAGCATCTGCAGTATTTTGCTGTTATTGTGGAATTTTTATTATCAGTGATGCTTGTGGGATTCACAAGAAGCAATTACTCGATAAATATGCTTGTTGCTATTAAATTTTTCACTTTCCAATCCTCAAGGCACATTCCTCTATCATAAATGGGTTGCTTTCCTCTCCCATATGATTTCTGTCCTCCCTCTACTTGGTAGATTCTATAGATTTTAGACATTAACTTATCCCAATCTAGAAGTCAGCCCAGAGCACATATTCCAGGCCAACACTTCAGTGCAACACTGAGTCTTCTGGAAGAGTTATTAAATCAAGGCCTCATTCTTGGAGATGCAACAAGATCCCATGGTATTATTCAAAGAGAAGGGGAATGCTTCAACCTGGCCAATATTTATGCTTCAATCAGTATTACTAAACGGATTCTCTGGTCATTATCACATTGTTCTTTGTCAGATCTTGCTGTACACTAATTGGCTGCCGTATTTTTTACCTTACAATGGTTACTGCACTCTGCACGTACCTAATTATCTATGTAGCACTCTAGGAGTGTCCTGAAGCTGTGAAACACGTTATACGAATGCAGGTTGTTTCTATAACTGAAATAACTATCTTACACGTCTCTTTAGTGATGAAAGCAAGCTTCAGAAACAAAAAGAGTTTGTTTTTGAATTAGAATCATGGAATTCTTAACAGTGCAGAAGGAGGCCATTTGGCCCATCAAGTCTGCACTGATTCTTTCCCCTGTCCTATCCCCATAACCCCACATATTTATCCCCCATTCCCCCAAATCTTCACATCTTGGAACACGAAGGGGCAATTTACAATGGCCAATCCACCTAACCTGCACATCATTGGACTGTGACAGGAAATCAGAGCACCCAGAGGAAACCCACACAGACACAGAGAATGTGAAAACTCCACAGAGACAGTTGCCCGAGGCCGCTACTGAACCTGGGTCCCTGGCCAGTAGCACTGCTGACCACTGTGCCGCCCTAAATTAACCCAAATGTTGGGTGATAGTTGCTTACAGGTTATAAATGCTTTTCTTGATTTCGCAGTAAGAATTTTCTAGCTATCAAGAGTAATTAATGATAATGTAATGTGACTTTTATTTCCAGAAGAAAATTAATTAATCCACTCAATAGCAGTGAATCTCCCAGCTAGTGCAAAAGAAGGTACATACATATATAACAAACTAGTGAATCGTCCTGTTATATGCTCAGTCTAAAACACTCTTAAATTTGTTCAACTCCAGTTAAAAACTGGAAACTGAAAATGCCATAAATCGGAAGCAGCCATAGAAGATGCTGGAAACACAGAGTGAGCCCACTCGTGTCTGCTCCTTTCACAAATTATAGAATCCCTACAGTGCAGAAGGAGGCCATTCGGCCCATCAAACCTGCACCAACAACAATCCCACCCAGGCCCTATCCCCGTAACCCACAAATGTACCCTACTAATCCCTCTGACACTAAGGGACAATTTAGCCTGGACAATGAACCTAACCCACACATCTTTCGACTGTGGGAAGAAACCGGAGCCCAGGGAGAATGTGCAAACTCCAGAGATACAAAGGACGGAATTTTCCTGTCCCACCCACCATGGGAATTGTAGCGGATGGGGTGCTGGTGGTAGGGGGTGGGGGCACCATGCAAAGGTCCATTGACCTCAAGCGAGATTTTCCAGTCTTGGAGCGAGCATAAGTTCCACATAAAATGTTTGATTTGCAATCTTCAATCAGGCACAATGATGCTTGTGGAAGATTTCCAAACAGCAAAAGGTGGAAAATACACCAAGCACTCTCAGCATTCTTGTTGGGAGCAGCTACACAGGTGAAACTGATAGGTAAATAGATAAATCAAAAATAAATAACAATAAATCAAACTAAGAAGAAATCTGGCTTTGAGGGCTGAAAAAATTAAAAAAATAATTTTCCTATGATGGCTCAGAAAGTCTTTCTATTACTGTATTCTCCAAAGCAAATAGGACCCTGAGAAAACACTTACCTCCTCTCCCCAAGCACATTATATGGGGTGTGTAACTCCTGAAGTCCTGAGAGCTCACCACAGGGCAACTTTTGCTAAGATGATTCTTCGTTGATAACCCAAGACCATAGTCAACTGAACTGCAACAAACTGGCCAATCCCAAACCACAGCTAATGGAATTATAACAAAATCACACAATATGAATTCACAGTATTATGGAAAATGTGACCACCATCAGTTAGGCTTGCAGCTATATGGCTTACTTGGAAATTATAGTAAGTAGTCTCATAATACCGGGTTAAAGTCCAACAGGTTTACTTGGTAGCATGAGTTTTTGGTGCGCTGCTCCTTCATCAGGTGAGTGCCTTTTTTCTCAAGTTTCCTGTTCTTGGTGTGCATGTAGATGGCGTAGTTCCGTTGTCTCGTCTGCTTGGCAGTGTTTCACAGCTGATGTGTGTCCTGAGAGCAAGTTGAGATTGTGGACTCTATCTTGGTTTCCAGGTTGCGGCGTCTGCTGTAGAGCTGGTGTATGAGGTGGTTGAGGAGTGTGAGAGAGGTGCGACGGCAAAGTCTCTCAGCATAGTCTGTGTTATAGGTTGACCTGAGTGGGTTTGTGATCTGTAGTCCTTTCGGTATCTTATCTGCTTTCTTGCATCTTTGTAGAAACTTGATGTCTGTCTCGATATGCGCAATCTGCTTGGAGATCCTCTCCACTTTGAACCGGCAGTTTGCGGTGTCGGTGGTAGCCATGGTGTGGAGTTGCTGGCGTTGGACTGGGGTAGGCACAGTAAGTAGTCTCACAACACCAGGTTAAAGTCCAACAGGTTTATTTGGTAGCACGAGCTTTTGGAGCGCCATTCCTTCATCAGGTGAGTGCCGCACTCACCTGATGAAGGAGTGGCGCTGTGAAAGTTTGTGCTACCAAATAAACTTGTTGGAAATTATAGTGAGACAAACATATAACCAACTTTATTCA
Organism: Mustelus asterias; assembly: GCF_964213995.1. NCBI lineage: Eukaryota > Metazoa > Chordata > Chondrichthyes > Carcharhiniformes > Triakidae > Mustelus > Mustelus asterias. The sequence goes on along the minus strand of NC_135812.1, from coordinate 83,356,314 downwards.
GAAATTAATGCAGACAAAATTTGCTTTGAATTGGGATACAACACCCATACTCTGAAAAAAGCTTGGAAAACAGTCTACGGACTGAAAGTTTACATGACATTTTTAGATTCGCTGGATTCACTTCAGCGTCTTTAAGGAAAGGTATGGCTACTAGAGGAAGTAGGGTGGTGATGATCCTCCCCTCAACTTGGGTCAAGGCAGCTCACTAACCAGAGTTTTCTGCTAACCAGGGGTGGGGGGCAGGGGGAGTTCTCCGAAAAGAAAACAAAGTGTTGCCTCCGCAGGAAAATCGGTACGTTTCCCGCTGGCCATCACGGCACAAATGAGGAGCAATTCAACGACACTTGGAAATCTTTTTGGAGAGGGGTGAGTTTTGCATTGGCCTTAAGAGGATTGGAGCCTTAAAATGATGACAGGTCCTGCTCCACAGAGATTGGGGCGCCAATTTTAAAGGGCGCCACAATCTCAAAGAACAGTGACAGGCTCCCCTCCCCACCACCCAAACTTTCATTGTCACCCCTCCCCCCCATTCCCCCTCACAGTCAAGGGGAACATCCTCAACCCTTCAACACACATGGGTAGCCTACCCCACCACTAAATGCTTGGGTTATCACCCCTCCCACCACCCCCATGCAAAACAGGCATTAGGGTGACCTGAATCCACCCTCCCCCCCACCACCTCCATCTTTGCCAGCATCACTCCACCCCATTCGCCCTCTCCCAGGGGAACAACATTCTGCCATGGCTCGATAAAGGCACTGGCCCCTCCCCTTAAGGATTTCATTAGCCTTTCTCTTTCACATGTTCAATGACCATTGTTCACTCAGAGGGCAGGGATTTTCCTACCCCTTCCCATATCTAACTCTGTTGTTTCTCAGCCCTTCCCCAAGCAAGTCCAATCCTCCTGCTAGCCGAAAAGATTGAGGGTGGGCGGGAAATGGCCCTTATGTGGCCAATATTTGGCCACTAATGAGCCTCAATTCAGGTGAGGCTGGATTTCCCCGCCGGGGCCTTGTCCACTCTACAGTGAAATTGCTGGGTGGTCAGAGGTGGGCAGGACTCTGGAGGGAATCACAACCCTTTAATTTCATGTTCCCCCACCCTGCATAAAAACCCACCAGTGGGGAACATAAAATTCTGGGCTATGTCTCCACATTCGCAGCTCAAAGAAAAGCTGACAAGACCATTTATCCACCTATTAAATGTGAAAGATCACCATCCATCTCCCATTGTACATCAATGGCCTTTAGCTTGAAGGCATTCTGGGGTATATTTTCTGGTCCTGCCTGCCCTGGGAATCATCATGGGGGCACGGAAAATTTATTTTTCAATAGAGTATACATCTTTGCTGAGATTGATGAAATAACTCCTTAAATATCTGCCACTGCTTCTCTATTGTCTTACCTTTAAACCTATTTTCCCCGTCTACTTTAGCCAACTCTGTCCTCATAGCTTTGTAATTGCCTTTATTTAAGTGTAAGGCATTATTTTCAGACCCAAATTTCTCACCCTCAAACTGAATATGAAATTCTATCATGTTATGATCACACTTACAGAGTGGATCCTTTGCCATGAGATCATTGATTAATCCTATGACATTACCTGGTATAAAATAGTCTGTTCCCTGGTTGGTTCCCGAATGTATTATTCTAAGAAACCATCCCAAAGATACTCTCAAAACTCATCTTTCAGGCTACCTTTGCTAATCTGCATGAAGATTAAAACCTTCCACAATTATGCAGACACTTTTCTTAAAAACCCCTATTACTTCTGGAAATATATTCTGTCCTACAGGGTAGCTAATGTCAGGGAACCCATGAACCACTCTTACCAGTGAGTTCTTGCCTTTGCTATTTCTTAATGCCATCCAAGCTGATTCTACATTTTGATGTTCCAAACCAAGATCATTTCTCACAACTGTACTGATTTAATCCCTTATTAACAGAGCTACCCCACCTTCTTTTCCTTTCCTCCCGTCCTTCTGAAAAGTCAAATACCCTTGAATATTCAGCTCCCAGCTACGGCAGCTTTGTAATCATGGGACTTTCCGGACATTCCCGCCAGCGAGATCTTCCGGTCCTGCCGATAGTGACCCGCTGTTGTGGGTCCCTGGTGGCAAAGGATGCAAACGATAGGAAACCCCCACTGACATCAACGGAACAGGAAGATCCTGCCTCTGACAAATTGTGGCCAGCCCCCACTGCCACAGGGAGGAGGGTGGAGGCTGTGGAAAATCCCACCCGATATATCTCCCTGGAAGAGAGAATCACATCACTCCAGTGTGAGACAAAATCAAACTTTTCTCACTAACACTACAGATGCAGCCATATAACTAGGAGGTTTAATTCTGTCTCAATATAAGTATAACAAAACTTAACTGTATCAGGTAATAAGCTGTCATATGCATTGGGGAAATTAAGAGATATTGTTTAGCATTTCGAATCAATAGCAACAACTTGCATTTATACACCACCTTTCACATGGTAAAATATCCCAAGGTGTTTCGCAGGAGCTTTATCAAAGGAAATTTGACCCTAAGCCATACAAGAAGATATTAGGACTGAGTATCAAAAACTTGGTCAGAGTGGTCGGCTTTATAGAGTGTTTGAAGGAGGAGAGAGAGGCAAAGAGTTTTGGGGAGGAAATGACACAGCCAAGAGCCTAGACAGCTAAAGACATGGCCACGAATTGTGGAGTGAATAAAATCAGAAGAGTGAAACTCGATTTTATTTTGCTACAATGTTTTTCTCTGAACTTTAAGAGGCCTCTGGATCGATTTTGCCATATATCAAATTATAGAGCTCAAAATTGATACCAGCTCAGTGACTCACCACTAAATAATGCAACGTCCTTGGCAGAAATTGAGAATGAGGGCTGGAATTTAGGTTTGAGGCTCACTATGGAACCAGCGGCTGTGGGGGCCTGGGGAACAAACACTGTGTTAACCAGCAAGCCCCGTGTTGTAAATACAGATTGCATTCGAAATAAAGCACAAGACTTCTCCGAGAGTATAAAAAACCAAGGAAGCAAAGCAAATGGGACCAGCGCCAACATTAAAGACATCCTGGAACAAAGAGCCTGAACTTTAAACATTTCAATCCTTATACTGCAACATCATGACAGCCTGCCTCAGTATAAATGTGAAACAGCAACACAGTGTGAACTTTACATTGGTATGATCTTTAAACATCTCCCACAAGTTCTGCAGGCCAGCTGTAAGCATTGAATTTGAAAGGTCTGCATGCCTATAATTCCATTGCAAGTCCTTGAAATAATAAATCAGATATTACTAAGGGCAATTATAATAATACGATATAAAAATAGATAAAATCGTATGAAAACATTTTTTAGGCACCAACAGAACTGTCCAAGTGTGATGTTAGGTTATCTATTTTTTCTGGTTTCTAGCCTCTCGCCACCAAATAAGTCACTATTTGATATAGTCCAAGTCAGTTTTTAATGAGACGTCATGAACTCATTCTTTTCCTCCTGAACAATCAGTATCAATCAAATAATGTAGATGTGGAGATAGCCCCAACTGAGAGATATACCATCCAACTTTTCTCTTAATAAACGGATAATGCAGCCTTATTCTGCTGATTTGGATAAAAATAATTCCCAATCTTGATTTTTAAATCCAGACTGGCGGTAGTAGCAGGGATGATATGATGCTTTTTTCCCCCCTAAAATATAAAGACATTATTTGTTCAAGAAGTGTTCTCGTGTTTATCAATTCTTTTATGTGTTAAGTGGTACTCATTTCACTTCCTTGAGAGCTACAACATCAGGGAATTTTCAGATTATGATTCAAACAACATACAAGTCTCACAGTGGATCTTTTAAAATTGCGCAACACCAATTCATCTTTCATGGTGTTGTCAAAGATAGAATGTTTCTCACTTTCTATAACGGTGTTTCTGCTCGTCTTGAATTCATTCTGCGTTCCTCTCTGTTTGTCATCAACACTTTTGGGGAATTCTCCCAGTTTTCCTGCCAATAAGCTTTCCTGAGTGGAAATAAATGAATTGGTGTTTCATCTCAGTGGCAGTCCGAAGAAACCTGTTGTGTGCAAAATGGCCGCCACTTTTGCCTCAGTGATTGTACTTCAAAGCACGTCATAGAATGTGAAGGCTTTCCTTTTTTGTTTTTTTTGGACATATTTTTGGTTTGTCTTTGACTGTTGTATTTATTTTTTCTATCTCTGTTCTTCAAATGTCTCATTTTCTGTATTTGGCAACTCTGATCTCCTGCGCATTCTCAATTTTAATTGTTTCACCCTTTGCAGCCACACTTCCTGTTGTCAAGACCAAAGCTCTGGAATTCCCTCCGTAAATCTTCCTGCATCTCTACCGTGTTCTTTTGTGTGTTTGGGATCCAAATGGGGTTCCTTAGGCCTTGTCTACTCTCTCAAAGCAAGCTGCTTGGGATTATAGTTTGTTAAAAGATCTGATTGAATGGTGGAGCAGGCGCGAAGGGCTGAATTTACCTTCTTCTGCTCCTAATTCCCATGTTGCTATGTTCCTAAACCCATTACTCTTTTATTCACAGCTGCTGGATGCATATTGGACCTCAGCATGAGGCTGGGACTGTTCCTTCTTCCCAATTTCTGTCACTCACTCATGTTGTTACATCATCATCATATTAATAGCGTGTTCTTCTGATGTTAATTCTTTACTCTGTATCCCTCCCCAAGTTTTTATCCTAATTACATACATACTCCTACATCTCTCCCAAAGTCTCAAACTTCACAGGGTTAGTCTGAGGTGCCTTGACCAATCTCCCTGATTTGTTCTAATCTTTCTCTGAGACTGACAACTTTCCACAACCCTGCCCCTTCCATCGGCATGGGTGTCCTTCTCCTGGGTGACTCTCGATCTTTATCTTTTTTCTTGTTCCTTATCTCCAAAAGGATCTGAGTAGTAAGTCCAAGTTTCTATTGGCATTTCTTCTGGGGATAAAATGCACTGTGTTTTCGTTTTTCATTCCCTGGTCTAGCTCAATCTTGTATGTTCTCAGTTGTTGAGCTCTTTTGATTAGTATACCTTCTTCCTGTTGGTTTCATACCCATACTCTCTCCCCAGGCTTCGACAATGATAAATTAAAGTTACGAATCTATTTGTTTTTCTGGTTTTCCTCATGCTATTTTACTCACTTGTGGCTGTTTGAAGTTATATTAGGTTTTAGTTTCTGTTGCAGAGCTGAAAGTTAGGCCCTCAAGTTCCTTCCCATTGACAACTCTTTTGGTGAAGAACCATTTTGGAGTGGTGAGATTCTGTAACTCAGAAGAGCGAAATGAAGAATTTCATTCACATTCATCAAGTCTTTGCTGGTTCGTACACCTCTCTCCGCTTCTCTATTTGCCTGAAGATGAGATGAACTGATTACATCAATGAATCCGCATTCTCCTCCAAAATTTTGGAGCAATTAACGAGCAAATTTCTTCCTCTGATACCACCATATCTGGAATGCCATGAGTTACATAAATTCTTTTCAATGTTATCCCAACTGGCCCTATAATGTGGCACATGAAAGTTGTAGTGTGATGTACTTATGCCATTTTACTTCCTCACATAAGATAGAAACTCCTGCCCGTGTCTAATTTAAACTCCAAAGCTGGTCCATCCATTATAAGTTTAATACTCCAGTATTTATTTTCTGTTTTATTTACTTCCCTGAGGAAAGTTATTTCTTGTCTCTGTGGTTCTTCCACTTCTTGCTCTTTAATATTTTTTCCTTCCTTTTGCAGGTTGTTAGCATTATAAATTGGCAGACAGTTTTAAAATGTTGTATTTTTCTACAGTTGTGTCACTCTGCTCCACCCACTTTCCATTTGTGTAGGTTTTTCTCGCCAGACTGAGAGCACTTCAAGATGCTGGTTGGCACAATTTTCCCCATTATCGCAGGCACCCATCTTGTGGCCTACACACTGAACAGCCCCTCTCATTCTTTTTCATGGGGCCTCACCGTCTTCATAAATAAAGCTCTACTATGTTTTGGGAGTTCATTTGGTCTCGCCATTTGTCCTGCCTTGACTAGAGTTAAATCCTTTCTCATCTGCAAGAATTCTGACCTTCATCTAAGGCCCCAACTATTATTTGATCACAAATCAATTCTTCCCTCAATATTCCATCGTTGCAATTTTCTGCCAGGTTGCATAAATCATTGATGAACAAACCCATGCTTCTAGCTGGTCTTTGCTTTCAATTGTTAAATTTTGCCCTTTCCATAATTAATTTTTCACAAATACTGAAATATTAATCAAGTGCTTGCAGGACTTCTTTGTAAGAAGTTGAATTCGCATCAACTCCCTGCCTTCCTATTGCATAATCAACAATAGCTCCAACTGCATAGAGTAACGTACTGACCTGATCCCTTTGTGCTTTTTGTACAAACCAGAAGTTGTTCTATTTCTGGAAAACCTCTTCAGTTGTCCCAGTGCTGAGCCTGATGTGAGCTTTCAGCATCCCAGAATAGATCAGGGAATGGTAGTGTTGGTTCTATGCTTATACCAAGCCCTGGAATAGTTGCTGCTTCACTGGTGGCCCTTGTTGAATCTAGTCTGTGCTCACTGCTGTTTCGACTCTGGGTCTGATTCTCAGCTTGCATATGGTACACTCATGATTCTCTTTAATCTGTCCCTTTGGTCCTTCTTTTAAGCAATCCTTGGCCTGGCCAGGTCTGTGGCTGCTTCTTGGGAGTTTTCTTTTTAATTGCTGTTTGCTGCCACCATGTTTCGTTGTATGTTTAGTGTCCAGATGGGGTTCCTTGGGGCTTGTGTATTCTCTCAAAGTAAGCTGTTCCATGCTGTAATTTGTTTGCTTATACCACTTCAAACATAGTGGACCTTTGCACAAGGTTGGAACTTTTTCATACTCCGGATCTCTGTTACTCAATCATGTGGTGTGAGATCACCATTACATCAGCGTCACAATGTTAATCCTTTACTCTACATACCTGTTTCCCCTACTTTATGTTACTTTTTAAGACCTACCTCTTTGACCAAACTTTTGGCCATCTGGCTAATTTCTCTTTGTCACTTGGTGTTAAAAATATATTTAATCGAAACAGTATTGCTCTTATGAAGTGCTTTTGGGTGTTTGGATGTTAAACGCACGATATAAATTTAAGTTGTTGCTACTGTCATTGCAAGCCTCTCAGACAGTGTTTCTCCCCAAATGCCGATGTCTCTTTTACTGTTTTTACATGCACCTCACTTGCATTTTTTATTCCCTCTCATCTGGTATGGGTACCTGAAGTCTGAGGCAGGCTTTCAGCTCACGAGCAGCCATTGAAATGATCCTAATGCACTTTGTCAGCATAGGTCGGAGCAGTGGTTGTGTTGTTTGTTCGAGCTCATGTTCCTCACAGCAGCACAGTTCCCGTGTCAGGGTTTGGACATTTCCTTTGAACTCCTGGGAGTGGAGCAAAGTGCAGTGTTCCAGGTCCAGTCTCACCAGGGCACCATACAGCTTCAGATGATGGCCTCCAACCTTTACTCTGCTGCTTTAATCAACATTTCTCAATGTTTTGTTTCCTCTGTTGGTTTCTGTGCTACAGTGAATGTAGTTTGGCAATAGACATTGCATTACCTCATCACTCATATTTATCCTCCGGCGCGCACATCTTTATATTTATCTGTACTGTTTTTCATCTACTCTAATTCTGCCCAATTAGAAATTTTGCCTGTGAAATTGCCTCCTTTGTTCCACTGGAGGGTCATGTATGTACGGAGCATGCAGCACTTTGGGTAGCTTCCAGCTGGTCCCTCTCCCACCTCGGTGGTAATGTCAATTGCTTTAAAAAGGGCTGACGTGCAGCAATAATACCCTGGGGTCGGCCTTACCAAACGGGGAGTGGGACCTTTGCCCCTTAGGGAAAGGACTCCCTACTCTTCAGAGCTGCCAGCTGATTGGCCAACAGTTGAGTAGCCCGGGTGCCAGATCTCACGTCGTGAGCATGCTGGGACTACACTCAGCAGCCACTGAGAGGAAGAGAAGATTGTGATTGGACTCTGTTAAGTCCAGGCTTCTTGAGCAGGGAGGAGGGGTTTGAGGGGTGATGTTTTGGAGGCCGAGACAAAGAGAGGGTACCATCTTTGGGAGAGGTTGTGCACAGGACACCCCCACCAAGGCAGGTACCCTCTTCTGACCCACCTTTTCACATCAGATTGTGAAAAAGTGAGGGGGCCACTTTCCTCTACCCACTGTATTATGGCAGTAAAGGTGAAAACAGGCCCTTAAATGGCCTTGAATTGGCAACTTAAGGGCCTCAGTAGGCCTAAGGATGGGCAGGCTGGCCGATGCCTTACCTATTCACGGTATTTATTAGTGGGGGACAGCTCGGGGTGGACAGGAAGGCATTGGGCTAGCCACGTGTTGTATTTTACCTGCACCCCCTGCCTCAAATACACCCAGTGTGGGAGGGGCGGTGAGAACAGGGGGACAACATAAGACACCCCCTCCCCACTAAATCTGCTTCTCTCTTCACAGATGCTGCCTGACCGACTGAATATTTTCTGTTTTTATTATCCTCAATGCTTCTTGATACTAAGAGGAGATAGTCTGGCGGGTCTGCTCAAATGCATTCAGTGTTTTGGTGTGTGGCCTCATCACTGAGAACCCACTCCATCAGAGATCTTGTGTAAAATAACTCGTCTGTGACCTTACCCTCCGGTGAGCTGGGACACAAATGGTTCTTTCCTCTGGCCTAGCTGGAGCTCACTCATGCATGGTGACTGACCACGTGCCACCAGTTGAGCTAGTGAGTGCGAGTGTCACACCAAGTGATGGGGGCCTCTTCAGCAATGCTTTGCTATTCCTCTCTCTCCTCGTGGGAGTGCAGTGACTGGGCAGGCGACAGATTTTGGATGTCTCAAAGCAGAAAATTAGGAAAAGGAAGGTGTAGGTGAGGGAAAAGGGGGGATGGGGATTGGGGTGGAATGCAAGAGGTCCATGGTCACACCATCTGCAGCTGCCTCATCATGCCAGATAGCAGGATAAGAGTTAAGTGAAAGTTGAAAAGGGGTACAAGGCAGAAAGGTCCCATCATGTTCAATGTTCTTGTTGATACTGGATGTCATGAGCCCTGTCACTCCATGATGCTGTGAACCATTTCCATCGACAAGTCCAGGAGATGCTGTGACCTTGCATATCGCATCTCCCCTCCTCCACAGCCACTGGTTCTTTCCTGGTTTTGATAGTTAGTCACCATTATGTCCTGCAAAATGCCATTGCTGCACTCTTTTGCAGTGAGCTCTCTACCGTAGTTAAATCGTTTAAAGTATGTGAAAGCAGGAGGAGCTGGGTAGGAACCTGGCAGCGTTAGAATGTGCAGAAAGGTGAAATATCTGAATGCTTGGCCTGACTCCTGAGTGCAAGGATGGCTAATGGGCGAGTGATAGGCTGTCCTCAACTGAGCAGCATGAGAGCTTGCTGGTGCATTGAAAATGTATTCGCTGACCTTGACCAAACATGTGAGCTCATTGAGCTCCTTGCAACACTACTGCTAGGTCCTCAAGGCCAGAATTTGGACATTGACCACGTTTCCATTTTCTTGATACACGTTTCCACTTTCTTCTAAGGATGATTCTTGAGGGCCCCCTGATTTCCCACAGAGAGACGACCTCCACCAATAAAATCTCAAGAACCATTCCTCTGAGCCCTGTCTCTTGGCTGGAATGCCACTTGTGTAGCTCCTATTTGCAGCCAGTATCGGTAGAGGCACTGTCAGCAGCAGTCCCCCATTAAGAGGAGCAGGCTGCCTCTAAGAGCAGAAGGCTGGCTATACGACATGATATCAGCCTATATTGCTTGGCTTCTAGCCACGTATCAGAAGATTGGCTGTACGGGGCTTGCTCAAGCCAATCATGCAATTGTGTAAATGAAAAGGCAACACCAAGTTTGCATGCTGCCTGCCTTGGAGGCGAAAGGTGTGGGAACATTGTGAATCACAATCGGCATGTTCTGAAAGATTTTAATGAATTTTTATCCCTGATAGTGGACAGAGGTAATGTTTTTGCCTCTGTCGACCAATTGTAGAACAATGGGTGCAGAAGACAAGGGAAACTTGATGTTAAAGGACTGGAGGCTAAGTGAAGGTATACACAAGGCCAAAGGAGATCATCAAAGTGGACTGGAGTGAGACAACAGGCCAACATCTGCTCACACACTTCACACAGGGTTATCACTCACAATGATGATCTGAAGTAGAAACCCTCCAGGCAGGATTTTCTGGCACATTTGCCCCAAGACCGGAAAATCCCACCCAAGGTCAACAGATCTTTGCATGGTCCTGTCCCACCTGCTACAATTCCGGTGGCGGGCGGGATGGGAAAAATTCCGCCCTCCATGTTTGTCTGCAAACAATGGCTGTAGTTCTCCAGTTGTTCACGCTGGTGGGGTTCTCTGGTCCTGCCGGCAGCCCACCCCTGCCCACAGGTTTCCCGCCGGCGTGGGAAGTCCCATTGACAGTGGCAGACCAGAGAATCCCGCCGCTAACAAATAGCGCGCCACCTCCTGCCAGCGGGAAACATGCGGTTGGGAGGCTGGAGAATCTTGCCCAATTTCTCTCAAAAACAATGTATGGATTTCAACAAAACCTGGTACAAAAATTCAGAGTATGGCACAAGGAAGAACTGGTTAGTTTTTAGTGAATATGTGGATCTGGGAGTTTGTCATGGCTGTCAAAAAGTGAGTGGGATTTTCTGAGCAGGTTGTTGGATGTGGGTGGGCCTGAAGCTGCCTCAGTGAAACGCTCTCAATAGAAAGATTTTTTTTTCAGCTTTTTGGTTACAAAACATCAACCAGGCAGGCAACAGCCTCAAGGAAGAGCTGCATTATTGTAATAAGGTTGAGTTAACACAGCGTGGCACAGGTCTGAGTTTGCCCTTCGCTTTTCAGTCCTATATTTCTGACCAAACTGCTATGAATTTGGAACCTTCTCTAAATTTACCAGTTTGCTTTGCGTGTTTGAATTCTGAACAAAATCTTTCATTTCTATAGATGTCCTCACCTGTGGGAGAAATACCTCAAAGCAGTTTAAATGAAGGAAGGCAAAATGGTGGGCAGTGAGCTGGAGGGGCAACTGTAAAAATGGAGTAGGTGACCAAAGACATTGTTGAAAAGAAGGATTTTGAGGAAGTATTTGGAATTATGGAAGACAAAAAGGGGAAAGAGACTCAACTGGAAGTGTCAGAAGGGAAGAACCACCAATCGTAGAACAATAGGTGCAAGGGACAAGGGAAGCTTGACGTTAAAGGACTGGAGGGTAAGTGAAGATGTACATAAGGCCAAAGGAGATTACCAAGGTGAATTAGGGTGAGACAGCAGGCCAGAATCGGCTCACAAGTACTTCAAACAAGATTATCATTGATCTGGAGTGAAAACCCTCCATGATTTTTCCTTCCCTAACCAATGGACAACTGAAGACAGTAATAGCAGCCCTATCTCTACCGCAGGACTGTCAAATGAACACTGAGCAAGGGTCGGACATGGAACCTTTGCAAATTTTATGCTTAACTGCTCACTGGAGCAGGTAATAGCGATGCCTTAGGCTGTATCTGTTAAAGACATAAATAGACAGGTTGAAGTAGGTTGTAACATTGTAAGCATAGCCGAGCAGAGAGATTTTCAGTGCAATTATGCAACAGCTTAAATCAAATGGATGTCTGTTGTCAGTCAGGAAATGTACCTCAAATTCAGGATATTGATGAATGAAAATGGGTGATACACTAGGCAGTGACATACTGGACATTCAACCTTCAGTATTTTTTTCTCCTGGGAGTAGGCACCATGATAGAGGAGAGGGATCCAGACATAACCTGAACTATTATGGTACCACATGGATGGCAATGTTGTTGCATTTTACTCAACTAACCACACACAAGACAAATTGAAAATTTCCATTCAATATCTGTTTCTCTGTAAATACGCAGCCCAAATATGGGCAACAATTATCATAACATGTACAATGAATAGAATCTAATGGCCACAGTCCATTAGAAACATGTATGGTGTTATTCAATATCAAATGAAATCCTAGTATGCAAACCTCTGCCTATTAACCTTTCAAGTTGCAATGCAAACAATGATTCCAGTGAAACACAATCAGCAAATACATTGGGATTATTAACATGCTTTCACCTCTAGCACTGCATTGATATGTGTCTCAGAGTGATCTAGTACAGCTTTTTAAATTAGTGCAACTATGTTTGGAGTTCTACCGTGATGATGCTGTGCCTTTAAGAAATATATTTATGTCATGTTTCTTGTAAGGGGTATGTTTAGAATTCAGATCTGTGTTGCAGGGTACCAATTTGTCTAACAAAGCCTTTAAATTGATGGCTGGGAGCATAGGATAAGCACTCATTTAAGACCTGGAGTGTTCATTTTAAGCAGAGCTAATGCATTTGTGCTTATTTGGGTTTCTCTTGGGCATTTCCGTGTAGAGTTTTGATTAGGTTGATTAGTCATGTGCTTAATGGGAGGAGCTAAGCTTGCAGGGAAGAAATCTCCCAAAAGCACTCCATTGGTGGGAAAGCTGTTCTAAATCCTGACTGTTTTCCCAGTTCAGCTTTTCACCTGAATCTCCATGCTCTGTGCACTGCAGAGGTCCCAGTCGTATCATTAAAGACCCAGGGGGGGCTACTCATGCCAGAGTCTGACAGTTCTGGAACTCTGCGCATGCGCAGTGGCGGGGCAGCCCCCACACAGCCCGATCACGGCCTTCACAACAGTTTCCGGGCCAGCCCTGACCCCCCCACCCCACCACATCCCGGAATGCTCCCCAGTCCCGGAACGCCCCTATGGACAGCCCACTCCCCCCCCTCGCCATCTGTGGCAATCCTCCCACCCTCTCATCCTGGCAGACCCCCCCTGCTGACTCTCCCAGAGGCAGGCCCCCCCAACAGACCACCCCCCCAGCCTGTCCAAGTTGCTGCCCGCCCTCCATCCCAGACCAATCCTGTCTGCAGAGTGGCAACAGGACCCCCCACTTCCACCGATTGCCCCTAGGCCCTGCCCACAATAGGCCCCACCCCCTTGGCACTGCCTGATGCCCGATGGGCAGTGCCAAGGTGCCACCTGGGCATGGGCACTTTGCCCCTTGGGCAGTGCTGGGGGCACAGGTTGGCACTGCCAGGGTGCCCATGCCCAGGGGGCACCACCCCCTGCTGCCCGACCCCCTAGGGGGCCCCGATTGCCCCCTCTTCATCTGGCAGGGTCTCCTGCTAGTTCCCCGAATGCGGGGAGCTTGTCTAAACCCCGCTGGAATGATGCACTCCTGGTGGGGTGGGAGATTCAATCAGGACCTGAAAGTTCCTGATAATCACATTGAAAAACATATTTAAAATACATTTAAAGAAGATTCAAATGACTTACCTGTCTTCCTGCCAGTTTCCAGCGTGGTCTGACCGGCGACTGTTCGCTGGCTCTGGGAGATGCGCATGCGTTCCCGACACATGCGCAAATCCTGGAACAAGACCAGTGACGCGTATCTCCCACCGCGACCCTCAACAAAAGTTGCAGGTCGCGATGGGAGAATCACGGCCACAGTTTCAATTTCATTTTAAAATGCAAGCAGTTGCTGCCTGAGCTGCCAGAAGAAACAGGCGTCTCTCTCTCTTTCCAGGGGTGTTCTGAAAGCTCCAGAGCTGGTGACCCAAGTCACAGCAAATATGCCTGTCTTTTGCTAACTAATTTTAAAGAGGGGGTTTAATCCAGAAGAGGAATATTGCTTGAATTGGAATTCATAGCGATAGGTTAGCAGTTAAGACGGGTATCTTGTCATGTTTAATTGTTCAATTGTTAAAGGTTAAGCTAATTTATTTGTTATAATTAAACTGCATTGTCGAGTAAAGTTTGTTACGATAAAAGCTTCCCAGTGTGTCAGTAGAATTGTGCCTGGATTGAAACATCTTTTCCTCACACTAATGCCAAAATTTAAAAAAATTGTTGGGGTCTAGTCTGGCTTCATAATATACCTTGGGGTTTCCCAACAACACCAAGGGAAATTGTTTTTAATAACCACTGTATCATTTAAAACATCATGAGCAGCAGTTGACTTGAACTATGTTGTAAAGGGAATGTGAAGTGGGGATCAGGATTTTGCGAGTGGTGCTGATTAGATAACTCATGGATGCTACTGGCTAGACTGCGTGACATTGACTGAGATATGAGTGGCTTATTTTCTGAAAGCCAGTGACTGCTCTGTTCAACAAGTTGGTGTTTAACTGCATTTTTAGGCAGTTGGAAATAATTTCCAACTTGATATTTTATTAATCTTGCAGAAGCTAACATGTTGGATACACAGGAGGCTGGCAAATGGCCTGCGATAAAGTAACTAGAAACCAGCAATAACTAGGAGGAGATGATGCAATACAACACATTTTAAAAATTACAACAACAGGAATAAACAATTGAACATAAGGAGGCGTCAGTTTGTAAAAACAAACTTCAAGAATCTAATAAGATAAAAGCAAAATACTGCAGATGCTGAAATCATAGAATCATAGAATCATAGAAACCCTACAGTACAGAAAGAGGCCATTCGGCCCATCGAGTCTGCACCGACCACAATCCCATCCAGGCCCTACCCCCATATCCCGACATATTTTACCCACTAATCCCTCTAACCTGAAACCAAAACAGAAAATGCTGAAGAAACTCAGCAGGTCTGACAGCATCTAAAGAGAGAGAATAGAGACAATGTTTTCTCTCCATAGATACTGTCAGACTTTGAGTTTCTCCAGCATTTTCTGTTTTTGCTCAAGAATGCAGTGATGGATATTTGAAGAAGAAAACATTCTGGCAAACGTTTAGTAGACCAACCCTTTGGAGTTTATCTTTTAAACATTTTGTGGCCGGAATTCTCCAGCCGTTCACACCAGGGGGATTCTCCAGTCCCGCTAGCAGTGCACCCACGCCCGCAGGTTTTCCAGCAGCGTGGGGTGACGTCAATGGCAATTCCCATCGACAGCGGCTGGAACAGAGAATCCTGCCACTCGCAAACAACGCGCCACCTCCCGCCGGCGGGAAATACACGGCTGGGAGGCTGGAGAATCTCGCCCTAGAAGTGCTACAGCAGGTTACGGTGGGTAGTGACCCTCACTCTCTACTGATCTCCCATTATGCAGATTGTCACTACATGATAAATGAGCATCAGGTGCTATTACATACTTTTTTTAAAAATAGTTTTTTATTGGCTTTGTGTGCTCGCTGGATAAATCATCCGGTTGATTTGGAGAAACAATTTTCAATGGAGAAAGGAGAAGGTTATTGCAGAAAGCCCCATTGTTATAGTTTCTTAAAGAACATGCATTTACAATTGCACAGACCTTTGCAGGTCAGAGACTTTTCAGGACAGGTAATCATCATACTGGTCAATGCTCAGATAGGTTTTCCAGCTTTTCAGAATTTTTACATCTTTGGCCACAATTCACTGACAGGTAAATTGAAAAAAGTCCTATCTCTTCACATTGATAACTTGGCAGCGCAGCAGAGGAGGGAAGTATTTCTGTTCCCTTTGTATATTCCTCTAGTGTAGCATTTCAGTAGCGTTTAGTCACTGCACGTTCTCTGGCTGGGAAGTAGACAGGAAATAGATGACTCTTTACTTCTGGCTCTTCCTTGCAGTGCCGATGATTAATGAAGGCTATTTTTCTCCAAGTCTCATTCTGTTACCGTCAGAGTTAAGTGGGTTGCAGACAATAACAAACAAGCAACTGCCTCGGCCTGGGGCAGCCAAGCACAACCTGGGCACAAATTACATGTGACGTGTACAGTCACAACACATGGAAGTGGGAAATGTAAACTGCTGGACAGAGGCTTTGTTAATGAGGATGGGCAGAAGAGAATCAGGAATTGCAAAGTGATTTCTTTACAATTAATATTTCAAAAGGTTAATGCCCAAGTCATCGGGGTTCGAAATGTGGCTGGAAATTACTCTACATTGTAGCGACGCACTGTGCACAATGTTCAGAGACCGAAATGTAGAAAACAAACAGAAGGAAAACTAAACAACTGTGAGTCAACAAAGCATGGTTTAATGTTAAATTTAACCCAATTCAAATACATAAATGTGCATCTCTACAAGATCCCTATATCCATGAAAATATTGCAGGAGGCAGCTCAGAATAATCCTTTGTCTTTATAGTTTATGAAATACAAAATCATCAGTAGTGCAAGTGCCGGCCACATACCTCACTTCACTTTCCAGGCAAGTTCCAGGTAACCTGAACTTAATTGGCAAAACTGCATTGTGCAGATTATGTTTGGCAATGATTTGCATTACTGTTCTTAAGATTCCATAATAATTCAAATTAATCAACTAAATAAAAAGTTGTTTCTCCAATAATTGTGCTTATTTATTTGTGGTAGCAGCTGGAATGCACTAAAATACTGGCGATCACTACAAGTCCCATTTCAATTCTCCAGCACTGATAGCAGAGCCGAACATCATTATGCCAGATTTTGCTGTGGCAGAGAATCGGTTGCCATGAAGGTCTCCCTTTGCACATTTAGGTTTGAAAAATTTTTGACCTGCAAGTTTTCTTTATTCATTTATGGGACATGGGCGTTGCTGTCTGGCCAGAATTTATTGATGTGGAGATGCCGGCGTTGGACTGGGGTAAGCACAGTAAGAAGTCTCACAACACCAGGTTAAAGTCCAACAGGTTTATTTGGTAGCAAATACCATAAGCTTTCGGAGCACAGCTCCTTCGTCAGATGGAGTGGATATCTGTTCTCAAACAGTGCAAACAGACACAGAAATCGTTCCGCACACATGAGGACGGCCTCAATGGGATCTTGGGTTCATGTTACATTATCTGTAACCCCCACGACTTGCCTGGGCTTGCAAAATCTCACTAACTGTCCTGGCTGGAGACAATACACACCTCTTTAACCTGTACTTAACCCTCTCTCCACTCACATTGTCTGAACCTGTAAAGACTTGATTACCCGTTAAGACTCGCATTCCAACCATTATCTTGTAATTGAGTTTGTGTCTCTATATGCCCCGTTTGTGAAACAAATCCTGCACTCACCTGATGAAGGATCAGTGCTCCGAAAGCTCTTGCTAAATAAACCTGTTGGACTTAAACCTGGTGTTGGGAGACTACTTACTGTGCCTGTGCATTTCAGATCTTTGTTGCATTGTTAAACTCCAAGGTCTATTGTGAAGTTAGCCTGGTGCCTAACTTTTACATTTGATTTTGGCATTAGGATGAGCATAAGGTACTTTACTCCAGGTATGATTCAAGTGACCCACTAGAAAGATAGAAAAACTACAGCACAAAACAGGCCCTTTGGCCCCACAGGTTGTGCCGAACCTTTTAGGCCTACCTATAACCCTCCATCCTATTAAGTCCCATGCACTCATCCAGGAGTCTCTTAAAAGACCCTATTGAGTTTGCCTCCACCACCACTGACGGCAGGCAATTCCACTCGCCCACCACCCTCTGTGTGAAAAACTTCCCCCTAACATTTCCCCTGTACCTACCCCCCAGCACCTTAAACCTGTGTCCTCTCGTAGCAGCCATTTCCACCCTGGGAAAAAGCCTCTGAGAGTCCACCCGATCTATGCCTCTCAACATCTTATATACCTCTATTAGGTCTCCTCTCATCCTACGTCTCTCCAAGGAGAAAAGACCGAGCTCCCTCAGCCTATCCTCATAAGGCATGTCACTCAATCCAGGCAACATCCTTGTAAATCGCCTCTGCACCCTTTCAATCTTTTCCACATCCTTCCTGTAATGAGGCGACCAGAACAGAACACAGTACTCCAAGTGGGGTCTGATGAGTGTCTTATATAGCTGCATCATTATCCCCGGACTCCTAAACTCAATCCCTCGATTGATAAAGGCCAGCACACCATACACCTTCTTAACCACCTCCTCCACCTATGGGGCCGATTTTAGAGTCCTATGGACCTGGATCCCAAGGTCCTTCTGATCCTCTACAGTACTAAGAGTCTTTCCCTTTATATTGTACTCCTTCATCCCATTTGACCTGCCAAAATGGACCACTACGCATTTATCTGGGTTGAAGTCCATCTGCCACTTCTCCGCCCAGTCTTGCATCCTATCTATGTCCCTCTGTAACTTCTGACATCCCCCCAGACTATCCACAACCCCACCAACCTTGTGTCATCGGCAAACTTACCAACCCATCCCTCCACTTCCTCATCCAGGTCATTTATGAAAATGACAAACAGCAAGGATCCCAGAACAGATCCCTGGGGCACACCACTGGTGACCGACCTCCATTTAGAAAAAGACCCATCTATACACACTCTCTGCCTCCTTTGGGCAAGCCAGTTCTGGATCCACAGGGCAGCAGCACCTTCGATCCCATGCCCTCTCACTTTTTCTAGAAGCCTTGCATGGGGGACCTTATCGAACGCCTTGCTAAAATCCATATAAACCACATCTACCGCTTTCCCTTCGTCAATGTGTTTAGTCACATTTTCGAAGAACTCCACCAGGCTCGTAAGGCATGACCTGCCTTTGACAAAGCCATGCTGAGTATTCTTGAGCATACTAAACCTCTCTAAATGCTCATAAATCTTGTCCCTCAGGATCTTCTCCATCAGCTTACCAACCACTGAGGTTAGACTCACCGGTCGGTAATTTCCTGGGCGATCCCCATTCCCCTTCTTGAAAATAGGAACCACATCCGCAATCCTCCAATCCTCCAGCACCTCTCCCGTCTCCATCGACGACGCAAAGATCATCGCCAGAGGCTCTGCAATCTCTTCCCTCGCCTCCCACAGTAACCTGGGGTACATCCCATCCGGGCCCGGCGACTTATCTATCTTGATGCCATTCAAAGATTCCAGCACAACCTCTTTGTTAAAGTCCACATACTCAATCTTTTCAGTCCACCGCAAGCCCGCAGTACATCCACCCAGGTCCTTCTCCTCTGTGAAAACCGAGGCAAAATACTCATTAAGCACCTCTGCCATTTCTACTGATTCCATACAGATTTTCTCGCTTTCACCTTTTATAGGCCCTATTCCTTCACGTCTCATCCTTTTACTCTTCACATATTTATAGAACACCTTAGGGTTTTCCTTCATCCTACCTGTAAGCCTTTATCAAAATAAACTTTATTTAAGAACACAGTTAGAATATAAAAAAAAGAATTAGCATGACTATTATCAATTAAAATACTTAAATATGACAAAGCATAATTCTTAACAGCCAGTTGTCTCTAATGTTCCAATTAGCAGTAACCCATAGACATGAACCCTTCTTTAGAACCAGTTAGCACAGAACCAGGTAGGTACGAGATTGCCAGCCTTTTGACACTTTTGGAAAGTGATCCAGACAGACACCTGTCTTCTAATTCTCATGCAGCAATTTCCAGAGAAAGCTCCATCCCAAACAGTAGAGTCTCAGAGAAAAAGGCTTATTTCTTGGCAGATTCCAGTCTTCACTTCAGACAGAGCAAGACATACAGAGAATGCATCCTCGCTCTAAAGATCCCAAAAGCAGACTGAACTTGAGTTCTTGACTTATCAACCTAACCAAGCACTACTCTCCAATATCCCAGGAGAAAAAACAAAACAGAACCCTGCATTAGTTCAGATTAAGCAAACATTGGAGCAATTAAGATCAATTATGTTGCTGCAAAAACAACGCAGTGCTGCTGGATCCAGACAAAATGGCTCTGATAAAATGGAAGGGACTATTAAACACATTCAGCACAGAAAAATGACTAAAATTCATTTCTTGAAGGCACAATATCGTCACAGCATAAAGAGGTTCTCCTCGTGTCATGCTTTTGCCAATTACCTGAAAGCGATGTCCTCTTGCTCTCAACTCTTCTGTCAATGGGAACAATTTCCTATCTACTCTGTTTAGATCGCTCATGATTTTGAACACCTCCACTGATTCTCCTCTCAACTTTCTCTTCTCCAAGAAGAACAGACCCAGCTTCTCCAATCTATCCACATAACTGAAGTTCATCTCCCTGTTACCATTCTCATAAATCTCTATTGCACCCTCTCCAACGCCATCGCATTCTTCATAAAGTGTGGTGCCCAGAACGGGACACAATATAGTTAAGTCCAAACTGGTGTTTTATACATGCATCATGACTTCCTTGTTTGTACTCTAAGCACCTATTTATAAAGACCAGGATGAGGTTTGCCTCATTAACCACTTTCTCAACCTGCCCTACCGCCTTTAATGATTCTGTGCGCATGCAGTTCTGCTCCTGCAGCCTTTTTAGAAATGTTCCCTCTATTTTAAATTGCCTCTGCTCATTCTTCCATACAGAAGGGGAGTTAGCTGTGCACAGAGGTCAGATTCACCTGGAGACAGTGGGGGGTAATGCTCAATGGGAATCCAACTAATGTTTGTAAAACAGAAGAAAACAATTGGACCTTCAAAGTGAACACTGTCTTGTATATTCTTGAAATGTACATTTGCAGTTATGCCTTGGATGTTGTTAATATTTCAAAAATCCTCAATAATCCTGGCCAAAGAACTTTTAAATTATACAAATGTAATTAGAATTTAACTGTGCCTGTTGTTTGTCCAAAACCTCAAATGGTAAATCTGAGATTAATTCCAAATTCCGACTAGTGAATTCTTTCAAAGCCCACTGTTTACACAGACTTGATTGGCCATCATTGGAATAAAGTAACTGAGCATTTTGAAAAAGAGCCCACGGAGGATGTACAAATTTTGCACTTTTAAACTATTATTGAAAGAACTGGGGAGTGTTGCTATGGCATCATTTGATGCACTACACGTTAAATTTCACCAGTTGTCTATCTCATAAATGTTTCAATAGTAACAGATTTATTAAATCTGACTCTCCAGTGTCTTTGCTGTTCCTGGAAGCAATGATAAAACTGGTGTAATGCAGCAAATTGGCACTGACTGTTGTTTACAACGGGGGCGGAGTTTGCATTGCATCCATTTCCAGATTGCAGCGATGGTTCCGGCGGAGTAGCGCTAATATATCTAAAAGGTATATATGCCCATTTAACAGTGGTCCACTTGCTAATGTCACTATTTGCTCGGACTTTGGTGGCAATATTGCATCATTATTTTACAATTACAATGCCACTATGACCCCGTATATTCTGAACCAGTGTATTTAGTAGTAATTTTCATGATTTCATGGTATTTAACTCTTATTATATCAGTGCGTTTCTCCTAATTCTTTATCCTTGCCTGTTTCGTAGGTGTCCCGGTTCTCATGTACCATCCCAGGCAAATAGGTGGGCAGGACTCAACATAAAAGCAGGGTAATTGTCCTTTCAGTTGGTCTGTAAGGAAGCACCTTGTGTATGGTACCTACCTATATTATCACAGCCAAGATTGGGCAACAGTATGTGTAGGATCATGACCGTAATTCTCCATTACCATTAGATATAAATCTTACCATTCCATGGTACAGTTCTTTAGATGTGGAGATGCCGGCGTTGGACTGGGGTAAACACAGTAAGAGTTTTAACAACACCAGGTTAAAGTCCAACAGGTTTATTTGGTAGCAAATGCCATTAGCTTTCGGAGCGCTGCTCCTTCGTCAGATGGAATGGAAATCTGCTCTCAAACAGGGCATACCGAGACACAAAATCAAGTTACAGAATACTGATTAGAATGCGAATCTCTACAGCCAACCAGGTCTTAAAGATCAGACAATGTGAGTGGAGGGAGCATTAAGCACAGGTTAAAGAGATGTTTATTGTCTCCAGACAGGACAGCCAGTGAGATTCTGCAAGTCCAGGAGGGAAGCTGTGTTGGTTACTGATAGTGTGACATAATCCCAACATCCCAGTTTAGGCCATCCTCATGTGTGCAGAACTTGGCTATCAGTTTCTGCTCAGCGACTCTGCACTGTTGTGTATCGTGAAGGCCGCCTTGGAGAACGCTTCCCCGAAGATTAGAGGCTGAATGCCCATGACCGCTGAAGTGCTCCCCCACAGGAAGAGAAGAGACCACACTTCAGCCGTCATGGGCATTCAGCCTCTGATCTTTGGGTAAGCGTTCTCCAAGGTGGCCTTCACGACACACGACAGCGCAGAGTCGCTGAGCAGAAACTGATAGCCAAGTTCCACACACATGAGGACGGCCTAAACCGGGATGTTGGGTTTATGTCACACTATCAGTAACCCCCACAGCTTGCCTCCTGGACTTGCAGAATCTCACTGGCTGTCCTGTCTGGAGACAATAAACATCTCTTTAACCTGTGCTTAATGCTCCCTCCACTCACATTGTCTGTA
Organism: Mustelus asterias; assembly: GCF_964213995.1. Lineage (NCBI taxonomy): Eukaryota > Metazoa > Chordata > Chondrichthyes > Carcharhiniformes > Triakidae > Mustelus > Mustelus asterias. The sequence goes on along the minus strand of NC_135812.1, from coordinate 83,334,078 downwards.
TCTTTAAGACCTGGTTGGTTGTAGAGATTCGCATTCTAATCAGTATTCTGTAACTTGATTTTGTGTCTCTGTATGCCCTGTTTGAGAGCAGATTTCCACTCCATCTGACGAAGGAGCAGCGCTCCGAAAGCTAATGGCATTTGCTACCAAATAAACCTGTTGGGCTTTAACCTGGTGTTGTTAAAACTCTTACAGTTCTTTAGGTCAGCAGCACAGTGACATAGTGGTTAGCACTGCTGCTTCACAGCACCAGGGACCTGGGTTCAAGTCCAGCCTCGGGTGACTGTCTGTGTGGAGTTTGCACATTCTCCCTGAGTCTGCTTGGGTTTCCTCTCGGTGCTCCGGTTTCCTCCCACAGTCCAAAGATATGCAGGTTAGGTAGATTGGCCATGCTAAATGGCCTCTTAGTATCCTAGTAGTGTAGGTTAAGGGGATTAGCTGTGTAAATATATGGGGTCATGAGGATGGGGGGATGGGCTTGGGTAGGATGCTCTGTTAGAGAATCAGTGCAGACTCGATAGGTCGAATGGCCTCCTTCTGCACAGAAGGGATTTTATGACTGTAAAGATTCTACGACTCCAATAGATTGTTGTCAGAAGTATCCTGCTTGTAAAATTGTTCACCTGTTTCAAATAGGAGAAGGTGGAACATATCCAATTATTTAAAGGGAATAAGGCAAAGTGGAGTTCCACATCCCCTTAAATTAAAGGTGAGTACCAGAAGATTTGAAGAATTCCATTTCTTAAAAACATGGAAATATAGGGCAAAATTCTCCAGCCAGTCATGCCTCACCACCGCTGCCAGCGAGAACTTGGCGCTCAGCCAAATCTCTATTCACTGCAGCAGGACTAGAGAATCCCACTGGAGAATTCCAGCTATGATCCCAGAAATTATGTCCTTCCCTTTACTGAGTAAAGCAGGGATAATCATCAGTGTTTATTACAAAGGAATCAATTTAAGCAAATGTATAACAAATTAAGGCAATGGGGGTGATCTTGAGCCCACGTTTGCCGTCCGTGCAAATGTCAACGGGGCCTCAAAATCTGAAAGTTGCCGTTCTTACCAGCAAGAACGTGATCTTGGATCTCTCCACCGCCCCCCCCCCCTTCCCCCCCGCCCCCACCTCGCCAGTGAGATTACCAGGTTTACAACCATAATGAGCGTGAACCTGCTTTACATTCATTTGAATATATTCAAATGTTATTATCCCGCCCCTTGCCAGATATTGACACCCAGCGCATATTGACATCAAGTCGATGTGGTTTACAACAGGGTTCACCTCGACATTAACCTATCGGGGTCTCCCTGGGGGCATAAAGATATGATGTGGAGATGCCGGCGTTGGACTGGGGTAAGCACAGTAAGAAGTCTCACAACACCAGGTTAAAGTCCAACAGGTTTATTTGGTAGCAAATACCATAAGCTTTCGGAGCACAGCTCCTTCGTCAGATGGAGTGGATATCTGACTCCATCTGACGAAGGAGCTGTGCTCCGAAAGCTTATGGTATTTGCTACCAAATAAACCTGTTGGACTTTAACCTGGTGTTGTGAGACTTCTTACTGGGCATAAAGATAAGCATAGCTCCCCTGGTAGAGGGAGATGGTCAGGCAGTGTCCTGGCAATTTCCCCTGGCACAGGTTGGCACTGCCAAGTTTGCACCATGTCCGTGCCAATCTGGCAGTGCCAACCTATGCCAAGGGGTGAGTCCCAGGGGGAACCTCTTAAGGGAGGGCGGGATTCATTTAGATGTGGTGATGGCTGGGGGTGGACAGAGCAGCTGTGATGGCCATTGAGGGTGGGAGGGGGTGGGGAGGTGAGTGCCCACACAGACTGTGGTGTCGGAGGTGGCAACAATCAGGGTTTTGGGGTGGGGGAGGGAGGGAGGGAGGGAGAAGGGGCCGATTACCTGCGGGAGTGGGGAACAAGGAGATGGGGAGGGGAGCCCCTAAAACCTCAGTGGTGGGCTTGTGTGGAAGTTTATATAGGTTATGATCAGGGCACCCTTTAAAGATAGCACCCTGATTTCTGTGCAGCCAGGTTTTGCTGGCATGTTTAGGCCCCGCACCCCTCTCTGATAGCATGAAACATGCCTCACATTTTTTTATGGCAGGGTATTGTAAGATCTAGAGAGAAAACCAACCTGTTTCTTTGGAGAGAAAGACACCGGTTTTCTCATCAGAAACAAAACTCTGCCATTTTTTGGTAAGATTTAGCCCAAACACTCAAACCCAACTCTTGCTTTATGAAGGACAGTTCATGGTGAACAAGAGTACTGGAACTTTTAAAAAGGGCATTATGAAACTGACTGTTGCATACAATCACTTTAAATAAAACATTTGATAAGGTAAGTCACAAAAGACCCTTCGCAAAAGGAAAAGTTCTTGGAATAAAGGAGGAATTAGCTAACTAGATACATTTGTTAAGTAGAAGGTGTTATGTATCTTGGGGCATGTCCTTTTAAGGGAATGGGTCAGGTGACCCAGGCCTCTGGGGGGAGCTTGTCTAGGCAGTTTTGTGCTGATTGTGCTAGCAAACAGACATGTTACTAAACAGTTCCAGTTTACTTCTCTTACCTCGTGGTCTTTTATTAGTCTTTATATCAGGCTTCAAACATAATAGAAAGAAGTAATGATAAACCATTGATTGTAGTACTAATGGAGGACTGAAATCCATGGATTATTTTGGAACGAAAGATGTTCACAAAATTTATAAATAATTGTTCCACAACATAATAGAAGCAGAGCATCTAAGGTTTCAGGCAGTGGCAATATATGTGAGGAAAATGATCAAATTCAAAGAGATAATGTTAGTTAACGCTGCGGGATGAATCAAAAATGGACTGTAATGCCGTGAAGAGATGAGAATGAATTTGGGGCAGAATGAAAATGAAAAATAATCACCCAGAGTCCTGACAAGAACTGCAGCTCGTTGAGGTTAACTGCCCTTTCTCATTCCAACTTAATCTTCTTATGTAACAAGAGATTAGATGGAGATAAAAGTTGCGAGGAGAGCGAAAGGGAAGAGAATGTGTATAATGATTGCTGAAGTAACTGGGACTGGTATTTGACTGGCCAGTACGACCCCTTTTAATTCATGGCTCCCATGAACTGGACAAGTGTCCCTCTAAGTCCATGTGGTAAGCGAAGCCAACATCTTACAATACCAGGGACAGGATTTTCCAGCCGCGCTCACCCCAAGGTCAGAAAATCTCACCCGAGGTCAACGTACCTTTGCATGGTCCATGTCCCGCCCGCTGCGATTCCCATAGTGGGCGGGACGGGTAAATTCCGCCCCAAGTTTCCGAATAGAGGCTGAAACTTGTAACTCTGATCCTATAGAACGCGAAAGCATTATTGAAATTTGAATTTGACCTGAGCTAATGGTGAGCCTTTACATGTAATTAATTTTTATATTAGTTTAATATTCCATGTGCAATGTATAGTTGATTTTGATCTCATATCTAGTTATTCAGTACTTAATTGTTGCTTTGTAACAGCTCGGCAGTCAATTACACTGAATTAAACTTGTTCATTTTAATTAAAGTTTGCTATAATATACATGACAATTACAATGTGGATGGCTTGGTCATGATTTAAAAATCTATACTGCTGCTGTCACGATGCGTGCTCTCTCCTGCTGTAACTCCCAGCACTGTTAGTGAGATAACCATTTCAAAACACTAATAGTACAAAGCTTTAAAAAAAAAGTTGAAAAGAATTGAATGTATTTGAGGAGTCTAATTTACTAATGTATCCATTAATATCCAAAAATTTATGGGGCTGGTATTCACAAAATAGAGTGGTATGTTGCTGAAATATGGAACATTTTGTACTCTGTCTCACAACATTACCCAACCTTAAACGCACTACAGAATTGATTTATCGCAGATTCCTCCCAGCGCTAATCACTTCTGAAAGTTGTGCAACAATCTTAATATGAACTGTTGAAAGAAATGCAGTGTATCTGATTTACCATAGGTTATTCAATTAAAGCCATTTAAATAAAGTATGCAGCCGCAACAGATAATCCACCAAGGGCCAGACCCGACTTCTACACTCAAAGTAAGTAAAATTGGGTCAGTGCGCGTCCAGTTTGTGTATGCACTGTGCTGTTTCACTTATTCCATCATCGATTTCCTGAATGTTGGGGTGAATAGCAAACACTTATAAGGCTGTAACTACGCAACAGATGGCAAAAGTATTATATTTTGGCTTGTGGGGTAACATTTTGGGAGTACTCTCCGATTCTTCCTGGACACAAGCACACTCTGAACCCTTGCAGCACAAAGCAACAAACATCGCTCCACATTGCATTGTGACTCGGGCCTGAATTTTCTGAAAGACGGAGATCAATCTCCATTGTTAACAAAATGGTGGCGGAGACACAAATCTGGAAGCCCCGTACCCAAATATAGCACTACCATTTTCATGGGAATGTGTGCAGAATGGGGGACGATTCTGAGCTGCAGATCCGTGGTTCACGGAGGCAAATGCACATGTTTAAGGACAGTTGCCTCAGGTTGATCTGCGTTTTGCTCGTGGAATGTCCAAACACAACACGTGCACTGGGAGAAGAAGGTTTAAAGCAGCCAGAGTTCTTTGGAGTGGTAAGGTACCCTTTTGGAGGGACAAGGTGCCCTTTTGGATATGGTCCTGATATATCTTTGGGGAGTTCAACTGCTCTTTGGAAAAGGTAAGGTGCCCATTGGGAGAGGTCAAGTGCCCTATTAGATTGTTAAAAGTAGGCATGAATGTGTGTTGTGAATAAATTCATTGCAACTCTCAAGCGCATTGGAACTGTCAATAGGCCTGTCAAAAGGCTCTGTCAAGCAAGCTGTCAAAAGGAATTTTCTAAAGGAACAGTCAAGAGAACTATCAAAAAATTTCCAAGGAAGCTGTCGAAGAGAATTGTCAACAGAGTTACCCAAAGGAATTTTCAAGGCATTTAAATCTCCTGCCTTTTAATTTCCTTTTGACAAAACTGCCTGCAATGTTACTAAAAAATCAGTGCTTGGTATTTCATTTTGTTGACAGTAGTCCAAAAGTTATCATTGCAGTATAATGCTGTCAGACCTTGAGGGAGCTTCGGACTTCAGAGTGCGGGGTGGGGGTGAGTCAGATCTCATGGGGAGGGGAGATCAGGACAGGTTGAGAGGGTGGAGGTATAGGTTGGAACTCGAGGGTATTGGGATGGCTCAGAGAAATGTGGAAGGGTCGGGTTGGGGGTTCGGGCATTCTGGGGGGGGTGGTTTGGGACAGGTCACTTATGGCGGTTTGGGTCATTTCGGTGGAGTGTCAGGTTGGGTCAGGCCAGGTCAGAGGGTGATCTGGACAGGTCAGGTATGGGGGAGTTGGAGGGTTCAGGTTGGATTGCAGGGTGGATGGCAATGCCATAGGGGCTCAGGGAGGTGGGGAATAGGAATACTGTGGGGTGGGTCCTTTGGGTGGAACGTAGTTGGGGAGTGGGCGGAGTCCCCTGAGGGGCTCAGGGTTGTGGTGGGAGTACCATGGGGGGAGGGGCGGTTAAGTCTGGGTCTATACAATAGTTACTTTTAACTTCCTTACTTTTTCTGGGTGACTATTTGTGTAACAAAGTTGGAACCATTTAAATGCAATTTAAAATTGAATTTTCAGATGGTTCTCAGAGCAGGACAATTGCACTTCTGGGAAATTTCTAGGCAACCTTTGAACTTCCGAATGGGATTCCCTGGAGCATATTTGGGGTACCCTCCCCAATCCGAAGCTGGGAAACTCGGGTGTTACAGCCCCAAAGCTGTAACATCCGAGCTTCCCAAACACAGGGTGAAACTAGGTAGCTGGGATAATGAGGATGGGTAATGTGGATTTAGAGCTTGAGAGAACCAGAGGAGTGGTGAGTGCATTAGAACGTGTCATGTTTGCAGGGAAGATCAACAGTTTCAGAGGTGAAACCTAGAACTTCTGGGAACCTGACTGAAAGGGAAGGAAGTTTTGAGGAACAACATACCTACATGCAGGATGTACGTTCAATTTCCAAAGACGTACAGTTAATGACAGGTTGATTTCCAAGTTAACAGCTACCCCAAGTATGCAGCATTACATCAATGGAGCAAGGGCGCTGTGGTGGCATAGTGGTTAGCACTGTTACCTCATAGCAAGAGGGACCCAGGTTCACTTCTGGCCTTGGGTGACTGTGCAGAGTTTGCACATTCTCCCGCATCTGCGTGGGTTTCCTCCGGGTGCTCTGGTTTCCTCCCACACTCCAAAGATGTGCAAATTAGGTGGATTGGCCATGTTAAATTGTCCCAAGATATGTAGGGGGATTAGCAGGGTAAATATATGGGGTTACGGGGATAAGGGCTGAGTGAGATAAAAATGTGGGTCAGTGCAGACTCTGCACTCTAGGGATTCCATGGATTCGAAGTCGCAGCGCCATTGGAACCTCCAGCTATGAAATGGAGAGTAGGGCAACTCCACTTCCATGAATGCACAAGCTGCAACTCTGGAGTAAATGATGGTAAATTAAGCAATGAGCAGTGATTCCAGAACTGCAAAGTCGTGAACAAGTTTTCACTATCCTGGGCCAGGGTAAGGTGCTCTTTCGGAGAGTCAGTGTTGACGTGATGGGCCAAATGGCCTTCTTCTGAACTGTAGGGACTCTATGGTAAACTGCACTTGACATCATGGCAGCATTTAGCTGAATGTGGCATCTACCCCATTATTTAATGTTCTCAGTAAGTACACAGTCCATGTAAAACAACAGGCCAACAGTAGTCAGATACCCCGCACTCTGAAACCAAGTGACAGATGCCACCCAATACAACTACTATGGATTTCTCATCAACTTCTTCGATGCTTGTCACACTCTGAGCCAACTCTCTCACTGGAAAGCCTGGGTGCAACCTTTCCAAAAATTGGCAGAGAGGGGGATCAGACGAGAAAACTTGTGTGAATCTCTCAGGTTTCACAGCCGTCTTTTCTCGCCAGATCGAACGGCACTCTGTTCAATTTGGCACAGTTCACACAGCCAGCTGAAGGGGCGGGGCCTAAAACACCAGGCCCCGATCTCAAAGTGTAATTAAAGGGATCTCCCACCAAATGGATGTCAGGACTCCTGGTAAATGAGCGGAATACTTCCTACCACACACATTGTAAAATGAAATTAGACCCAGGGTTTCACTTTTTTAACCGATAAAAAACAAATATAAATTAAAGTACTTTATTCCTAAATACGAATACAACCTACTTCTTTTGGGGTCCATAATACCAGCTCCAAAAAGAGAATCTAACCGTTGCCCACTTGACATTTAATGATATTACCATTGCTGAATCCCCCACTATCAACATCCTATGGGTTAGCATTAACCAGAAACCGAATGGACTAGCTATATAAATACTGTAGCTCCAAGAGTACGTCAGAGACTAGGAATCCTGTGGTGAGTAACTCACCTCCTAACTTCCCAAGGCCTGTCCACCATCTACAATGTATAAGGGAGCACTGTGATGGAATACTGTCCAATTACTTGGGTGAGTGCAGCTCCAAAAACACTCAAGAAGCTTGATACCATCCAAGATAAAGAAACCTACTGAATTGGCACCCCATCCACAAACATTAACTCTCTCTACCACCAATGCACAGTGGCAGCAGTGTGTACCATCCAGAAGATGCACTGCAGGAAGTCACCAAGGCTCCTTAGACAGCACCTTCCAAACCCAGGACCATTACCATCTGGAAGGACAAAGGCAGCAGATACATGGGAACACCACCACCTGGAAGTTCCCCTCCAAGTTACTCACCATCCTGACTTGGAAATATATCGCCATTCCTTCACTGTCGCTGGATCAAAATCTTGGAACTCCCTCGCGAGCAGCACTGTGGGTGTACCTACAGCACACTGACTGTAGCAGTTAAAGAGGGCAGCTCATCACCAGCATCTCAAGGGCAAATAGGGATGAACAATAAATGCTGGCCTAGCTAGTGATGCCCACATCCCATTAATGAATTATAAAAATGGTAGCTGAATGGGTGTTCTGTGAATACCCTCAAGGCAATGCTGGCACCATCAATCACACCCTGGGCTAATCGATGGCAAATCTTATGAAATGGGCTGCTTCATTCTAAAGAAGTGACTTGATGAATGCAAGATCACATGACTCTTCAGCTGATGTTGCAGAAACCCCCTGAAACTGCCCAAAATTACCCATGCTGAAAGCGGCAATCCCTCAATCCGACACAAAAACAGCTTCTTCCCTGCTGCCATCAGACTTTTGAATGGACCTACTTTATATTAAATTGCTCTTTCTCTACACCCTAGCTATGACTGTATTACATTCTGCATCCTCTCCTTTCCTTCTCTCCTATGTACTCTGTGAACAGTATGTTTCTGTCTGCATAGTGCACAAGAGACATGACTTTTCATTGCATCCCAATGCATGCAGCAATAATAAATCAAATCAAATCACAGCCTTGGAGAGGGCAGGGCTGGTAGATGAATGTGGCTGAAGATCTTCATGCAGCAGGTCACAAAGCTGCCTTACTGACTCTTTGCTGCAGTGCAGTCTTGTGCATAGCTCCTCTGAGATGTCAAGATATGATCTGTGTTGCTTGTAAATTTTCTCAGATTGGGGGGGGGATGTTGGAGGTGAAGTGTATCATCTGATGAGCTGCATCCCTGAAAAGTGCCTGACTCAACCTAGCTCAGTCCTGTGCTCTTCCTTCTTCTCCTCTTCCATCATAACAGGACAAATTGATCTATCCTGAGGAAATACCATACATTTCTCCTCCTGATTTGCCCTCACTGTCCAAGGCAAGGAGAGAGGGGGTGGGTGGGCAATCTGGCCCATGAAAACCAACCAGTCAGAATCAGATGGAGACTTTGTAAGGGTAAGTGCAATGTAAAAGAAAAATCAAAATCAAAAAGCTTTTCCAAGCTGCAGTAATCCCTGTGTAAAGTTTTCAATCTCTTCAAGCTCACAAACTCCCCATGTCTGTTTGTAACTCACTGCTGCTACACCACCTTCTAGCCCTCGAACATATAGGAATGAAGTGAATGAGGTCAGTGGGGATTCAATTAAGCAGTGCACAGGAATGGTCGAAAAGCACAATCAAATGCAGGATGAGGCAGAGGCATGGACGAGGTTAAAAAGTTCACAAGTAGTGTAGCACAGTGGTTAGCACTGCTGCTTCACAGCTCCAGGGTCCCGGGTTCGATTCCCGGCTTGGGTCACTGTCTGTGTGGAGTTTGCACATTCTCCTCGTGTCTGCGTGGGTTTCCTCCGGGTGCTCCGGTTTCCTCCCACAGTCCAAAGATGTGCGGGTTAGGTTGATTGGCCAGGTTAAAAAATTGCCCCTTAGAGTCCTGGGATGTGTAGGTTAGAGGGATTAGCGGGTAAAATATGTGGGGGTAGGGCCTGGGTGGGATTGTGGTCGGTGCAGACTCGATGGGCCGAATGGCCTCCTTCTGCACTGTAGGGTTTCTATGATTCTACTGGAAACAGCTTCCATAAGACCATAGGATGTAGGAGCAGAAATAAGCCATTTGGCCCGTCGAATCTGCTCCGCCATTCAGTGAGATCATCACTGATCTTACCCGAGATCATCGCGTTCCACCCAAACTTGCTCAGCAATAAAAATTTCCGATGGCATTTATACATCATTGATCCAACAGTGAAGGAATTCATCTTCAAGGAATTGCATAATAATTAGTGTGACGATTTAATACCCTAACATGAATATCTCCGTTGATTCAAGGCGTTGAAATTGCCTTAAAACAGGAGCTGCTTATTCACAGCTGGGCAATGTTGCTTGTCGGTAATCTGTTCATCTACCTGGATGTGAGATTCTCAGTGTTGCTGCAGAGTTTATCATTTACAAGCATTCTAAAAAAACTTCATTGGAGCAGTCAATTAGCTGGTCAAGTTGCTAAAGTCCTGGATCTGGACATCTCCTTGTTCTTGTGGAAAGATCCAACATTTGCAGAATGCAGAAACTCTTGCTTGGGTTTATTTTAGAAACTTTTATTTTTGATTTTTTTATTCCATCTTCACTGATTATTACCATTGCTACCTACATTTTTGACGTTACACAGAGAAAAGCTGCGCAAGTGGTATTATTTGATTCCCCACTTAGTCGAAGAATCAATAAAAAGTGAATAAATTTTTGTTACATTTTCTCCTTGTTTCATTGCATGCATTAGGTTTCTCCATAAGTAACATATCTAGTTTGAACTTTCTCCACAGATCACCATGTAATTGTAATATTTACATCAGTTAATAATGCAGCAATAGAGATCGCACACCTTCCTTTATAATGTCTCATCCATAGCACAGGCTGTTCTCTTCATAGTCAAATCAAAGGAATACATTAAAGAATTCACGTTAGGCAGTTTCACTTATTGTAGAATAAATTAAATTTTATGATGAATTTGTTAATACATTTTCTTTAAAATATAATGGTGATTAACAGTATTTTCTCAATTCTCATTATAAGAAGATAAACTGGAAAAAACATCTCCAATGCTCAGTGACTTCAGGGCATGAATGAAAGGAGAGATTAGTTTTATTTTAAATTATACAAAAGATTGTTAGCATGTGGAACTGCAGAAACAATGGTATAAATCAATTCTGTAAATGCTTTTAAAAGTGGACTGGATAATTATTCCAAAAAGAAAAATATTGAAAAGAATTAGGGAATGGGCTGACATTATACAGTATAGTTCCTTCTCTGATGCAATATCCTTGAGGTAGATCCTCCCCTTGAGTGTTTCAGCAGAGAACATATAGGAAAATGTGCCAAGGAATGCTGGATGCCCTTACAGAACCCAATGGCTTTTCAATGGGCAGCACGGTGGCACCATGGTTAGCACTGCTGCCTCAATTCTGGGTTCAATTCTGGCCTTGGGTGACTGTCTGTGTGGAGCTTGCAAATTTTTCCCATGTCTGCGTGAGTTTCCTCTGGATGCTCCGGTTTCCTCCCATACTCCAAAGATGTGCGGTTTAGGTTGACTGACCATGCTAAATTGACCATTAGTGTCAGGGGGATTAGCAGGGTAATTATGTGAGGTTACGGGGATAGGGCCTGGTGGGATTACTGTCGGTGCAGGCTCGATTGGCTGAATGGCCTCCTTCTGCACTGTAGGGATTCTATGATTCACTCCATTAATTTCAATGTACAATTCTCCCTGCTAGATTATTTTTTCAGCAAGTCTGCACATCAGGCAGTGCATAATGGCCAGTTAATAAGGACAATCACCGACCACAAGTCTCATGGATAACAAAGCAAAGTAATTTGACATGATCCTCTTCTATTTGATGCATTCTCCAAATGAATGAATCTAGACCACTGGTGGACAACCTGCGGCCCAGAGGCCACATGTGGCCCATCTGGGCTCGGAGTGCAGCCCATGAGACATTTGGTTGACTATTGCCCAGGCACGGGGTTGTCACATTCCACTGATTTCCATCTACGTCATTTTATTCCTGCCAGTATGACTGAAGTAATATACACCTAAAACAAGGGCAAGTGAAATGAGGTGCATGCCGATTGCATGCAACATTGACTGTGAGAGCCACGTGCTCCCACCACAACCAAAGTGTAAATATTTCTTTTGTTTTTATCATTTGAAGTTGATGACAGTTCTATTAATATATAAATGATTAAGCATTTTTGAAAACTCTATGAAATATTTGGTGTGTTTTAAATGGATTTAATCTCATTCATGGGAGCGTGATTAGTGAATAATCTTTATTTCAATCTTGTGGCCCATTGAGATGAAGAAGGGCCACTCATGTGGCCCACTCACTAGCCTAGGTTGCCCATCACTGATCGAGATTAAAAGAAAACTTGCATATCCTAACTTGAAGGTGAAGAGAAGTATGGCATTTACATCTTACTCACCTGCGGGGTCACTTTTAACATTTAAGAAAAACTTGGACGGGTTCATGGATGAGAGGGGTGTGGAGGGATGTGGTCCAAATGCAGGTCAGTGGGACTAGGCAAAAAATGGTTCGGCACAGGCAAGAAGGGCCAAAAGGCCTGTTTCTGAGCTGTAATTTTCTATGGTTCTATCTATGATCACCCTGGCATTGCCTCCAACTTCAGAGCCTCGTGGACTTGATTGCTTCCCCAGTCAATCTAACTGACTCACTAGCTACCAGTAAAGTTTAAATGTTAGTTCATGTTGCTTTCTCAGGTAAGATCTTCACATAGGTTTGTAAAAATTTCACAGGTCAATAGAAACTACATTGACTTGTTTTCCTCCTTTCTTTAACTTATCCAGCCATTTTCTATTAGGATGTTAAGTAGCAGTTTACTTGCCTTTTATGGTTTTCACATTCATTGCAGGCATTGCCAAGAGAAGCATACTTCATGTGTGCATGTGTCAAATAGGATAATACCCTTAAGCTCAAAATCTATTTATAGAACAGCAATTCACCGATTCATTTAACAGTAAATTGTAGAACACAGGTCTTTGATCAGAAAAAGCGAAGTCAGAATCTGTTGGATATTTTATTGGGCAGATTGCGAGGGTGCAAAATAATATTTTGTATAAATTTTGAAGCTATTTTGGGTGGTTTGGGACTCCCTCAGTTATGGCAAGGTTCACTGACACTAAGCTGTTAAAGATGCCTGGAAGCAGGAGCTTCCTGGTTCTGTTGTAAGGTTCACTGAATTTGAAATGTCTTCTAGTACTTCAACCATAGATAATACCATCCAGCTTGGATCAGATATGTTTAATTAGATTCAGTGGAATGCAGAGTGAAAACTTTGAATTGCTGGAAGGGATACAGAATAGAAAAGACTGTCAGTGATGTGAGAATTGTTAAGTAAACTGGATCTGGGAATGGTGTGTTTTTTTTATTCCTGCGGTATGTAATTGACAGGTTTTATTTTCCGAGCTTAGCTTCTTGCATTAGAATGTTTTATACTTCAGCAGAATGGGCCAAATTATGATCGTAAATAGGAACAATTCATTAGTGCGATTTCGATTCTCATCATAATTTAAAATTATATTTAATCAAAATAGTCGTAAACAACCCTGATTGAGCTACAGCGAGAGGTCTACATTGTACATAATCTATCTTAACGTTCAGAGCAGTCACTGGCTGCCAGGCTGCTGGAGTTTACATGTTGCTTGTTAAAAACATATCAGGATGCAGACACCTCAAGAGTTGATTTGACTTTTTTTTTGCTTTTAATTAGCTGCAAGCAACATTTGGAATGGAATAGGTGATGTAATGACATTGTTGTTACCTTGCTGTGGTACCTGAAACTTTTCACAGGAGATAGATTCACACCTTCACATGAAAAAGCTACAGTTTCAAACATCTGCGCGCAGGCGAACATCATTTCAGCTCATTGTCCATGAGGCAGCTTCCCGAAAGGAGTTTTAATGAGTCCTTTCCTGCTCCATGTTAAATCCTCTACACACAGCAGGGTACCCAGAGATGGTTAATACGAAGTGTTGTTTCTGAACATACCAAACCACCCACATGCGACAGATTTTGTCAGAGGTGGTTTTGGTGATGTGGTTGTCTTGTATCATCGCTGACTTGGTGGTAGATTCTAAATGTGTTTACTATTCATAAACACAGTGGATTAAAAATATATCTCCAATAATCTCATTGTCACAGCAGCCACGTATCTTCTGAAATAGTTATTGTCGGTGATCTATTGCTTCTGGGTCAATTCTCAAATTGACAATCGAGAGCCATAAAAAAAAATCTACATTTGGACCCTGGCATCTGCATATCAATCACAGTCTCTCTTCTACATCTTTAGATTCTTACAGGTACTCCATAATTTAACCTTTTATTTTCCATTTCCCAGGCTCCTCACGTTAGCTTCTAACTATGAGGCAAGAGAAGCAGGTGAACAACCAGTTCCGAGGCTACATCAATGCGGTGTTGAAATGATTGCTAGGAGACAGCAAAGTGATCCTGGACAATTCTTGACAGAATGCGACAGAAATACAGAGACATTCCATTGGGTGCTGCACTTACACCTGCCAGTGTACAAATAATGTTGAGGTTGTGGAGGTAAATTTTACAATATTTGCTGGCAGGGGGGCTTATAGCCTGGCATGTGTGTGTTATATATGCAGCATAGTGCACATAGCAGGCAGCACAGTGCATATCGCACGTGTGTTATATATGCAGCACGGTGCATATAGTGGGTGCCACAGTGGCGAGCACTGCTGCCTCACAACACCAGGGATATGGGTTCGATTCCCAGCTTGAGTCACTGTCTGTGCGCAGTCTGTACATTCTCCCTGTGTCTGCTTGGGTTTCCTCCGGGTGCTCCAGTTTCCTCCCACAGTCCGAAAGATGTGCCGGTTGCACGCCAGGGCTACAGCTGACCCGGGCACAAAAGCCACAGCACCCCTGGGTCCAGGGCCCAGCATTCATGCTGCCCTCTACAATTTCACCCACACAAAGATGCCACAGCACAACCTCCCTGCAATATTTACAAATGTACAATTAATGGGTAATGATCATGGTTAATAAGAGGATAGTGTGAGGCTATGGAACAATGTCCCTGCAAAATCTCAAAGCATGATATTCAGGTATCCAATTATCTTCGAGGTTTCTCTGTCCAATGGTATTGAAAACATCGTCCTCTCTTCCCCCAGATACCTCAGCATCCCCTACCCTCCCTGTCCCTCCTCCAACTCCTTAGTTTCTTTTCACCAATTTCTGGTTACTGCCAACAGCTGTCAAATGTTCTCTTTTCCCAGGTTCTAGTATGCAAAGGCTGTAGCAAATCCATGACAAAGTGTACTTTTACCCTAGGGCATTCAATTAATTTCGGTTGAGAGTGCATTATACATTCAGGAACCCATTCTATCAAAAGGTGGGGAATGAAAGCAAGGTGAAATGCTTAGCAACATGATGACCTCCATCCAATCTCACTATACTGAACAGAAAAGTACTTCTTTTTGGTCCATCATTCTTTCATCTCCATGTTCCTCCAAAAGGAAACATTGTGTAGTTATACTGATGGAATCTAATCATACGCTAAATATTTTATATTACAATTGTATTAGTTCTTTACATTTTTATTTACTTGTTTACGTGTTTAGATAAGGATATATTTGAGACACAGTGGGCTGGATTCTCCAACCTCGCCCGCAGGTGGGATTCTCCGATCCCGCTGCAGTGAACGGAGATTTGGATGAGCACCAAATTCTACATTCTCGCTGGCAGCAGGGCGTGAATGGCCAGAGAATTCTGGCTATCAGAGTGGCATTTTGAATAGCAGTTTTTCCAAGGCAGCTTTCACAATATGAACAATATATCTCACAGTATGAACACTATATTTTGTTTTGTCTGTAAAGCGTGCAAGAAACAATGCTTCTCGCTGTATAAAAGCACTTCTCACTGTATCTCAATACATGTGACAATAATAAATCAAATCAAAAATACTTGTGCTGAAGCTAAATATGCTTTAAATACTCCTGTTGCTCTTTTAAATGGGTTCTACAGATTATTTTTATAGTTAAAGGACACTAGAAACTATTTCCCCTTTTCTCCTGTACAGTCAGAACACCAGATAATACAGTTTCAATCTGTGTTAAAGCTCATTTGGAATTCTCCTTTTAAAGACCTTTGGTCTTATTATTAAACTTAAGTATCATGGTGTTCCTCACTAGGCTGTTGGGCAACCTGCTGTTATTCAGTGGAGATTCTCTAGCCAAAGTAGTTACAGGCAGAAGTGGCTGCTCGGTGCCAGACATTGGAGGATGGGAGCCTGCCCTTCGTCTTTCCCAAAACTCTCTGTCAGATGAAAGCGAACAAGGCAGACATGTGGATCAGAGGCAGAGTGACCTCCTGATCTGGGCATTTCACTGTTAAAACATCTTGACATTGAGAGTCTGCATCTATCCCTCTGTGATTTCACTTCAGAGTTGGAATACAAATCCTGTTATTACAGTCCACTGTCACAGTTACACAAACTATTCGAGTTACAAATCCATGGGCGGCACGGTGACACAGTGGTTAGCATTGCTGTCTCACAGCGCCAGGGACCCGGTTTCGATTCCCGGCTTGGGTCACTGTCTGTGTGAAGTTTGCACATTCTCCTCGTGTCTGCGTGGGTTTCCTCCGGGTGCTCCGGTTTCCTCCCACACTCCAAAGATGTGTGGGTTAGGTTGATTGGCCATGCTAAATTAACCCCAGTGTCAGAGGGATTAGCAGGGTAAATATGAGGGGTTATGGGAATAGGTCCTGGGTGGGATTGTGGTTGGTGCACTCGATGGACTGAATGGCCTCCTTCTGCACTGTAGGGATTCAAATTTTCTATGTTCCAATTTTGACAACAAAACAATCTACAGTAGCAGCAATGTATAGTCAATAAAAAGCTCTCAAGATCGAGATATGAGGCGATCGTTAACGGATCAATTTCAACATGTGATTAGGTATGTGATAGCCTTTCTCCCTCATTGCGAACCACATTCTCATTCTCGGCTCACTACCTCTCCCTGACACATGACGAGTTTGAGAAAAACAGATATGGAAAATGGAGAGAGAGAGACATGTTAAGGCAACAGCTCATTGCGCTTGTTTTGCAACTTGCTGTGCGAATTCTTGCTGTCCTTTTCCAGAACAAGCTTTTAACTCTTGTAAAATTTTTGGTTTCATCTTCCCCTCCATCTTTTGTTGTTGCTACCAAACCATTACATGTGGGATGATCTGCATTACAAACTGAATATTAAGTTAAGCCATGCAAACTTTATCAATTAAGGGAGCCTAACATAATGAAGAAGGAAGTGTGTACTACACAAGTGCATACTGTCCTATATAATTAGATGAGGGGGATCTTTGTTATTGTAAGTGGAGCATCATGTCCTGTCCCTTGTGTCTTCTTACCTTGTTTACTGGTGGTGACATAACTGGAGCACATCCGGCTGTGGGTGGGGATGTATGCTCAGCGATCCGTTTGGTGAGCCCTAAATTTGGAAATCAAAATTTGGAACTTTGCCCTCTGGTTTTCTGGGCCAAATAGTTTCTGCTTGTGCTTGCAAATCGAAAATAACTGTTAAATTAGAACAAAGGATCCACGGAGCCTTCACTGACAATCCTCCTGGTTACTTACATTTTCTGGCTCTACACGTTACAAGAAAAACTACGGATCCTTTTTAAACAGTGACAGATGCATGACGACCAAATATTCAAATCTCATTCACATCTCACTTGCATGTGATCAATGTAAATGTGCAGTAATGTAACACTCATCAACAGTGTCATGGAAAGCAAGTATGCAGCAAATTCCATAGGTGTTAATGCACAAGTCGGTGTTGATCATATTATATATATATATATCACCACATAATGATTTTAGCCAGCAGCTTCCTCAATTGAAGAAATGATACAGCCAACAGTTATCATAGTAATGATAGACTACATTCTTTAAATTGCCCAGATTTGAATAAACAAACAATACATGTCTACACAGGTCAGTGTAGATTTGGCCATATGTTGATGCCATAGTACAAGGCCGTGCTTTAAAAAAAATGGATTCAGACAAGACAAAAAGTGTCCTTAAGAGCTTTTAAAGGTAGCATTGCAAAACACATTCAGAATAAATCATTAGAGTCAGGCATATGCTATCTTAATTTACAGGACGTGATGTTTAACTAGTCAGTACATTTTCAGCACCTAATATTTCACCCTTAGGCTTTTTAAGTAAAGATGGATTTTGCTGTCACATCGGATGAAAATATTCCAATGAAAAATGTGCGTGATGGCATAAAAAAAATGCTAGAATTTGTAACCTTTAAAGGATCTTAACTTCAGAAAAGTTAATCAGATCTGAATGATTCAAAGAATTAAAAATACCACAGTAAAAAGGAAAAGAAATAGAATGTGGGGTGAAGAGATAAAAAAAAAACAGAATACTTTCCAGTTCTACACCTCCTACTCCATTTACAATTAAAACCGCAGCTAGTCTGTAATATTAGAATTTACTGTTTATGGCACAACATAGACTCACAATATGCTTCAGTTTGATTTCAATGGTACAGCTTACAGTTTCTAACAGTTGTGCTGACATTGCAATCAGATACAAAGTACATGTTCTAATCTTAGCTAAGCTCTCACTTACTTACCTTTACAAACATGAAGGGGTCAATTTTCATTCAGCCATCAGATCAGCCCTAGATACATGAAGTAACCATGAGAAATCAGGAGAGGTTGTGTCCATTTTGATATGATGTGGAGATGCCGGCGTTGGACTGGGGTAAGCACAGTAAGAAGTCTCACAACACCAGGTTGAAGTCCAATAAATCTGTTGGACTTTAACCTGGTGTTGTGAGACTTCTTACTCCATTTTGATTGTCAGGCCTCATTATCTTTTCACAGGTCAGCTACCTATGAGTTTACCAACATTCGCAGGCGACTTGCCAATATGTGGGACCAGCACCATTAAAATAAAATGCACTTCTCCTGAAAGTTAGGAATCAGGTTAGCATTGTAGCATTGGTGCAGTCACACTTGTTTCATCTTGAATTCAGAGTCGAGACAGGATTTCCTTAGGGCTGTCTGTTACCCTCAGAATAATGCCATAGACCCTCGTCAGACCCCACTTGGAGTACTGTGCTCAGTTCTGGTCACCTCACTATAGGAAGGATGTGGAAAAGATTGAAAGGGTGCAGAGGAGATTTACAAGGATGTTACCTGGATTGAGTGGCATGCCTTATGAGGATAGGCTGAGGGAGCTCGGTCTTTTCTCCTTGGAGAGACGAAGGATGAGAGGAGACCTAATAGAGGTGTGTGTATAAGACGTTGAGAGGCATAGATCGGGTGGACTCTCAGAGGCTTTTTCCCAGGGTGGAAATGTCTGCTACGAGAGGACACAGGTTTAAGATGCTGGGGGGTAGGTACAGGGGAGATGTTAGGGGTAAGTTTTTCACACAGAGGGTGGTGGGCGAGTGGAATCGGCTGCCGTCAGTGGTGGTGGAGGCAAACTCAATAGGGTCTTTTAAGAGACTCCTGGATGAGTACATGGAGCTTAATAGGATGGAGGGTTATAGGTAGGTCTAGAAGGTAGGGACATGTTCGGCACAACATGTGGGCTGAAGGGCCTGTTTGTGCTGTAGTTTTTCTATGTTTCTATCTCTATGTGCATTGCAGAACCCGACACAAGCTTGCAATTCTGCTTCCCGCCAGATGTTACTTGATCATGTGGCACTGCATCATTGTTACATCAGTGGTTATATCAACATCAGTATCAGGTGATCCTGATGTTAACCCATTACTCTACATCTAACCCCACCCCCCCAAGTCTTTATCCCAACTGCACACATCCTCCTAAATCTCCCCACTAAAGTCTCAAACTTCAAAGGGTTAGAATCTGTGGTGCTTTGACCAACCTCTCCAATCTGGTCTTGATTTCAGTTCAAGTTTGAGGATGAACTGCACTCTCTCATCATTCAATGGCAGTATCTGAATGTCTTCCACCTGGGTAGTTGTAAAATTTCTACTTGTTTCTGGTTCCTTGTCTCCATCTGGATTTAAATAATATGTCCAAGGTTCCATTGGTTTCCTTCCCAATGATTTCATTTCGTTCCATTTGATATTTCCCTGTTCTGTCTCAATTCTATAAGACCTTGGTTGTGGAGCTCTTTTTATGACAGTGTATTCTTTCTGTTTATCTCGTATTCAGATTCTTTCCCAGGACTGTAGCACTTTCAAGTCTCATGCTCTCTCTTTCTGTTGCTCCTCATGCTTCCGAACTTTCTCATGATCATCTGAGGTAGCATTAGAATGTAGTGTTTGTTGCACAGCCAATGGCGAGAACATGTATTTTAACAGTGAGGTTCCGTAGTTAAGAAGGACTAAGTTAAATCTTTACCTTTTACGGTTAGATTATATTCTGTGTTCAGATTTCCTAAACCTGAAAATAGGGATGAAAATTGATATCTGAATACATTATTAGACTGTTCCTTAGCAATTTCATTACTTTATAAATCAGCCTCAACAGCAAGCTGCTTTTCTGCTCATTAACCATGTCTCCTGGTTTGGCAAAACATACAAGGATTCAATAACTTCTTTATTCTTATATCTTAAATTCACCAATTATTGGCCTATTACTTTCAGTCTAGTCCCTCCTGGGCCCGGCAACTGGATGGAGGACGGCTATACTGTGTTATTTTTAAACCACTTCATCGGATGATACCGAAACACCTGCACCAGTATCTAACTTGAATTCTGTGGGGTGACATCAATTTCTAACTTAATGTTCCAGTCGTATTTTTGGTTTCATTAACTTCCCTATGGGCGTTACTTATTTCTTCTGTAACTCTTCTAAATCTTGGATTTGGCACTTTCTCTTTCTTCCGATGAGCTGCTTGTGCTTTCGATCAGCAGACAATTTTACAATGTTCTAGTGTACCACCATTGTGGCACTCTGCTCCCACTGCTGAATATTCTTCCCACTTTTGCAGGATTTTCCCACCAGACTGAGAATATCTCAAAATGGCGGTGCTTGGCACTCTTTTTACCAATTTTATGAGGTTGTGCTTCATTGCACTTCCTCCTTTTGTCTAATAAATTGGTTGGCTTCATTCTTTTTTTTCTAAGGGACATCACTTTCTCCATGAACAACCATTTTCTTGAACTTCCTAAGCTCGGTCTGTCACTTTGTACCACTTTTGTAAGAGTTAAATCTTACCTCATGTGAAGCATAAAATATGTTGACATGTGACATTGAGCCTGTAGTGGGCAGATGAGAAGCTGATACAGAGTGGCAAAACAGCAGGGGGACTGGTGAAGATTAGAAGGGTGGAAAAGATAAGAAAGTATTTAGCCGTTACGATAATTATGTACTATTTGTTCTTGTCATGTGGACAACAGTCCACTAATCTGGAAATCAGGGTTAGAAAGCTTCACTTTTGTGTAGAATTGACACAACTAAACAAGTCAGTAGACTGGGAGATCCACCCGATGGCATCAGTGGATAAAAGTCTCACCAAATTAGCAAAAAAACACACTCTTCACAAAATTGGAGACAAAGAGCAGCTTTTGACAGTTGCCTCTAGACAAAGGATCAAGACTGTTAACAACTTTTGTCACCACATTTGCTCGTTATTGCTTTAACAGGTTACCATTCGGAATTGCAAAAGATCTGATAGGGCTTCATCCAAGAAGCCAACTACTACACAATCACATATTAATTCTCCTCTGAGGATCCCATAAGTGCAATTCTCCATGAGGTCATTTATAAATGAATCCATGCATTCACCAGTTTTTGGTTCCTCTTATTAAATTAAACTCACACAATGATCAGTTTTTTGAACATTGAATTTCACAATGGCTGAAAAAAAGTATCATATGAACATGAAACCACATCCACTTCCTACCTTGCTATTATGTCACCCATAGTAGCCCCTACGTACTGATCTGATCCCTTAGTTTGTTCTCATGCAAACCTGAAACTGTTCCATATCTAGACCTGCTACAAGCTTTCCATGCTTTGAAATAGTTCTGCGGGTGACAACGTAGACACCATGCTTACTTTGGATCTGTTGCTGCTTCAGAGGTTTGGCTTTTTGACTATGATCTGGATCACTGTCTTCTGGACTTATGGACTCTTACATCAGCAGCAACCACTTTGCTCCATTCACAAGCGAGTCTTCCATCTTTTATTCTTCTTGGCCTTTCTTTCGGAGGTTTGTAGGTCTTTCTTCTTTTGGAGCTTTACTTGACCTTTATGTTCTGTTCTCTGCCACCATGTTTGGTCAAGTGTTTGGGGTCTATATAGGGTTTCTTTAGGGTTTACCTGTTACACTAAGAATGCTAACATCGACTGTTTTTTTGACGAAACCATTCTATGATCTCAATGCTCTACACAAGGTTGTATTCTGCTTCCCACCAGATCTCATGATTACTTAATCATGTGACATTGCATCATAGTTACGTTAATATCAGGTGCTCCTGATATTAACACTTTGCATCTCCTGCAAGTCTTTATCTCAGCAACATACATCCTCTCACAGCACTGAGCATCTATTTCCTAGATGCAGCCCAGGATATTTTAGAGTAGGAAGTAATGGCATGCAAAGACCTCAGTGAAGTTTCACATTCCTAGGGCAGACCATGCAGCAGGCTTGGAAGAAATCTCAGATTACGCCAGCCTTACACCAAGGGCATAAGCTTCAATGCAGCAAGAAATTTAATGATAAATTTGGTCAAGACAGGAATTATTTCTTGTCATGACTCCTTCACTGAATCATATTGTAGTACATTACTTACCCCGATACCACCCTTAGCATTCCCATCCCCTTTTACAGGATCTCAATGCAAGATAAGCTTTCTCAAATCTGATTTACAGATTAATAGACTCACGTCCACACAAGCACAAGTAGTGTATCATTATCACAATAAACTGAAACATACCTTATCTGCACCACCTTTCTAATCCCCATCAACCCCCACCCTGCTGTTTTGTTACTCTAATATCTTCCATCTGCCCACTGCTTGCTCAGTGTCACACATCTGCATGTTTTAAGCCTCATATTGAAATTTCTGGCACAATGCCAGGGAGCAAGCAGGAACAAGTGGAGACATTGCTCACATCCAGATCCTCAATCCAATGGAGCAGGAAGTCTTGGATATTCAGGACCCTCTTAGTCTCAGGAAGGGACAGCTGGCAGATGTCAATTGCAAGTTCAGCAGGTTGTTCTCTCTTCAATTTGATGTCAACGTGCTTCTCCTTCAGGGAGCTGCTCCAGCTCTTGGTGCCTCATCACTTGCACATGTACAAGGAGGTTCTCTAACCTGTCCCAGTGCCCTCATTATGACAACAACAGCAGCTTTCTCCCACCAATGGGAGACAGAGGGACAGCACAAGTGTGCTAGAATTAGGAAAAGCGCACTTAAGAGAGACACTGCTGGAGAGCATCTGTGTGAATATTAATTTCAATGGAATTTGTTAACCTCATTAAATGAAATCAGACTTTTGTCACCGTCAATTTGAGCAGATTGGTTCATTATGAGCTGCAGGGGTTTGATTATGAGGTGGTATCCGTATGTCTCATGCAGTGAGTTAATTTGTCTAGGCAGGATCAAGGACTAGACTAAACATTGGGAAAGGCTGGTGCTGGTATGATTCAGGGAACAATGGTTCAATGGAATTTCCGATTGATAGCTTGTACTTGCTGCAAGATGTCGCCAGGCTTTAAGTTCCCCTTTCTCTTCTTCCAGCTCCTCTTCAGAGTCCTTGTAAGGCTTCCCATTGCTCTATGTCCAGGATTCCTCCAAGGTGTAATGACGAAATTAATGCAGGATGCAGCATTACTCTGGTAATGCTGAACCAACACTGAGTTGTTGGAGTCTGAAAAATGCCTGAACCCCTCGCGTACTTCCAGCAATCAAAAATAAACTTAATTGCAGAGGTAGAATTCACTGTAAAACAAAACAGAAACTTCCAAAATTCACTGCCCATTCTTAATAGGTAACCAATGGAGTGAGTAATTTGTTTGGGTGCCAGATATTAAGCCAACTGATGTCTACCCACGTACATGGCTAAGAAGCAAGAGGTACACCAGCAGAGTTTGCCTCAATCTCAATCCTGACTAGAAAACACCATTTTAATGTTAAATTATACTTCATTAAAAATCTACAGGGGAAAATTTAACTGCATGCAATGAGGCTCTTTTCAACCCTTAGCAGGTTTTAGACAGGCCGAGTGCAGAATGAATGCAAAACTCACTCGTGAACCTAAATCTCAGGCCTGGGTTACTTTAGCTGCTGAGCCTCACTTATATGCCAAAGGCCCACCTCTTGTCCAGAAGGGTCATGAAGAAAGCACAGATTGTGTAATGATGCACATTACAGACTTTATCAGGAAGGGTATTTGTTAACAAGGAAAAACTGTACAGAAGCCCGCAGCCCACCGGCTGCCCCAGTTCCTACCTGAAGTTAAAAATTAATCTCGTGCATCAAAATCATATAAATAATCAATCCAATATAAAGTTCATTGCTCTGGAAATAAAGGAATGTCGCTCGTTGTTTGTTAAAAAATAAAATTGAAAATCTTTAAAATAGATCGAAGAAGTTCCGAGTCTTAGCTTAATGTGCTATCTTCCAAAGGTTTTCATCCATCAACAAATTCTGTTCACTTCGAAGTGTAACTCCAGATGCAAGTCTGAAAATGTTCAAGATTAATTCTGATCAATAAGTCATGTTTTGATAGATTATCATGAAAGCACTTTGACACTTTGGTACTTAACCTGTAATTGAACCGAGAAGAACAAGTGGAAGAATGCCTGTGTAAGTAGGGATCCGTCTAACTCGCAGACTTCCTCTGTGATGGCAAGAACCCCAAAATAACTGGCAGGCATTGGTGAAGAAGCCATGTGGGTCTATATCTAGGTCTCAAATTTACACTCCCCCAAGGCAGCTTCTGAGGTGGAGGGTTGGTGGGGGGGGGGGGGGGGGGGGGGGGAGTTTGGGGCGGGGGTGTAAAATTGCATGGACAGGATTCTGCCCGGGAACCCACCTGCTTCAACCCAGATGCAATTTCACAGTTTGGGTGGGTTGGGCCGAAGGTGGGAAATCCACCCTTTCACCTATTAAGGCTCTTAAATGGCCACTTAATGGTCACTTAAGGGCCTTTTTCCGCTCAGCCTCAATTTTTAGGTGAGTAGGGTGGGAAACAAAGATATAACTTTTTTGGGGGTGGGAGGACACGTGCATCTGAAGGCCCCTTCATATTTGGGTGCCCTCCCCTCTGTGACCGTGGATCTCCTGCCCTCCCTCATCCCGGGGCCCATTTCCCATTCCCCCAACTCCACAATCGCACCCCTCCCAACCCCCTACCCTTCTGCCCCTGGGACTTGCCTTGAGAATGGCCCCAGGACTTAGTTTCAAGCAGTACACTACAGTACCGCTTCTGGCCACTACAGTGGTGTGCCTGGATGACTTGGGGAGCTGTTGGCCAATCTGCTGGCCCAACAGCTTTCACAGGCGGGGCTTCCTTATAAGAGTGGTAGGAAGCCCCGCCCACTGCCAATCAATGCTCAAGTGTCGCGAGAGTTGGCAGTCGCGTGTTACACTCTGGTTCTTGGGATGGTGAGTGCCGAGTACTTGCCATCCTTAAAATCCTAACCTAGATTTCCAAAAGGGTTTGACAACAGATTGACTGTAATGGGGAGGGAATTGTTAGGTGGCTATGCAGAAGTCTGGGATTCTTTTTATTCATGATACGAGCATACGACCAAGGAGTAGGAGAAAGCCATTCAGCCCTTTGAGCCTGCTTCACCATTTAATAAGATCATGGCTGACCTATAGTTACTTCAAATCTGCATCCCACCTATGCACGATAACTTATCACCCCTTGGTTTATCAAGAATCTATCTACCTCTACCTTCAAAACATTCAACTCTGTTCTTTTGTTCTCCCTTTCAAAATGTACAACTTCACAGGGGCGATTCTCCCAGAGCAGTGCAGCCGGCCAGGAGACATAAGCGGAGGGCGTTTCGCAGACTCCCCGTTGGGTGCCATGGCATCCGTGGGTCTCTGGCCACCGGATTTCCAGCGCCGTCAGTTCCGTGCTGGAAATCAGCGTGAAGCTGATTAAAATATTAAAATGAGCATTTACATACAATTAGCGGACCCGGGACTGAAGTCTCCGGGCCCGTTAGCCTCCCCCCCACCCCCATCCCGTCAGGAGTGTTTCACTCCAGTGGGGTTTACAACAGCTCCCCATTAATTGAGAGCTGGTGGCCTGACCCCACTTGAGTGAAGGGAGGTCATGGAGGCATCCCCAGGAGGTCGGGAGTAAGGGAGGGTGCTCCCTGAGCATTGCCAGCCTGGGTCCCCTGGAACTTCCCAAGGGGCAAAGTGGCAATGCCTAGGGACCCCCGCAGTGCTGCCCCACCAGCTCCCCCACCCCACCCCCCCCCCCCCCCCGACCCATGGCCTGATCGCGGCCCCCACGACAATTCCCGAGCCAGCCCTGACCTCCCCCGTTCCAGAGCGCCCCAATGCACAGCCCACCCCCCCAGCAGTGGCGATCCCCCAAGCCCCTCACCCTGGCAGAACCCCCCCCCCCCCACTGACCCCCCACCCCGGCAGACTACCCCCCTCCAGCCCACCCCAATCGCTGCCCTCCCTCCATCCCAGACCGATCCTGTCTGCAGAGTGGCAACGGGACCCCCACCCTCACCGATTGCCCCTTGGCCACGCCCACAATAGGCCCCGCATTCTTGGCACTGCGCGATGCCTGGTGAGCAGTGCCGAGGGGTCCCCTGGGCATGGGCACTTTGCCCCTTGGGCAGCGCCAGGGGGTACAGGTTGCCACTGCAAGGGTGCCCATGCCCAGGGTGCGCCACCCCCTCACCGCCTGACCCCCTGGGTGTCCCGATTGTCCCCCCCCTTCATTTCCGCAGGTCTCCCACTAGTTCCCCGAATGTGGGGAGCTAGTCTGAACCCGCCGGAATCAAGTACCCCTGGCGGGGTGGGAGATTCTATCGGGAACTGAAAGTTCCCAATAAAGAACTGCTAAGCATATTTAAAACATACTAAAAAAAGATTCAAATTAATTACCTGCCGTCCCACCGGTTCCCAGCATGGTTTAACCGGCAACTGTGCACCAGCTCTGGGAGATGTGCATGCATTCCCACCACATGCGCGAATCCTGGAACAAGGCTAGCAATGCGCATCTCCCACCTCAACCCACCAGAAAAGTCGCGAGTCACGATGGGAGAATCGCAGCCTACATCTTAAAGGTAAATGATGCTGTAAAGTAATAAACCTGTACAATGCTTCCAAAAACTACCAGGGCAAGTTCAGAATTGTGACAATTTTTACGCTAGATCTTAGAAGCTTTTCCTTACATAAAAGGGTGATTAACATTTGGGATGAGTTGCTAGGATCCCAGGTTCATAGATAGTTAAATATTGTGTTGGGAATATGGTAAGGCCAAATATTTTGGGAGGTGATCAAATGTGATGAAGAGATTTTTTTCATCAAGAACAACGATTTGAAAAATTATACGCTTATATTCTTGATGAGGTTTACCCAATATCAGCAATTTATCACCAGTAGGACCATATAAGCTAGTAGGATTGAATTTCAACTGAAAGGGTAAATGGAATGGAATGATGAAACTACACACAGAATGGTTCTTTTTTTTTTGCCTGTATCAGTAGAATCCCCACAGCGCAGAAGGAGCCCATGTGGCCCATTGCATCTGCACCAACCCGCCAAAAGGGCACTCTACCTAAGCCCACTCCCCTGCCCTCTCCCCGTAATCATGCACATGCACATCTCTGGACACTGAGGGGCAACTTAGCAGACCAATCCACCTAACCCACTCATCTTTGGACTGTGGGAGGAAACGGAAGCACTAGGAGGAAACCCACGCAAGCACGAGAACGTGCAAACTCCACTCAGTGACCAAAGCTGAAAATGAGCCCGGGTCCCTGGTATTATGAGGCTATGATGTGGAGATGCCGGCGTTGGACTGGGATGAACACAGTAAGAAGTCTCACAATACCAGGTTAAAGTCCAACAGGTTTATTTGGTAGCAAATACCATAAGCTTTCGGAGCACTGCTCCTTCGTCAGATGGAGTGGAAATGTGCTCTCAAACAGGGCACAGACACAAAATCAAGTTGCAGAATACTGATTAGAATGCGAATCTCTAAAGCCAGCCAGGTCTTAAAGGTACAGCCTCCAACACATTGTCTGTACCTTTAAGACCTGGCTGGCTTCAGGGATTCGCATTCTAATCAGTATTCTGCAACTTGATTTTGTGCCTGTGCCCTGTTTGAGAGCACATTTCCACTCCATCTGACGAAGGAGCAGTGCTCCGAAAGCTTATGGTATTTGCTACCAAATAAACCTGTTGGACTTTAACCTGGTGTTGTGAGACTTCTTATTATGAGGCTAACCACTGTAGAGTTATGATAAGAGTAAACAGAGCCTCATATCTACCCTTTCTTCATGATTAACAGTGATCTCCTTTCTGCACTAACCATGCCTAAACAGAGGCCAGTGGATATTTGCATGTTGCGGTCTACCAGTTGGTGGAAGAATACAACACGAGGCTAGAGCTACTACCGGCAGCAACTGCAAATCGAGAGGAACATCAACAACAATACTCTGAACACTCAGTCTTTCAAGCTTTTGTGTTTCCTCTGGTCACAGATAAATGGCACTCACCTTCAGCTGTTCTGCTAATTTTAAGCACTGTTTTTTTCACATTTCTGTAAGTTGCTGTTGAATTGATAGTAGCATCAGTCTGTACAAATAGACACAGCCAAGCTGATGTCATTTTCCTGCCAATAGCCTGTCAGCAGTTTACCTTCTGGTAATTAGATATCAGTCAAAGTTAAAAAGTTGGCATGTCTTGTTGTTCCTTTTGGCACATTATGAGCTGTTCTAGAATAAACATTTACTTGCATTCCAGAATAAGAACCCGGTGGGGTAGAAGGGTGTTAGGTGTGTGACTGGCTGTGGACCTGGACTTCATTATGTCTCTCTGCCAGGGAAGCTCAACGCAAACAACGGGATGTCCTGTCTCAGGAGTTGCAGATTCTTAGATTTGCCAGTAAAGCAATGAATCTCAGAGCTCAAACATATTGTCACAAGGCTGAGAACTTTGGAACTAAGTATCATTTAATTATTTTAAGAAACTTACGTAAAGCCTATATTTGCCTCCAATGGCTCCACTTAAATAGAGCGCATCATTTAAATGGAGCTCGGCATGTGGGCTGTTCTGAAAACGTCACACTCCGAACTCTGTTCTTCTGCCATTCCGAATGAAAAGGGGAGAATTGAATTAGTCTAAGTGATTAACCATACAGGGATATTATGACTCAGATGGGAGCAGATTGACTCCAGTGTTCTCTTCACCTAACGACTGTGCCAGCATTTTAAACACCATGGAGTCACCACTGATCGGGCTGATTAATTTAAAGCTGTTAGACAGAGGACACTCTGCAACCATCATTTACAGCTGCTGTCGCTCCAGATTCCTGCCACACATCTGCTTCCAGCTCAATTAGTCATCTGTCAGCAAAGAGAAGTACATTTCTCTCCATGATCTGAAACCTTCATTTTTCAACATTCTCCTGCTAACGACAACCTTTAAGATCACTTAATTATTTTGTGTTACAGCAATGGCTGGTTAAACGGCTGCTACTTCACACATGGAAAGCAAAAGGAAAAATATCGCAGCTGTTACACACTTCCTTAAAGTTACAGTTTGCCATCCCAGAGCGACAACACGCTGATATTCTTAGTGGCTTCAGATACAAAAGTGGCTATTGCAATTCATTGAAATCCAACTCATTCAAAATAACCATTCCTGTGTGTGTCGGGCAACAATATCAAGCAAGTTGGTAAAATCTAGCAGAAAATTAGGTCTGACCAACTTGGAGAGGAAAAGTAATCCCCCCATTGTTACCGCTAGATTTAGTTTTCCTCATAAATTGAAATTGTTTGAATGATAGCGTGTTTTAAAAAAGAAAAAAAAATTGCGTGCTAAGGCTCATTAAAACCTGTGAAGAGTTAATTAAATGCCTGTGTTAAGAAGAAAAATGCATTTTTTTTCTTCTTCAAGGGGTCTATTAAAGAACATTGTATAATTTATTCTAATTGAGGTCAGGAGCAAGGTTTAAGAATTTAAATACAAAAGCAGTATATTGCTGGAAATGCAAAATGAAAACAGAAAATGCTGGAAACACTCAGCACATCTTTGGCAGCATCAATGGAGAGAGAAAAACAGAGTAAGTAACCTCTCATCAGAACATTCATAGCTTCATTGAAACTTCATTGACCTGAAATATTGGCCTAAATTCTCTGACCCCACCCGTGGTTTTTCCGGTCCCACAGCTGTGAATGGAGATTTGGCTGAGTGTCAAATCATCTGTTCTCACTGGCAGTGGTGGTGGGACATGTGACATCAGAGAATTCAGGTCATTAACTTTGCTTCTCTCCCCACAGTTGCTGATAGACCTACTGTATATTTCCAGCATATTCTGTTTTGATTTTTTGAGAATCTTGTCATAAGTGAATATTATTCTTTTCCGCGGACTCAATCCAACATAAGTTGTTAGTTAGCTCATTGGGCCAAAATAAATTGCAGAAAAAAGTATTCCTTGATAGCAGAGCAAATGAATAGGTGAATCGCAGCACAGTCTCCCAGCTTGGTATGACAAAAGGCCAGTACTTGAAGGGTCTCAAGTTAAGCAGTGAGGCTATCAGGTCAGTCACCTGATCCAAGGAACATGCAGATACAGGCAACTATTTCCACTATGTTACTAATAGCAGTGAAGGTCCACCACTACCCTCACTTAGTGTTATCATCACTTACTGAAGATGTTGTAGCAATAGGTCTTTATATATATCTTTACAAGTGGTTAATAGGAGTGCTGTTTCACATTACATCCGTCCACATATTTATTACCAGAGGCCAATGTGAAAAGTAGCAGAAGCAGCAGGATCTTTTATCTACATGGTTTCTTCAAAAGGCAAGATACTATTGGCTGTAGATACTTAGCAATTTGCTAACAAACATGTGGGCGCATAAGCATTCCTCAACACAAAGGACTATTATTCCATCAACTGGTGTGATACCCCCATCAGCAAATAATGCACTTTTTCTGGGTAAAGTACTTGGTGTCTTCAAAAGAGAAACATTAAATGATGGCTGGTATCTTGGTGCAAACAAAACTGGGGACAGCTAAGCACCATCTCTACCCCAGTAGAGAGTAGAAGCAACCAGCTACATGCATCAGCCAGAGAATCAATAAATCAATATTAGGCTTGTCAAAGCCACATTTCAAATCATAGAATCCCTACAGTGCAAAAAGAGGCCATTCAACCCATCAAGTCTGTCCCACCCAGGCCCTATCCCCGTAACCCTCATGTATTTACTCTGCTGGTCCTCCTGACATTGAGGGGCAATTTATCATGGACAATCAACCTAACCCACACATCTTTGGAGTGTGGGAGGAAACCGGAGCACCCAGAGGAAACACACGTAGACATGGGGTTTAGATCACTTAGCAGACTAGAAATTTGGAAAACCCAATGCTGCATAATATTAGAATGGACAAAGATCTCATTCAGAAGTTCAGTAATGAAAAGCTTTGCCAGATAAGGGAATGAACGTGGTAAATAGCATCAAACAACAGAAGAACACCTGACATTGTAGCTAGGGAGACAGATTGATATTTTATTGCCCAGTAGACTTCCTGCTGCTAAGCTAAGTGATTGGACACTGATGATGCTTTCTTTGTCTTATTTTCGTCTCTAAGAACAAATCTGTGATCCTGAACCTGAATTGATATTGCCTTCTACAAAATTAAAGAGCAGCTGACACATATATTTAAAGTGAATTAATTTTATTGTCTTTCAACGCACGTGATGTTTCAGTCAATAATGCTACCTGCATTCAACTGTTCTGGCTGGTGCATTTCCCATTTCTGAGGTGTGAATTTCTCAATGGTTCTCGACATTAGTCTAAATCACAGTGTTCCCTTAGCTGGAGGGATAGAAGTGGCAGGTGTCCAGTTAAACAATTGGCCAGCTGTCATAGGCTTCATCAGACTTTGTGCGATCTTATCGGCCGTTCATGGCACACTACCACTGCAGCGAAGTGGGTGAATTTGGTGCCCAGTCAAATCTTCGTTCACTGTAGTGGGATGGGAAAAACCTGGCGGCATGAACGGCCATAACATTTCAGCCCTTTATCTGCAGCTTCCTCTAAATGTAGTGGTATCAGTGAGAATTCTACACTCAAACTTCTACAAGCTCAGTGCTTTTCAATTCTGGATGTATGATCATTTGTGGTACATAACTGTTGTTCCAGTACTTTTTGTCTGAACATCACCAATTGTGGGCACAGCTTCATGAGCCTTTGTGATCTGACAATGGTGCGTCAATGGACAACTATGACTTTTGGGAACCCTTTGTCCAAGGCGTTCTCTCCAAATTCCTCAGGCAACCTTGAAGCTGGTTTAATTCAAATTATCCACACCACCTTCCATTCAGCAGACAATAATTGCATGGAGGCAAACTACTGTAAACACCGCTTGCATTATAACAAACCATTAGCAAAAGCATAGGCTGCAATTCACTAACCTGAAAGAACTGAAGGTCAGACAGACCATCTGCCTGGAGATATTCATTCTTGTAATCCCTCAGCATTCCTACCTTGTTGACACCAGTGCCCCCATGTTTCATCGAGCATTTCCTCAATATCAGTTTGTGGTTATATTGGAACTGTTTACTTGGTGCAGTGTGAGTACTGTCTGTTGGTGCTATGGTGAGCAGACCCCGACTGCTGAGTGAATATCACTCATCCATCTGGGTGTTGCATTCTGAACTATGAACTATTAACTCCAATGACTAATCAGTTGGTATTGACAAAACAATGAATCATGTTAGACTTCACAGAATACATGATAAATATGGCACATCCAACCTACTTTGCAGCGCCTTCTCTAATCCGCATTAACCACATCACTTTCTGTGGTTCCCTCTCGCACAGATCTGATCTGATAAAAAGTAAGGTTTCCTTCTACGGTTCTACTTTACTTATCGTGGTCCTGCTTCACCTGATAAATGGCACTTTCTTTCCTTAAAAGGCAAGACAAGGGGAAATGTTGTTTAAAGACACAGAAATATTTCACAGAATCATAGAGTTGTTGCATTGCGGAAGAAGGCCATTTGGCCCATCACATCTGCACCAGCTCTCTGAATTAATAACTCATTTAGTGCCATTCTTCTGCCTTCTCCCCATAATCCTACACATTTTTCCATCTAATTTCATTTTAGGTGCTTCAATTAAACCTGCCTCCACCACACTATCAGGCAGTACATTCCAGACCTTAGCCATTCGCTGCATGAAAAAGTTTTTCATCATGTTATTTTTTCTTCTAATAAATCTTGATCCTTTCATGAGTGGGAACAGTTTCTTCCTATGTACCCTTTACAGACCCCTCACGATTTTGAATATCTCTATCAAATCTCCTCTCAACCTTCTTTTCTCCAAGGAAAACAGTCCCACCTTCTGCAACATATCTCCATAACTGAAGTTCTTCATCCCTGGAATTATTTCTGTGAATCTTCTCTGCACTTTCTCCCCTCTCTTCACATCCTTCCTAAAGTGCAGCTACCATGGATGCAATACTCCAGTCGAGGTGGAACTTGTGTCTTTTACAAGTTCAACATACCTTCCTTGCTCTTGTACTCTATACATCTATTAAAAAAACCTTATGATATGTTGTTATGTTTTATTAACCCTATCTCCTGCCACTTTCAATAACATTTACACCAAGGTCCCTCCGCACTCCCTTTAGAATTGTGCCCTTTATTTTATATTGTCCTTCCAATGTTGGGATCCTGGACCAGAATCCCAATTTACATTAGGAAGCCAGACTAGATCCCAACAATTTTTCTATTTTGGCATAAATGCAAGGAAAGAATGCTTTGCTCCAGGAGTAATTCCACTGACAAATTAGGGATCTTTTATCAAAACAAGCTTTATTCAAAACACAGTTTAAGTATAACTCTAACAAAATGAAGCAGCTTAACACTTAACAGTTGAACAATCTTTAAATAGGAAAAAAACTCTAATTTCTAACTTACCACTATTTCAGTTCCAAATAAGCAACTTTATTTCTTACAGACATAAAATCCATTCTAAATATAGTTAGCAATCACAAGTATACTTGCAATACTAAATATAGACAGCATTGGCATTTTCAGAGAGATACAGAGCTTTCAGAAGCAGGCAAAATTCTCCTAACTTCAACCAGAACAGCAAAATGCCAACTCTTTTCTGCAAAAACCTATTTCTTTCTCTGCTACAGATCCAGGACTGCACATAAATCACAACATCAAATGAACCTGTCAACCACTCTAATCTAAAATCCCAGGGGAACTTTGGTAAACAAAAATCCATTAACTCTACTTAACATAACTATTGCAAGGTTGAGTAATTATCATGTTCTCCCAAAATCTGAGTTGCATTCCCCCCAGACATACCGACTGCCTGTAGCATGCAGCTGAATTTTAAACATTCCCCTTAAACACAAGAAATACATATATCCATATCAATTGCACTGTTATCATCACACCATGTTTTCCTACCAAAATAAATCACTTCACATATCTCCGCATTGAACCTCATCTGCCACCTGTCTGCCTACTTTGTCTACACCCTTTTGAAGTTCTACATTATCCTCCTCACAGTTCACAATGCATCCAAATTTCATATCATCTGCAAACTTTGTATTTGTGCCCTATACGCTAATGTCTAAATCATTAGATTTCTGAGCTGGTACATAATTAGCAATTTCACATTCATTCCTGTATGCCTAAGGTCAAATTGCAGATTTCATTTCACTTACAGTACATAAACTGTGACAACTAATCTATTTTATATCCATACATGTCCTTAATGCTCTGTTGTAGCCTAACTCAGTGGAGAGTCCTGTCCTCAAACAATTGGGCATTTCCAACCAGTTCTCCATTCCTGCATTCCATAATTTGTCTATTGCTGGATGAATTTCCAAGTTCAAAGCCTGTACTTTACAGGAACTGCCTGGTCAGTAGAACTATAACCCTTGTTCCCTCTTTGTCATGCTCCATCAACAAAAACACATCTAAACTAATGAGCTTTAAAATCAATCTGTGAATTCCACTTCAGAAACTCAACAACTGGCGGCACGGTGGCACACAGTGGCTCGCACTGGTGCCTCATCTCTTTAGGAATCTGGGTTCAATTCCGGCTTCTGGTGACTGTCTGAGTGGAGTTTGCACTTTCTCCCCGTGTCTGCGTGGGTTTCCTCCCACACTGCAAAGATGTGTGGGTTAGGGGAATTGGCCAAGCTTAATTGCCCCTTAGTATCAAGGGGATTGGCAGAGTAAATATGTGGGATTCCGGGATAGGGCTTGGCTGGGATTGTCGGCGTTGTAGGTTTGATGGGCTGGATGGCCTCCTTCTGCACTGTAGGGATTCTATGATTCTATGAAATGAAAAGTTTACCTGTCTCTGGCAGTTCTCACAGATAACTAATTGAAAATTGCAGCAATTACAGAGAGTAACTAGCAGTTGAGCTCAGGTGAGTCATGATTGATCAGTTTTTGGGGCACCATCGCTTTCATACGCAATTTGATGGCAAGGAACAGGTCCCATTCTGAAGAGTTAAAATAACAAAAAGATACATACTGAACAGGAAGGCTGCGACATAATGTGTTACCTTGATTGACAGTTTTGGAAAATATTTCTGGAGCATTTTCCGACATTATTTTATGAGGCGCTGCAGTTGGGTTGTGCAATAATTAAATTATTAGTAAGAGAGTACTGGAAAAACATCAGGCACTGTGAAGTATGGTAATTAGTTTAAAAATCTTTTAGCTTGGTAAATAAAAGAGGTGTAGTTGTGTAATCAGCTAAGCATATGAATAATTCAGATTTATTATAAATGTTAATTAAACCAAATTATATATTTATTGCACATCAGAGACCATAATTTACAGAAAGTAAACCAAAGGCTGCTTTTTTTTTATCTCACAAGCACCTCAAAACTAGTGGTTCATTTTCATTTAACCACCAGCTCTTCCCCAAGGTATTCAAACAAAACTCCTGAATCTGAAGTCAGTGCTCACATCCCCACAATTCAATTGATACAAGTATAGCATAAAAACATTTTTAAAAATTGAAGAGTATTTTAATATTATTAATTTAGAACTAATCGAATAGCAGAATACTTCACAGATGCTGCCATAACACACTGAGTATTTGCAATATTTGATTTTTATTATTATCTATTTAGGCACCCTTTGTTTTCTGGTTACGAAATGATCCATTGTGATTCTAAGGGTGGAATTTAAATCCTGCAATAGGGGTCTATCCCCCCACCAGTTTAGAACTTCTGTCCCGGTGGTCTGATTTTATTTAGGTGCAATCAGGCACTGACCTGGTCAGCCTCGGTCCTCTCATGCGATCAAGACCCCAGTATGGTGGAAATCCCTCCCCCAAGAGCTGCCTGCCAATCAGGGGCCGACAGCTCTCCATTGCCGGCAGCGCCATTGGAAGTGCTGGATCATGACTGGATCCATGGAGACGGGTTTGGTGGGTGGGATGGGGACTGGAGCTGTCACCAGCAAGGGGAGCTGCATGCCTCCCTTTCTGATGCTTAGCCCTTGGATCAGGCCCCGAGTGGCTGTCAACGAGAGACTCCCGCCAGTAGGTCACTGGTAAACCCGCCAGGGTTCACTGAGTGGCCTTCAGGAGGCACAAGAGAATCATGTGGGTCCTATTAAATCCCAGAACCACCATTAAATTCTGGTGGGGCTGGGGATAATTGGCTTTAAGTAGCTCTTTCATGAGCCTAGTTGATATCCCTCAAATAGTGGTCAGAATTCACATATTAGTCCTTTCTTGCCCCATACTAAATTAGGGACAGTTTTCCCAACACCGGGAATCGGAGATGGGTACTCCATCCATGTCTCCCAGCCCCCCCTCCCCCACCATCATGCCTACCCCAGTGGGCTCCATTAAAATGCCAAGGACGGCATTTTCCCGCCTGCCCACCACGGGAATCGTAGCGGGCTGGACAGAAAATTCGGTGGACCATGCAAATGTCCGTTGACCTCAGGAGGGAATTCCCGGTCTTGGGCGACCGTGGCCAGAAAACCCCATCCCAAGTGTCAATTAGAAGCTGGAATTGGAAGTGCAATGTCATTAATGTGTGCTTTCTTCAATATGTACACATTTAAAAAGGAATATTAATGATTTCACTGGAAATAGCATCAGATAACATTGTTGCAAACATGCTTATAATATCACTGCATATATGGACCAAAGGATTTGTTGCCCCAACAGATTTTCTGTTTGTTACAATCTGGTAATGTGTGATATTGTGTCTAACTGTGTAGTGAGTGTCAGTGTTAATTGGTTGCTTTTACTATTTCTGCTGGGAATATTACAATTAATCTGATGTAGGGTTTCCATCAGGTTTAAATTGTAAAATTTTGTATTCCATATTATTCTTTCTGCATTTAATTGCATGCCGAGTTATGGAATTGTTTTTCTAACTATCCAGCGTTAATGTAGAGTTGTTGTTGCTAGCTACAAAATGAAAGGCCAGTGTCAGCACTGTGGAAGGGGAGGACTGCAGAGTCTTTGATTTGCAGATCAAACATATTGTGGACACTTTACCTGAGAGATGGTCAGATTACATCTTGCCAATGCATTAAAGGGCTCTTGAAGGAATGGGCAATTTTCAATGTCAATTCTTCAGGCTGTTTGAAATCACCATTGGCCTGGAATTTTCTGGGCCATAGCGCCATATACAGGGCAAAATAACGAAGCCGATTAATATCAAAACTAAAGACCCTAGAATAAAATGGCACCGTTATAGCAATGCAAAATTTTGCAGGGACATTAGCACCATCCAGCTAGAAGTTAGTAATCTAGAAAGCATCGTAATGTAAACTCACACAAACCCTTACCCCCCTCAATTGAAAACAGCAACACTTTACTGAATTTAGGCCTGTTTTATCACCACTTCTGTGTTTCAGAAAGATGCAAGGGAATAGAGCTCAATAATCTGTTGCTATCGAAGCAATTATGAGTTAGACAACTGAAGAAATATAACACAAATGATGCCATAGCAACACTATGAGACTCTCCCAATGCTAGTCTAAACGTTCAACAATTATACACTCTCAGCTCTCAGGGTGGATTTTGAAATGATAAATTACTTTATCCACATGATGACCAACCAAGTCACTGCAAGCAATGCACTTTGCTGGTAATCATTACTCAGCTCTTGAAATTAATCTCAGGTTTACCATTAGAGATTTTCAACCAGTAACAGAGACACAGTTAAATTCTAATTGCACCTGTGAGTTGGCCATGATCATCAAGGATTTGAAAATTATCAACAACACCCCAGAGATAACTTCAAAGGTACTTTCCAAGAATACACAAGGCAGTTTGACATGTGTTTGAAAGATCTGTTCCCTTATATAAACACAACTGGATTCCCATAGACCATGAGCAGCGCAGTCTCCAAATAAACCCACATATAACAGGAATAGTTCATTCAGCTCCTTGAGCCTGCTTCACCATTCTATTTGGGTGTACAGGTATACAGGTCACTGAAAATTGCAATGCAGGTGGAGAAGGTAGTCAAGAAGGCATGCAGCATGCTTGCCTTCATCGGCTGGGGCATTGAGTTTAAAAATTGGCAAGTCATGTTGCAGCTTTATAGAACCTTAGTAAGGCCGCACTTGGAATATAGTGTTCAATTCTGGTCGCCACACTACCAGAAGGATGTGGAGGCTTTGAAGAGGGTACAGAAAATATTTACTAAGATGTTGCCTGGTATGGAGGGCATCAGCTATGAGGAGAAGTTGGAGAAAATTAGTTTGTTCTCACTGTAACGATGGAGGTTGAGGGGTGACCTGATAGAAGTCTACAAGATTATGAGAGGCATGGACAGAGTGGATAGTCAGAAGTTTTTTCCCAGGGTGGAAGACTCAATTACTGGAGGGCATAGGTTTAAGGTGCAAGGGGCAAAGTTTAAAGGAAGCAGATCTTTTGCACAGAGAGTGGTGGGTGCCTGGAACTGGTTGCTGGAGGAGGCAGTGGAAGCAGATACGACAGTGAGTTTTAAGGGGTGACTGGACAAATTTATGAACAGCATGGGAATAAAGGGATATGGTCCCCAGAAGGGTAGGGGGTATTAGTTAAGTCGGGTAGATGGTCGGTGCAGGCTTGGAGGGCCGAAGGGCCTGTTCCTGTGCTGTAATTTTCTTTGTTCTAACACCTCCATTTACCTGCCTTAGCTCTGTATCCCTTGATACGCCTACTCAATGAAAATCTGACTTGTACATGACGGTGGGCTCCTTTGATCACCACAATCATCAATGGCATTTGCTCCTCAGAAAATGCTGGCATTGGATTGACGCTGGGGAATTGGGGTGAACAATAATTCTACTTACGGTGATTGTCACTTACAATTCCATTGACGCAAAATCTGGACCAATGAGTCTTTGCTCTGTGTATAGGGTTTTATCCAGAAGTCGAATGATGAATAAAGACATATAGTAGCTATTCTTGCAATCTGTAAGGCAATTCTGATTGTGTTGAAAAGTGGAATGCATCTACTACTCTGATTCACAGCAACCCAAGGACACAAGCTTCTCATCCACACAGAGAAACTGCATTTGGCTGAAAACACAGTTTGGAGAGAACCTGAATTACAATCCTTGCCTAATAGTGTCCATTTAATGCTTACAAAACTAAAGGGACAATTTTTTAAAAACGTGTTATTTATATTTCTTATGATTTCTGTCTTAATTGATTTTTATTTAATGATTACTTTTAAAACTGCACCACAATGTTCATGTCCATCACTAGTTTATAGGTACTATGCGACTGGATGCATTTATGTCACAGTCTTCTGATGCTTCCATGAAATTTCAAATAATAAAACTGCTCACCAATGCCTGTTCTAATGGGATGCCCTGGAAAAAGACTCACACGTGCGAGAAGATTCCAATTCATTTTATGCTCCATTTTCTGAAACATATATCCATGAATACAGCACATAACATAACATGTTTATAAATGACAGATCTGATTTTCTGATGGCAGTCAATCCAGCAGGTATGGTGGATTAGTGATTACATTGCTGGACTGGTAAGCCATGGGCATGGACTAATGATCCAGAAAACAGGAGCTTAAATCGCACCATGGGAATTTCAAAAGTAATCTGGAAATCCAAAGCTGCTATCTTTAAAATAAAAACAATTGGATAGGCTTGGGTTGTTTTCGTTAGAGCAGAGAAGACCGAGGGTCGACCTGATCGAGGTGTACAAGATTACGAAGGACATGGACAGAGTGGATAAGGAACAGCTGATCCCCTTAGTTGAAGTGTCAGTCACGAGGGGATATAGGTTCAAGGTGAAGGGCAGGAGGTTCAGGGGGGATGTGAGGAAAAATGTTTTACCTAGAGGGTGGTGACAGTCTGGAATGCACTGCCCTGGGAGGGTGGTAGAGACAGGTTACCTCACATCCTTTAAAAATGTACCTGGATGACTTGGCACGTCATAACATTCAGGGCTATGGACTAAATGCTGGTAGATGGGATTAGTTAGGAGTTCAGGTGTTTCTAGTGTGTCTGTGCGGAGTTGGTGGGCCGAAGGGCCTCTTTTGCGCTGTATGATTCTATGAATGACTCTGAAATTACTGAATGGTCATTAAAAACCCAACTGCTTCACCAATTTCCAGCATGTATCACTCTTCCCTAGTTATCCTGAACTGAGTGGCTTGCTAGGGCACTTCAGAGGACAGTTAAGGTCCAAGCACATTATTATGGGTCTGAAGTCACAAAAAGATCAGACTGGTTAAATCTGTAAAGTTCCCTAAAGACTAAAGACCATCTATATCAGATGGAAGATGCGCGTTTTCCAAAGGATATTTTATCTGGAGAACTTCTATGTCTTCAAAGCAACTTGGATATCCGAGGGTCTGGTTCAAAGACATTCAATTCCAGAACAGCAAAATAGAAAAAGAAATGACTAACAACAGGTGACATCTAAGAGCTGTCTTGCACCAGGGAGCTGAAGAGGTTGAAGTGAGGAGGTTGAGTAAGAGTAGAACGTGAAGGCAGTGGAGAGGAAAGTGCCTCAAGGCTCAGGAGTTAATACTGCGCTGGCTTGATAATTTGGCCCTGTGATTTACGAATGCACCATCTGTGGCAAGGACTATCACTCAAGAATTGGACTGCAGCCACTCACAATGTTGCAATGTGGCAAAGCTACTGATGTGTCTTGGCACTTACAGCATCACCTGTCGAGAGGGGTGGTTGCCTTGCAGCACGAGATTTTGTTTTAAACCGTTCTTTTGTTGTGGTTTTAGCTGCAGGCAACAGTCGATGCTAACGGGAGGGCAGAAACAAAAATGGTCCTGTGCATATGTGTACACTGAAATGTGAATTTCACAAATTTTAATGGAGCACGCACATCTGAACCTGAAGTGATTAGACTCAAGTTCTACAATAAACCCAGAATAACTCAATTTGGGAAACTTTGGGTTATGAATTTCTTTCTGCATTATCTTCACAGTGCCTATACTTTACAATAATTTTCTTGTCAGATCCAGGAATTCGCAGCTACTTATAAATGGGCAATGTAATCATAATCATATGAAAATTGTAGCAGCAACCACTGGAAAAATTGACTGCCTCACCTTTATAGTGATTTTATAGCAAAATACTTTTATCTTGAGCGTTGAGGATAATGACATCATATTGAATTGAAATCCTATTACTGGCATTTTATTCCCATCCCATGCGTTGGCAGACGCAATGACATAAATCTACTGTTTTTGCCAAGGTTCTTTGGAGAGAAGCATTCACACATAAATTGGAACTGAGATGAGTTCTGAACCAGACCAGAGAAACAAGCCATAACCAAGCCAATATCGAAACTTTTACTGTTCCAGTTCACATCTACATTTTAAAATGTTTTTCCCAAAACTCCAAATTACAAAATTATGTGAGTGCATACATTTTTTTGCTTTATGCTTTATATTGAGATTGTGCATGCATAGATAAGACTTACCTTAAACATCGAACAAATGTATTTGAAGACACAGCAATTTCATTAAATTAGAAGTACCAAAAATGATGATAGAATGTTGCAGCTACATAACATCCAAGGATCGGACCCTTACCATACTTATCCATGATGGCACGTACCTGTGCATCTCATTCACTTCACTGAAGGTCAACCGCAACATTATGAATCAGAATAATAGGCTATGCATATGTACCATGTACAATCTCCATAAATAAATGGAGATTTCCCTCTTACATAGTTAAGTTAGCTCCAGTATATCAATATATTTCAACATATTATAGAGTATCGACATATTTTGCCTGTTGAACCCTGCTCTCCGTATGAAACACTCACGTTGCCTTTTATCATATCCCAAGTAGTACACATTGAGGAGTATTATATCATCTTGGTATGTAACTTAACCTATAATCTTCAAATACATTTTCAATGGTATTTATTCGGCCATCATTTAGTTTTGTACACGTGAAACACCTAACATTTGGATTAAAGCTTATTTATTAGTGTCATAAGTAGGCTTATATTAACACTGCAATGAAGTTACTGTGAAAATTCCCAAGTCGCCACGCTCCTTACCTGTTCGGGTACACTGAGGGAGAATTTAGCATGGCTAATGCAGCTAACCAGGACATCTTTCGGACTGTGGGAGGAAACCAGAGCACCTGGAAGAAATTCACGCAGACACAGGGTGAATGTGCAGACTCCACACAGACAGTGACCCAAGCTGGGAATCGAACCTGGGTCCCTGGCACTGTGAGGCAGCAGTGCTAACCACTGTGTCACCGTGCCGCCCCATTATTCATCACCTTCAGAATTTCAGAAGCAGGAAACTGACACTG
Source organism: Mustelus asterias (assembly GCF_964213995.1). Classification (NCBI taxonomy): domain Eukaryota; kingdom Metazoa; phylum Chordata; class Chondrichthyes; order Carcharhiniformes; family Triakidae; genus Mustelus; species Mustelus asterias. The sequence continues at coordinate 83,291,651 of NC_135812.1, read as the reverse complement.
ATTTCAATAGTAAGTTAAATCAATGAGATTGCGAAATAGTTAGGCGATCCTATTATTTTCCCTCCAGGGCGGCACAGTAGCACAGTGGTTAGCACTGCTGCTTCACAGCGCCAGGGACCTGGGTTTGATTCCTGGCTTGGGTCACTATCTGTGTGGAGTTTGCACATTCTCCCCGTGTCTGCGTGGGTTTCCTTCGGGTGTTCCAGTTTCCCCCCACATTCTGAAAGACGTGTTGGTTAGGTGCGTTGACCCGAACAGGCGCTGGACTGTGGCGACCAGGGGAATTTCACAGTAACTTCATTGCAGTGTTAATGTAAGCCTTACTTGTAACTAATAAATAAAACTTTAACCAGGAGGGTTAGGTTAAAATTACACCCTCATTCCTGTTGTGATACACCTTTAAGGGATGGGAGCATGACATCCTTTGAAAGGAAGTATGTCATATGATCCACTTTTATTATCACCTGGCAATGTAAATGTTATAACACAGTTAAGTACTACTGAAACAAATAAAATGAACAACACAGAGCAGCAACCAAGAGAAGAAAGGTATTATAAAATGTGGCAGGCATGACAAAAGAAATACATTTTGTCCTTATGTGGATAGCAACATCAGAAACCAAGATGGGTTGAACTGATTTTCCCCAAAACATCTGAATTAATGCACCTTAGACCAGTTCAAACTTTTACTTTTACGTTTGCTTCTCAGTAGACAACACACACACACAGCTCTGCACTTCTTCAAATGTCATACCTATGTTTAAGTGTTCCCATGTGTCCAATCTCAATACATTGAAAGCACAGCACATTGACACAATCCCTTAAAAGCAATTGGTGCTTTTTATATCATTACAAAACACAAGAGTCACAACCCCCAGCTGAGTATCCAAAACGACATCCAATTTCTGACATGGTCTCACCTGTAACTCATACAAATCTAGAATAATTTGCATTGGTTTGCAGTGAGACTTTGTTGAGATATATTTGATTAGTTTTGTTGTCATTAACAGCTCCATATTAATTGGGCCGATATTGTAAGTGATCTATAATATCTAAATCCCTTCCCTTTCGCTTTCCTCATACTCATGTGCATGCTAGCCATTTCCTGTTCAAATAAGCATTGTGCTACGGGTGTAATTTTAAGGCCCACCACATCAGCAAGGTTTTCCAGTTCGGCCGTTGTCAATGAAATTTTGAACAGCTCGCCGCAGTTTCTGATCCTGCTCCTGGCGTGACGGAGACATGAAATTCTGCTCTACATTTATCTACGCTTTTGCCGTTTCTTACCCGTTTGCTAAATCGGTCCATGTCCTTTCGAATGTTGTTCATCTCCCTAATAATTGTCACCTAGCAACATAAAGGTGATAACAACACAGGTTCAGTCCTACTAAAACAAACGAAACACAGAGAGAAGAAAGGTATTATAAATTGTGGCAGGCATGACAAAAGAAAAACATTTTGTCCTTATGTAGACAGCAACATCAGAAACTGAGATGGGTTAAACTGATTTTCCCCAATACGTCTGAATTAATGCAATTTAGACCAGTCCAAACTTTGCACTGATCCATAATCTTTGCAGCTAATGTACTGGGATCAACAGGGATTTTCTTTAAACCTTTCAATTCAACTTGTGTTACTTGCAATGAATGCAGCAATTTGTTCCAGAAAAATCAGGCAGGTGTCAAAACGCATAAATTGTGAAATGGCCACGTCCGCATGAAAAACCTTTTCTCCATCCTATGAATTTGAAGATTTTTTTATGGAGCATGTGTAAAACAAACCTATAAATTATTACATTACTATTTCAAACAACTTTTCACTACAGTACACAAACTATCCTATTATATTTTAATATGCTTCCAGATATCCACTTGCCCATGAGTCTGCAGAGAGATTGTTTTCCCAAAGACCTGTTTCCAAGATAAATTCTTTAAAGCATGCATATACATCTTCCTCTGATCTGAATTTTTCGCTAAAACAAGACATTAGCTAGCGCATGTTATTGACATTGCTCCCTCATTATTGGAACCATTCAAGCAACCTTTCTCCAAATATCTTATGTTAACAATCATAGGTATAACACTATTATTGATATGCACAAATGTTATCAACCTTTGGTTCATAACAAAAAATGTTTTATTCTCCAGTTCAGGCCTGTCAAACACAATGGTTGGAATTTTACCACCTCGCCCACTCCAGAATCAGGGCAGGTGAGGCTCGCAGAATGGCTTTCTCCGTTGGCCTCAGGCAGGATCTTGCAAGCCTTGGGTGAGCGAGGTCATAAAATACCAGCCAATGAGTTTGAGCCCACGGTAGTGGTCCGTGGGATCGCCGATGTGGGCGGAAAATTCAGAGAGATCGCGTTTCCCAATTTACCAAACCGCTCGCCGGGGACATCATCGGGTTCACACTCCGAAAGGCCGTGAACCTAATTTTAATGGCTCTAAATAAATTCTAATGGGATTCCCCAGCCCCTCCCCACCAAATGATCCCGCCCTCACTGAATATTGAAATCTTGCCGGCATGAACGTCACTCCGGCGAGGTTTACAACAAGTTTTGCAAGACAAGATTCAGTCAAGAGGATCCCTCCAGGAGCACAAAGTTAAGTATAGCCCCTGGGGGAGAGAAAGAGAGACATGCCTGAGTAGTGCCCTGCCACTGCTCTCGGCACAGGTTGGCACTGTCTGGATACTGGCAGTGCTAACTTGGCCAGGGGGCAGTACTAGAGTAATGCCAAGGAGAAGTTTTAGATGCGAGCCCTCATAGGAGCCCCATGGGGGAGGGTTCTAGCTATCTGGTTGGTGCAGGGGGGGAGGGGGGAAGAGTGGGCAGTGAGGGGGAATCTTGCAGGCAGAGGGAATAGTGGGCAGTGAGGTGGGGGAATGCCAGCGATACTTGCATGATGATTGTGTGGTGAGGGTTTGGGGGAAGGTGAGTCCCCAATACCTTCATGGTGCGGGGGGGAGGTGGGGGATGAGGGTGATCCACTTCAGTGATGGGTTTTAAAGATGGCACCCAGATCTCTGTGGAGATATTGAAGTAAATGAACTGAGTATGTGGAGCTGGCCTTGCCCCACCTGAGTGATGGTGTAAACCCTGCCCGCTCAGTTTCTTTACTCAGAGAGACTCAAGATCTGGAGTGAAAGTTGGGCTGTGCAGTTGCAGAGCTCTTCACCGGTTTTTAGTCTAAACCCGACACTTTGGGAGGGAATCTTATCAAAAAATGGCAGAGTGTTGATGCTGGCAAGAAAAGCAGCATCTTTCCCTCTGGAGAAACCGGTTAGTTTTCCCTCCAGATCTTACCATACTCTGCCAATGAAACGTCGGTGTGCCTCATGCCGACATGTAGAGGGGTGGGGCCTCAACATGCTGGAAAATCCCGGCAGCACTGAGATCGGGGTGCCCTTTAAACATGGTGCCCCGATCAGACCAAACAATGACTACCCCTACCCACTCCACCACAGAGGTCTCAGGGGCTGCTCCCCTCAACCTCCCGATTAGAGCCGGCATTTCTCCACCTCACACCCTTCCCTAATCAGAGCCAACAATTCCCCCCCCCCACCCCCCCTCCCCGCCCCCAACTGGCAGTGGCAGCACCCCTCCAGCTCCCCGAACATCGGACCTCTTCCCCCAACCCCTCCCCCAGAATCCCTAGCTCTCACATCCACTCCTCCCCCGCCACCACAAATAAATGAATACACCCCACCTCCCCATGAGGCTCCCACTGGGGACCACCCCAGAACTACTCCTTGGCAAAGTTGCCAAGGTGGCACAGCCAGGTTGGCATGGGTATGGAGACAACCAGGAAGTGCCAACCTGTGCCAAGTAGCAGTACCAGGGGGCACTGCCAGGACATTACCTGGCTGTGTCCCTCTCCCCCTGGAGACTATACTCATCTTTACACCCCCGGGGGGGGGGGCTCCCCATGACAGGTTCATGTCATAGTTCGCGCTGACGTGACATCACTTCGGCATGGTGTGAATATACAGGGGGGGCTCAATATACGGCGAGGGGGGCATTTAATGACATGTAAATATATTTAAATCAGGTTCTCACCCATTGTGGCATGAACCTGATTACGTCACCAATGAGGGGCGGCGAAAATCGGAAGTGTAATGACTTCAATCAGGCCATTGAGGTTGGCCTATTGGAGTATGAACTCCCTGATTAAGGATCCAATTAATGGGCCAATCAGGGAGTTTTTGCCTTGTACTTAACTGGGGGTGTCAGTTCCTCTGACATCCCCGCTGCTGACTGATAGCATTCTTTATACTGCTATTGTAAATAAAGGGAGCCTGGTGAAGGGACTTCGGCCTCCGCAGACTAATTACAGGAAGTCACGATCTTGTCTGCGAGATCCGCAACTTCCAGGGTTTCGCCGAATCTTGAGCCCCTGTCGGCCTCCCCGCAGATGGTGAGAGTGGGCTCAAGAATGCCCCCTTTGAAAAAAAAGATAAGATTCCACCCACACCCTACTTGAATGTGAAAATTGCCATTTCCCGGAGGCAAACCATGTTCCATACGATCTGAAATTTGCATCTTTTTCTTTCTGCCCAGCAGAGATAAATTAGTCTGGATTTAAAAATTTACCCTGATTATAATAAATTGCATACCAGAATTTACATCGAGTATTTAACCAATCAAAATATCGCTTGCTAAAAAACTAATCAAATGTACTTGCAGTCCTATCCATAGAGGGAAGATACAGGGTGCAGACTACAGAGTCAGTGCTCAGTTAAGCAGCCAGGTGTTCTCTTAGTTCCCTGTATAATTTTGGAATAGAACACAGGGGAGAATCTCTGTCAGATTTTTCCCACAAGAGAGATGCTGAAATCCTATCGAAACAACACTGACGCATCACTTTTTCTGTGCTTTTGAGGCTCTTCAAGTGAGAGAACCCTCACAGAAATACACTCCTCAGCCTTTCATCTTTTCCTCAGGAGAGATACATTCACACAATCCTTTGAAGTCTCAGCTCCAAAACTAGAAATCAAAACTTTAATGAAGCAAAGATGCCCAAGATATTGATCCTGAGTAAAGTTAGTGTAGACAAACCACTTGCTGAAAACCTGCTGTGGTTAAGGCCCACCTGCTTTGTTCTCTCCTCCTCCCCTCTCTTTTCGCCCCTGATCTGTGGTATCACCTTTCCTGCTCCCGTTCATTCTCCAACCTTGAAGACAGTCAACATGAGACCACCCAAGACTGCAGCCAAACTAGTAGAGGGAGCCAACGATTCTGCAGCACCTGCTTTCTGTTTGCGCAGAGAATTATTAGGTCTTAAAGTCTTGCAGAAAATCCAGGGGAATTTCTTTTTCAAACCTCAATGCTCACTTTGAGGCTTGTTAAATACAAAGCTATATTCTATGGAAAAAAATACTTATGGGGGAGATCCTGAGCCCACGCATGTTGTCCGTGCGAATGCCGGCAAGGTCTCTGGAAGTTGCAGTTCTTGACGGCGAGATCGTGATCTCAGATTTTCCCCACCCCTCACCAGCAATGTAATCGATTTACATGCATTTGAATGAATTTTAATATAAGTAACACACGCATCCCCACCAGATATTGATCCCTCACCGGATATTGACACTGTGCCGACATCACATCAGCGTGATTTACAACAGATTCACCAAGAAAGCATTCTTTCTGGTTGTATCATAGCTTGGTTTGGCTCCTGCTCTGCCCAAGATCGCAAGGAACTACAAAGGGTCGTGAATGTAGCCCAATCCATCACGCAAACCAGCCTCCCATCCATTGACTCTGTCTACACTTCCCGCTGCCTCGGAAAAGCAGCCAGCATAACTAAGGACCCCACGCACCCTGAACATTCTCTCTTCCAACTTCTGCCATCGGGAAAAAGATACAAAAGTCTGAGGACACATACCAATTGGCTCAAGAACAGCTTCTTCCCTGCTGCCATCAAACATTTAATGGACTAAGCTCGCACGAGGTTGATCTTGCTCTACAGCCTAGCTATGACTGTAACACAACATTCTGCACTCTCTCGTTTCCTTCTCCACGTACGGTATAGCAGACAAGAAACAATACTGTTCACTGTATACTAATACATGTGACAATAATAAATCAAATCAAATCATGGGAAGGGGGGAATACATTTAGATGTGGTGATGGCTGGGAGCAGACGGGGGAGATGGGGATGCTGGTGATGGCCGTTATGGGGGAGGCGGAAGGGAGGAATCAAAATCAGTCTTGGCCCTCTTTTCATCCAACATCCGCAGAGGATCATTGGAAAAGCTCAGGAGCAGGAATGTTGGACTATATTATCCAAGTATCGGCTGTGCCTCAGTTGGTTAAAGTCTTGCTCCTTTGTCAAAAGGTTGTGTGCTCAATGCCCACTCCAGCAACTTCAACACGTAGACCGACACCCCAGTGCGCGACTGAAAGGTGCGACGCTGGTGGAGATGCTATCTTTTGGTTAAAACATTAAACCAAGGTCCTGCCTAGCCTCTTGAGTAAATGTAAAATACATCATGGCACAATTTTGAAGAGCAGCAGGAGAAATCTCTCTCGGATTTTCTGGCCAATATTTATCCCTCAGTCGGCATGGCGAAACAGATTATCTGACCGTTGTCAGATTGCTGTTTGTGGAAGCTTCTTGTGTGCTAATTGGTTGCTGCATTTCCAACTTTACAACAGTGAGTGAGTAGGCTTCAAAGTATTTCATTGACTGTAAAACATTTCAGGACAACCTGAGATTGTGCAAGAAATGGGAGAAGGAGTGTCGAGCCTTTTCTGGCATTCAGGATGATCACAGTAAGAGTTTTAACAACACCAGGTTAAAGTCCAACAGGTTTATTTGCTAGCAAATACCATTAGCTTTCGGAGCGCTGCTCCTTCGTCAGATGGAGTGGAAATGTGCCATCTGACGAAGGAGCAGCGCTCCGAAAGCTAATGGTGTTTGCTACCAAATAAACCTGTTGGACTTTAACCTGGTGTTGTTAAAACTCTTACTGTGTTCACCCCAGTCCAACGCCGGCATCTCCACATCATTCAGGATGATCCCAGGCTTCATGTTTAAAAATAAATCCCAAAATCTGAAGCACTGAAATCAATTGTGGTGACTCGTCTGCTGCCTGGGCTGAAACATGTTAACTCAACAAAGATCATGATTGATCATCTGGTCTGAATGTCTCAACTACTCACTGGATCAACCTTATAATTCATTAGGGATCCCTCTAAAGCCAATGTTAAACAATGATGAATTCACAAATTCAGACGGATAAAGCACTTTCCAGCAATTGGCTTTTAATGAAAAGACTCTCTAGCTTTTAATACACCTCCAGCTTGTACGTACTTACCTGCAAAATAGCATTGAAATAATTAAAAATCACATGCAACAGTTCAACAAAAGCAAATTAACCTTATTCTTTCAAGGAACAACTGTAGTAAAAGGCACTCATTTACTATTGCGATGTGTAGTAATCTTAGAACCCACTCCATTAAATGATTAGATAAAAAAGCAAATTAATGTGGATGCTGGTATCTGAAACAGGAATCTGATGAAGGGTCATCCAGACTCAAAACATTAGCTCTGTTGTCTCTCCTCATTTGCTGTCAGACCTGCTGAGATTTTCCAGCATTTTCTGTTTTTGTTTCCATCAACAAGTGCTGCTATGTCCGGGGAGGAGGTGTTGAATAGCTTTCCCCCTCCTCATTTGACCACAACAGGATTTTTAATTTGTAAAGGATATACTTGGGCGGCACAGTGGTTGGTACTGCTGCCTCACAGCGCCAGGGGCTGGGTTCAATTCCAGCCTCAGGTGACTGTCTATGTGGAGTTTGCACATTCTCCCCATGTGTAGGTTTCCTCTGGGTGCTCCTCCCACACTCCAAAGATATGCGGGTTAGGTTGATTGACCGTCCTAAATTGCCCCTTAGTGTCAGGGGATCAGCAGGATAAATATGTGGGGTTATGGGGTTAGGGTCTGGGTGGGATTGTTGGTGCAGGTTCGATGGGCCTCTTTCTGCACTGTAGGGAATTTAATAACTTGCCAATTCAGTGAGTATTTAACTATTTACATGCTGCGATCATTAAAAAGCTAACAGGACAGTTTTTCTTGAGTTTAACAAAGAAAGAAGTTAGCTTTTACACACATACTCAATGTCTACAGAATGAGAAAGGATAGGTTGGCCAAATTAGAGTCAATGAAAGCGAGTACAGTCTGCAACTTTGGTGACTTGACTGGCTTCTGGCTGAATTCAGTGCTTCTTATGCTTCTGATTTAAAGATGTGGATGACTGAGTTGATTGTTCTTCAGGAGATGGTACTGTCGATTTAGATACCTTTCAGAAATTTCTGTCTGCAGCACAGCCTCCCTGTATGACCAAAGTTAGCAAACTCGGTTCAAAGCTTACCAGGCAGATTGGAGAGAGAAGGAGGCAGGGAGGACCACACTTGCACCTTCTCCCAAAGCTGCTCGTCCTGGGTTCTGCTGAGGCTACATGCGTTTAACACAAACAAAAGCTTGGCTTGTCATGTGACCACCTTTCTCCAACTGCCAGGTGTATTCAAAATAGGCATTGTCCATGGATTCCAAAGGTGACCTCATTTGCCCATATCTGGAAGCTAACTTAGCTACAGTCCCATTGTCCAAGCAATTAGTCTTAATGGCCTATCACCAACTGTGGAATAGGGATTTCCACAGCTGCCTTGCTTTATTTTCAGTTTGTACTCTGTACATTTAGAAGCTCCTGGAATAAATCTATTGTTATTAGTTTTAATCTACGTGTGTGAACCATGGGGAAATCTCACGATAAGATCAGGCGAGAGGCAAAAACCAGGTTTTCGCCTGGGTTTCACCTCTCAAAATGTTACTGGCCCTGATCTGCCAGTTATAAATATTTACTAGGTAATTTCAATATTATTAGTGAGTCCCAGACGCAATTGTCCAGGCTCATCTGCCTTAATGGGTCTTGCTAGTGGAGGTCCTTACCAGTGAGGATCACATGTGTTCCCCACCAATGGGGACCTGACATGATAGCCTCGCCGGTGGGACCAGAGACAATTGAAGCCCCCCTGTGTGGTTGGGGGCAGAGATGGGCCGTGCCAGCCTGGCACTGTCTACCAGGTACCCTGGCACCACCAGGTTGGGTCAAGGGGGCAGGGCCTGAGGGGCAGGGCCATGACAGGGTGGGGCCACGACAGGGAGGTGAGGGGGTGGTATATTCTGCATTGGAGATTGGCCGAGGCGGTGATCAGCTGGGGAGGTAGTGGTGTACTCTGCATCAGGGCGGCCGGGGCGGGGTGGCGGCGGCAGGTGACAGACCTCCCACTTGTACACAGTGAACTGGGAGATCGGGGCGGCTGCACAATGGTGCCCCAAGGGCCAGCAGCCGGCTGCCTGGCATGACTAGGCTCTAGCCCTCCTACTACTGGTGAGAATCATACTTCGCCTCTTTTTTTAACTAAGTGCCATGCGATTGCATTTGGCAGCTCGCCCAAAAAATAGGCATGATTCTCTCCCCTTTTCACGCTCATTTGGCACTTAGAATTTTTTTGGTAAGGTCACGTGCAATATCACGTGCTTCCAGGTCAGATATGTACCTACCTGAGCAACATAAAATTCTGCCACTATCTTTGATGGGTTTTACAGACAGACTCCACTCCAAGGAGGCAGAATATGGAATGTTTGGTAATGCAAATTGAAATCAGCCATCTTGCGCTGTGAGTTCAAGTCGCTTTAATCTCTGCGTTTCTGAAAAGTCTGTTTTTATCAGTTCAATTCAGATTTCCAGCCAGTGGGTTAAATATTATTATTTGGCATAAAGCAGATCCCCGTGACACCTCCACACCAGGGTGACAGGAACATTTCATTTTCAGGTTGCAATAAGAAACATATGCACATGTTCATCCCCGAACATTCACATCTCAACCTTCGACTCTTATAGCTGTGCTCAGTTTAAATTTTTGTAACAAAATGATTCCGTGCTGAGTTAAATGCTGGATAAAGCAACAGCTATCACATTGTTTTTCCTTGCAAATGTGTGTAATCTGTAGGTGGTAAGGTTGTAAATACAAGTTCCATCAAAGTAGCCTTGCATTAACGCTTCTGAGTTTGCTTTAGTGTTGAGGTTCCGGATTAAGGAAGGTACTGTTTCAAAACCTAATGCCCTCCTGGCCCCTTTTCCTTTTAATTTGTTTTCAGGTATTGTCTAGGGCATCTGGGTATTCACTGACATCTGCTGTTAGCGCTCTGGGTATGTTACTGCAACAGATATGTGACTTCTGGTGAACTTTGGGGGTAGTGAACAGCAATGTTTGTCTCTGCAGTCATGGAATGTGTCGGCTCCCGCAGGCTGTTGAAGTGATCTGCTTGTACAATACAAATTTCTCTGACTGCCTGCTTATACTGTCTGTACAACTTTCAATCCTACACTGGCCACAGGCACAACCCACAGGGCTTATTGTTCAGTTTTGGGCGTACTGACAAGACTTATGTCTCGGATGCTGGCGGGTTGTAACCTGTTTTTAAATCCTGTCGGGTGTCCGGAATCCGACCCCCCGCCCCCCCGGCACCTCACCGTCACCCAGTTCTGAAGCTGAACTGCTGGATTTGGTGAGATTTGAAATTTGGACTTGCCAATCTGATTTGCCTCTGCGCAATTCCCCACTGATTTCACTAATATGTCCTTTGTGGCCTCAACAAGTGGCATTTGTTTTAGGGTGCGTTACCTTCTCTTTTTCTTTTACCTTGGGAAGAGGACTGTCCCTCATCTGTACTGTTTCTTCAGGGGCACTACTTCTCTCAGACCTCTGTCCATCTGCACTCCTCTGTGGCACTTTGATGAGGTGAGGTGGCTCCCTCATGGTCTCTTTGCCTGCTTGGGAATTTTGCTGGTCGCCACTGAGATCTGGGCAGGTCTCTGCTAGACGTACTTCAGGTGCATTGCCTTCAACCTTTGCTCTTTCCATTTCAGCATTGTTTTCTTTTCCATGCCCTTTCTTGTCTACTTTACATTCTACAGGCTCTACTGTGGTCCTTTAAAAATTTACTGCCTTAAATTCGACTGCCTGTATCATCTCTGGCGGAACCATTGAACCTGTGATACAACCAGAAAAAATGCTTTCTGTGGTCCATCTGTAAAAGTTGGTGAGAGTCGTAGCTGACATGCCAAATTTCCTTAGTCTTCTGAGAAAGTAGAGGCATTGGTGGGCTTTCTTAACTATAGTGTCAACATGGGGGGACCAGGACAGGTTGTTGTGCTCTGGACACCTAAAAACTTGAAGCTCTCAACCATTTCTACTTCGTCCCCGTTGATGTAGACAGGGGTATGTTCTCCACTACGCTTCCTGAAGTCAATGACAACATCCTTCGTTTTGATGACATTGAAGCAGAGATTATTGTCGCTGCACCAGTTCACCAGATTCTCTACCTCATTCCTGTACTCTGTCTCCTCGTTGTTTGAGATCTGACCCACTACGGTCGTGTCGTCAGCAAACTTGAAAATTGAGGAACTATCCTCAACCAGTCTAGCTATTTCCTCATAAACAGGTCCACCGCCTGCACGGGAAAGCTTGGGATCACACCTACCATTACTGACCCTGTAACTGGCTCACTCTGCAGGTAAATTTTCATTCAAGGCAACTCTACACACTCTGCAGTGAATCCCTTAACCAGCACATTGGTATTCACTCTGCTCTTGGGTGGTAACTCGACAACTCCTGCCACAAGCAGAGTCTGCAACAGCCAGTATCTCAGGGCATGCTGATCTCCCTTTGTGGGGGTCATTCTCCTCTTAAGAACAAAGTTCTGGTCGGCATTCTGATATCCATTCACTTTTGAACACAAGGTCACAACTTTCATGGCCACATACACTGCCTTGACTACAGTACCTCCTGGGGGTTTCTATGCATGCCAAGGGTTTTCTCTCTGTGGCCAGGCTTACCACACTGAGAACACACTGGGTGGGTAGTTCTGTTTTCCTTCATTAGTCTCCTTTCTCTCGAGCTTGCTTCACCTTCACCTAGCTCTCTCCTATCCTGCCCTAGCCTGTGAAAAGAACCAGGTCACATTTAAATTTAATTTGAGTTAGGGGTATGTGGTGTAACTCATGGTTCTCTGCGATGAGGGCTGCCTGTCTGGCTATGGAAACTCTTTGTTCCTCAATTGTCTTATTCACTCATAGGGTGTGGGTAGTCCTGGCTAGGCCAGCATTTATTCACATCCATAAATGACCTTGAGAAGATATTTGTGGAGCCTCCTCCTCTTCTGAGCTGTCCACCACCATTCACAACTAAATGTGGCAGATCTGATCTGTTGTGGGATCACTTTTCTCTGTCTATTACATGTAGGTAGTCCCATGTTATAGCTTCATCAGGTTGACACCCCATACCTTCTTTCACTCTTCTTTGAACCAGGGCTAATCCCCTGGTTTGTTGGTAATAGTAGATTGTGGGTTATGCTGGACCGTGAGATTACAGAATGCGGTTGTTCACAATTCTCCTGCTACTGATGGCCCACAGTGCCTCTTGGATGCCAGTTTTAAGTTGCTAGATCTATTCAAAATCTATTCCATTTAGTGTGGTGGTAGTGCCACACAACGCGATGGAGGATTTCTTCAAAGTGAAGATGGGACTTTGTCTTGTGCCATTGTTGTTTCTGGTGCCTAGATTGATGCCTGGTTTCATTCCTTTCCGACTTTGTAGCTGTTTGATACAACTGCGTGGCTTACTAGGCCATTTCAGAGGTCATTTAAGAGTCAGCACATTGCTGTGAGTCTGGACTCACATGTGGGCGAGGCCAGGTAAGGACTGCCTAGTGAATCAATGGGTTTTTTATAAGCAAATGAACAATGGTTTTGTGGTCACCATTAGAATGACTTTTAATTCCATATTTATTAATTGAATTTAAATTCCATCTGCTGTCGTGGTGGGATTTCAACCCATGTCCCAGAGCATTAGCCTGGGCCTCTGGATTACTCGTGAGATTATCCCTACACCACCACCTCCATTTGGGTCCTTACAGAAAGGGGAGTGAGTTTTTAAACTCCTCAAGGAGAATCACAACACTGAGGTTTTTCACAGGTGGACTTTATCTTAAGCACCCATTCCCATCGATCGAAATTGAGTTGCTTAACCCTTTCAAACGTATGTAAATTTGTTCAGACTGTTTTTGGGGAGTTTGGAATTTTTGCTGGTATGTTTCCAAGTTCATATGCATCAAGGATATCTATTTCTAAATACCTAACTATACCCTTCAACAGTTAGGGCTTTTAAACTCTTCCATGTTACCTCACTCTGTTCCAGGAAGACACTGTCTTCAAATGTGGACATTTTCTAGCAATCCAGCACTGCAAACCACAAAGAAACTTGTAGTGAATGAAAGTGATTAATTTGGTTCCCTGCTTCCAATTTCTCATGTGTCTTTGGGTTGATCATCGTCGCACCCACCGCCCCCCCCCCCCCCCCCCCCCCCCCCCCGCCCTGCCAAATATCTGTCATGACCAGGTGAGGAGGAGTTGAAAAGTTCTCTTCTTTGCTCTCTCCTCAATTTACTGCAACAGGTATTTTAGTTTGAAAAGGATACACTTCCCAATTCCGTGAGTAATTAACTGTTCACACACTGTGATCATAAAAGAACCAGTAGGACAGATTTTCTTGAGTTTAACAAAGAGGTTCGCTTTATTATGCTCAAGCTGATCAAAGTAAAATAATAAAATATGCACTGAGTTCCGTACACACACACACACACATACAAATTAGAGTGGGAAAGGATATGTTGGCCAAATCATAATCAATGGGAAAAAGAAACAAAGTATACTATCTGTGGTTTGATGTCTCAGCTGGCTTCAGGTGGAATTCAATAGAATTCCGACAGTGTGGGCCCATCGAGTCTGCACTGACTCTCTAACAGAGCATCTTACACAGGCGCACCCCCGCCCTATCCCCGTATCGGCACGTATTTACCCTGTTAATCCCCTAACCTACACATCTTTGTGACTCTAATGGACAATTTAGCTTGGCCAATCCACCTAACCTGCACATCTTTGGACTGTGGGTGGAAACTGGAGCACCCAAAGGAAATAGACACAGATGCAGGAAGAATGTGCAAACTCCACACAGTCACCTAAGGCCGGAATTAAACCCGGGTACCTGGTGCTGTGAGACAGCAGTGCTAACCACTCTGCCACCGTGCCCTGGTCTTGATGGTTCCGATTTAAAGATGTATGTAGATGACTGAATTGGTTGTTTCTTGGGACACGGTGTTGAATTCTTTTAAGAAATCTTTGTCTGCAGAAGTGTCCCTGGGTGCTCGTCAGCAAACAGGGCTGTGAGTTCAAGTCACTTTAGTCTCTGCGCTTTTTAAAAAAAGTCTCTTTTTAAAAGTTCAATTCAGGTTTCCAGCCCGCAGGTTAAAAATCATTATTTGGCAGAAAGCGCATCTTCATGACAGTGTGCATCACCTAGATCAATAGCACTATTAGCTCTAACAGCACTCACATCAAAAGAATTAGGTCAAATAGTATTCTTACTCTGACTGCCCATAAACGTACACTATATCAGCATCAATCCTGTTTAAAATATGCATGTTGACCAGCCAATATATTTACAATGTACACAGGCTAATATTTTCCATGTACAAAGTATCTACAGATAAATTACTTCCTTGTACTTTTATCGTTTAAAAGCATACTTCCTTGTAAAATAAATATATTGAATGTATTTTTTTAGGATAAATCGTAACTATTACAAACCAAAGGAGTCGAATGTTTAGGCAACACATTGCATTTCTATAACAGTATTAACATAGTAAAACATTTTGAGGCACGTCACAGGAGCCTTATCAACAAGGTTTGACACCGACATACGTTCAATAGTAAGAAGTCTCACAACACCAGGTTAAAGTCCAACAGGTTTATTTGGAATCACAAGATTTCGGAGCACTGCTCCTTCATTAGGTGACTCACCTGATCAGTAGACTCACCTGATGCAGGGGCAGTGCTCCGAAAGCTCGTGATTCCAAATAAACCTGTTGGACTTTAACCTGGTGTTGTGAGACTCCTTACTGTGCCCACCCCAGTTCAACGCCAGCACCTCCACATCATGGCCATGTTAAATAGGTATCAGGGCTGTTGACCAAAGATTTGGTCAAAGAACTAAGTTTTAAGGAACGCTTCAAAGGAGGAAAAAGAGATGAGAGGCAGCAAGGTTTTGGAAGGGAATTCCAGAGACTTACCAGCTAAAGGCATGGTGAACAAATGGTCAGGTGATTAACATCAGAGATGCACAGGAGGCCAGAACAGGAGGAGCGCAGATATGTCAGTGGTTTGTAAATCTGGAGATCATAGAGGAGTGAGGCCACGGAAAGATTTGAAAACATTTATGAGAATTTTAAAATTGAGGCATTTGCTTAGCTGGTTGACAATGTAGATCAGTGAACACAGGTATAGGCGACCATTTATTAAGTGGTTCCCTTGTTCACCACCCCATTCGTTCGATTTGATATTTTTCTATCTTGCTTGGGATATCAAACTCTGCAGATTAATTTTTGCACTGTTAATGGTATAACTTCTGCACTGTGGGGGTTCTATGGTTCTAGAAATAACTCACTGAATAACCTTCAGCAAATGTGCCAATAGATCCATTATGATTTATTTAGCAATGTCTTTCGAACATTCAAAACATTTTTCCTTGCGTTTCCATGTGACTGCTAATGTATTTTTTGTGGTCCTCCATCCGTGACTCGAATGTTCTTCCTGTATTAGCAATTTTCCCAAACTGCATTGCAATATTGGATCTTAAACAAAGTTTTGTTTAATTTAAAAATAATTTCTTTGCTTTTATATTCTAGGTCCCATTGTCCAATTCTCTTCCCACATCCAATGTCCTTGGCTAGTAATTCCCAGAACAATGCACTAGTCTGTTGCTAGGGACTTACAGCTAATGCGGTGTCACTCCACATCAAGCGTGGCTGACCAGGAGTCTCTCCCGGCTCTTACCACCAGCCATTGAGGTGTTTGAAAGGATTTGCAGGTTGATACTCAATCTGTTTGATTGCATAATGACTGCACCTTTCTTGGCCATCAAGACCTGGGGTGGGGCTCGAACCGGGAGCTTCTGGCTCAGAGGCATGGACAGTACTCGCTGTGCCACAAGACTACCCAGGTCCGATTGCATAAAACCCAAAATCCCAGTTGCCTCTTTAAGAGGCACCCCCATTTAAAAAATCTATAGCCCTTGATTTCTTAGCCCCTTTATTCCAAATTTTATTACTTAAGATATATTTAATTCTGTTAATCTTTTTCCCAAAATGCAATACTTGATATTCCTCTCAATTCAACTGCATCTGCTACTTGTCTGCCCACTTTACCAACCAATGTATCCCTTCTTGTAATTCCTCCTAATCTGGTATCCCTAGCAAACATAGATATCATTCATTTTATGGCCATGTAATTTTGAGATCTCAACACAGATCTCCAGGGATATAGCACTCCAAAATAAAATCTATTTACCTCTGTCCTGAGCGTCTCCATCTCCACTAAGCCAGCCTTGTCTGCATGCAGCTACATTCCATTTTAAACTGCATGCCCTAGTTTTCAAAACCAGTATTTTGCATGCAAAGTCTTATGAAACACTTTAGAAAATATATAACCCAAGGTAACTGATGCGCGATTAATTCACTCGGGAGGCTGGATCGTACCCGGGAAATAAAGGCTTTTATTAGTAACAAGAATGGAGCATACTGCATAACAATACAATCCCAGACTAAAGGGTCACTATGCAGTGCAATGACCTTTATACTCCTACAGGTAGGCGGAGCCAACCGGAGTGTACCACAGAACAATACCAACAGGTAGAACACCCCAACCCTAACCCCAACAGTAACAACAGTAACATATGTACAAGTACCCATAGCGCTAACCATCTATGGTTCAGTACCCATAGTGCTAACCATCTATGGTTCACCACAGTAACATTTGAGGAGGCTGAGAAAGGCAGGGGTTATCGATAGATAGTCGGCTTGGATCAGTAACCGGCTGGTTGTTCTTAACTTATTTGAAATTCTTTTCAGCAAATTGGGGAACAGAATGTGATGGATGTTCCCCAATTTGCTGAAAAGAATTTCAAATAAGTTAAGAACAACCAGCCGGTTACTGATCCAAGCCGACTATCTATCGATAACCCCTGCCTTTCTCAGCCTCCTCAAATGTTACCTTGGGTTATGGGCTCCAGAGGGTTTGTGTTGCTGGGAGGCAGTTTCCCCTGTCAACTATATTAGACATATCAGACAACCACAGGTGCTTGGCTCAAAGTAAACCATTGTCTCTTGTGTTTCAGAACAGTGGACATATCGATTGGAAATGGTGAAACTATTAATTTAAAAGGTGGGCTCCAAATGGATTCGCAACTGAATATTGTAAAACAAAAAGATTTTGAGAACATCAGGTTTCGAGTGTTTACAGTGCCAGGAAATTGTTGCAATTCTCATTTTTCCACCCCAACACCCCACCCGCACTCCACTCTCCATCCAGTTGAATGTAAAAGTTGCACTGTTCGAATGACCATCATCTCCTGCTTGAAGCATTCCATTGATTTTACAGAACATGATTTGATGCGTATCGACCAGGATCTTACAGCCAGGAAAAGGAATTCACAAGCTCCCGATAATTAAAGGCAGGTAACAATATTCGCTGTAATTAAACACTTTCTTTGAAGACAGCTTGTCTATAACTAAAAACAAATTATCCTCAAGAGGTTGGAGCTGAAATATTGGAATGATTAACCTAAAATTAATTATAATCCATTCATATTCAATCAAAAACACTACTCGTCTATAAAATTAAAGTGCAATTATCATTTAACATACACCTTTATCATCAGTTTCTTTCTAAACGTGCCATAATGTACCCATAGATCTTGCCAACAAGACCCATCAGGTTGTACACTTTAACAACCTCTGCAATTATGTGAGTTATTGGGCTCCCGAGATTGTTTCTTCCCCCACATATGAGCCAACTTATAGCCCAATATTTCCTTTTCATAAGCTGTAGTGAGAAAGCACATAAGTAAAATGTAGTGGAGTGCCAAGAGTTAGAATCCATAGATGATTTGTCTGTGATTAGTGCTGATGTGAGCATTTTACCTTTCTACAAGGAGCAGTCAACCTTCTACCAGTGGCAATGAGGTCACAACCATCCATAATTTCTAAGCCTCAGGGATCTCCCAGGCCGTCAATTCCAAGGAGCAGTTAAGGGGACCAGAGTCAAGCACTTTGTTTTTCAGATGATCAAACAACGGATGTTTTATTTTATGTACAACTAAATGGTGCCAATTGCAAGATTATTTAAATACCTTATTCATTTGTTTTGTCCTACATATTTGATGCCATTTACTAACACTTCCGTCCTTTGGATATTAATTTAGGGCGTTGTCCCGTAACAAAATGTTCCTCTAGTTTGTTAAGTAACACCAATGGTATTTGTATGGCCAATTGGCAAGCTGTGGGCAATACAGAATCTGTGACTGGCCAAGTGGGGCAGCACGGTGACACAGTGGTTAGCACTACTGCCTCACAGTGCCAGGGACCCAGGTTCAATTCCCGGCTTGGGTGACTGTTTGTGTGGAGTTTGCATATTCTCCCCCTATCTGCGTGAATTTCCTCTGGGTGTTCCGGTTTCCTCCCTGTGGTGGACCTCAGTTGTGCCTTTGTCCTATATGGACCACCGTTGTGTGTGTTTGTCATACCTGGACACATCCCCTTCCAGTTTGGTTCCTCCCCTCAGCACCTAGTATAAAGGTGGCTGTCTCCTCCCCCTTGTTCAGTCCAGGTCGGTTAATTGTTGGGATCTGCTCCTGATTCTGTTGTGAATAAAAGCCTACACTTATATTGGCATATCGGTAGTCTTTCGCCTTATTGATAGCGCATCAATTTTATTCACAACAGTTACTAGTATGGAGCAGTTTCTAAAACCCGACAAGTTAGCATTAGACCCTCAAGAGGTTGGAGTCTCTGATAAATTTGATCATTGGTTGGACTGCTTCGAAGCATTCGTCGACACCGCTACGGCCATCGACACCGACGCTGCTAAACTCCACGTGCTCCACGCCCGGGTAAGCGAAACTGTCTATGGAATCTTCCGGGACGCTGCTACTTACGCGGACGCTATCGAACTCCTAAAAGGGCAGTTCCGAAAGAGCCCTAACGTGGTTTACGCCAGACACCTCCTAACTACCCGCAAACAGCAGCCAGG
Source organism: Mustelus asterias (assembly GCF_964213995.1). Lineage (NCBI taxonomy): Eukaryota > Metazoa > Chordata > Chondrichthyes > Carcharhiniformes > Triakidae > Mustelus > Mustelus asterias. Next base: position 83,272,441 of record NC_135812.1, on the reverse strand, counting down.
AGAATCGTGCGCCCAATTTCTGCGCGCCCTGCGAGTCCTCGCCCGAGCTTGCGACTGTAAGGCTGTTTCAGCAGCTCAGAACACGGAGGATCTGATCCGCGACGCCTACGTTGCGGGCATTGAGTCTACATACATCCAGCAGCGTCTGCTGGAACAAGATGACCTAGACCTCCGGAAAACGGCCACGATGGCTGAAACGTTAGAAGCAGCCTCCCATAATCTCGGGTCTTACCTTGGATCCCGTTCCACCGACGGCTCCACTGCGACGGCTGCTCCAGCAGGGCCCAAATGTTACTTTTGTGGCCTCCCTAAGCACCCTCGGCATCACTGCCCGGCAAAGGACGCGATTTGCTCCGGATGCGGTAAGCTAGGCCACTTTGTTAAAGTCTGCAGAGCAAAGCCGCTTCTGAAGACTCGTGGAGCCATGTGTGCTCCGAGGGCGCGGCCATCTTTGATGCAGGCGGCGGCTGCGCGCGAATCGCCATCTTGGATGCGGTCACCGGAAGTGCGGGAATCGCCATCTTTGATGCGGTCACCGGAAGTGCGGGAGTCGCCATCTTTCAGACTGGCATCAAGGCAAGCTGAGCAGGAAGCTTCATCCATGACGTCATCAGACGGCGACGAAGATGGATTCTTCTTTAATTCAACAGTGGCATCGATTTGCCTGGACCAGTCGCAGCCACATCAACTCTCCAAGTCCATAATGGAGATCAAGGTAAATGGTTATGCAGAAAACTGCCTGTTTGACTGTGGGAGCACGGAAAGTTTTATACACCCTCGCACAGTGCGTCAATATGCCCTTCCCGTGCGACCCTGGAGCCAGACCATCTCCATGGCCTCGAATTCTCACTCAGTGGAGGTCCTCGGGTGCTGCTTGGTGACGCTGACGGTACAGGGCACAGTCTACGAGCGTTTTCGGCTCCTCGTGCTGCCGCGACTCTGCGCAGCTGTACTGCTGGGGTTAGATTTCCTCACCCATCATAGAAGCGTCATCCTGCAGTACGATGGCCCTTATCCCCCGCTCTCCGTCTGCAAGGCGCCGTCATGGCAGCGCCCCTCGCGCACCACCTGCAGTCTCTCGACCCTCAAGATCACCCCCCCCCCCGTTATTTGATAACCTCACCCCGGATTGTAGGCCTATAGCCACCAAGAGTAGGCGCTATAGTGCGGATGACCGGGCCTTCATTCGGTCCGAGGTACAACGTTTGCTCCAGGAAGGGATTATCCAGGCCAGCACCAGCCCCTGGAGGGCGCAAGTGGTCGTAGTTAAATGGGGGGAGAAACACCGCATGGTGATTGACTACAGCCAGACCATAAACAGGTATACCCAACTAGATGCATATCCTCTTCCCCGTATCGCGGACATAGTCAACCATATCGCGCACTATAGGGTTTTTTCAACGATCGATTTGAAATCGGCTTACCACCAGCTCCCTATCCGCTCGGAGGATCGCCCATACACTGCCTTTGAGGCGGATGGCCGCCTCTACCAGTTCCTCCGAGTCCCCTTTGGTGTCACCAATGGGGTCTCAGTCTTCCAACGGGCCATGGATCAAATGGTGGACCAGCACGGACTACGGGCCACTTTCCCGTATCTGGATAACGTCACCATCCGCGGCCATGACCTGCAGGACCATGATGCCAACCTACAAAAATTCCTTCGTACGGCCACTCTCCTGAACCTCACATACAATGAGGCGAAGTGTGTTTTCCGGACACGCCGCCTCGCCATCCTTGGATACGTGATAGAAAATGGTGTCCTTGGCCCCGACCCAGCCCGTATGCGTCCCCTTATGCAGCTTCCCCTCCCTACTACCCTCAAAGCACTGAGGAGATGTCTGGGCTTCTTCTCCTATTATGCCCAGTGGGTTCCCCGTTACGCAGATAAAGCCCGTCCGCTCCTAAAATCGACCTCTTTTCCCCTGGCGGAGGAGGCCTGTCGGGCCTTCGATGACATCAAAGCGGACATCGCGAAGGCCGCGATGCACGCTGTGGACGAATCCATCCCATTCCAAGTGGAAAGTGATGCGTCTGACTTTGCCCTAGCTGCCACCCTTAACCAGAGGGGCCGTCCGGTGGCCTTCTTTTCCCGGACCTTACAAGGCCCTGAGATTCGACACTCCTCGGTCGAGAAGGAGGCCCAGGCCATCGTGGAAGCCGTCCGGCACTGGCGCCATTATCTCGCGGGCCAACGATTCACCTTAATTACGGACCAGCGGTCAGTTGCCTTCCTGTTTAACACCAGGCAAAAGGGCAAGATTAAGAATGACAAGATCTTGCGGTGGAGGATTGAGCTCTCCACCTACAGATATGACATCATGTACCGGCCTGGGAAGCTCAATGAGCCCCCAGACGCCCTGTCCCGTGGATCATGTGCCAGTGCCCAACTAGACCAGCTACAGTCCCTCCATAACGACCTCTGTCACCCGGGTGTCACCAGATTTTTCCATTTTGTCAAGTCCCGTAACCTGCCCTTCTCCCTTGAGGAAGTCCGGACGATTACCAGGCAATGCAGGGTCTGCGCTGAGTGCAAACCGCAGTTCTACCGGCCAGGTAGGGCGCACCTTGTAAAGGCCACTCGCGCGTTCGAGCGCCTTAGCGTTGATTTTAAAGGCCCCCTCCCCTCCTCTAACCGCAATGTTTATTTCCTGAATATCATTGACGAATACTCACGTTTCCCTTTTGCCTTCCCCTGCTCGGACATGACCACGGCTACAGTGATTCGGACCCTGAACAAGCTCTTCACCCTGTTCGGCTTCCCAGCCTATATTCATAGCGACCGTGGGTCCTCTTTCATGAGTGACGAGCTGAGGCAGTACCTGCTCGCCAAAGGCGTTGCCTCCAGCCGCACCACTAGCTATAACCCCAGGGGCAATGGTCAAGTAGAGCGGGAGAACGCAACCGTCTGGAAGGCCGTTCTATTAGCGTTACGGTCTAGGGGCCTTCCAGTCAGCCGTTGGCAAGACGTCCTTCCGGACGCATTACATTCCATTAGGTCACTCTTGTGCACAGCGACCAATACGACCCCTCACGAGCGGATGTTTTCATTTCCCAGGAAGTCCTCCTCGGGTACTTCGCTCCCGGATTGGCTGATGTCCCCGGGACCCGTCCTGCTTCGGAAGCATGTCCGGACCCATAAGGCAGATTCCTTGGTCGAGGAGGTCCAATTGCTCCATGCTAATCCCCAATATGCTTATGTAGCGTACCCTGATGGGCGGGAGGACACGGTTTCTGTCAGTGACTTGGCACCCGCGGGTGCCCCGGAGGTCACCACGTCCTTCCGCCCCACGGTCCCTGGTGTTGTCCACTCGGAGATTGCTGCGCCTCTTCCTCCCTCAGTCCCTGTCCCCAATGTAGTGTGCCCAGAGCCTGTTGCAGCCCCCCACCCCCAGCTCCGGTTCCCACTGTTCCCCATACGCCACCAGGGCCACTGCTCATTCCTCTCGCCCCTATGTACAGCTCGCTTGAGTCGCCGGAGCCGTCGCCACGCAGTACCCGACGACTGGACGGGACGACGGATCGGTCCGCTTCACACCACCCAGCGCCTTCTCTCGACGCTCACTGTACGGAGCCTGGGCCGACATCGCTCCCTGCTCGGACGACTCTGCGACCTGCACTACGACGATCGCGACGACGGATCAAGCCACCGGTTCGTCTGGACTTGTGATATTGTTTCCACTTCACCTCCGTGTTGTTTTTTTAAAAGGAAGGGGTGAATGTGGTGGACCTCAGTTGTGCCTTTGTCCTATATGGACCACCGTTGTGTGTGTTTGTCATACCTGGACACATCCCCTTCCAGTTTGGTTCCTCCCCTCAGCACCTAGTATAAAGGTGGCTGTCTCCTCCCCCTTGTTCAGTCCAGGTCGGTTAATTGTTGGGATCTGCTCCTGATTCTGTTGTGAATAAAAGCCTACACTTATATTGGCATATCGGTAGTCTTTCGCCTTATTGATAGCGCATCACTCCCACAGTTCAAAAATGGTGCGGGTTAGATTGATTGGCCATGCTAAATTGCTCTTTAGTGTTAGGGTGATGTCAGGGGTATTACTGGGTAAATATGTGGGGTTACGGGGATCAGGCCAGGGTGGGATTGTTGTCGGCGCAGGTTCGATGGGCCAAATGCCCTTCTTCTGCACTGTAGGGATTTTATGATTCTATAATTTCAGCTGTGCCAAAAGCTCCTTTACTGCAATTGCTGCCGCCTCATTACTTTCCGAGGTAGTACTTACCATGACTTTAGAGGGCCTTGTGACGGTACAGAATTGTCCGTGGCTGGATGACATCTCCTCACAATGTTCCCTGATTTATTCCAAGTATGAATTGTTGGACAGATTTCCAAATCCCTCTGTATACTTGCCTCGCAGAAGTTCTCCGTGAGGTGAAGCTATCCATGACAGCATCTTGGAGTTTGGGCACAAACATCACCTGACTAACAGAGGACTGCATGACAGATGTTCCCGTTATGGCCACATTGGTTAGATCTCCACTGCAGATGTCACTGGCTTTGCTGCATGCTCATTGTGAGATAACAGTGCAGATGACCATTGTCCCATTCCATCACAAGTGTTGAAGACGGCGGGACATTAACTGTATGGCTAGTATTCTATACCGCTTTCAAAATTATTTTTATTCGCTGGCTGCGCCAGCATTTATTGCCTATTCCTAATTGCCCATCCCAGGGGGCATTTAAGAGTCAACCACAATAAGTCACATGTAGGCCAGACCGGTTAAGGACGTTTTCCTCCCCTAAAGGACATTAGATGGCTTTTTAAGACAATTGACAATGGTTTCATAGTCATCATGAGACTTTTAATTCTATATTTTTATTCAATTCGAATTTCACTATCTGCCATAGTAGGATTTGAACCCGGGTACCCAGAGCATTATCCTGGGTCTCTGGATTACTAGTCCAGTGACAATACCACAGCGCCACCACCACTAAAGCTCAGACTAGCTTTCTATCATGTATTGTGCTTTAAGCCAATTGATTCTGCAAAAATCACAGCAGGTGTGATTTGAATGGTGTCTCAGAGTTTGGGTGGAATTTAATGGAGTCTCACTTGCCAGATGGGACCAAAAACAGCCCTTCCTCAGGGTCAAGCAGCCTGGAGGTACAAATCTTATCCCCTGACCAATCAGAGGACAATGGCTCCAGGGGAATTGTGGCTAATGTACCCACGAGAGAACCAGGATCAGCAAGGGACCAGACTATAGGTCTATAGGTGAGTGTTGGGCAGAATGGTAGTCACAGGAAAGAAGTCTCAGGTGGGGAGGCAAGGGTTCAAAATCAATGACAGAGCAGTGGTTCTCAGCACACAACACCAGCCCCCGCCACCCCCCGCCACCCCACCACCCCCCCCCCCCCCTCGCCCCCAACCCTCACAACCACCATTCCAATGTCAAAATCCAGCAGTTTGCCACAAGGCACTGCCCACACCCTGCAGCCCCTCCGACTCCTGAAAGCGCACATGCGAACCTGACAGGAGTGGTAGCCTCTGCTGGAACCCTACACTAATGGAGGTGGATGCTACCCATGCAATGTGATTGGTGGAGTCTTGAGTCACTAGGGCCAGGCATATCCCGGAGTGAGAGGGAAATAGTTGATGAAGATTGGGGGGGGGGGGGTGTGCTATTGCTGTGGGGCACGCATTTCTGGTGAGTTTCCCTCCATGGGTCACAGAGTGGCTAATTAGGAAAGACTCCTCACTTCCAGGGCCTGGAGGGAGGCAGCCAGGTTCACCATTCAGCCAGTAGAGGACCCACGTACCACTGGTGAAGTGCTGGTGATGGTAGAAAAAAGCTCTTAATTGACAACTTAAGTGGGAAGACAATACGCCACCTTCCCTACTGCTGGTGAAATGCCATGGGAGTGGGAAAGCAATGGGTACCTCAATACCTCACCTTTCTTCATTATGTTAGAGGCCCTCCCAAAGAGCTGGTAAAATCCAGCTCTGGTGGACCAATCCAGATCCAAGCCACTCACTGCATATATCAGTTTTTCCTCATGTCACGGTTGCTTCATTTGCCAACCAATTAAATCAGTGTCTTCCAGTTCTCAACCATTTTGCCAAAGTGAACAGCTTCTTTCCTTTGACTTTCTCTCATGATTTTGAACATTTCTATCAAATCTCCCCTCAACCTTCTCTTCTCTAAGGAGAACAGCATCAGCTTCTCAAATATTTCCACATAACGCAAGTCCCTTATGACTGGAATCAGTCTCATAAATCTTTTCTGCACTCTGTGAGGGGAGGCAGTGGTAATGTCACTGGACTAGTAATGCAAAAGGCCTTGGTTAATACTCTGGCGACACAGGTTCGAATCCCACGCTAGCAGCTGGTGGAGAAAAACCCACCACTGATGTCCTTTAGGGAAGAAAATCTACCTTCCTTACCTGATACCGTCTACATGTGACTCCAGATAGCAATGTACTTTGCACTTCAGTGCCCTCTGAAATGCCCTCTCCATTGTATTAAAGCAATACAAAACATACAAAAAGGAACAAGATCAGCAGAACACACAGTATAGACCGAGATACCAGAAATAGCATTGGCAGATTCAGCCCTATTGAACCTGCAAAGTCCTCCCTACTAATATCTGATGGCTTATGCCAAAATTGAGAGAGCTGTCCCACAGATTGGTCAAACGACAGCCTGACATAGTCATACTCACGGATTCATACCTTACAATGTCCCACACAGTACCATCACCATCCTTGGGTATATCCTGTCCCACCAGCAGGACATACCCACCACCAGTGGCGGCACAGTGGTATACAGTTGGGAGGGAGCTTCCCTGGGAGTCCCCAACATTGGCTCCAGATCTCATGAAATCTCATGGTATCAGATCAAATATTGGGAAGGAAATCTCCTGCTGAACATACCATCTCAACTGATAAATCTGTACTCCTCTATATCGAACATCACTTGGAGGAAGCTCTGTGAGGGCAAGGGCACAGAATGTCCATCTTCAAGAATGAATTGGTAGCACTACAACTGATCAAGCTAAATGACATAGCTGCTCAACTGGGTCTGTGGCTTGTGGAGACAATGTCCCATCTTCACACTGGGCATGCCCTCCATTGTGTTGTGTGACATTTTCACTGTGCTAAATGGGATAAGTTTTGAACAAATTTAGCAAAAAGAAAATGGGTATCCATGAGACACTGTGGGCCATCAGCAGCACCAGGATTGTATTCAACCACAATCTGTAAACTCATGGCCTGGCATATCCCACATTACCGTCAAGTCAAGGGATCAACCCTGGTCCAATGAAAAGTGCAAAAGGACATGCCAGAAGCAGCACTGGGCATACCTGAACATGAGGTGCCTGACTGGAGAAGCCACAACACAAGACTACTTGTCTAACAAACAGTACAAGCAGCAGGCAACAGAGATCCCACAACCAAAGGATCAAATCTTAGCTCTGCAGTCCTGCCATATCCAGTCATGAATGGTGGTGGACAATTAAACAAGTAACTGGAGGAGGAATCTCCACAAATATCCCCATCTTCAATGATGGTGGTGCCCAGCACATCAATTCAAAGGAGAAGGCTGAAACGTTTGCAACAATCTGCAGCCAGAAGTGCCGAGTGGATAATCCATCTCAGCTTCCTCTGGAGGTCCCCAGTATCACAGACACCAGTCTTCAGCCAATCTGATTCACTCTGCATGATATCAAGAAACAGCTGGAAATACTGGATACTACGGGCCCTAATAATATTCCAGCAATAGTACTGAATATTTGTGCTCTAGAACTAGCCCCAAGTTTTTTCAGTGCAGCTACAACATTTGAGTCTACTCAGCAATGTGAATAATTGCTCAGATTGTCCACAAAAAGCAAGACAAATCCAACCCAGCCAATTATCTATTCCTGGTCATCAGCAAAGTGATGGAACAGGTCATTTGCAGCCTATCAAGCAGCACTTGCTCAGCAATATACCCTGTTCATGCATGCTCATTTTGAGTTTCACAAGGGTAACTAGGCATCTGGACAAAAAAGCTTAACTCCAGTGATGAGGTGAAAGTGTCTGCCCTTGACATCAAGCCAGTATTTGACCAAATGTGCAGCAAAAGAGCCCTCAGAACACTGATGTCAGTGGGAGAGTACACTGATTGGAGCCATACCTAGCACAAAGGAAAAAATATCTGGAATTAAGAATCGACTGATGACCATTGTCGATTGTCGGAAAAACCCATCTGGTTCACTAATATCTTTTAGGGAAGGAAATCTGCCGTCCTTACCTGTTCTGGCCAACATATGACTCCAGAGCCACAGCAATGTGGTTGACTCTCAACTGCCCTCTGAACAAGGGCAATTAGGGATGGGCAATAAATGCTAGCCAGACAGCAACGCCCATGTCCCATGAATGAATAATTTTTTTAAATGATAAAGCCCAGATGTTCAAATCCCTTTCTAACCACTTTATCACCCTGCCCTGCCACCTTCAACAATTTGTACCATATACCCTGGCTCAAATGCACCTGCCTTCTCTAAAATTGTGCCCATTATTTTGCTTCTCCTCGTTCTTCCGACCGAAATGTATCACTTCACACTTCTCTTGGTTAAATTTCATCTGCCCATTCCAACAGGGCAGATGAAATTTTATATACTCTTGATGCCTATCACTGTCCTTCTCACAATTCCTCATACTTTCAAAATTTGCAGATGACACAAAATTTGGAATTGTGCCTTGCCCACCCACGTCTAGATCATTCATATCCATCAAGAAAAATAATGGTCCTTGTACCAGCCCCTGGGGAACCCCACTATATATTTTCCTTCAGTCCACAAAATGAGCACAAGCACTTTCTTGCATAGTGTCTGTGAGGTCAGAGGAGCTGTGAAATTGAGTGAATTTCATCAGGTTTTCGATTGACTTTAAGGGAGATTGCGAAAGTTGATGGGGGTCCCTCGACTTTGCGGAACTTCTCAGTGCAAGAGTTGCAGATCCTGCGAAGTTTATGCACATGATGTGGAATGTACTAATACAAGACAAACAGAATTTTTTTTCAAATACAAAAGCAGTATTCTATTGATAAACAGTAAATCTGCTTCTACAACTAAATAATCATTTAGCTAATTGCACATTAATTCCCAATAACAGAAAGATGTTGTCGAATGCAACTTGAAAAGTAAGAGGGGAACAGCATCAACATTCAACTAACCAGAGGAAATGGATCAAAAGCAGAAAAATGCTGGAAGATCTCAGTAGGTCTGACAGCATCTGTGAAGAGAGAGTAGAGCCAATGTTTTGAGTCTAGATGACCCTTCTCCGGAGCTGACGAAGGGTCATCTAGACTCGAAATGTTGGCTCTACTCTCTCTCCACAGATGCTGTCAGACCTGCTGAGATTTTCCAGCATTTTTGTTTTTTGTTTCAGATTCCAGCATCCGCAATATTTTGTGGTTATCTTAGAGGAAATGGCTCATTGTGAGAATGTATTTTAAGAGAAAACTACTTTTTCCTTGTCTTTCCCACTTATGGACTGCACCCTTGTTACATCTACCAACTAAGAAGTGTGTCATTCAGCATTTCCGCACATTACAGTATTTGACACTATCGTGACTATAGAGATAATGATAACTTCTCATTCTGCTGGAGCCCGTGGCTGATCTGGGTGTTCACTCAATGCTAAGCCCGTATGTGCTCCCAATTATATATAAAAGATTCAAAAGGCGCAATCAGCTTTTGGTCTGTACAGTTTTCCGAGACGTGCTTCCTTTATTTTTTTTTTCCCGATTCATTACTTGAATAACCTCCAACAAAGTGACACAGAATCATTGAAGATATTAGAATTTTTTCCCCATTAAATCTGAATTGGCTTTAATGGATTACTCAGGATAAATTTGGATTTAATGGAGAACTAAATAGATGATTTGCTTTGGGTCCCTTGTGTCTTCTCAGACATTACTCCTATTAGGAAAGAGTATTTCTTACCAATAATATATGAAGGTACTTAATGCGTCTGTAATTACAGCTTGTCATGTTGTCCTTTTTTAAAAAATTGCTAAATGAGAACACCTTTTCCAAAGGGGAAGTAAGTCATCTTGTTTATTTTTTCCAGCTTTTGCCATCATCTACTTTGATATCTGCATGAGAACTCCATATAGCAACCAGTGTTCTCTGCAGCTAGCTGTAGAAGGAGAGGATGCATAGGCTGCGACTTTTTTCCCTGGAGCATGGGAGGATGAGCGGTGACCTTCATAGAGATTTATAAAATTATGAAGGGCATAGATAAGGTGAATTGGCCAAGGTCTTTTCCCCAGGGTCGGGGGAGTCAAAAACTAGAGGGCATAGGTTTAAGGTGAGAGGGGAAAGATTTAAAAGAGACCTGAGGGGCACCTTTTTCACACAGAGGGTGGTGCGTGTATGGAATGAGCTGCCAGAGGAGGTGGTAGGGGTGAGTACAATTAAACATTTAAAGTACATTTGGACAGGTACGTGGATCGGAAAGGTTTAGAGGGATATGGGTCAAACGCAGGCAAATGGGACTAGTTCAGTTTAGGCAACCTGGTCGGCATGGACGAGTTGGGCCGAAAGGCCTGTTTCCATGCTGTATATCTCTATGAAGTTTAAAATTTATATTTATTCATCACAAGTAAGGCTTGTATTAACACTGCAATGAAGTTACTGTGAAATTTCCCTAGAGGCCACCCAGGTATGATTTTCCCTTCCAATTTACCCTGCCCCCAAACTAAATGAAACCCGGACTCCGCATAGTCACTCCGGTTGAGAAATGAGCGAACTAGGGCACAAATGTATATTTCTCACCACTCCAGTGCGACACTCAGTTTTGGTGCAACAAACACTCAGTGACTTCGCAGTAGCTGAAATCCCAGTGTTGAAGACACATCGATATTTGGTAATCTCATCTCAGAGACCAAGAAGGTGGAAGCAAATTAAATCCATGTTCCGTGTGTCAGTGCATAAATAAAAGTGAGGATTATTTTCGATAAATCACAGAATCTAACATCTCCAACCACAGTCTGGCATGTGCAGCTACTGGGTTTAATGTGTTTAAATCCGTTACAATATTCCTATTGTTAAGGTTAAAATTCTGTGTTTTATTTTCCTTGCCTTCAATTGTTTAAATATAGGGGATTCCTGGTAAAATCCATTCAGACAGGTACAGCAGTTACATCTACAAATAGTGCCATAATAAACAAGTTTGGAAGGAAACTCGTGGATGGCTCAGCTTATGTACATTAGCTCTCGAAAGGATTTTCTCCTACGAAAAATATTGATATCTCTTTCCATTTTATCTGCGGCTTCAAGAACTAAATTCTAGCTTTTACTGATTCCGGAACTCAAAGCTCGACAAAGAAACGCTGTAGAATACTCATTTGATGCTTCAGAGTAAATTCTACAATTAAGATCCCATTATGTCATTTCAAATAAGAGACAAGACTAATCGTGTTGTTATTTTTATTGTTTTACACAAATCAGATTCAATATGACACCCAATGGCTGTCTTAATGAATACTGTGCAGCAATTCACTGTCGCGCTTAATTCTCCATCACTGAAGAATGAAGACAGACAAGTATATTATGTTGATTAGTTTCCATTTTGACCATGACACGCATTTGCAAATGCAGTGTAACCTTCCGGAGATAGCTGCGATCATGCGAGCTTTTCAAACCATTTTTTTTTCAGTAAAGCCACTTAACCAATCCTATCAAATAAGGCAGTGCGCTGGGGCAACAATCGCAAGCATTGCTGCCATAGCTAGAGGTCAGGGAGGATTCAATTATAAAGACAATAACAGAAAGTTTAATTCATCAGCCATCATCAACAACCAAGTCATGAAGGATGTGCAATGATGATTAAATTTTGCTGAAAGTGGAGTACAGCAAACCTGCTGGGAATGGAAGCATCATGTCCAAAGTTCAACAATATGTTGAAGGAAGGCTAAAACTCCTTTCAGACTTTACTCAAGCTATCTGAGACAATCCCTCACCGACAAAACAAGATCTTATGGTATTAATCGTTCAAGTAAACAAGGACACCTTGAAAGTCAAGAACTGAAAATCCACCCACTATCCAATAAAAACTAGAAAATATTGGCCTCAATCTTTGCTAACAGATTGAAAATTAGATTTAACAAAATTATAGACAAATCACAATCTGGCTTCATGAAAGACAGACACATTGGTAATAAGATAATGTTAGCTTTATACAGTACGGGTTATGTGAATTTAATTATAGAACAGAGCGTTTTTTAATTTTTAATATTTTTAGTTCTAACAGACCCGAGCATGAATTCTAAGATCCTTGAAACAATGTTCAAACAATTACTTCACAAAAACCGCAAAATTCCTATAGAAAGGAAAGATTGGACCTGACGGCTGGTGCAGACTTTCTCCCAAAATCGTGAACTCACACCCAACAGCAACCAAGACCTGCAACAATACTTTTCCCTAGCACCAACAGGCTTCAATGATCTTTAACAGCACGGTGGCACACCGCTGCCTCACAGCACCAGGGACCTGGGTTCGATTCCAGCCTTGGGTGACTGTGTGTGGAGTCTGCACGCTCTCCCCATGTCTGCGTGGGTTTCCTCCGGGTGCTCCGGTTTCCTCCGACAGTCCAAAGATGTGCACATTAGGGGGATTGGCCATGCTAAATTGCCCCTTAGTATCCAAAGGTGTGTAGGTTTGATGGATGAACCATGGTAAATGTGTGGTGTTTAAGTGGATAGGGCAGGGAGAGGGCCTGAGTAAGATACTGGCAGAGAGTTGGTGCAGATTCGATGGGCCACATGCCCTCTTCTGCACACCAGGGAATCCATGATTTTATGACATGTGTAACTCTTGAATATCACTGGCAATCAGTTTACATTTCTCCTGCAATTATCAGACCCATCTCAATATTCCTTTCCACCAGAACCAAGCCTCCTTTCTCGAACTGCATGCAAATTTGTTCTTTAAAAAGCAACTGCGTCTTTGGGATATGACCAGTCAGGACTGTAATGTTTCACGCAACCTGAAACAGGAATTTATTTTTTAAAAAGAAGCAGTTCAGATCAATACCACGGCTAACGTGAAAAGGGCTGTTTTCCTTAATGTTGAGACCACATTTCATTGTGCCTCTGCCATATTGTCATCCAATTTATAATGAATACTTTGACCTAAGCTCCACTGGTAATGATAAAATAAATTTTTCTCACGCCAAAATGTTACAGTGCAGACCCAGCACTCCGTTACCTCTGAAAAATAATGTTTAAAATACGACATAGGTCTTCAACAGAAGCCCAAAACTGTCAAGAGCATTCTATGTTGCTAAGTTGTTTGTTCAAACAATACATTTTGTAGCCTTAGGAAAAAGACACAGCCGATCTATTATACTGCAATACAGGTGTTTTAACCCTGTGAAACAACATACCCTCTGACTTACCACTAACAATGCCCTGGGAGATCCACTTCTTTCTGCAGAAAAGGTCTTGCTTCCAGTGTGCATCTGTCACACTCCAGACATCGCACTTTGGAACAGATGCAAAATGATCTTAAAAGCAGAAAGCAAGACAAACACTTCACCCTGGGTTCCTATGACCTGCAGCCTGCACTTACAAGCAATTTACTGACCGGCAAATCATCCACTAACTGGATTCCCTCAACACTAGGTTAGCAGTTAAACATTAGACCCATTCTCCCGATCCCCGACTAACCCTAGGTAAGCTTTGTCTGCACACATGAAAGTTTGAGAGAGCCTTTCACACTCTAGACATTCCATTCTACATAAAATATCAACCACTCCCTACTGAAAATTCTTTTTTAAAGAGTGCACAAGTGAAAGGAACCACAAAATTTCTCATTGTTTTAACTGATCCTTGTGGAATTTGCTATTATTGTTAAGGTGTGCAGACAGCAAGGGGTCATCCCCGCTGATCATCATCTTTGCAGAGCTTCCCCGCTGCCGATCACCCCCATCTGCAGAGTTCCCCCCACCGATTATCACCACTGCAGATCTCCCTGATTACCCCTCATGTGCAGATTCCCCCCTGCTGATTACCCCATCTGCAGAGTTCCCCCCATGCCGATCAAGCCCCTTTCTACAGGCCTCTCTCCCACCGATCAGCAATCCCCCTTACTTCCCCCATCATTGCCTCACCCCAACCTGGCCCCAACCCCTTGGCATCTTCCTTGGAACAGTTATGGTGCCCAGTGGGCATTGCCAGGGTGCCTGGTGGGCAGTGCCAGGGTGCCCAGTGCTTTAATGGCCTCCGATCCCCCCCAGTGTGGCCATCTGCTGCTTGACCAGCCAGGAGGCAAGTGCAAGTGAACCCGGATGATAGCGTCTAGGATTCACTAATGACCTTAGTTAATCATGTCATTAATTTTTAAATCTGCTTCATGCCCTTTCTGGGAGCAAAACCAATTTCACCACCAAAACATGGCTGGTAGGATCGGGTGAGGCAAAAAATCGGGTGCAAACCAGATTTTTAGCCTCTCACGCAATCTTACTGGCTCACTGCACGGGCCGACTGGCCTTACTCTGCTGTGTTGCCCTTAAAGTGATGATCAACACAAGGATCATAACAAAAGCATTCCTTGGTGAAACCCAACTAATAAATGACTGCTTACAAAAATAACGTAGGTGAGTTGTGAACACAGGAGCAGATTGCAAGGTTTAAATAAAGTGATGGAGAAATAAAAGTATCTTATATCTCCCTCCTCCACCAGACAGATTGAGAGAAAAATGCCAGTTGGTACTAATATTTTGGATTTCATTTGAGGAGTATAATCAACTTCCAATCAGGTTGAATGCCAAACTGTTCAGTTAAATGGTAGCCAGCCAAAGTTGGACTCCATGATGTGATATTCAAGCAGTTGTATTCCAACTGGGTGATCAATTATGGCGAGCTTTCATATGCTTGCATTTTGAACATTTTCAGAGTGAAGTGACTATTTAATACTTCCCTTACATTTTGGAGAGACCAAGAGAGCTGGAGGAGTGTATTGGACTCAAATAACCCTTTGCCTGTCTTTAGTTTTGTGTCAGAAAAAAAACAGTCTTTATTTACAATTGCACTTTGAGTTATTTGACTATATATTGTGTAGTATTTGAAATGGCAGCCATCCAATCAAAATCCACAAAATTGCTTTGACACAAATTGAATCAGAAGTAGATTTAACCAGTTTTATGACAGCAATTATCAAATTAACAATCAGAAATATTGGTATTGTGACAGCAAACAGAAATGTTACATTAGAGTAGCCTTAAGAGAAGCCCTCGTTCCCCCTCCCTTTGTTCTCCCTCCTTGCCTTCTCCTTCCCTCCCTCTGTTCTCCCTAACTCTGCCCCCCCCACCACCACTGCCCCCCCGCCCACCATCCCTCGATCTGTTCTCCCTCTGTTCCTTTAAGCTCCCTCTCTCTATTTTCCCTCTGGTATTAATATCACCACCAGGCTGAGGGTGTCTTTGACAAAAGAGAATTGAAAATCATGCTGTTGCCAAGAAGTGAACATTCATTGACTATTTACATGATTTTACAAAGACAAAATTTAGCAGGATTCCATTAGAACCTTCTTCCCGCAGTGCGATCTGGCATCAGCTGACATTGCTGATGTTCCATTCATGTTAATTGCATAATACCTGCTAACCCTTTGTACTGTACCTCTTTCATTCCAGTCACATTAACTAGTTACACATCCTACTCCCCCACTCGCCCACACACAGTCTCTTGCACCGGTGGCATCAATCTCCGACTGAGTTCTGGGCTCTCTTTAAGGATGTGTAGGACGTACAGACGCCATAATCTACCTCTTGGTAGGTATTGACATCTACAGAGAGGGGCTTCTGCTTCTGGACTGCAGTATAAAGATAATGAACAAGGGTTTTCATTTTCTTCTTTTTTCGTTTTCTTCTTCTTGGTACTTTGGTGCAAGGTGAAGCTTTTGGCTATTCTTGCTTGAAAGAATGAAGCTCATTCAGCTCCTGTGAAGATTTCTACAGCTGTAGAGGGTTTACTAACTTCCACTTTTGTGATGAGCAAAGGCATGTCATGCCTCATCCATGAATGGATCAGATGGACCAAGAGAAGGATGAACCAACGGATCAGATCTAAACTCTGCAGTCCTTCCACATCCAGTAAAGAATAGTGATAGACACTTAAACAACTCACTGGAGGAGGAGGCTCCACAAATATCTCCATCCTCAATAATGCAGGAGCCCAGCACATCTGTGCAAAAGATAAGGTTGAAGTGGTCGCAGCAATCTTCAGCCAGAAGTGCCAAATGGATGATCCATCTCTGCTCCCTCCAGTGGTCCCCAGCATCTCAGATGCCAGTCTCCAGCCAATTCGACTCACTCCACGTGATATCAAGAAACAGTTGGAGGCATTGGATACTGCAAAGGCAATGGGCCCTGATAACATTCCGGCAATAGTACTGAAGACTTGTGCTCCAGAACTTGCCTCTCCCCTAGCCAAGCTCTTCCAGTACAGTTACGACACTGGCATCTACCCAACAATGTGGAAAATTACCCAGGTATGTCCAGTACACAAAAAGCAGGACAAATCCAACCTGGCCATTTACCGCCCAATCAGTCTACTCTCAATCATCAGTAAAGTGATGGAAGGGGTCATCAACAGTTATCAAGCAGCACCTGTTCAGCAATAACCTGCTCAGTGACACCCAGTTTGGATTTTGCCAGGGTCACTCAGCTCCTGACCTCATTACAGCCTTGGTTCAAACAAAAGAGCTGATTTCCAGAGGTGAGGTGAGAGTGACTGCCCTTGACATCAAGGCCGCATTCGACCAAGGAACCCTAGCGAAACTGGGAATCAATGGGTATCAGGGGGCAAACTCTCCACTGTTTGGAGTCATATTTGGCACATTGGAAGATGGTTGTGGTCGTAGAGGGTCAGTCATCTCAGGTCCAGGACATCTCTGCAGGAGTCCCTCAGGGTAGTGTCCTAGCCCAATAATCTTCAGCTGCTTCATCAATGACTTCCCTCCGTCATAAGGTCAGGAGTGGGAATGTTCACCGATGATTGCACAATGTTCAGCACCATTCCCGATTCCTCAGATACTGAAGCAGTCCATGTTCAAATGCAACAAGATCTGGACAATATCCAGGCTTGGGCTGACAAGTGGCAAGTAACATTCACACTACACAAATGCCAGGCAATAACCATCACCAATAAGAGACACTCTAACCACTGCCCCTTGACATTCAATGGTGTGACCATCACTGAATCCCCCACTGTCAACATCCTTGGGGTTACCATTGACCAGAAACTCAACTGGAATCCCCGCGTGATCACAGTGGTTACAAGAGCAGGTCAGAGGCTCAGAATACTGCGGTGAGTAACTCGCCACCTGACTCCCCAAAGCCTATCCACCATCTACGAGGCACAAGTCATGAGTGTGTTAGAATACTCCCCACTTGCCTGGATGGGTGCAGCTCCAACAACACTCAAGAAGCTTGACACCATCCAGGACAAAGCAGCCCACTTGATTGGCACCACATCTACAAACATTCAATCCCTCCACCACCGATGCTCGGTGGCAGCAATGTGTACTATCTACAAGATGCACTGCAGCAATTCACCAAAGATCCTTAAACAGCATCTTCCAAACGCACGACCACTTCCAATCTAGAAGGGCAGCAGATACATGGGAATACCACCGCCTGCAAGTTCCCCTCTAAGCCACTCACCATCCTGACTTGGGAATATGTCACCGTTCCTTCAGTCGCTGGGTTAAAATCCTGGAATTCCCTCCCTTATGGCATCGTGGGTCAACCCACAGAACATGGACTGCAACGATTCAAGAAGGCAGCTCACCAGCACCTTCTCAAGGGCAATTAGGGATGGGCAATAAATGCTGGCCAGCCAGCAATGCCCATGTCCTAAAGATGAATTCAAAAAAATTTTTTTAAAAGATTATTCAGAAGAAAAAATTATCGTTGCCCCGCTAATACTGCAGGAATTTCCTTTACTGTAGGTGGGGCTTCAGCGTGCACATTCTCTTCAGTGTGAGTTTAATCTTCAATGGATCTAAATATCTCTGGAACTTCATCTGAATGGATGCTCTCACCATCAACAGCAATGCTGAGGCAGAGAAATTATACTTCCTCGTACGCCAATGGGCATTAGTAAAGTCTGTAGAAAAAACTCTGTTGTCTCTTTGACCTCCAGATTTAACTTTAGATTTGACATAAGCAGGGATTTGGCCCATGTGAGTTATAGTGGCAATAGTGAGAACCTCTTGGTCTCCATTCTTCGCTGTATAAAAGAGTTGCAGCATCAGGATGTTGTTGCATGTCACTGGTGCCTTCAGCAGAATGAACAGATGAATTTGCATCTTCAGCACCTTCTTCAATAAGATGCTAAATCCTCTCAGTGGAAGAATCTGGACTATCTTCGTCATCGTTCACGCTGTTCAGGATTTCCTCTTGTGACAAATCATCAGTATCAGTGGCATCTGCTGTTTCTCTGCTCAATAAGGAACAATGTTGATTAGGAATGACAGATGGTGTGCTGGTGAGCTCCATACCATGATAGCGAAACGTAGCAGTCATCTCTCCTCACACCTCGAGTGGAATACCTCCTGCGTTGTGAAGTCGAATGGTAGACGGCTGGAGAAATTCAGGCTGTAGCCATGATGTGGTATTAGAAATCAAGGACACTTTAAAGTTTGTTTATTAGTGTCACAAGTAGGCTTATATTAACACTGCAATTAAGTTACTGTGAAAATCCCCTAGTCACTACAGTCTGGCGCCTGTTCGGGTACATTGAGGGAGAATTTAGCATGGCCAATGCACCTAACCAGCACGTCTTTCAGACTGTGGGAGGAAACCGGAGCACCCGGAGGAAACTCACGGAGACTCGGAGAGAATATGCAGACACCGCATAGACAGTGACCCAAGCCAGGAATCGAACCCAGTTCCCTGGCACTGTGAGGCAGCACTGCTAACCACTGTGCCACTGTGCTGCCCACTTCTGCTGATGTGTCCAGTTTAAAATTTGTCTTCTCGCCATTAACCATGATATGTGCAAATCAGAAATCTCCATGACCCTGCCACTTCCCCTCAGCTGAATGCATCCTGTTCTTTCGTCTCATCTATTTCTTGGACAAATTAGAACGGTTTGTCTTTAAACTTTTGACCTGAAGATGTAAGTTTCTTGTTGCAGTGCCGAACTGTTTTAAAATGCCCCCTCTTGTGGCAGGAGCTGTACTCAGCATTAACAGCTGGGCAGGCTTCATGCCAATGAGGTTTTCTCACACAATAACGTGGACACGGAATAATGGCGCTGATCGCACCTTCTTCCTTCTGGCTCTGTTTGCTCGCAAGCCCACTGATAATGAATTGAAGTGAGTCGGCAGTCTGTCCCCAGGGAAGCTCCCTATCACTCTGGATGCACAGTCCGTTTTGCTTGGAAAGTTCAGCTTGCCTGGCTAACTGCACTGCTTTGGACAAAGAGAGATCTTCTCTGGACTGCAAGAATTCCAACAATATTTCATTGATCACCCACACTGTGATGCAGTCCCTGATAAGCCCCTCCCTCAAGGCCAGATATTCACAGTAATCTGCTAAATACAGGTTGTTTATGAAAGAATCAGTATTGCCTCCAGGTTCCTGGCTGTGCTGGTTGAATTTTGCCCAGTCTATTATAGTATTGTGTCATGAGTAAAGTAGGATTCAAAGGCCTTATTGACCTCTCATATTTAATGGTTTCATCATGTCTGTCTTCTTAAAATGTCATCGGCAAAGCTGCTGACTGTATAAGGGACAACACTGACCTAATTGCTCTCCAGTTCCTGAGCAAAGACAGAAGCAGTCCAATAACTTTACAACCGAATCTTCAGGAAAATTAGCTTGGATTAGTTTCATACCCCCATCACTTGCCTTTTTTTTATTCATTCTTGAGATGTTAGCATCGCTGGCTGGACCAGCATTCATTGCCCATCCCTGAGGGCATTTAAGAATCAATCACATTGCTGTGGGATCTGGAGTCACATGTGGACCAGGTAAGGACAGCAGATTTCCTTCCCTAAAGCGCATTAGTGAACCAGATGAGTTTTTCCGACAATCGACAGTGGTTTCATGGACATCTTTTAATTCCAGATTTTTATTGAATTCAAATTTCACCATCTGTCGTGGTGCGATTCAAACCCGAGTGCCCAAAGCTGTACCCTGGGCCTCTGAATTACCAGTCCAGCGACAATACCACTATGCCACCGCCTCCCCTGCCTGGCCTTGTAGACAAAGGCAAACCAGACTCCCACCTCCCCTCATCAACTGCACCTAAGAGGCTTTGGAAATCCTAAGGGCAGTTTAAAGGGGTAAGGGGCAAACAACATGGTGATCCAATGTCACCAGTTCCTGTCCCTTTTCCCTCTTTTAGGAAATGAGCCTGTCGTGAATTAACATTGGGTGGAATTTTCCCGTCCCGCCCACCACAAGAATCGTAGTGAGCGGGACACGGACCGTGCAAATGTCCGTTGACCTCGGGCGAGATTTTCCAGCCTTGGGGCGAGAGTGGCTGGAAAATCCCGGCCATTGTCTTTTACTGATTTTGATCCATTGCTTTTGCTCCTCGACAGAAATAAAACAAATCCAAAAATATTCTGGATAAATCTGAGTAATTCATTGTTTAATTTTTAAACGGCATCCTAATGTAACACTCACATATTAAACTGGGGCGTACTGACGGAATCACAATGAATACCAAGGATTGCAGCTCTTTGTTTGCTTTGCTAATCCATTCTTATCCTAACATGGAACCCTCATCTTCATTATAATCTGATAATTTGCCATTATTATTCCTTTTGAGACGAGGGACTATGTTGAACAAAATGTTAAATATTACGTTGGAGCACTGTACTTTCCTGTGAGGAGACCCAACTTCAGGTTGCAACAATGATGTTGCACTCTGAAGGTCCTCTTTCTCTGCAGAAGTGCTCCAGGTCAGAAATGAATGAGTTCCAGAAGCCCCACGTTAGTCTGTAGTGAGTCATACGCACAATACCAAACAGACCTGAAGACTGCTGCTCTGTTTAGACATCACTAAACGATTCAATCATATTTCCAAAAACTGTCAAGAGTGAACGGCCTGATTTTCCTGGCTTAGCCACTAAAGTCCCCGGCTCTGGTCTCCTGTACCATTTTTGCCAGCAATGCCTGTTGCTGTTCATTCATGCTGGGCATTTCACCACATGCTGATCCCTCTGCCTCACTATCTAACCAATGTGAAGTTCCAGTGTCTATGCTGCTGCTATGAAGAGGCATGGAAGAGAGGACGGTTCATCCTCAGGAAGACTAGCTTCCTCAGAGTATTGTCTTCCTTCCTGGGTGTCTTCTCCTATAAGATGCAGGTATGGAGTGGGATCTAGGGAAAAGAGAAAAGGTAGAAGAGTGAGGATTGCACTGAAAGTCTGGATGCCAGCATGTGGCAGTCTTGAGAATACAGCTTGCTGTGTATTTGCTGAAGGATGCGTTACAAGTAATATTTAGACAACTTGCTCAGATGAGACATCAGTCTTGTCTTCTTCAATCCTCAGATGTGATCTCTGTGCTCCATGAGTTGGAGACCAAGAACATCTGGTGCTCCTCCGAAAGCTTCACTTGCTTTCTGTGCAGTTTCATCCTGCAAAGGAAGCTGGCGAGCACTGGTGAGTGACTGTTGAAAAGGCAAGTGCGTGTGTGTAGGACACGTACATGAATGAACATGCCAAGAACTGGAAAGAAACAAGACGGAATGAGAATCAGGAGATGATCCATCACTGTTGATGGTTGGTTGTCCAGGTGCAAAGAAGTGAGTGAGAATGTTGTTAGTGTGCAATGTAGAGAGCAAAGGAAGGGAAGTGTCACCATGTGTCCTTCTTATTGGATGTTGAAGGATCTGACAGAGGGGAGGAAATCAAGAGCGGAGGGGGTAAAAGTGTGCTTGGCAGATGTCATTAAAAAATTGCTCATAAAGAACTGTGCACTCCATTACTGCTCTGACAAAGTAACTGAACCATTTCCTACACTGAACTCAGGTCCAGGAGGTGATGCCTCTGACACTGACCTTCTCAACCACCTCTGTCCGGGCCGGCAGAATAGTCACCCTGGATATCTTCCTGTGGGTGCTGGACCCTTGACCTTCTCCATCAGCATCTCCCTCCAGTGAGTGAGCTACCAATTTGGGAGCAGCCCTGTCACAGGTTTCAGAGATTTTCCTCTGCTGCAATACAACGGTGAAATATAAAAGCAGGGACTTTGCTTTCGAATGTGCATTCAATAGCTGTGAGGAGACCCTCTGAAAATCAGGCACAGAAAAGGGGTGGGCTGCCCTTTGCTGATACAATCAGGTGGTCATCCCATCAATTGTGATACAACAAAGTCAGGGAGTTAAAATTGCCCAGTGCTCATACTAACCGGATCATCGAGGTATCTCCATTACCTGTTCTCTTTGTGGATTGAGAATGACAGTGCCAGAGCATAAACAGCAAATGTACCCTGAATTAAAACCAAGGCTAAGGAGGTGAAGGCAAGATGTTGCAGATGCTGGAATCTGAAACAAAAACAGAAAATGCTGGAAAATCTCAGCAGGTCTGACAGCATCTGTAGAGAGAGAAAGGAGTCAATGTTAACAGAAAGTTTGTCTTAGTAAATCTTCACACACTTTTATTTCCCCTTTGGGGAACAATGGGGAAGTGGTGAAAGGATTCTCAAACTGATTATCAGACCGTTGAACCACATCATGAACACGTCTTCTGTGGCTAACAAGTCCAGGCAGGGATTTGAGCACAAAACTGCCAGTCCAGATGTAGAGATACTACCACAGCACCACAAGACCTCCACACTTACAGAAAGTGAAGACTTCTAATATAATATAGATGGCTAGGCCACATGGGTCTTGATGAATAAGGATGAAGGTGAATAGTGGACTGTATTAGGTTCAACAGTGCCAAAGATTTATGCCTCTATGACATGGATGGAAATCACTATCAGCAGATATAAAAATTAAAGAAAGCCATGGGTGGGATTCTCCGATCTCGTTCGCCCCACCACCTCTGCCAGTGAGAATGGAGAATCTGGCACTGAGCCAAAACTCCATTCACTGCAGCAGGACCGGAGAATCCCAGCCATGGGCGAGGTCAGAGAATTCTGGTCAAAAATGCAATTTAGAAAATGCACTAAACTAAAGAAGTACTTTAAGGCTTCAACTATTCTTATAACACTCAGCTTATGTATTAAGCTCCCTTTTGACTATAACAAAGATTCTAATAGAACAAAATCAAAAGACTAAAATGAAAGATTCGCAATAATGAGATTCCACCCGAAATAGTAGACAAAGTCATGTTAATTATATCTTCCTTTCCATCTGATGACCTGTATTGCTTATTTGTACCCAATCTGTTCAGTACTCCCTCTTCCATTCTCATCAGGGCCTTGCCATACTCTGCGATGAACTTTCAGAAATGATTACTATATTCCCTTAGAGGAATCTGTTTTTACAAAAAGCTATTCTAAACTGCACTCAGCCTAACTGGCAGGAGGGACACTTGCTGCAAGGGGTTGATATTATAATCATTGTCAGACCAAACCATCAACAAGATCAGGTCTAAGACATAACAAGACAAACAAAAATGTTACAGTGGTATTGCTATCACATAACACAACTCATGTGCTGCCACCTCAATTGACACAGTGCTGTTTTGGAAGATGTGACTGACGCACAGGACACAGATTTTTGATTCATTGAGAACTGTGGATTGAGAATGACAGTGCAAGAGCACAAACAGCAAATCTACCACAAAAATACAACCATGGAATCCAATGTCATAATGGCCCGGATTTTCCACGGAACAGCGGAACGTTTTCACACCATGATGCTGCACCCGACCTTTCGAGAACAGCTTCTCCAGAAATGCAGAGCACAGCAGGCATCAGAGAACTCCATTGTAGGACAGCCAGTGAGACTGCAGGTCCAGGCAAGCTGTGGGGATTGCAAATAGTGTGACATGAACCCAATATCCCGGTTGAGGCCGTCCTCATGTGTGCGGACACTAGTTCTGTGTCCTGCAGAGTCTCACTGGCTGTCCTGTCTGGAGACAATACACATCTCTTTAGCCTGTCTTGATGCTCTCTCCACTCACATTGTTTGTATCTTAAAGACTTGATTAGCTGTAAGTATTCGCATTCCAACCATTATTCATGCAAATTGAGTTTGTGTCTTTATATGCCCTGTTTGTGAACAGAATTCCCACTCACCTGAAGAAGGGGCTTGGGGCTCCGAAAGCTTGTGTGGCTTTTGCTACCAAATAAACCTGTTGGACTTTAACCTGGTGTTGTTAAGCTTCTTACTGTATTTACCCCAGTCCAACGCCCGGCATCCCCACATCAGCATTTATTGCCCATCCCTAGTTGTCCTCTGTAGACAGTTGAGAGTCTTCCACGTTGCTGTGGCTCTGGAATCACATGTAGGCCGCACCAGGTAAGGACGGCAGATTTCCTTCCCTAAAGGACATTAGTGAACCAGATGGGTTTTTCCGACAATTGACAATGGTTTCATGGACATCAGCAGATTCCTAATTCCAGATATTTTTTATTAAATTCAACTTCCACCATTTGCCACGGCGGGATTTGAACCTGGTGAGGTAAGTGAGTAAGGTTTAGGGTGGATGGCAGGTGGAACGGATGGCGGGTGGGTGAGGTGAGAGGGTTAGTCAGGTCAGGAGCCTGTCAGTGCAGGTGGTGAGAGGTAGGCAGGTCTAGTCAAGAGGTAATTGGATTGGGTCAGGAGGGATAGCCAGGTCGTGGTTAGTCAGGTTGGATTGGTGGGTGTGGGTGGGTAGCATGATTGCGAGGGGTAATTGGTTTGGATTGTATTGGGGGTATGTAGGTCTGGTCGGGGGGAGGGGGCAATTGTAGTTGGGTCCAGTTACATGGGGATTGTCAGGGGGTCAACGTGAGTAATTTAGAGTTCAGTTCAGTAATTACCCAGGAATTAGACTAAGATTTTTCTATCTAGCCACACAGGTAAGTCCCACAGAACTAGTATCCGACTTTAACTCAGAGTGGGAGACTTTTGTGGAGGGTCCCAGGAAGCAGGTGAATTGCCTTTCAGAAGTTCAAACTTCCCGGGCAATTCCCACAGATGCCAGTGCATCAGCAACTCCACATGATCCTGAGCCGCATCTTGGGCCTTTTGTCTGGTCTCCAACAATCCAGAGACCAGAAGATCTGGGCCGATGTTAATGGTACTGATTCAATACAATGATTCAGCAAAGCAAATCCACACACTGTTAGCCAAGCACATGCACGAAATGGGAATAACCAATCTAACAAGAATTCCTCTGTCTGAGGAACCCTGGTGTTAACTGTACATCAAGTGAGGTGGATTTAGTGTAACACAGAAATGTCTAATCCATATTACTATTAAATATTAACAGTTCATCTCAGCAAAACACCTCAAAACTACTATACATTTAAATGTTTTTACCTGGCATATATCAGATGTGCTTGTTGGCTGCTGAGGTTGTTGATTGTTCCTTGGTCGGCTTATGTAACTCAATCTTTCAAACTATCATTAAAAAATAGTGATAGTGCAATGCAGTCTGAGATCACGCACCAACCAACTCAAGAACAGTTTCTTCCCTGCTGCCATCAGACTTTTCATAGATCATAGAAACCCTACAGTGCAGAAGGAGGCCATTCGGCCCATCGAGTCCGCACCGACCACAATCCCACCCAGGCCCTACCCCCACATATTTTACCCGCTAATCCCTCCAACCTACACATCCCAGGACTCTAAGGGGCAATTTTTTAACCTGGCCAATCAACCTAACCCGCACATCTTTGGACTGTGGGAGGAAACCGGAGCACCCGGAGGAAACCCACGCAGACACGAGGAGAATGTGGAAACTCCACACAGACAGTGACCCGAGCCGGGAATCGAACCCGGGACCCTGGAGCTGTGAAGCAGCAGTGCTAACCACTGTGCTACCGTGCCGTGCCGTGCTACCGTGCCGTGCCGGGCCTACCTTCTATTAAGTTGATCTTTCTCTATACCCGAGCTACGACTGTAACACTATATTCTGCACCCTCTCCTTTCCATCTCCCCTATGCACTCTATGGATGGTATGCTTTCTCTGTATAGCGCGCAAAAAACAATTTTTTATGGCATACCAATACATGTGACAATAATAAATCAAATCAAATCTGTGATACACTATTATTAGCACCACAGAGAACAAAAAGGAGCTTGCATTAATTAGCTCCAGAGACAAAACATCACACAGTTCAAGTTAATGTAGAATGACTGGAAGAATTAAAAACATAATATTTGTGCATGGGTGTGCTAGTGAGCTTCACTTCTGGAAAACCAGATACAAGTGCAGTAGTGCATGTGGGAATTGGTGTAGAATTCTGAAAACATCCTTTGGCAAACCAGGAAATGGAAAATACCAGAGTCAGGGTCTGACTGGCATTGGCTAAAACTGATCATACACTTAGAATCATAGAATTTTTACAGTGCAGAAGGAGGCCCAATGAGCCTGCACCGACAATAATATCACCCTGGCCTATCCCCATAACCCCAAGTATTTACCCTGCTAATCCCCCCCCAATCAACCTAACCCACACATCTTTGGACTGTGGGAGGAAACCGGGGCACCCGGAGGAAACCCAGGCAGACACAGAGAGAACGTGCAAACTCCACTCAGACAGTCACCCAAGGTCGGAATTGAACCCGGGTCCCTGGCGCTGTGAGGCAGCAGTGCTAACCACCGTGCCACCGTGCCGCCCAGTTCACAGTGCCAGGGAATTAGGGGGAGAAAAGAACGATACAACTCAAGTAATAATTTGCAAGACATGAAATTAGAATGGATACTTTACAGAGTCCATTATTCTGCTGATTGCTTCTTGAAATATTTTTGATTTTACACAATTTCATGTTACAATATGTAAGGCAGCTGCTTACAGAGTTTGTTTCTTTGTATTGAAAGATCTTTGTGCTTGATAGATTTAACTCCTTTGAAACCACGGTTATCAATTGCAATCAAAGAAACAACAACTTCTTCCAATGTTGTATCATATAATCATGTAAATAATCCCAGGGATTGCTAATGAACGGGAGGACACACCTTGCCTGGAAACTATTAGTTGACCATTTTAGGCATATCGGCCAGAAATTACTCACTTGAAACAAGAAGTCCCACTCAGCTCAGGCATCAATACAATGATCAAATGACATATAACCAAAATTCCAGCCAGATAAATTGTGGGTTGTTAGAGGGCAAAAGATTTCACACTGCTAAGGGAAATTTGTTATCTTTCAAAGGGCATTAATTCCAATGTGAGACTATAGCAACTGACATGCAAGATCTGGATGAGCCTCTATCCTTATATTTACATTAGTTTATACATTATAGAATTAAATTCATGTCTTGCTTAGAGCACCAGCAATTTGATAAAGAATTGGTAATTGAGAAGATAGATCTTGTTTTGATAAAATGTTTTTATTGCATGACATATCCTGAGACTCTGGCTGAGACTTATAAAAATATGGGGTTATTTAAAATATAATTAGCTACTATAATAGGAGAGTTAATGTGCTAGAGGGATGACCTTTGATGAACCTTCTCCCATCCTCAACTTTTCTAATAGTCTTGTATAACCTGAAACAGGCTAATGAAGTTGTCTGCACTTTTATGTAAAGTGGAAAAAAAATCTGTGGTCTAAAAAAATCTCTAAAGTTCAGCTGTTAACATTGGTTAATTATGCAGACTTGGAAATGCATTAACAGAAGCTTGCAAGTTATGATGAAATTTGATATTATAGTAATAACAGTGAAGTTTATTCGGATTGTGTAAAGGCGCAAAAATCCAGCCAGTGATCCACCAGAATTGCTGGGACAACAAGTAATATTAATACAACTTCAACAGTCCAAAATGTGCATAGGCCATGCTAAATTCTCCCTCAGTGTACCCAAACAGGCACTGGACTGTGGCGACCAGGGGATTTTCACAGTAACTTCATTGCAATGTTAATGTAAGCCTATCCATGACACTAATAAATATACTTTAAACTCCTTCTTTCCAACTGTCTGTCTACCAAGCAAAATGGACGTATGCTATTTTTTTTTTATTCATTCATGGGACATGGGCATCACTGACTGGCCAGCATTTATTCCCATCCCTAGTTGCCCTTGGAGGGCAGTTGAGAGTCAACCACATTGCTGTGGCTCTGGAGTCACATGTAGGCCAGACCATGTAAGGATGGCAGATTTCCTTCCCTAAAGATCATTCGTAAACTAGATGGGTTTTTCCAACATTTGTTTCATGGTCATCAGTAGATTCTTAATTCCAGATTTTCTTTATTGAATTCAAATTGTACCATCTGCTGTGGCAGGATTCGAACCCGCAACCCCGGAACATTAGCTGAGTTTCTAGATTAATAGTCTAGCGATAATACCACTAGGCCATCGCCTCCCCCTATTATATCAGTGAATAATGAGAAGCCCTTTCTCTCAAAGCATGAACAAAATCAATTTAACAAATTTAACTTTCTGCACTCACAAAGTACACCACATAGTGTCACCTATTGATAATTATACTTTTCTCCCCGTATTCCTTGAACAGGAACAGTTCCAAAAATAATTGTTGCTAAAATCTTGTCATGGTATCTCGCATTTGTCAAAATTGATGTTGTCTGACATGAAGTGAGATTAGAGAAAATATTATGCTACATGATTTGCATTAATGAGGAACCTTTTTGGAAGAGGAGAAGTAAAATGTGCATCTAACTTTGATGTTGAGGTTCCAGCCATGGATACTAGCTGTTTTCTTGCCCATGAGCTTATCTCAGGAAGCTTGTAATGGGTGCAAAAAAATTCAAGTGCACATAAAGCCATGATGACCTTCAATTCACCTTCACGATTGTATTTGTCAACTGACAGGAATCGGAATTTGAAGCACTTTACATTAAACTCTTCCCAAATATGTCCAAAATGACACGATTTGTATCAGTCCTTAGCTCTGATTTCTATAATAAGGAGAAAAATGAACTCAAATGGATCTTAGCTCAGTAAACTAATTCAGCAGTGTTGGATATTATGCAGAGCAAGTGAGCTCGGGAAGATCATAAGTGCAACTACAACAGCAATCAAGGTCACAGCTTCTCAGAGAATGACTCTATGACAGCATGCTATCCTTTCCCCCTTAGAGCCTAGCTTTAAATCGTGCTTGGAATGGTCAGGTAAAAATCTCTTCACGCTCTGCATATTAACAGATATATTCCAGCAAATCCAAGGAAATTTTATCTCAGTGTGTTTTGTGAGCTTTCAACACATATTACAAAAATCCAAAATTTCTTAGAGATGTGTGCCATTGGCATAGCACATTTATAGCATTGCATTTTACGTTGTAAAACTTCCAGGATATTTTGCTCTAAATTATGACATTACTCACACAGCAACATCACTTCCTGACACACCTGCATCTCTCCATTAATGCCCTCACTAAAACTATGAAAATTGATTCCCAGAGCTCATAATCGGATTTGAACACTCAGGACAGAATTTTCCTGGACCTGCGATGGCAAGCTTGGAGGCAGATGAGCTGGGAAAATAGCGGGTAGCCACAGCTGGATGGCTCCCTCAATGCATTTCCACTGCTGGAAACATTCCCAGAGCAGGCTGGGAATTGAATCAGCTGCCTGCCCCTTGGAGGCAGGCAGCCAACAACGCTGGTTAAAGCCCCAATCAGGGGCATTTTGCAGCCTTGCTAGCATATTTACATCAATGAAGTGGCCCTCTACCACACGAAGAGGCAATCATCTTAAGAGAGGCTGTCTCCCCGCTGCAGATTGGAGGAATTATCAGTGCGAGAGGCTCCACGGCTCATTGAGGGGATCATGTGCATTAAAGGCTGCAACACATTTGATCCTGTAAAGAGCTTCCCCATCATTCCTACTGACCTACAACCTTCAATGTTGTTATTTTCTGGACTGATGCACAAACTAACCAGAGTACCTCCATGTTGAGGCACGCCCACAGTTACCCACTTGCCCCAGCATAGCTGCCAAGGCATCAGCCCTCCGATTGCATGTAAAGCATCAAGAGCTCACTAGATGGCAAGGCATGGAGGCAGTCAATTTGGAGGCCGGAAGATTTCTGGGCTGGTCGCACTGTTGACAAGTGTAGGTTTGGCAGCCCCATTTAATCCTGATATTGGGGTACCAATGCCCACAGGAAAATCCAGCCCCCAGGGGAGGCAACGGTCGATCCAAAAACTCAGCTAATGTTCTGGGGACCCGGTTACGAATGCCTCCATGGCAGAATTTGAATTCAATAAAAAATATTTGGAATTAAGAATCCACCGATGACCGATGGACAAATCCATCTGGTTCACTAATGTCCTTTAGGGAAGGAAAACTGCCGTCCCTAACTGGTGTGGCCAACATGTGACTCCAGATCCTCAGCAATGTGATTGACTCCCAACTGCCCTCCAAAGGCAACTAAGGATGGGCAATAAATGCTGGCCAACCAGCGGTGCCCATGTTCCATGAATGAATAAAAAAAAGTTGATGTATTATTTTTCAAGGATTGCCAGTCCAGTAACATAACCACCTCACCACCATAACAGATCGCAGATAAAGTTATAGCATTGTAACCTCGATTCGGCAACCCATATTTTCCTCTTGCACAAATAGCAGTGTCTCACAATGCTTGCCCTTGATTATTTTTTCTGAATTGCATCAGTTTCTTTCAAACATTGAGTATATTTCACAAGTTAATTGGTCGGAATTATACCGCCCTGTCCGCCACAGGAATCGGAACGGGCGAGGGGCGGACAACGGAAAGGTCTGTTGACCTCGGGCAGGATTTTATAGTTTCGGGACAAGCGAGACCGTAAAATCCCGCCCATTATCTTTCTGCTCATATCAAGTTCAATCAATGAATGTGCATTTATGGACATTTATTTTACATCGTGGGCCGAAGGGCCTGTTCTGTGCTGTACTGTTCAATGTTCTATGTTATTTGATTATCAATCCAGTTGCTACAAACCAAACTATCCTGACGTTTATATCTTAGTTGTCTATCCTTACTAAGGAGGAGGTTCATTTTCGTTACTCTGCCTTCTAACACTGGTTCTCAAATGTTTCTTTCTCTGCTGCAACCGGCACTGAATCGTCACAATGTCTGACTGCTTTAAAACCTATCTTAGGCAATAGTGTCATTAAACATAACTTACAATCTATCTATGGTAGCAGAGGATTCACTTTATAATGACAATATCAGCTTGGATACTGTCACTGCATAGAAGCCTGAATGTTCCTGTTTAACGCAATTTTTATTTCTCAGGCAACAGTCAGAAGAGAGATGTTATGGAGCTCCCGTGTTGGTATCGCGTTTTAGCTTATATTAATGGTACAGCAGCGACTTTTATTGCCTTGATTGTTATATCGGAATTTCCTAGTTTTTAGTATAACCAACCCCACATTCTATTATGGTTATTGGATTTTCTCCCTGTGAAAACAGCCTTCCGCCGCAATCACAAATGGCAAAGAGCAGGAGGTTAAAAGTTGCTGTCAATCAGCCTGAGTGTGGCTGCAGTGCAGCGAGCTCCCAGAGCAGTGCACCAGCAGCGCAACTCCCTGGGCAGCACAGATCTCGGAGATGTAGTGAAGACCTGACATGGTAGCACAGCATGATTGGTCGAGTTGACCCTTCATTTATAGGTTAGTGTCAGAAAGGAGTTTAAGTATTAAGCTAGCTTGCCTTAGTACCTGCTTATAATAAAAATGAGGAGTCTTTACCACGGCCATTAACAAGCTTTCGCTTAGTGTCCTTTGGATCAAGGTGAAATTCAGATGTGTTCACATATTTACACCTCTTTTTCTGAGATGAATACTTTCCTTAGAATTCTGTACATTCAATGTCTGTACTCTGTCAGATAACAAAAGCAAAAATGCTAAATTAGAGTTTATGCTTCACAGTTTCCAGTTAATTGATCAAATCATCAGCTACTGAAGCTTTTCTTTTCAGTTCACAATGTTTTTAAATTCGATTTTAACTACCATTTACTGAATTTGAAAGCGACTAACATACACACTTAAGCTGAGCCTGAGAAATCAACCGTATTAAAAGGATATACACATTGCTGCCATCGCCTCCTCTCAAGTCAGACAAGGTAAGTATACTGGAGTAGGTGTGAAGAGGCCAGGCATTTTTGATGGAATCACTCGTAAAAACTGGATGAGGTTCCCGCTGCACCAACAATATAACCAAATACCCCAATCAGATAAAATAATGCAATGAATTACATACAATAAATATGACACATTTTCCCCAAAATTCAAGTTTTATGATGCTGTCTAGTCTAAAGAAACATCCATTTTACTGGATTTAAAAAGCACAGGCTTTGAAAAATAAGTATTGACCAAATCCCTTTTCATTTGATAAACATAAAACAATGAAATAAATCAAGACAACGGTATTATGGTATCACTAGCACATGGCATTATTGTGAAAATAACTCATGAATTTTCTCCCTTCGAAAATGATTGTTGTAATTTATCACAAAGTTAATGTCTCTTCGATAAAAACACTGCAATAAGGGAGATTACAGAGCGGTTTTTAAGCAGTTGATGTCCTGAAATAACGAGACTGAGTCACATAACTGCAATCTATTGATTAAACAAGAGCGTTTGCATGCTACCAGCCACTATGTGACAGTTATAGTCTGGACAGTAGATATATTGTAGGTTTAAAAGTTGTTTCATCAACTCCAAATTTAAAACCTATTAAATCTTCCGTGCATGCGATGTAAGGAGCATTTTTTTTACTAGACTCTGCATCCAGAAGTTGGCTTCAGAGCCTGTTTTCAATATTTTACCCTGGTACTTCACAGTCCAAAGATGTGCGGGTTAGGTTGATTGGCCAGGTTAAAAAAAAAAAATTGCCCCTTAGAGTCCTGGGATGCATAGGTTAGAGGGATTAGTGGGTAAAATATGTGGGGGTAGGGCCTGGGTGGGATTGTGGTCGGTGCAGACTCGATGGGCCGAATGGCCTCCTTCTGCACTGTAGGGTTTCTATGATTTCTATGAGCGTGATCACCTCTCAGCCCAGCCCAGTCTAAAACCTCCCCCGTCTCTCCAATATGTCCCCTGACCTTTTGATTTGAACACAGGAATTTTCAGTCTTTCAGTACAATCAACCCCATATTCTATGGAGTAACAGTTACAAACCTGAAAATGCTGGGGGGTATTTTCTGGCTTTTCACGTCAGCAGGATCCTCTGGTCCCGCTGCAGTGAGTGGAGATTTGGCTGAGTGCCAAATTCTCCGGCCTTGCTTGCAGCAGCAGGTTGTGAACGGATGGAAAATTCCCCTCATTAACTCTGTTTCTCTCTCCACAGATGCTGCCTGACCTGCTGAGTATTTCCCGCACATTCTGTTTTAATTTCAGATTTCTATCATGCAGAGTACTTTCACTTTGTGTTCACATGCTTATGGTGAAAAGCCTTCAGCAAATCTTTTTTCGGACAAATGTTTAGGCCACCCAACTTTGGTACAATTGGGCAGACACACCCACTTTCATCCACTTTTGCCCCAAAGCTATTCTAAATTATGGGTGAGATATTCTGGCCCTTCCCGCCAGTGGAATCTCCCAGTCTCGCCAAAATTGACTTCTCATGGCAAGTTCCCTGACGGCAGGATGGGCAAGTCACGCAGAAGCCACAGACTACAGCGGGAACGGAAAACCCACCAACGGGCAATGGCTCACCCCATCCGCCATGGGAAAACCCGCTGCAGAATGGGGGGGCCAGAAAATCCCGGCCGTAAATCTTGGGGCCCATGTTGGCACCTGATAAGTGCCCTCCATCCACCAAGCTGGTGTTCCTGCCAACTTCACAAGGTGGTAGTGGTAGGAGCATCAACATGAAATGGGCGCTGCTGGGCAGAAGCAGTTCAATTTTCCATAAAGAGTTAAATGATGGTAAAACCGACTATCATTTGCTAACTTATATGATTGTTTCAAATATCAATTGGCAATTAATGGGGTTTGAATATTTTTGATCTTTTTATGTTTCTGAACAGTGCTCTTTTTTGCATGTGATATTTATATCGGCTCTCTGAATTTGAGCTTACAGGAGGTTTTTAAGGCGCTGGATGGTTATGTGGAGGTAGTACAGTCTTGAATAAGGTTCGTTGATAATGAAAAGGCCAAATTATCCGATGAATCTTGCAGGGAGTTCTAATCACACACAACTGTAATTTTACCCATAATCTATGCAGTACACTGCATTATAATTAGTATATTCAAAACTTTTATTATTGAAAATATTGCATGCATTTACAATAAGTGGAATGAACAGTTACAACACAATTGAATAGAACTTATTTTTCCATTAAGAGCTGTCACACCACATCCACCATCATAATGAACTTATAATGGGTTGCTTGTGAGGCATATCCTTTTGTGTCAAGACTTATTATCTTTAATTATCTTAATTAAGTTGAGTTTTTTTTATTTTCTGCAGAATTCAACTTTACAAGCTATTAGAAACTGAAACAGACGCTTAAAATTGAACTAGAGTTTGTAAGATCATAGCAAAAGCTGGATAGAATTTGCAGTCAATACCAAGTATCTTAGCAATAATTGTAACATAACCAACCCATCAGGCAAATGTTGGGATAGGTTTCATGTCCCACCTGATTTTATGCCTATTGAATTCAATGTAGAGTAATATTGGGTAGGACATAAAACCAGTGATCAACCTGATCCCATCAAAGGGAGTAAAGTTAAAATTATGTCCGTGTGGAGTTATCATATTCTCCCTGTGTCTTTGGGGGTTTCCTCCGGGTGCTCCAGTTTCAGTCCAAAGATGTGCGGGTTAAGTTGATTGGCCATGCTAAATTGATCCTAGGGTCAGGGGCTTAGTGGGGTAAATGGGTAGGGTTGTGGGGATGGGGCCTGGGTGTGATTGTGGTCGGTGCAGACTCGATGGGCCGAATGGCCTCCTTCCGCACTGTAGGGATTCTATGGATCATTCTGAGGGCAGGAGGCTTGGGTGCTGCCTAGGTTGGGAATCGAGGTGAGCCGAGTCCAAGAATACCTGCACTGGATAGTGCAACACATTCCCCACCCTGTTCTCAGTGTCGCCCATTTTGGTCAAGATGGGTTCAGGGCCCAGTAGGATTGCCCAGTGGGAGACCAGTTTGGCTTCTAAAGAGCTTTGTTAAAGGTTCAGACAGCCGCCAGTTTCCTGCCATGATGGCAGGCAGTTTAATTGTCTGGAGGTGGGCACTCAGTGGAAGGTCAAAGAGCCCCTGCTCCAGGCAGACACACAGTCCCTCCCTCCCTGTCTGGGTGGGGATGAAACCAAAGGCTGCCCTATGGCTGGACCCTGACCCCTATCCCACATCACACAGCAGTGACCTAGCTGCTTTCCCTGTCCTTTAAATTTGTTTTTTTTTAAGTGGGTGAATGGACACCTTCCCATTGAAGCACTTGCTTGATTACTTATCATTAATTACAGTTGGTGCTCTGAAACTCTGATTGGCCCTCAACTGCCAATTTAATTTTAAGTTTATTTATTAATGTCACAAGTAGGCTGACATTAACACTGCAATAAAGTTACTGTGAAAATCCCCTAGTCACCACACTCCGGCGCCTGTTCAGGTACATTGAGGGAGAATTTAGCATAGCTAATGCACCTAACCAGCACATCTTTCAGACTGTGGGAGGAAGCCGGAGCACTCAGAGGAAACTCATGCAGACAACAGGGAGAACATGCTGACTCCACACAGACAGTGACCCAAGCCAGGAATCGAACCTGGTTCCTGGTGCTGTGAGGCAGTTGTGTTAACCACTGTGCCATCCATTGTCAAAATCCCAAAGAGTTACTATTTCCTCACACACTTAGCCTGGGGTGAGTTTGAGACGTGGAAACAAACCTGGCTCCTGCTTCAGTCCCTAATGTAAGTTTATGCATACAAAAGCAAAACACTGCAGATGCTGGAAGTCTGAAATAAAAGCTGAAAATACTCAGTAAATCTGGCAACATCTGTCGACAGAGAAAGAGTGTTAATAAAAGATCGTCAACCCTAAATTTTACTATATTTCTCTCTCACAGATGCTGCTTGACCTGCTAAATATTACTTCTTATTGTTATCAGTTGGACATATATAATGACCTTTTTGAAATGAATATTTTTACTAAGCAAAGGACACTGGAATACAGCAGCTACTATGTTGCATTTGCAAGACAGAAGCTGCTTAATGGATGCACAGAGTCCAGGGAGCTCATAGGCAGTGGCTAAATGAGCCCAAATTGAAATCAGAGAGAGATTGCTGCAGGGGCAACAGCCTTAACCCATCTCTCTTCTTTTGAAACATCTCTCATCAAATTTAAGCTGTTTGTGATTTGAAAACCCACCAAAAGACCTCATTGCTGCAAACCATGAGTTCCTGAAGGAGGATTCCAAATCAACACCATTGTCTCCAAGAGAAAAGCATATCAAGCAGCCACAACTGCTCAGGTGGGAAACCCAGTTACTCTGGAATGTGATGATTTAGCTGCAAACAAGCACTTGGACAATGTGTGAATTTTTTTCTGACTTCAATTTTTACTCGGCCAAGTTTTAAAGCCTGATATTTTGCCAAGTTTTTTTTCATGTTTGGAGGAGTTGTGGGTGTGTTGTTTTTGCATCAGTGGGCAGTGGGACATATTTGTACATTTTAAACCTTTTGGTCATAATTTCTGCATCTTTGACTGAGTGAGTTTTAGCAATATAGCTAACTCTTTACTTGTTAACTTAAGGAATTTGGCTGGCTTATTTTGTATATCGAGCCACACACAAAGTATATATATTTAATTGGCAAAACCATCTCTTTAAATTCAAACTCTATTATAATCAACCTAGAAGGGGGACAAAGAGAGAAATCAATTCACCCCTCATAATCTGGTTACAACAACACCTTTATAATTAGATGAATACAGTTTTTTCATAGCATCCCTACAGTGCAGAAGGATGTAATTTGACCCATCGAGTCTGCACCCCACATATGTACCCTGCTAATCCCCTGACACTAGGGTCAATTTAGCATGGCCAATCCACCTAACCCGCACATCTTTGGACAGTGGAAGGAAACCGGAGCACCTGAAAGAAACCCACGCAGACACGGGGAGAATGTGCAAACTCCACACAGACAGTGACCCAAGCTGGGAATTGAACCTGGGTCCCTGCCGCTGTGAGGCAGCAGTGCTAACCACTGTGTTACCGTGTCGTTGATTTTTCCCTCCTCAACCTTCAATTTAAATCTCCAAAGCCTGGATCCATAATGAATCTAATTTAAATTTGAGAGGTGTAAACGCGCTTTACTTGTGTTTGGAAGTCTGTATGTTCAGAAGTTGTATTTCAAAGTACTCTTTTGAGCATCTATAACTTGACATAATTAAGCAGTAATGGACATTCCCCCTTCCCCCCATATGCGTTGTAATCGAGAACAAGTGGCCAAGTCAACTGTATTGAAAGCCATAAAACTCTGCGCTTTGAAAATTGCATTGGGCAATGCTGTGATTACATTTTGCTCAATCTTAACAGCAGTGGAGATGGTAATATTAATAAATTTACTATCCTGCCAAACTGCCTCAGACACCATTACGCGAGGGGGCAGTCGTAGAGAGGTGACCTTGACTTGCAAATAATTTTTACTCAATTAAAAATTTAGGGCTTCCTCAGTTTGAGTCTCTCTTTCACTTATGAGATTGGTGGGGCACATATTGAATCCTGGTCCTATTTTAATTTCAGCGATCATATTTTTGGAAGAGATGTTAAACTTCACTTAAGTGTTCTAAAATCATAAAATCCTTACAGTGCAGAAAGAGGCCATTCAGCCCATCAAGTCTGCACCAACAACAATCCCACCTAAGCCCTATCCCCAACCCCACGTATTTACCCTGCTAATCTCCCTGACACTAAGGGGCAATTTAGCATGGCCAATCCACTAACCTGCACATCTTTAGACTGTGGGAGGAAACCAGAGCACTCAGTGGAAACCCTCACAGACACGTGGAGAATGTGCAAACTCCACACAGGCCGGTATTGAACCCGGGTCCCTGGTGCTGTGAGACAGCAGTGCTAACCACTGTGTCACCGTGCCACCCCAATACAAAATACACTGGGGTTTAAGGGACTCTTTTTCACTCAACATTTTTCTCTGCCAATATGTTCCCCACTCCCTCGCTGCGCCCAGAAGACTGGCCTCGCACTTAGCAATTGTCACCTAGAAATGTTCTTTTTTTTTTGGCCTCTCCCTGAATGGGAGAGGCTGAAAAGCACTACTGCCCAGGCTGAACTACTCTACACAGAATGCTGCCCAAAGCCAGGACCTTGCTTGTTTGTATGGCTTGGTAAGACGCTGGGGTATGTCAATCAACTGAGCTGCACTTAATTCTTCTAAGCTCCCTTTTTGTTTGATGTCCTTTTGTGTTTCCATAAATTTAAATATTGTGGCAGTGTCTCATTATCACTCTATCATCTGGATTTTCCAATCAATGTCATTTTAACATGCATAGTAACCCATTCAAAATAAATAAATGATTGGATAAAGTGGCATTGTATAGAGCTTTTTACATGCTCAGGATGTTACAAAGTTAATTCATTACATATGAAGTGCAGTCACTGAGGCTTGGTAGGCAAATGGGTTACTGTGATAATAAAATAAATGGATTAATACCATTGTGAAAAATGATGTGGATCTGAAAGTCTAGGTTTTCTTATCATTGTCTTCAAAATATTTTGTTGACCCACTTTTCATCTCCTACCTCCTCAGACTGGGCTTCAAGTTCCCTCCTCTTTATGTTCTCTCATTCTCACTTATTACAAGCACCTTATTCCAAGCTAGCATGCTGTCCTCCTAATCACTTTCTGAACATTATTGTGCTTAAGTACATTGTTCCCCCCGGGCATCACTTTAAGGAAATCATTTTGATTCTTTAAAATTGTGACAGCAGCATTATGACAGTGAGGCAGGTGGGATATGATTCCAGGGGCTGAATTTTACTGCATGTTTCAGGACCCCTGTGTCGGGACCAAACGGGCAGAATGGATTAAGTTTATTTATTAGTGACACAAGTGGGTTTACATTAACAGTGCAATGAAGTTACTGTGAAAATCCCCTAGTCACCACACTCTGGCGCCTGTTCGGGTACACTGAGGAAACATTTAGCATAGCCAATGCACCTAACTAGCACGTCTTTTGAATTATGGGAGGAAACCAGAGCACTCAGAGGAAACCCATGCAGACACGGGGAGAACGTGCAAACTCCACACAGACAGTGACCCAAGCTGGGAATCGAACCAGAGTCCCCGGCGCTGTGAGGCAGCAGTGCTAACCACTGTGCCACCGTGCCACCCATTTGGTGACTTTACCAGAGGCAGCCTGCTAACTGGCCACCTCAGAGCATGCATTCCTGTTAAGCCGAATCAGAGGGATGGCAACAATCAGTAAGGACGCCCCTCTGCAAATGTTTGTTTGTGTTACTGCCCGCAGTTCCTCCCTGACCTTCCAAGACCCTCCGGGCTGCTGTCAGGGGATTGCCTCCATTAAGCTGGTGGCCTCTCCACACAGTGTGTGGGGTGAGGGGGGTGCTCAACCAACAACAAAATATCTGATTGGAGCCTTAATTATTCAAATAAGCTGCCCACCTGTCTGGAAATGTCCCCGGTGGCAAGACCTCATTGGGTTTCCAACACAGCTCCCCACTATTTTACCAATCCCCCGGCCTTCATTTCCACCACTCCTTAGCCAGTAGAATTCTGGAAATTACAGGGAGCAGTTTCAAAATTTACAGATATTACAAAACTTGGAATCGCATTAAACTGTGGGGAAGATGGTATAGATCTTCAGAAGGACTTGGACAAGTTGGTGGAATGGACGGATAGGTGGCGGATGAAGTTCAATGTGGAAAAATGTGAGGTTACACATTTTGGTAAGAAGAACAAAGAGAAACAGTATAAAATAAACAGTAGAACTCTTAAGGGGTGCAGGAGCAGAGGGACCCGGGTGTATATGTGTAATTATGCATAAATCATTAAAGGTGGCAGGACAGGTTGAGAGGGTAGTTAATAAACATACATTATCCTAGACTTTGTTAATAGGGGTATAAAGAACAAAAGCGACAACATTGTGTTGAACTTGTGCACGATATTAGTTCGACTTCAGCTGGAGTATTGTGTGTATTTTAGGAAGGATGCTAAGGCATTGGAGAAAGTGCAGAAGAGGTTTACGAGAATGGTGCCAGGAATGAGGAGCTACAATTGTGAGTTAAAATTGGAGAAGTCGTGCCTCTTTTCCTTGGAGAAAAGAAGGCTGAACAGAGATTTGATAGAAGTATCAAAATCATGAGGGGTCTGGACTGAGTGGATAGGGAAAATCTGTTCCCACTTGTGAAAGGATCGAGAACGAGAGGGCACAGACTTAAAGTAATTAATAAAGAAAGCAAAAGCGATTGGAGATAAAACCTTCACATCCAGCAAGTGGTTAGGATCTGGAAAGAACTGCTTGGGAGTGTGTGGGAGACAAGTTCAATTGAGGCATTCAAGAGGGAATTAGATAATTATTTGAAGAGGCACAAACTGCAGGATTATGGGGAGAATAGCTCTAGTGAAATATTCATTCAGGGAGCCCGGAAAGGCATGATGGGCTGAATGGCCTCCTTCTGCATAGTAACCATTCTGCAATTCTGTGACTTCTCTGTCTGTACTGATCTAAATTTGGACATCTTTTAAGAACGAGAGGGCGTGGGGTTGTCTAAAGACAACTAAAGCAGTGCAAACAGAGGTTCCAAACCCAAAATGTTAACCTGATGTTTCCCTTTTCAGATGTTGCATATCATCAGCATTTTCTCTGCTAAATTCAGCAAATGGATGAGGGGGTTGGGAATAAGAACCAGCATCCCACTAGTGCTCCAACATGCTGTGCTGCTCTCCTGCCAATAAGAGCAGAATGAAATGCCAGCAATATATATATATATATATATATATATATATATATATGTGTGAAGAATGAACAAAACAAATTACATCATAAATCCAGATATTGGTAATTAAAATTCAGTTAGAAAGCACCAAGATGGTCAAGACATGTACAGATTATACTAACCTATATTTGTTCCCAGCCAACAAGAGTCTGTATAATGAATTCCATCACAACAGAGTTATGCAAGGATTTTTTTTGTCACAAATATAGTAGCCGTTTTTAGCAATCTTCTTTCATTTTGCTCTTGATTCAATGATCTTAAACAATCAGATATATTATAACAAGACCATGAATCACGTGACTCTAATCTTTAGTCATGCCATCACCAAAGGTTAGTTGCCCTGCTGAAAGTCGTCTGATCCAACTAGCAGCCTTCCTTACACATTGAAAATTTCTGTAAATCCACAATGACAGTGCACTTAACAACCATGTTTTCTTTCAATGCTAAATGAAAGCAGTTTCTGATACATAGAACAGACACAAAGGAACACATTAAGTGCTATCTTCCAATCACAGGCTTTAGGTGACATTCACAAATGACTGGAGCTACATTCCTTACAATTTATTTCATTTAAAACTCCAGTGACTGGCAGCCTTGTTATGCACTCGCACACAAATATTCCTTATTTTTGTTGTAATGAATTCAAAAATCAGCCAATTTTCATCGCATGGGTGGATTGAAACTTGTTTTTCATTTAACCTATTTGAAGAGAGAAGTCTAACATTGCATCAAGAGAAGGATATCTTATTTTTGCATAGTTGTTTCATCAGGGCATTATGACCAAGAAAGGTGCATTCATAATGTGGCCAAACAGGTTAACTATCAATCTGTAAGTTCTTCCAACACACGTCAATGGCAGAGTAAGGGTTGGGAGAAATTCCTGTTTAGCCATTTGGTAAAGTTGATTTATTTATTAGTCACAAGTGGGCTTACTTTAACACTGCAATGAAGTTACTGTGAAAATCACCTTGTCACCATACTCCGGTGCCTGTTCGGGTACACTGAGGGAGAATTTAGCATGGCCCATGCACCAAATGGAACAAAAATTGGAGCCTTTACCATCACTATCAATAGCTTTTGGCTAAAACATACATGTATAAGTGCATGTTGCCACAGCAACTCAGACTCCTTGATTTGAATTGATTTGATTTATTATTGCCACATGTATTGGTATACAGTGAAAAGTATTGTTTCTTGTGCGCTGTATAGACAAAACGTATCGTTCACAGAGTACATAGAGGAGAAGGAAAGGAGAGGGTGGAGAATGTAGTGTTACAGTCATACCTAGGGTGTAGAGAAAGATCAATTTAATATAAGGAAGGGTCCAGTCAGAAGGCTGATGGCAGCAGAGAAGAAGCTGTTCTTGAGTCAGTTGGTACATGACATCAGACTTCTGTATCTTTTTCCCGATGAAAGAAGGTGGAAAAGAGAATGTCTGGGTGCGTGGGGTCCTTAATTATGCTGGCTGCTTTCCCAAAACAATAGGAAGTGTAGACAGAGTGAATGGATGGGAGGCTGGTTTGTGTGATGGACTAGGCTTCGTTCACAACCCTTTGTAGTTTCTTGCAGTCTGGGTCAGAGCAGGAGCCTTACCAAGCTGTGACACATTCAGAAAGGATGCTTCCTACGTTGCATCTATAAAAGTTGGTGAGAGTCATAGCGGACATGCCAAATTTTTGGGAGGCTGGTTGACTCATTTGTCTGCATGGCCGGCATGGATCAGAGTTGTGCCAACAGCCTCCCAAAAATGGGGTTGGATCCCTATTCTGCTGGGGTGGATTTGGGACTTGCCTCCTTGTCCTAAACCCGTGGTGGAGGTTGTAGCTCCGTGGGTTGGTCTTGCCTTCTGGCGAGGAACTGAAGAAGAAGACTTGCTTCATGGCATCAATTTTCAGAAGTGGAAGTTAATAGTTTTATTGTACAACATCTGCTGTTTGAAAGAAAACTCAGTTTTACAACAATCTCTACAGTTAAATCTAATGCCTCAGAGCGTTGAACTGAAATGAAGAAAAAAAGCCAGAGTTTCTCTTCCAGTAAACAGATCACTAAACTACAACTCAACAACAGGTCTTAGTGCCACTAAAATACCACTAGCTTTAAACAAAATCAATGAGATAAAATATCAGGAGGCTGTAGGAGAAATGTTCTGAAGGTACATTTCACAATGTGTCTGTCTCCTGTTTTACAGAGTTCAGTATTAAGGTTACTCCTGTAAACATGTTGCTACAATTCAGATCCTCTGAGGATTGACTGGGTTGTATGGGAATTGTCCTTTCAAGAGCCCAGCTTCATTCCAAATTCCTGCAACCACAGACCACATGGTGCACAGTGAGGTTGAGCATCAGCTGTCAAGAAGAATTGCATGGGAGGTCAGTCGAATCAAACAACCACTGTCTTTCATCTGACAGTTCAAACCTTCTTACTGCTCAAAGTATAAAATCTCTTTGCCTATAATCCCTTCTAACAAATTTTACCAGCTCCCCTGAGACCTGACTAATTCTGACTTTTAGAAGGACCTTTATTGATCCGTATCTTATTATCTAATTCTCCACAGATTAATAAATCAATGTTTTCTTTTGCTCCCACTCTAATGGTAGAATGGTTTGTTAGCTAAATAAGGGGAAGTAACCAGCTGCACTTAAATAGTCAATGCCCATTAGTCAATGAAAGAAATGGTTTGACATTCTGCTCCTGACTATCATCTGTCTCAGGTCAGCAAGATTTTCAAGTAATGATTGGATAGGATAGATTGGCACCAATTTATTGTATGCTGAATTTTAATTGCAGCTTACAAAGGCCTATATGTGCCATATTTGTCTATAGATGCTAGCTCTGTTTTGAACATTGGCATTAATTACTTTTTAAAATAATTATTCTTTCAAATCAGAAATATAAACTCTTAGACTTTATTTTGCGACAGTAGCTTGGTTACTAGCCAAGTGATATTTAATTATTTGACGTTTGACACTGGTTTGTAACATAACTAAATAGTTACGGAACATTCTGCATTCATATCCACTCACTGTGTACTGAGATCAGTAACTGTGTGTTGTGAGCGTGTGGACAGAGGTGATTCTTTTATCTTAATCACATTATTTTACATTCCCAAAGGCCTGATAAGGAAGAAAATTCTCTGATTAGTTGGTTTAGATTTAGTTACAGGATTGTAACTAAAGACCTTGATAAAGCTTTATCTCGCCTTTGGTTATAACCAAATTTTCCGCTGCAATCAAAATGTCAATTTTGTAATTAGGCATTAAGGCTGAGATTTTAACTCCAGGCGAGCTTTTAACGGGTGTAAAGTGAAACGAGTTCAAAACTCAGCTGTGGCGCCAAATGGTACGCCCCCGACTTGTGAACTTCCCGGCCTCATTGACATTCCGCCAGGCGACATCATGCCGGGAATGGACAAGCGAGGCAGCGAAAATTTGCAGAGCTGGAATGAGATGGGTGGTAGGACAAGTTTTCCTTGTGTGCTCTGGGGGACCTCTCCTGGCCCCAATTCCTATTCAGGCTGCTTCTATCTGGCAGGGAAGCTGGAGCAGTTATGTGACTCAGTCCATTTGTTAAAATTGGGACCCTCTAGTAATGAAGGACACTGCCTGCTTTCAGAGTCTGTGTCCTTTCCGCCTGTTTAGGTTGGGTTAAAATATGAAAGGCTGAGTACCTGACAGCCTTCTGGTGGATAACTAACTTGGGCAATTTGAACTGCCTGCCAGTCGGGTTTCCGCTATGTCACAGAATTCAAATACTCCGCTAGCGGACTGCAATGACTAAAAGTGAGGGGGGATCTTATAGAAGCGTATAAAATTATGAAGGGAATAGACAAGATAGAAGCAGGGAGGTTATTTCCACTGGCGGGTGAAACTAGAATTGGGGGGGGCATAGCCTCAAAATAAGGGGAAGCAGATTTAGGACTGAGTTGAG
Source organism: Mustelus asterias (assembly GCF_964213995.1). Lineage (NCBI taxonomy): Eukaryota > Metazoa > Chordata > Chondrichthyes > Carcharhiniformes > Triakidae > Mustelus > Mustelus asterias. The sequence continues at coordinate 83,227,530 of NC_135812.1, read as the reverse complement.
GAGGAACTTCTTCACACAAAGGGTTGTGAATCTGTGGAATTGCCTGCCCAGTGAAGCAGTTGAGGCTACCTCATTGAATGTTTTTAAGGCAAGGATAGATAAATTTTTGAACAGTAAAGGAATTAAGGGTTATGGTGAGCGGGCCGGTAAGTGGAGCTGAGTCCACAAAAAGATCAACCATGATCTTATTGAATGGCGGAGCAGGCCCGAGGGACCAGATGGCCTACTCCTCCTCCTAGTTCTTTTATTCTAATTAAATTCTTTAATGAAAAGTATAAAATATCATTATTTGGATTTTTCTTGTTGAAATTAGTCAATAATAAAATTTGCACCCTTGGGTTCCTGGCTTCCCATATGCACTGTTCTCTTGTGGAATCAGACAGGGTAATTTGATTAGTTTAATCAGCAGTTTGTACACTGAGTTCATGTCAGATCAGCCAATAATACATGTAAATTGCATTCCTTAATAGATCATTCCAAATCAATTCTGCAGACAGCTTTTAGTCAACAAGTTGGGTGACTTTCAAAGCAAAACAGGAAATGTTGGAAATGCTCAGCAGTTCAGACAGCATCTTTGAAGAGAGAAGCGGAGCATTAATGTTTAAGCTTGATGACCTCTCATCAGAATTGGGAAAAGTTAGAGACGTTATACATTTTAAGGAGGAGAGGGGAGGAAAGAACAATAGGGAAAGTTTGTGATAGGGTAGAAGGGGGGAGAGATTATATGACAAAAGTGTCAGGATGCAAGGTCAAAGGTCATGGAACAAGAAATAAATGACTTGTCCAGAGGAGGTGTAAGTGGCAGACTCACAAATTGTGTTCATCAGAGAGCAAAGCAAAGGGGAAGAGAGAGAAAACCAAAATTGGCAAAAGATAAAGGAAACAAAATGGGGAGAGAGGATACACAGTGAAAATGATTGAACTCAATATTGAGTCCGGAAAATGTCCAGTCAAAAGACTTGGGCCAGAATCTTATCATCGTTCACGCCGGCAGGATTTTCCCTTCCTGCTGTAATGAACAGAGATTTGGCCGGGTGCCAAATCCTCCAACTTCGTTGCAGCGAGAGCGTGGCGTGAACAGCCGATAAGATCGCGCCCATGGATGGAAGGAGTATTTGAGAAATTTCCAATTTGCAAAGTGCAAGACTGTGATATCAGTTTGCAAGGCTGTCTCATTTGTGCTATAAACATACCTCTCACTGATGTGCATTGACTGTGCACAGAAAAGAAACATCATTTTCTGATACTTTGCAAGAAACGTAAACCTTTTTGAGAAAGGCTTGCATTCCTCTTTTGGCTATTTAACAAAGGAAAATAGCATTCAGCAAAGGGCTCCAGTAATACGAGAGCAGAAACACAGCAGCACAGTAAATATTTATGACAGATAAACAGAAGTACTTCAGATGCTTTTACACATTACAATAGGTGTCAGATTTTAGAGAGCAGGTTGATGGCTATACTGTGAAATGTAAAAAAAACACCTTCAGAATGAGTGACTAAATCAGAATTCCTCTTAGCACAGAGTAATTTCAACCCACATAAAATATACTGCAAGGTCCAATTTACTTATATTAATTTAACACCCACCACCATTCAGAAAATAGCATTCCAGGCAGTAAGTTATACTTCAGCAGGATTTGCATCCATTTGGGATAACCTAACATTGATTTAACAGTTAAGTAAAAACAATAATTTTCTAGGCTTCTAATGACCAACCTGAAATATTAACTCTCGCTTCATAGTCTACAGATGTCAATTAACCTTTTGAATATTTCTGTTTCGATTTACAATTGTTAAGGTAAAGCGGGAATCCAACTTTAGTGACACTTGCAAACGCGCAGCAGCTCATGAAGACAGCTCACCACCACCTTCTCAAGGACACTTTGTGGTGGGCAATAAATGCTGGCTTTGCCAGTGACGCCCACATCCCACGAATGAATTTATAAAAAAATTCCAATAAGCTACGTGGTGTACTGCACTGAAGTCATGTCATCCAATACACTCAACGTGACCTGTATTGTGGACTAAAGGTCCACAGATCCTTAAAAGTGGCAGCACAGGTGGAAAAGGTGGTGAAGAAAGCAAATGGCGCGCTTGCCTTCATCGGACGGAGCATCGAGTATAAAAGTTGGCAAATTATGTTACAGTTGTATAAAACGTTGGTTAGGTCACATTTGGAGTGCTGTGTTCAATTCTGGTCACCACACTATCAGAAGGATGTGGAAGTTTTGGAGAGAGTGCAGAAAAGGTTTACCAGGATGTTGCCTGGTAAGGAAGGTATTAGCTATGAGGAGAGATTGAATAAACTGGGATTGTTCTCCCTGGAAAGACGAACGCTGAGGTCGACCTGATAGAAGTTTATAAAATTATGAGACGTATAGATAGGGTGAACAGTTGGAAGCTTTTTCCCAGGGCAGAAATGACAATTGCAAGGGGGCATAAGTTCAAGATAAGAGGGAAAAGGTTCAGTGGAGATGTGCGGGGGAAGTTTTTTACACAGAGGGTGGTGGGGGCCTGGAATGCACTGCCAAGTGAGGTGGTTGAGGCAGTTATGTTAGCCACATTTAAAACTTATCTTGATAGGCATGTGAACAAATGGGGAATAGAGGGATATAAGTGGTTGGTTAGATAGATAAATGTGATCAGCGCAGGCTTGGAGGGCTGAAGGGCCTGTTCATGTGTTGTACTGTTCTTTGTTCTTTGTTTGGTCTTTGACACAAATGATGTCAACCCCATCCCTCACTTATGCCGAAGGTTGACCTGGTTGAAGCAAATCAAATACCATTGTAGATTTTCCATGGACTGTTCGAAAATGACTTTTGGAAGCACTGAATTTCTTCGCCACCTTTTCTCCTTTACTCTCCTGACTCATGTTTGCATCCTCCCCTGGACCTGACATACATGGTCATTCATATTTTGAGCTGTAAATGTGGCCAGACTGTTCAACACAGGAACCTCATAGTTGAGCCTTTTCCTGTCTGATGTTGACACCCATGCACTTCCCAGCTGATTATAACCCAGGAATTACCCTCTTCCCTTGCACAGGGTGTTGAAGTCAGCTCTATTCAAACAGCCACCCTATCTCAAACCTGCTGTCAGATCATCCTGGTCTGCATATCTCAGTTCTAGACTTGGCAGTTCCTTTACTCAATAATGTTCTAATCCAGTGAGTTAATGTGATTTTAATAAAGAAAGTGGCCTACAATAAAGCAACGGATGAAAAATGTTTCACAGTTGACTAGAAATCACATATTAACTTTATCTGAAGCTCACTGGAGATCTCAATGAATTAACAGATAAAAAACCCAGATAGACCATTACAAAATTAAGGATTCACTCAGAATTCGACGTAAATTATTTTTCCTGTGTTTAAATTCTAATTATGTTTTGCCATTCAACATTACCTGGTCATTAATATTTCACTGAGACTTTTCAGAGTGACAGTGTTATTACATCATTAAAAAAATTGCAATATAACATTAAATTATAAAAGAGCCAGTTTCTCAGTTCAAGTACATGTACCACCACCACATATACAAGCCTCCTCTGAGAATGGTTACTAAAACATGGTTTCGCTTTAGTCAAATGGGTGAATCTTATTTACCACTGTGTTAATTGCTCTTCCTCCATTACTCGTGACAAGCATAAAAGCAATGACTCTCCTCACTTATTTAAAACATGAAGTCCCTGAAAGGAAAATGTGGTTAATAAAATAATACGGTGAGATAACATCTTCCAATTCAATCCTGCAGATAAGGGAAGGCGATTTTTACCTCGGGTGAATTGATGGATACTGATCCAGTCAGCATTATTGTTTAAGTGCTTCTCACTTGTTAAAGGAGGAAATGAATGTACTCGCCTGGAATACCTGACAAGGTCATTCCAAGGATGGAATTGGAAACACACTGAGTTTGCTGATCCCCAATCAAAATATCGAATAGATCATGCCTTCTTCAGGGTGAATGTCATGACTGTAACACACTGATTCTGTTAAAGGTTCCGCAGTTGCCGAGAAATACTGATGTCGAAATTCCCATGTTAATTGACGATGAATCATATTAAGAGAGGACTGACTGTCATTATGTGTCAACTAACTGCTTCTTATATGAATTTGTCCTGTGGTGGAGAATTTTGACTGTCAAAGTCCAACTGAATAGGATTGATGGCATTCTAAGATCAAATCAAATGGTTGTTAATGTAAAGAAATGGGTAAGTTGTGCAAACTTCATGCTTCATTGAATCACATTTCAGGCACAGATATATATACACTGAATGAGGTTGTGTAAATTAGCGTAAGCACTGATAGAACCAAGAGCTTTGCTTGGGAAGACACTTGACTTGAAGAAGGAGGTGGAAGAGGGAGCATGAGGTCATGTAAATTTGCCATTATTAAGGTTATGCTGGCCGGGGCAAAGTAAATGTAAAGTACAAAGTTCAACTATAGGGAGGTGATGGCCCAGTGGTATTATCGCTTAACTATTAATCCAGAAACTCAGCTAATGTTCTGGGAACCTGGGTTCGAATCCCATCACGGCAGATGGTGGAATTTGAATTCAATAAAGAATATTTGGAATTAAGAATCTACTGATGACCATGAAAACATTGCCGATTGTCGGAAAAACCCACCTGGTTCACTAATGTCCTTTAGGAAAGGAAATCTGCTGTCCTTACCTGGTCTGGCCGACATGTGACTCCAGACCCACAGCAATATGGTTGACTCTCAACTGCCCTCTGCAATGGCCTGGCAAGCCACTCAGCTCAAGGGTAACTAGGGATGGGCAATGAATGTTGGCAAGCCAATGACGCCCATGTCCAATGAATGAATAAAATAAAGGTGTTTAGGTAGGTAGTGGATTGCATGATATTTCCATTCATTTATTGGTCTTGGGACCCCCTCACCAGTGGCGGGAGGATTGGGTGGAATAGGCATGCAGGATGGTGCACCACATTTCCCCAGCTACTGGTTCAACCTGGTATTTTTTTGTTCTAATTGGCATATAGCCCATCACCCATTCATTTGTTGAGGGCATTTCAATGGCACCACATTGGGGAATGTGGATGAAATTGTGTTCAGTTCTTAACTTCTAAAAATAGGAGTGCCAACTGTCAAAGTAGTTTCCTGTCTTAGCGGCAACATGGTTAAGTATGGAGCTGGCACCCGGGGGAATTGTAAAGCCACTTATGAATCCTGCAGTCTCCAGCAATCTGACCTAACAGAATACAGTCATGTGAACCACTAACATTTCCTGCTGAATCTATGATGTTGCAGGTTCAGCGTGGGATCTCGCTTTCTGCAAGATTTTGCGAGAGATGCATATGCCTCTGTCTGGTATTTAAACATACCAGAGGCAATGGAGGCAACTTCCTAGCATCTGTGCAATCCATATGGGAACATATGAACAGAATATTATGCTGTTGTAAGAGATTCTTTGTAATTGCACTTCTGCAATGAACACATTTTGAAGATAATTTTAGTATGCATGGTGGAGACAAAATGTTTGTACATAATTTTCCTCATTTATGTATTTTCAGCTCTCTCAATGTCCAAAATAAATTAGATTATTATATTGGGAAAGCATTTTTGCAAAAAATAAAATCAAAGATGACAGCAATTCGTATAACATAAAAAAGTATCTGATCAATCAGTGTCCTTTACTGTTTTAATCTCAATCATCATTCAATTTACTGATTTTTGTTTTGAAGGAGTCAAACACTGCACAGTCTGGAACATTTATCTGTGAACTTCTCAGAACAAGGGAGTCAACCCCACAAACATGTATCCAAAGACACATATGAAGGAATAGAGTAGATGCTTCCACTTTACTGCTTTAGAACAGCTAACCAAGACTCCATTTTGAGGACCTAGTTTCTACACCCTGGGTTAAAAAGGCTAACAACAATCCCCAAGAGACACTGTGGCCGGTACTTTACGACCTCACCCGCCCCAGAATCGGGGTGGGTGAGGCTCACAGAACAGCATTCTCCGTTGACCTCGGGTGGGATCTTACGAGCCTCGGGCGGGCGAGGTCTTAAAATACCAGCCTGTACATTTAAATTGTCAGGACGTTGCAAATTTAAACTGTGCAGTAATTACTGCCAAAGCCAAAAACAACTGATAAAAACAAAATGAGTGAGTTCTGAACAAGAGTCATATGGACTCGCAACATTAACCCTGTTTCTCTCCCCCCAGATGTTGCCAGACTTGCAGAGTTTATCCAGCATTTTCTGTTTTTATTTAAGATTAAAAGAATCCTTGGTTGAAGGCTACTGTGCTAGGAAATCATTGGGAAGGACAAGGAATGTCCAAAGAAGATTTTGAGAAAAGTTGGTTACTGATAAGAGTAGCCTATGCAAGTGAGATGGAAAGACAGGCCGTGGGTGAAGGGTTCCACCTGGCTTAACCTCGAAGCCAGATGTGTGACACATACCAAATAGCTGACCAAACATCATAAAAGTCCAGCAACAGTGAGTAATGAGACAAAATGGATTGTCCCCGTAACTTTACTTAGCCTCAATCAGCCAAAAAAGGCTTTAAAAAAAGTGTTGTGGCAGGTCTGCCACTGCAGGCTGAGGAGCCTTAAGAAGTTTTGTTCACGGGAAGGACATTCAAGAATTGTATTGAAGAAGAAAACACTTCAATGACTACATGGGAGCTCATCATTCTCTTGCTGAAATCTTTGAATTCAAAAGTCAAATGTTTAATGTTGTCTTTATCCTTGTGTAAACTATTTTAATGCTGTGTGCAATGTTAAATGATTGAAGATAACTTTGATGAACATGAATAATAGTGTGACTTTTTTCGGCTGATTCACAAATCACCAGAACATCTGCATCCTTACTGCCCCAAGGACATTTGTTCCCACCTGAAATTGTGTTGGGCCTTTGATCAGGCATCGCTGGACAAAACAAATATTAGGCCCCATACAAATGTACATGGGTGCGGGCAACGGGTCAAAGACACCAAGTCAAAATTGGACAGGGATAAACACATCAGGCCTGACATGGTCGGTGTTGTTAGGTGACTATGGCATCCTAAGCAGTGCCTGTTCAAGAAAGCGAAGGTATTTCCAAACAATTCATTTGAAAATACATTTCTGTGGAGCCGGGAGCAGCAGGAGAGCTTGTCCAAGCTCCATGTAGCTCTCCTCAGGGCTGATGGTAGCCCCAGTGTGATTGAAAACAAGCTTTTGGAGCAAAGTTTGAAGCCTGAACTATTTTTAACAGCTTTTTTAACTTCATACGAAATACTTCAGCTGCGAGACAGAGAGGCAAGCAGTCAGACGAGTACAACACCTGTTCTTGTTTATGTTCAGAATTTTATAGCAATTATTGTTTATGAAAAGATTTAATTATGCAGCTGTGCTAATTATATTCATAGCGTATTGTCACACAGATAGGAAATTTTAATATAACAAGAGCAGCGAAACAAAAGATTTTGTTCCTTCATTTTTGTTTAGACACCAACCTACGAAATACAAATTCCAAATTAAATAGTTGTAGATTAATATTTTCTTCATCTTCACATAATTCTGTGTCTTCTGGACATTCCTTTTTATGTATCTTGTGTTCATTACATAAGCCAATTGAGAGAGAAAGAGAAAAACTAAGGAGGTGTATTTCTGCAGCTGTAGTGCCACTCGGAAGATGACTTATTTAGCAAGAACTAATCAAGGCACAATACATGCCATCCATTATAAACTTCTTTTGAAATGTTTATGCTTGCCCCATCACCAAACCCTTCAATAATTTTTAATTCACTGCAATTTAACCGATGCTATTGTAAATATATATTAAACATTTTATTAAGTGATTGTATCTAGTTCATATATTTTCCCAGCACATTTCTTGTGTTGCGCTTGATATTTAAAAAAATGACCGTGAAGATTCACCATGACTCTTCATTTGTATTTGAGGGGTGGGGCTTCTGCTCTGCATGACATACATCCATACATGACATACATGCATGGTATGCAAGGTAGAAGGGAGGTCTTGTGGTACAGTGGGTAGCGTCCCTGCCTCAGCGCCAGAAGCTCCAGGTTTGAGTCCCACCTCAAGACTTGATTGCCAAGGAAGGTGCATTCATAGCACGGTCAAACAGGTTGAACCTGCAATTCCTTCCAAACACACCAGTGGCTGGTGGTAAGAGTGGGAGAGACTCCTGGTTAGCCATGCTTGATGTGGAGTGGCACCCCTCAAGCTATAAGCCCTTTATAACAGACAAGAGACCTGTTCAGGGACCAAAGATCCTTAGACAGCACCTTCCAAACCCACAACCACTTCCATCTGGAAGAACAAGGGCAGCATATGTGGGAACAGCACCACCTGCCAGTTCCCCTCCAAGCCTCTCACCATCCTGACTTGGAAATATATCGCTGTTCATTCACAGTCGCTTGGTTAAAATCCTGGAATTCCCTCCCTAACGGCATTGTGGGACAATCCACATCATGTGGACTGCAGCGATTCAAGAAGGCAGCTCACCACCACCTTCTCAAGAGCAACTAGGGATGGGCAATAAATGCTGGCCAGCCAGCAATGCCCATGTCCCACGAATGAATAACAAAAATTACCAGCTATGGAAATAGACAGCAATCCCAGAATCCCCAGGGAATTCCCCCACCCTCCCGCGAACATCCCACCCCACCCCTATCACAGGCTGATTCCAGCCCCCATCAGGACTACCCCCAAACCCCCAGGGCACTCTCCCCCTTGACTGTCCAACCCCCTAGAAATCCACCCCCAACTGCCTAACTGCCAGACCCTCCTCTGACTGCCCAACCCCATGACTGACTGCCTGACGCCTAACCACTTACTTGACAAACCTATCTTCTCCCTGTCTTGAAAGTGGTGGACCTTCAAACTTACCTGATTTATGGCAGCCAGTACAGCAAAAAGGAGCCGTGACCTCCTTCCGCCTGATTCTACAGCACTTGACTGAGTGTGCTGCTCTGAATAGTTCCCACCTGGTCTGAGTAAGAAGGTCGGGTGAGGCAGATAAGAAAGTGGGAGCAGATTGGCAGTCTGACTCTGGCACTGCACAGCAGTTCAGGCCCAACCCAATGACTCTCCCAAAGATATCAAGTAGTAAATCCTTGCTGTCAGGATCCCTACAGATAGCACTTGTCAGCAGTTGTTTCAGGATTACCCCATTTTTTTACTCACTCATGGGACATGGGTGTCGCTGGCTGACCAGCATTTATTGCCCATCCCAGTTGCCTGAGGGCAGTTGAGAGTCAACCACATTGCTGTGGCTCTGGAATCACATGTCGGCCAGACCAGGTGAGGACGGCAGATTTCCTTTCCTAAAGGATATTAGTGAACCAGCTGGGTTTTTCTGACAATCGGCCATGGTTTCATGGTCATCAGTAGATCCTTAATTCCAAATATATTTTATTGAATTCAAATTCCATCATCTGCCATGGCGGGATTCGAACCCGGGTCCTCAGAATATTGGCTGAGTTTCTGGATTAATAGTCTAGTGATAATACTAGGCTATCACCTGCTCCTTGCAGTTCAGAAGGAACTAATGGTGAAAATCATGAGAGCTACATTGATTTTACCAGACGACGGATGAGTTGTATATGCAGTTGACCTGGGCTACAGCTGGCATCAATCACACAATGCTTCCGTTAAACGTTTTTGGACTCTCATCATGGATATTCTCTTGGACACAGTGGTGATGGTCATTTCCATGGTGGTCTATGTGTTGCACATTTGAGAGCCCGTGCTGCCTAATTGAGGGATCCCACCCCCACAACATTACTGACCCCCTTATCCCCCCACCCCCCCCCCCCACTACCCAGACCGATCACAGTCCCCTGCCCCCTTCCCCCCCACGGATCACATGCAGAGTGGCAGCAGACCCCCCCTTCCCACCCATTGATCACATGCGAAGTGGCAGTGGACCCCCCTCTCCCCCACCAATCACATGCAGAGTGGCAGTGGACCCCCCTTCCCCTCACCAATCACACGCAGAGTGGCAGTGGACCCCCTTTCCCCCCACCAATCACACGCAGAGTGGCAGCGGACACCCCTTCCCCCCCACCTATCACACGTAGAGTGGCAGCAGACCTCCCCTTCCCCCCCACCAATCACACGCAGAGTGGCAGCGGACTCCCCCCCCCCCACCGACCACATGCAGAGTGGTAGCAGACCCCCTCCTTCCCCCCCCACCCACCAATCACGCAGAGTAGCAGCGGACACCCCCTGCCCCTAAAATCCCCCTCCCTCCACCAGAGTGCCATCTGACCCGCCTCCCTCCCCCCCCACCCCTCCCCCCCCTCCCCGCACCACCAATCTGAGTCAGAGAGCCACCGGAAGCTCAGAGTTTACCTCCTCAGAAAGTGCAGCATCCGAATCGGACCTTTGCGGACCATGTCTGTTTCGCGCCGAATCTGGACGGCGAACACGGTGGTAAAGGAGGAAGTGCCGGTAAGTTTGAGCATCCAGCCCATTGAGTCACGCCCGTTTCGGGCACGGTCCCGATGGCGGCCATTTTCGGTCCTTGGTAAAGGTGGAACAGGCACAGGCAGGCACAGATCACGCTACTCGCCTCACACCCGACTTTAGCAAGTTTTCACACCCAAAAACAGGCGCGTATTGTTGGTAAAATCGGGCCCTTTGCGTTCAGTTTTGTGTTCAAGTTCAGTTCAGTTCAGTTCTTAGATTAGAGGGACTGGCTTAGAAGCCAGTCTCCAAGTTCACTTGGACACTTGTCATGTAAATTTTTTTTTTAAGTTCCTTTCAATAAAAGCAAACCATTTTAAAACTCGTACCAGTGCTGTCCTCTCATCCCTTCAAACTAATGAATGGACCCAACACTAATATTGAAACAATAGAATGACACAGGGTTGCAACAGTAGTATCCCTCTGATCTAAACTGGATATTCAAATTTTTCTATTTGAAAGCAAACATTAGCAAGGGATAGCTGGATAGAAAATGCTATAATAGCTTATTTCACAGTAAGTGAAGATACAGAGCAATGGTTATGTTTTCTTCAATCAGTACAACTTGTCTTCACACAATAATGCATATAATGAAGATCGGTAGGGTACCTTGATTGACATCTTTTTACACGGTATCCGTCATGCAGCCTTTGTTGAGCCTCAATGCCCTTTTAGCTTCCTGTTCTGATATAACTCACTGAGCTCACAGTCTTTGCAGGACTTGGCTGCCTTTATGAGTCTGTCCATGTCTTTTATCTCCTTGCATTCACAAGCAGAGGTGAGGTCCTAAACTAGCCAATCCTTATCATGTGTGGAGGCCAGGCACCTCCTGACACAATGTATGTGGTATGTTTACCAATTATTAAAATAGGCAAATTATTTATGTTTTTTTAGTCTGTTGGGCTTTGACTAAAGCTAAAGGTACAACTAGAGCTTTCTTTTTAAAATTGTTCATGGGATGTGGGTGTTGTTGGCTGGGCCAACATTTATTGCCCTTCCCTACTTGCACTTGAACTGAGTGGCTTGCTAGGACATTTCGGAGGACATTTAAGAGTCAACCACAATGCTGTGGATCTAGAGTCACAGGACTAGAGACCAGGTAAGGATGGCAGCTTTCCTTTCCTAAAGGACATTAATGAACTAGACAGGTTTTTGTGACAATCATTTCAGGATCATCATTAGACTTTAAATTCCAGATTCCTATTGAATTCAAATTTCACCATCTGCATAGTGGGATTCAAAGCCAGCTCCCCAGAGCATTATCCTGCATCTCTAGATTACTAGTCCAGTGACAGTACCACTACGCCACCCATCTCAGTGCCTTGACCAATAATTGTCCCTTAATGGACACCATTAATAAATATTCTCTATAATTATCACATTGCTGTCTCAGGGATCTTGCTGTGGACAAATTGGCTGCTGCATTTCCCACAGTACAACAGTGACTACTCTTCAAAAAATACTTGATTGGTTGTAAAGCCTTTTGGTGAATATAGAGGCTGTGAACTGTGCTACATCTGTGCTTTCTTCTCTTTGTCAAAAAAAAGATGATGTAATTTTACCTTGTTTTCACAAATATATGTGGGATAACTGCTTCGTTATTGAACTGATATCTGTGAGTTCACAGCCCTTCACTCATTCCTCCATGAGATACCTGGGGCCTGTATACACATTGGAGCAAATTTTTCCGTTCTGCCAGCCACGGGAATCATGACCTCGGGTGGGATTTTCTGGTTTCGGGGTGACCGCAACCATTACGAGAAATGGTCACATAATAGTAGGTTGGCCTAATTCTTTGTTGATGCTATCTTGCTCTCCTTTGTTTCCTTCCCTTCAAATCTATCAAGATGAATGAATCACCATGGGTAACTCTCTGCATGAGATATTGCCTCAGTTGCAGGTAACTTTGAATGGGACACTTCTGTCAAACTCAGCGAACCGTGAACCTTTTACCTGGTCTCATCTGAGCACACTAGAGATGGTAATGATGGGAATCTTGATAGATTACCTCATTGCACATTGGATAAAAATGATGCAACAAAAACACCAACAACTTACATTTCCACAGAAATCTCACAGGAGCGATATCAATCAAAATTTGACAGAGAACGACATAGGTCGTTCTATCCAGCTATGCCTTGCTAATGTTTGCTTTCAACAATTGACCAATGAAGTAGGTTTCAGGGGACATTTTGTGGGAGGTTTTAGTAGGTTTTATAGGACGGCGCAGTGGTTAGCACTGTTGCCTCACAGTGCTAGGGACCTGGGTTCAATTCCAGTCTGCATGTACCTTCAGGTACTTCGGTTTCCTCCCACAGTCCAAAGATGTGCAGGTTAGGTGGATTGCTCATGCTAAATTGCCCTGAGTGTCCAAAGATATATAGGTTAGGAGGATTAGTGGAGTAAATGCATGGGGTTATGGGGATAGGGAGGGAGAGTGGGCCTGGGTAAGCTGCTCTTTCAGAGAGTCGGTACAGTCCCAATGGGCCGAATGGCCTCTTCTGCACTGTAGGGATTCCATGAAATAAAAGAAAGAGAAGTACAGAGATGGAGACATTTCGGGAGAGAATTCAAGAATGCAAGGTCTTGGCAGCTGAAGGCTTGGCCCCCAATAGTGGAGTGAATAAAATCAGGGACGATCAAAAGGCCAGAATTAGAGGACTTCAGATCTCTTAGAGGGTTGTGAGTTGGAGGTGATTACAGAGGTGGGGAGGAATGAGACCACAGAGCGATTTGAAAATAAGGTGGAAATTTTAAAAGGGAGATGTGGTTTAACCAAGAGCCAATGAAAGTCAATGAGCACAGGTATTATGGGTAAATGTGAATTGGTACAAATTAGGACGTGGACAGCAGAGTTTGGGTTGACCTCTTTAGAAGAAGAAGATGGAGGACACACCAGAGGTGCATTGAAATAGTCAAGACTGGAGAAACAAAGGCATGGATGAACATTTCAGCAGCAGAAGAGTTGAGATTGGGCAGAGTCAATTTATGATACAGAAGTGGCATTGGGTAGGCTGCCTTAGTGATGCCATTGAAAAGCTCATCTCAGGCTTACAAACAACATTAAAGTGCAAAGATGCTGGTTCAGCCTCGGACAGGTTCTATGGATCTGGATGGACTTTGTGGCTGGAGTTTGTGGTGGGGATCAAAGATGGCGGGGGCGATCTTACCAGCTCGTCTCGCCGGTCGATCAGTGAGCTGATAAGATCGGGCAAGAGGCGAAAAATCGGGTTCATGCCTGGTTTCTCGCCCCTTGCAATGTTACCAGACCTGTTTTGCTGGCACTAAGCTGATTTCAATATTCATTACCTCATTTACATGTAATTAGTGAGTCACAGGCACTATCTTCCGGGCTCACTTGACCTTACCTGCTCACCGGTCGAGGACCCCACCAACAGGGACCAGACGTGATGACCTCTCCAGTGGGAAAGGAGGCCATTGAAGCCCCCTGAGTGGGTGGGGGCAGGGCCGAGGAGTGCCCCTTCGGTAGTGCCAGCCTGGCACTGCCCACTAGGCACCCTTCCACTGCCAGCCTGACACCCTGGCAGTGCCAAGGGGTAGTACATGGGAAGGTGAAGCCTGAGGGGGCAGGGCTAAGAGCACAGGGCTTGAGGGGATGGGGCAGAAGATCTCCTAGTGTACTGTGTGTACACAGTATATTGGGAGATCAGGGCACTTGCACAATGGCACCTTTAGAGTTCAGCAGCTGGCTACCTGGCGAGAATAGGCTCTGTCCCACCCCCTACTGGTGAGAATTGTATCTGGGCTCCTTTTTTAACTAAGTGCCATACGATTGCGACTGGGAGCTTGCCCAAAGAATTGACATAAATCTCTCTTGTTTTCACGCTCATTTGGCACTTAGAATTTCTTTGGTAAGATCACCCCAATAACTTTTGTTTTCCCAATATTAGTCAGAAAAAATGTCGGCTCACTCAGTACAGGATATTGGACAAGCAGCGTGACAACATCAAGACAGTGGAGGGGTTCAGAGTTTCAGCACAAGCAATTCGTTGAACTCCTTCCCTGCTTTGAGCCCAACCCACTTCCCCCACCCCAACCTCAAAATCTATTCCCTCCCTCACGGACAGTACTGAGACTTCCTTCCTGCCCACCTTCAACTCTGCAGCCTGTTCACCCCCAGGTCCAAACCTTTCATGGATACCCCAGTCCAGCCTTTCTGTGTTGTAGCTACCTCCAGACATGCCAGTGTTGGTTTGGTCAGAGACTGTCGATGCCGTAATACCGTAATCACTATTTTGCCTATCTGGTCCGGGAAATAAGGTCCACAGCTCTGGCACAACCAGTCTCTCCAAGTCAGCCTCCGCACAGTCTCCTTCCTGTTTGATCTTCCTGCCTCATTCCTCTACTTTCTCAGAAGACGAAGGAAATTTGGCATGTCAGCTACGACTCTCATCAACTTTTACAGATGCACCATAGAAAGCATTCTTTCTGGTTGTATCACAGCTTGGTATGGCTACTGCTCTGCCCAAGACCGCAAGAAACTATGAAAAGTCATGAATGTAGCCCACTCCATCACGCAAACCAGTCTCCTATCCATTGACTCTGTCTACACTTCCCACTGCCTCGGTAAAGCAACCAGCATAACTAAGGACCCCACGCACCTAGGACATTCTCTCTTCCATTGGGGAAAAGATACAAAAGTCTGAGGTCACGTTTGAACTGACTCAAGAACAGCTTCTTCCCTGCTGCCATCAGACTTTTGAATGGACCTACCTCGCATTAAGTTGATCTTTGTCTACACCCTAGCTATGACTGTAACACAACATTCTGCACCCTCTCCTTTCCTTCTCTATGAACGGTAGGCTTTGTCTGTATAGTGTGCAGGAAACAATACTTTTCACTATATACTAATACATGTGACAATAATAAATCAAATCAAATCCCTCCCTTCCAACTCATGTCTCAACTCCCTATTTCTCTTTAGCCCATGGATTTCCCAGCTCTCAGTTTATGGTCAAGTTTGGTAAATTGCTCTCTGGTTGGCTGATCTGAGCCATTTGTCATCCAACCTGCTGGTCAGATCCTCAGACCTTGCGAGACCACAAAATGTTTTTGCTGACGGACCAACTGAGATCAGGTCCTGGTCCTTGCCATCAAATAAAAAACCGCAGCTTTAAATCATCTGGTGCAGGTCACATAAAAAATGATTTCTTCGTATGATCTCACACATATCGTTAATAGTTATTACAATCTAACAAAAATGCCCATAACCGCTTTCAATTTTATTACTTGTTATCAATAATTCTGGTCATGACTTTTCCATAACATTTTTAATTTATGCCTATATACTTCCAGCACAAGGTCAAAACAACAAGACTCTCTCGTATTTCAAATCGTAATTCGCAATCTACATTCAATCTAGTCGTAAGCCTTAATATTCAAGACTGGTGCAGGCACGACCTCTGACCTCAAATGAGCAACAGCTCAGAAGGTTGACGAAAGAGTACACATCATTTTCCTATATACGCAAATCACGACTGTCTTGGAAACTGAAGTTTCTACTTCCATCAACCGGTTTATTTAAAATTTCACAACGCAACTTTTCCTTCGATTTTCAAGCACAAAAGGGTAATTTGAAATAATTTCACGGTGGCATTTAAGTTACAGGCGGACAGGCGAAGCTGGAGATACACAAGTATCCTTGACTAGATAGTAAGTTTTACTGTGTAAAAGATCAGCCACAGATAGAGGTAAATATGAATACTGGAGGAGACCGAAGGTGTGCTTGAGGCTTATAGCTACAAAGCTGCTATTTTGCTGGGAGTTAAGAAACAGACAAGATTTTCTGGGCAGATTAAATAAGAGTAATATTATATTAACACATCTTCCGAATCCCTGGTGATTTTGAACTCCTTTTGTGCACCATTTTCAATGCTTGTGATTTGTAAAGCCCATAAAAGCCGATAAAAAATTGCTTCTGTGTGGAATAATCTAGTTTCATTCTCTCAGTCAAAAATACTTCAGAGGGAATAGCATGGTATTTTGTTTTCCCAGCTATTTACAAAGCCAGTCACGTATCTGAATTAAAATGTTACACTGCTGCACCTGTCTGTACACAGCATGGAATGGATGATGGGCAATTAAGCAAGGTTCAAGTATTTTCTAAAGTGAGTTATTCAGTTACAGTGAACATTATCTGTTTGAAGGGCTGAACATACACAAACAAGGACAATTAACTCTGGGAACTGCTTTTTTATTTTAAAAAAAAATCATGAAATATGTTGGTGACTGCACATGTGGAATCGCAGGCAGGAACTGTGAACTGTAACAACAGCAGCTACTGCAATCTTTTTCCCCCTCATGCACACTTCCTTGGAATCCAGGTTAACATTCACCATTCATCCTGCTGTTCCCTATAGTAGCACAGTGGTTAGCACTGCTGCTTCACTACGCCAGGGACCCAGGGTCGATTCCCGGCTTGGGTCGCTGTCTGTGCGGAGTCTGCGCATTCTCTCCATGTCTGCGTGGGTTTCCTCCGGGTGCTCCGGTTTCCTCCCACAGTCTGAAAGACGTGCTGGTTAGGTGCATTGACGAAGGGTCTCTTGCCACAGATGCTGTCAGACCTGCTGAGATTTTCCAGCATTTTTCTGTTTTCAAGTTGGTCGTGCTAAATTCTCCCTCATTGGCCACTGTTTTTATCTGCCAGATGAAACTATGTTAAAGCTACCTAAGGAAAGAAGAGACTCAAGAAGTAAGCATAATGTATGTGTACATATTGTATGTTGGTCTTTAGTGTGCGGACTGCCCCTTTAAACGTGTGGGCCATGTGACCCCTAGGCAATTAGCTCCTCCCAGAGTGGAACCCAGTCGGGCAATCTTAGATCTGACTGTGAATCAGTACACACTTCAAATAAACAGCTCCAACTGTTCAAGTTATCAAGCCTATCTTGTGATTCTTTATGCACCCTTAGTCCATAGGGGCATACATAATAGTAAGGGGAAAACATGTCTTTATGGGGACCAGGATGAACAGAGGACCTGTTCCAGACCCATGGAAAGTCACAACCTCCCTGTTTTGGAAGCTTACAGCCCCCACCCCCCCCCCCTCCCCGCCCCGTCAAGCCCCCAACCACCACTTTCCTTCCAAATAAACCCTTCTGTTACTTCTGCCCACTATTTACTTAAAATCTGGGGACAAGAATGACATGATTCTCCTGTGACCAGCAGCCCAATCTGTGCCTTCTCACCCATTCTGGGCAGAAATCAGACTGAGGACCAGCTTTCCTATTTGCTTGGAAGATATGAGCGAGTGTGAATCCTCAGCAAAGCTATTAAAACAGCTTGACTATATGAGACTGCCAAACAAAAGTACATGGACTCATTTGATTACATAGAAATCTCAAGTTAGAGTTGCTTACTCTCCCGGATGATTTAAATCTATGCAAACACCAACCGTTAATTTATTTCTTCATCAGAGTTTAACCCTTCCGCAAGCCCAAGTTCTTGTCATTTATATACGGATACAGTTTTCCTCTGAGTTTTGGATCCCTTAGCACAGATTTGAAGGGTCTGAGACAGATACGCTGATTTTAAATCACCAGTAAATATATCATCTATTTCAATGCTTGTTTCTCCACCCTTGCTATAGAAAAATGAGAATTCAAGGATTCTTCCATTGACCGTAATGCTTTGGTGATTCTGTCTCCTCATGGTGACCTACTCTGTCTGAATAAGGATTTATTTCAGCCATTTACAGCCACTCTCTTCTCACATGTTGGCATGGCAAATTATACCTCACATAAATCTAACCTAGTCTCACAATTTGAATGCTCCTGCCATTCTCTCCTGATAAGTGGCACAGACTTTACTTTCAGCAACCAGAGTCTCAGTCATCCACCATCAGCTTTGGCTAACACTAAGGGGTTATCTTTTTGTGGTTTAGCCAACTTCAAACGGTCTACCTAAGACCTCACTTATTTTAGGGAGACATTGTGCAATCAGAAATAGAACAGGAAAGAATGTTGGATGTATTATTAAGTAGAGCAGTAGCGTTGAAAGTCAGAAACAGAGGGAGTGATCTTACCTGCCGTTCACACTGCACTCCCGCTGCAGGAGATCGGCCAGCCAAATCCCCTGTTCACGGCGGCAGGATGGGAAAATCCCACTGGCGTCAATGGTGATAAGGTTTCCGCCAATGTTTCCTTTTGGCTTCCTAGAGTCTGAATCAATTTTAAGACTAAGTTTACGGCTTTAAAAGTTGCCCTCGGGACCACAGAAAAATTATTTGATTTTACTAGCGCTGAATTTGAGCCCCCACGTTCTGCAGCCTTGAACACTTGATCACTAATGCCAGCCAGCTGGTTGAAATTGATTTACATTGAAGATAGGAGCAGGAGGGAGCCATTTGACCCTACGAGCCTGCTCTGCCATTCATCACAATCATGACTGATCGTCCAATTCAATAGCCTAATCCTGCTTTCTCCCCATAACCTTTGATCCCATTTGCCCCAAGTGCTATATCTAGCCACCTCTTGAATATATTCAGTGTTTTGGCATCAACTACTTCCTGTAGTAATGAATTCCACAGGCTCACCACTTTTTGGGTGGAGAAATGTCTCCTCATCTCCATCCTAAATGGTCTACCCTGAATCCTCAGACAGTGACCCCTGATTCTGGACTCCCCCACCATCGGGAATATCCTCCCTGCATCTACCCTCTCTAGCCCTATTAGAATTTTATAAGTCTCTATGAGATCCTCCCTCATTCGTCTGAACTCCAGCGAAAACAATCTTAATCTAGTCCATCTCTCCTCATACATCAGTCCCGCCATCCCCGGAATAAGCCTGGTAACCCTTCACTGCACTCCCTCGAGAGCAAGAACATCCTTCCTCAGAAAAGGAGACCAAAACCGCACACATTATTCATGTTGTACAGTTGATTATTATTAACTAACAGGAAGACTATAGTTGACCAAACACAGGTTCCCTCATCAAGTCTTGGAAACTGGATGAAGACTGAAGCTCGCTCACTCATGTATATGGGGAAATTAATTCAAACTGACCAGACTCATGTATATGTTATATATACTTGTAGCTGAATCGAGGCTGCCACTTATTCATTTATGAATAATCAGAGCAATGTTGAAATTAAAATTCACTCATTGAAGTTCACTGAGAATAAGATAGTGGCTGACTCAATTAATTCACTTGGGAGATAGATTGAGGCGTACCTTACTTTTCCAAGTTACTTGGTGATTCTAATACAACTATTTTCTTGCAATTTCAGCCTGATGAATTTTACACCTTCAACTCAAAGATCATCAATCCTGAGAAACAACGCATTAATTACTTTTAGTTCCTGCCAGTTAGAAGCAAGTTAATGCACTACTTTAACCCGGACTGCATCTATAAAGGCACCATTTACTTTCAGATGTCACTGACCAGAGTCTGTGGAGATGCCTGAAGATTGAGAATTTACACTTAATTTGAATGAATATAATTTATGGCTGTGTGCCTGTGATGGATCAATGGGCAAATGTGGTACTAGATCATATGCTGCTCTATGAGTTGGCTGATATCCACCTTCTGTTCACCTCTTGGTTGGAATCTGTGCTCTTACTGGTGATGAGCATAGAGGCAGAAGCAGGCATTTCCTTGGGTGGAATAGTGACAAATAGGAACTTTTCTGTCTCAAGCCAGAATTAAGTTTAGGCAGGAAAGCCCAGGGCCGACCTTCCTATCCCGCTGTCAATTGAGGCCCTTAAGCGGCCAACTAATGACCACCTAAGGGCCTCATCCCACTGCTTCTGGTATTAACCCAGCTGTAGGTGGGCCTGTTGATATGCAGTGTGTCTGACAGCCAAATCCGTGTGGAATTTGTCACATTTGGGTTGGGGTTGGGGGAGGACTCCATCAAAGGCACTCAGTGAATGATTAAGAGACATTGACAATGGGGGGAGTCCACTGAGAGCCACTGCCCTGCCCTTGCTGCCAACTCTATTGTACTCTTAATCCTATGACCTCCCTCCTCCAACCTGGCAAAACCTCTCCCAACATTGCAATCCTATTCAGTGCCTGCCCCTTAGGGACACAACTAAGTACAAGAACTGCTGCCAAGACTTTCACCCCCAGGGTCTTGATTCCAGGAGAAGGCCCCACCCACCGCTGTTCTCACCAATGCCTGAATGGTTTGTGGCTCAGCGCCCTTCATGAAAAGTGGCTGCGCAAGTCCCTTGACCAGTTTTCCAGACAATAGGTCAAACCCTCGCAGCCTCAACTAGATTCCATCCCTTGCATTTCCCTGTTTTGGATTTTGGATGGATGGAGTGCGGGGCTAGTTAACATCTCAACCCTGCTAATCAGGATCAAGGTGCAGACTTCAGGGATCCAGCCTTGAAATGAATACTCCATGAGGCACACAAGCAATTGTACAAGTTATTGGAAGGGCTGCCAAACGTTTTCTGCATCACGGCTCCAAGTATAGAAGAGATCACTTCCAGCTTGTACGGTGTCTCCTCAGGTGCTATCAGCAATCTGCCACCTACCTTAGAGAGTGTGGCCACCAGCAGAGATGCAGGAGCTGGCCCACATGATATGCATCTGTATTACCAATCTTTGGAACTTTGGTGGAAAGACAAATGGCTCCCATTCAGACTCTGAGCTCCCTCTTGGTAGTACTGGTGGTTTATATTGATAGGCCTACAGGATTGCCAAAGCCACAGATGTCATGCCAAAGTTGAGAAGCCACGTGTGGACCAATGGCACACTACCCAAAAATACAAAGATCCGTGTGCCTCAGCAGTCAAGAAAAGCTGCTGAACAGCTTCCACCTCCACTTCCTCAGATCAACATTAGGTATCTCGTGGCAACACAGAGTGCAGATTGTGGAAGTACACCAGTGTGCAGGGATCCCAAACATTTTTGCCTTCTTGTGTGAGTGGCAGGTCCTTTGGCTGGGTTTTATAAGTCAAATGGATGACCGCTGTATCCCCAAAGATATGCTCAATGGTGATTTTGCTATTGGCACGAGATCAACAGGTCACACATGTCTGCAATACAAAGATGACTGCAAGCAAGACTTCAAATTGATCGGGATTCGTGTTGATGCACGGGAAGCCCACACTACTGACCAGGCGCCTGGAAGCAAGCAGTCAGGAAGGGCATGGAAAAAGCAAAGGACAAAAGAAATGGCCAGATGGCAGAAGAGAGAGCCAGGCAGACATCATTCAACTTCAGGCCAACACTATTCATCTGTGCCAGCTGTGGAAGGGGCTGCACTCATGATTCAGCCTTTACAGCCACAATAGATGATGTTCAATACAGGAGTGACGTACACCCTGGGTGCAGTCCATTGCCTCCTGTGACAGACGGATGCTTTGGAAATTAAATTCATCATCTTTATCACTTTGGACTGCATGTGGTTTTTATCGTGGCTACTCAGTCTGCATTGACAGTATGTCATCCATATAGAAATAGCTGAATGGTTTCAGTGCTTTTCAATGCATGATTAAAAGAGAGGTGAAGAACATAACATGACTGTTAATACAGAAAGTCTTTGTACAAGTGATCAGGACAGAGGAATGGCCAGATCAATGGTATCATTGAACAATTAACTCATTCCTCACATCTCAGTCTGCAAGGCATTGAGCTGAGCTTCCTTCATCTGCTCTGTCATTGTCTTTACCCCTGTTCACCTCACCTGATAAGGAGATTTGACTTTGCTCTGTACAGTGTGAATGGCTATGCAGTACAGGATAGGAAGGATGCTCTTTTTATAGAGGGAGTACAGTGAAAGTTTACCAGGTTGATTCCTGGGATGGCAGGTCTGTCAAATGAGAAGACACTGGCTGATATTTTACGAACTCGCTCGGGCGAAGCTTGTAAAATCCCACCCGAATTCCGTTCTGCGAGATGTGCCTGCCCCGATTCTGGGGTGGGTGTGGCGGTAAAATTCTGGCAACTAAGTCGGTTAGGATTGTATTCACTGGAGTTTAGAAAAGTGAGAGGAGATGTCATAGAAACTTATAAAATTCTAACAGGATTAGACAGGGTAGATTCAGAAAGAATGTTCCCAATGGTGAGGGAGTCCAGAACTAGGGGTCATAGTTTGAGGATAAAGGCTAAAACTTTTATCACTGAGGTGAGGAGAAATTTCTTCACCCAGAGGATGGTGAATGTGTGGAATTCACTACCACAGAATGTAATTGAGGCCAAAACGTTGTGTGATTTCAAGAAGAAATTAGATATAGCTCTTGGGGCTAAAGGGATCAAGGGATATGTCAGGAAGGAGGGAATCAGCCATGATCAAAATGAATGGCTCGAAGGGCCGAATGGCTTACTCCTGCTTCTAGTTTTTTTGTTTCTATGTAGGATATGACAGATTGCATCTTAGAAGTAGGGGTGCAGGAATATTGTAGGGAGCCAGCACAGTGGTACAGTGGTTAGCATCAGGGGCCCAGGTTCAATTCCCGGCTTGGGTCACTGTCTGTGTGGAGTCTGCACGTTCTCCCCGTGTCTACATGGGTTTCCTCCGGGTGCTCCGGTTTCCTCCCACAGTCCAAAGATGTGCTGGTTACGTGCATTGGCCATAGTAAATTGCCCCTCAATGTACCTGAACAGGCGCCGGAGTGTGGCGACTGGGGGATTTTCACAATAACTTCATTGCAGTGTTAATGTAAGCCTACTTGTAACTAATAAATAAACTTTACTTCAAGATCTGTCAACACGCAGGAATCTTGTTGAGCAGCCATATAGTGATCAAGCTGTAATCCTGATGCGCCCACCGCTCTGGTTAGACCTGTGTCGCTATGGTATGGCAGGATTGCAGAGAGGTAGCATAGGCCATGTTTATAGGTGGTAACTATGTCTCCGAGTAAATGATCCTTTTATGTTCTTGGAAGGGTTAAATGTCGGAGGGATGGTTAAGTGCTGCAGTGCTAAAGCACTGTCATGGCTGCCTGTGAACTTTACGCAAACCTGTATTACCCCGTTCCCGTGCCTGGTGACAAGCTGCACATTAATTCATTGGTTGCTCTTCCTATTAATGAAGGCTGAACGGATGGTCTTCTGACACTTTGGTCACAACATGTGTGCAGTCAATGACAGCCTGGAAACAATAGAAGGCAGCCATTGGTCCAAATCCCTAAGTCCTCTTTTGTCCATTGCTGGTGTCAATGAGAAAATGATAATATGTTAACACGGGTAAACATGACATGAGCGACTTGGTGGTTTAATTTATGCAAAGCAGACTGGGGTATATGGGAAATGTTCATTACAGCTGCCTGAGTTGAGCTAATGTTAAAGACATTAAGGGCTGTGTTGAAACTGGCAGCAAAGCACAGCCACCACATAGGTTTTTCTAGCGGAAAGCCACAGAGTCTGGAGGCTGTCTGGAGAAATGTAGCCTCCTGGATGTGGACTGCTTCATAGCCAGGAAAAGCAAAGCAAAAACTGCTGCCTTTTAATAGAAGCCATTACTGCTTATGCTGACTGATGAAGCTGCTGGTGCTACTCTTGCCTCTTTTTGTTCTCCATCCACATCAAAGTGGCTGTATTAGCAGCCTTCAAAAGCTGTTAGTGTGTAAGGCAAAGGAGAAAAATGCGAACAAGAAACAAGGGCTGGAATTTTACCGTCCCGCCCACCACACGAATCGGAGCGAGCGAGGGGTGGACCATGGAAAGGTCCAGTGGCGTCGGGTGGGATTTTACGGTTTTGGGACAAGTGAGACCATAAAATCCCGCCTAAGGTATTAATGGGGAGGCAATAGCCAAGTGGTATTGTTGCTAGGCTATTAATCCAGAAACTTGGATGGGGAATGGGGCAGCACGGTGGCACAGTGGTTAGCACTGCTGCCTCACGGCACCACGGACCTGGGTTCAATTCCGGCCTCGGCCACTGTCTGTGCGGAGTCCGCACATTCTCCCTGTGTCTACATCTGTTTCCTTCGGGAGCTCCGCTTTCCTCCCACAGTCCAAAGATGTGTGGGTGAGGTTGACTGGCCATGCTAGATTGACTCTAGTGTCAGGAGATCAGCAGGGTAAATATGTGGGGTTATGGGAATAGGTCGGTGCAGACTCAATTGGCCGAATGGCCTCCTTCTGCATTGTAAGGATTCTATGATTCTATGAAACTCAACCAATGGTCTGGGGACCCAGGTTCGAATCCCGCCATGCCAGCTGATGGAATTTGAATTCAATTTTAAAAAAACCTGGAATTAAGAATCTACTGATGACCATGAAACCATTGTCAATTGTCGGAAATACCCATCTGGTTCACTAACATCCTTTAGGGAAGGAAATCTGCCATCTTACCTGGTCTGGCTTACATGTGACTCCAGAGCAACAGCAATGTGGCTGACTCTCAACTAGGGATGGGCAATAAATGCTGGCCAGCTAGCGATGCCCAGGTCCCACAAATTAATTTTTTAAAAATTCCCCGTATGCGAAAAGCACAATATACGTAAACATGTTGGGCAGAATTTTCTGGCCATTTATGCCAAAGGGATTTTCTAGTCCTGCTGCAGTGAACAGAAGATCTGTCCTCACTTGCAGCAGTGACAGGGCATGAACAGCCGGAAAATTCCGGCCGTTCTAATTATCTGTGGGTGACTGCCCCTTTAAATAGCGTCCCCAGGCACAAGGAGGGATAAATCTTTCTAGGTTTTACTGGTAGCTGGACGTTGGGTGGGACTTCTCTGGTTTTGTGTTAAATTGTGTCGGGGCCTTAATGACATCAATAGACCCCAATATGCTTCCATTCACGAGACCCTCACCGGTCTCGAGCGACGCCCCTACAACCTGTTAAAAAGACAGTCAGTAAGAAAGCAACAGCAGCAGAGCAATGAGGTACTCTAAAGCGAATTTAACAGCAAGCCCACCCGTGGAGTCAATTGTCCTTTTTGTTCATGACTTAGAATCAAAATTAAGCACTTACACTTTTTCTTTTTAATTTCTACAATGATCTAAATTCTTATTCAACCAACAACATTGTGGGATCACCCCTCCCGACTTAACTTGAACATTTACCACTGCTTCTTAAATCTAACTTCTGTAAAATGTTACTCAACTCAGGCCCCGACTGCATGACCCCCTTCATGTCCTTTCGGTTAACACAGCTTCTGACTGGAAGATCTTACTCCAGTCTTCCTCATCTAACTGATTCTATCTCACAGCTTCCTTTGATAGATTGCATTAATAGATAGTCTTTTCTTCCTATTAATAATACACCAGACCTCCTCACCAACTCCACTTCAACAATCTGTCCAGCCTTGTAACTAATGCCTTAGATCTTTTCAGATAGATTAGTCTACCCATGACCAAATATAACCTTTTGTAAGGTTTTCCTCTTCCTATGTTAGAAATATTTACTGCTTTTTATGATTATTAACTCCTATAAGCATCTTTAAATGCTCAGAACTGATATTTTTAAGACAAAACTTTATGACTGAAGACCGGAAAGCTTTAGAAAACTAAGGCTTGAGAATTTACCAGCTCACCGCACCTGCCTTGAGAAAAAGTGCCCCAAAAGGTGGGATATTTGATCTAAGAAGGCAGATGCAGAGTGGATTGGGCCCGCTGTCCCTGGGCAAAGATCAGAGGCAGCCACGGAAGTTGCATGAAGCAGAGCTAAACTATTTAAAAGGCCCATCTCATCCCAAATGTTTTCTTAAACTTTAAGCCCCCTAGCCATCACCCCTCCCCACACTCATCCACTCTCAATGCCCATACATATCAACTCATGCCAACATATGCCCCCTGCTCATCCCCATTGTCCCTTATTGCCCTTATGCCAACCCACTGCCAACTCATGCCCCCCCACCCATTCTCATGGCCCCTTATAGCCCCCAATCACCAACCTCACACCTTCCATGCCAACTCATCCAGTATCCACCACAGGTAGACCTCAGAAAGTATGCTAAGATTAAATAAAATGCATTTTAAAATATCTTTTGCAGGCTTCACTATAAAAAAAGCTACCATTCATGAAAGCCCAATCAATACATTTAAATCCCCACGTGTATTTAATTCCTTCTAAAAACAAACATTTGTATTCATAACCCCATATTAAACTCAGATAATCTTTTAATAAAGGCAAAATACTGCAGATTCTAGGATCTGAAACCAAAAACAGAAAATGCAGGAAAACCCCAACAGATCTGACAGCATCTGTGGAGAGAGAATAGAGCCAATGTTTCGAGCAACGAGCCAATCTTCTAATAACCTCTTTGAGCTGTCAGTAAAACTGTGAACTTTCAACATTCCACTATGATAATGACAGGTTGTGGAAAGCAGCCACCCATTAATAATGCTATAAGGGCTGCATTTAGGATTATATCAATACACAGTGAGGAAACTGTTAGAACGGAATTTTTCAACACCCACAGACATAGGAAGGCATTTTTTTTTCCAACTTTAAAACAGCTGGCCATTTAAATAACTTGACGGCTTGATTTATTTCTCTTCTCCCAGACACAGGAAGACAGTTTATTTTCTATTTTTAAAAGTCTGTCCATTTAAATAATTTGACAGCATGAGCCGCAAATCTTATCCGCGCTTCAAAAGCATTTATGGCTTCTCTAAAGATTTGTAACTCCCACACTGCAAAATAAGGTCCTTGTTCCAGTGAAAATTGTGTCTGTTTGAACTCAGCACTGAATTCAATACACACACACACGCGCACGCACACACGCGCACACACACACGCGCACACACACACACACATGCGCAGGAACAATAGGATCTATTGGAAACATGGGTTGGTTTTTTTTTAGACACAAGTCCTACCCACCATTGTCGATCGTTCCTGATGTCTCCACAACTCCACAAAAATGGAGACCTGGGTAGATTGGCTCATCATTTAAGCTGGTAGTTTAAGTGTAGAACACGCAATGGAGGAAAAGGAGAATCTCGCTCAGTTGCATTTGTTTTTAAATTTGTTCTACCTTAGGATAAAATATAATTTCCAGTAGCCCTTTTACACCTGGTCTCCCCAAAAAGAAACCATTGACATTACAATTCACTAAAGTAAAGTCTAGTACAATTTTTCATGAACGTAAAATGGAACTGCATTAGATACTCCCTTATAGGGCTGAAGGGAAAGGTTGTGGGTCTGAAAATGGTCAATGACAGCGTGGCAAAATAGTAATTGCCCGATCTGCTGAGTGGCTCCAGCGTTTTCTGTTTTTATCTCATCCTTGCTTTTGTTTCAGTAGTGAATGGTGCTATTGGATAGCCTGGCAGCCTCCTTCAGGTATGCTATCATCATCTACATACAGGTAATATGACGCTATACACAGCATTGATCCTGGCTGGAAAACAGGCTGCAATGCTGTCCCCTGGAGAGACCCGTACCACTCCCCCAAACTGACAAACAGAACACCCTTCCTGGCACTCATTTCATGCAACACCATCTCCATTTCGACACTCCATCACTTAAACACAAATTCTCCTTCCCGCATCAACAACCATCTTGCCGGTTCCTGATTATTTGCTAACCTTTCTTTTCGCTCTTCAACGCCTTCAGAAAGGCTGGGGCGTACATTTTGTTTTCAAAAACATTTATTCTCTTTGTGTAGGTTGTAACAGTTATTACCCTCCTGTGGGGACTTTTATTGAGGGGATCTCTGTAATGTTATTTAATTTTAGGGTGACTGCCTAATGCAATCCCATGCACCCTCTTTAATTAAGACACCGGTGACAGGCCCAGGGAGCTTGCCGTGGGTAACTAATTTGAGCGGAACGTGAAACATTACAGGGGCTAAGAGCAGTTAGAAAACAATTCTGCTTGCTTGTTGCGCCCTTAATGGTTCCCTCCCCCACTCCCAGGACCAGAAAATATACTCTATCGTACATATATTTTTAGGAATATGCGTTCATGCAGCTTGGTCGGATCTAACAAGGGCAGAGGGGAGAGCGGAGAGTGGAGAAATTCAAACACGTGGAACAAAATCAAAAAGCAGTTAATAAAGAATAGCCTTCTGATTTCATTATATACAATACACTTGGGAAATAACTCTCCACGAATGCTTGTAAAATCCCAGGGTATAAATTCTATGAAAATCATGACCATTTATATCGGCGTATGTAAACACATGCTGCATAAAACTTCTTAAGGGTAGCGTGTTCTTCATCAAGGAGACAAAGCACGGTGGCAAACTGGGGAGGAGGACGGAGTGCCGCACGCATACACTTTTGAAATGAAAACATGTTGACACAGTGATAATGGGGGTCTATGAATCAGATGTGAGCATTAAAGTGCTGGTGGGGTAACAGGGTCAAGAACACCATTTGAACCTTTAAAAACGCTGCAGTTTCTGAACTGCTTTTAAATGAAATACATTAATCCACATGCTGACATTTCTCATCGCAGTTATTCAGCATCATTGAGGTGGAAAAATATTTGCACTTGAGCACAAAACCAAATCAAAGGAGGAGGAACAGCAGCACAACATCCATACAAGATCAGCATATCAAACCAAGAACAATTGATTTTCAAACCACCTACTCACCAGCCCTGACAATTAGAGGAGGAGTTTTCATTATAATCAGTGACAGTAACGAGTACACATACTCATTAATATCTGATTAGCGACTCGAGGCAACATCATACACCACTCTTAAGATATACCCTCTCGCAGTTTACCATCAACATGAGCCCATACACTTGGCACAGTCATACAGCGAATATCCTGTTTTTGACCTTTTGAGTACCGCATGAGCATTTCAACAACACAATACACAACATTACTTGCTTTACATTTTTGGCTTATTCTAAGAATATTAGGGTACATTTTCCAGTTATGAAACTTAATAGTACAGCACCATAATGGAAACAGGAGGACCACTGTGATCTGCTTCAGATGCACCCAGCTGAATCCATGGCACTGAACACAAATCCTTGGCAAAACTTCTAAACCAAGAAAAATGAGCTACAACTTACTTCAAATATGAACAAGTGTGAAATGGAGCCCAGCAGAGTTTACCTTCCCCTTGGAACAAGAATGGACGGAACCATTTCTTCAGTCATCTGGAGTCGATCTAAGGGAGTTCCATAATTAAGGGGGCCCTTTAAAAGTCACCATATTTATCATGACCACCACTCATTTTTACACACCATTGTTTGTGCTTTTGAAAGACTATGTGGCCATGATAAATATGGTGACTTTTAAAGGGCCCCCTTAATTATGGAACTTCCTTAGATTGACTCCAGATGACTGAAGAAATGGTTCCGTCTATTCTTGTCCCAAGGGGAAGGTAAACTCTGCTGGGCTCCATTTCGCGCTTGTTCATATTTGAAGTAAGTTGTAGCTCATTTTTCTTGGTTTAAAAGTTTTGCCAGGGATTTGTGTTCAATGGAAAGGTCTAAACTGAAGAAACTGGTGTGTAAAGTGTTGATTGGATTGCATTTAAAGTACAGATCCACAGCTACCCCTGGTAAAACGACCCATCTTATAGACTGGGCAGTCTCACCCGCAGCATGAAGAAATAACAGCAGGCAAGAAAGGTAACTTCTTTCAACTTTTATTCATTTGTGGGACATGGCCGTCGCTGGCTGGCCAGCATTTATTGTCCAACCCTAGTTGCCCTTGGAGGGCAGTTGAGAGTCAACCACATTGCTGTGGCTCTGGAGTCACAGGTAGGCCAGACCAGGCAAGGACAGCAGATTTCCTTCCCCTAAAGGACATTACTGGACCAGATGGGCTTTTCCGACAATTGACAAAGGTTTCATGGTCATCAGGAGGTTCTTAATTCCAGATAGCTTTTTCCTGAATTTGAATTCCACCATCTGCTGTGGCGGGATTTGAACCCGGGTCCCCAGGACATTAACTTATCTGCCTCTCACACTTCTTAAACCATGCATCCTGCAAATAGGCCCATTTATTGATGGCACCGGAGCACAGGGAAGCATAGAACAACAAATGGCCATTCAGCCTATCATGCTGACTCTGTACAATTCCCACTTAGCCCCACCGAGAAAAGATTCCACAACATTTCTACTTTCTTCCGTCCCAAAGGCAAATCAGGCAACATTCATCAAACTATCTATCTTGCATTAACGACCCTTAAGCAATTGTTTTCTTTCTAATGGCATTTCCAGTCTCAGCAGTTCATATTTCTGCGCTATTCCATTGATGCCATCAGTATTTATCCTGACAAATCTCTGTCCTACGCCTTCCTAGTTATTCAGCTGCTTTTTTTTTTTGAAAGTTGACGCTGAATTAAGTGCTTTTGTTGGGATTCTTCCTCATGTTCCCATGGGGGTGAATGTTCATTTTTATCGCTGTGTAGTGGTGGATCAGCCATCTGTTTTACCCCATGCCTGATTTTTTCAGTGAAGCCAATCAGCTGGGCATTTAGTGAAAATGAATCCTTATGGGTGGAAACAATCTCAAGTCTTCTAATTCATCACTCACTGTCCAAAGTTAAATAACTTGTACCAACTGTCCATTGCAGTTTAGTGAGTCATTTTTCATAAGAGCAATTTCCAAATCAGTTGTTGCTGTTCTCTGAACTCTGTCCAATGTACTAATATTGTTTTGAACGAAGGGTGCTCGCAAAGCTATTCACAATATTCTACGTGTCTTCTCCGGTAACCTAAAAAATATTAGAATAACTCAGTGACATTGTATTTAAGTTATGTTGAAAACATGGTGACGTGTGTGATGTTTGTACTGTACAAAAAGGACAAAAGTTTGTACTTTACAAAAATAAAAGCCTTTGGTTACAACAGATTCCACTTTCCCCACTTCAGCTGACAGTAAAGCAGCAGTGAGCCCCTTTATGAGATAAGGTCCATGTGACCCATTCGGCCAACTGGGCTGAAGCGTGTGAATCCTGGGGCTGAGCATGATCTCTCCCAGGTGTTCTTCCGGCAGTATGAACTGCCTTGGGTGACATGGTGGCACAGTGGTTAGCACTGCTGCCTCACAGCGCCAGGGACCCAGGTTCCGTTCAGGTCTCGGGTCACTGTCTGTATGGAGTTTGCACTTTCTCCCCGGGTTTGCATGGGTTTCTGCCAGGTGCTCCGGTTTCCTCCCACTGTCCAAAGATGTGCAGGTTAGGATGATTGGCCATGCTAAATTGACCCTAGTGTCAGGGGGATTAGCAGGGTAAATGTGTGGGGTTGCAGGAATACAGCCTGGGTGGGATGTGATCGGTACAGACTCGATGGACCAAATGGCCTCCTTCTGTACTGTAGGGATTCTATGAGGATTCTATGAGTAAGGATACTTCAGTTGCAGGCAATAAAAGAACTAACTTCACAAAGAAGTTAAATCAAAGACAAAGGTTTAATAAAGAAGCTTCATTACACCAACACTTAGGCCACATCCTAGGCCACACAAGCTCCCCACAATTCCCATCTGCTCTCTATTTATACCGGGTCAGCTGGTTAGTTGATCACCACATCATTTTGCCATTGGTTACATGATAACATCAGGCAGTCTGGAGACTGGAGTCAAAATAATCAGGATGATATGCCTCACTTTTTATAGTTATTCCTGTTAATAAATAGTTCCTCCAGTTGGTGTTCGCCACTCTTTCCAAGATATTACAAGTAGTGGAAATGCAACGAGAGGATTGTTCAAAATTATGTATAGTGACAAACAGGAGTTGGATCTGGCATTGTTTCAACTGCACTTTACTTATTCAAACAATGCTCCAAACACTAATGAATTTTTAATAAATAATAAATCTCCATCCAATACTCTATCATGGCTGACTTCATGACAGTAAACTAAAAGTGCCAGTAAACTATGCATCGCTGACCAATCTGGAGAGTGTTAATGTATTCCTATATTCCAGCAAAGAAGACAGAAGAGTTCATTCACCTCTGTTACTTGTTACACTGTAACTTATTAAAATCTCGCCCGGGCAGTATGGCACATGAAGAGAAATCAAAGGTTAAGCTGATGCATGCCACTCATTCATCTCCTATGTCTGATTCAGGGAGGGCATTGAGAGGTCAAAATGGGCATCAGGAAATCATTTCCAAAATTAGCAGAATAATTCAAAAACATAATTTATGACCCTAAACGAAACAAATTACTTTTCCCCAGAGTCTTGCCAGGATTAACATTTTTCAAAGGTATATGATTACTGAGAAGAATGGAGAAGGTTAATCCTTGGTCTTATTCCGAATTGAACCATGACTACAGGATAAAAGGACTTGTTCAAGTATGAGTTCAGGACTAATGACTGGCAGCTCTTCCTGCCACATAGTATAGTCTTCCAGCTAGATAGTGAAGGAAGAAACCCTGGAATAAATCAGAAGGCAGTTAGACGGTGTGACTGAGCAGAGAGATTCCAGTTTCCTATAAAAGATTGAACAATAATAAATGTCGGCACATAAATTGACCTACAAAGCCTCGAATGATCCCTCCGAAAACAAGGGTCAATTTATACTCTGAGAATAAAAGTGAAACTCCAGCACGGGGATGGGTGGCCACCATTTTGAAATATAATCGGCATCCAATGCAAAGAGTTGGTGTGTCTTAAACTCCTGGACACCTTCACAACACAGCCCATATCACCTGCTTGATCCCTTACACCCAGTTATAAGGTATCAGTAAGTAAGGTGAACATTTGTGGGGAGAACTATTGAAGTTGACTGCTAATGTGTGTATGACCAAATTGGTCATAAAAGGGAGTCAACTTATATATTGAGTAAATGCCAAAAGTATTATTTTTGGTGCTGGAAAAATGGGGTTGATTGTCTTGTACGCCATGATTTACAATAGATGGACTGAATGGCCTCTTCCAAAAGCACTGACCTTTGTGATATGTCGCACAACATATTTCAGAATTGCGGGTGCCAAACATGAACATTTTTTTACACAGGCTATTCCTGATGGAAAGCATTCATTGTGACCGGAATACACAGTCACTTCCTTCCCAACCCACTCTCTTGTATCAAGCAAAGTCAGTTTCATCAAAAATATAGGACGGAATTCTCTGGCCGCGCTGGTCTAAAAGCCGGAAATTCCCGCCCGACCGTTAATGGCGTTTCACATTCTCTGCAACCCGCCCGCTAAAATTCCACTGGTGGGCGGGATGGAAGAATTCCTGCCTAGTCTTTGTTTATATCTTTCCTGAGCTGTTTTTATGAAGAGCTTCCAGGTTTGGATTGCTGGCCTTGTATGAATGATGAAGTGATCCCTCCCTCCTCCCTCTCACCAACCACCAACCACCCCCCACCCTCCCCCCCCCTCCCTCCACCCTCACCCCGGGCCTCCCACCAACTCCTCTGTTCCAGTGGCCATCTTACAGCATTCACCTCACGGCTGATTGAATACAGTTGCTGCCTTGGCGTACACTGCAGTCCTGTGTTTAGGAGCAGTCTTTTCATCTTGAAAAGCAGTAAACTTACATCTCGCAGATCAGCAAGAAAGCGTACAAAATTTCATGAATGTTCAGAAGAGGAAGGGAGTAGTGAAATCTATGAAAGCAAGCTGAGAAACCCAGACAGAGGGAAAGTGAGTTCAAGAGAGAACACACGCAGAATAGATGCAAAGAAGAACAACACATTCAAACACATCAGAAACAAGAGGAAGAAAGAGCTATTGAGTCGCTTAGAAATGGTAATGGAGAGCTGATGACTGAAGACAGGGAAGGTGCTTAAATCCTAAACCATCTCATTCAGCAGTGTTTATATGTGAAAGAGGAAAAGGAATGCCAAAATGGAGAAAGCTGTTTACTGGCAGGTGCAGACTCAAAATCTTTAAAGTCACAAGGAAGGGCAGTCGTGGATGCTTTAGATTAGGCCCTAAGCTCTGGCAACTTTCATCTGAGGATTGGGGATGAATTGGCTCAGGAGATTACAAATCCCCTCACTAATATTTTCGAGAGCTCACTAAACTCAGGTCACATATGAAAAGATTGAAAAGTAGCAGACTCCTAGTTTTCCAAAGAGGACAGCAGACAGACCAGCAAATTATGACAGTTTCAGGGAAATTGTGTAAAACAATGATGAGGAACAGCAGCAGAGATCATCTAGAGGAGCAAAAGGCAAATGGAACTAGCGGTGTTATTTTAGGAGAGGCAATTTGTGTTTATTAGGTTTCTTTGAGGAGGTTATATACCGAGTGGATACAAATGAGACGGTTGAAATTGTATTCAGACAGCAGTAAGGTATTTGATACACAATAGAGCACTGCATGATGAGAGGCCTATGGAATATGTGGCAATGTGTGTGTTAATGTTGCAATTCCGTTTCAATGAAGTTGCAAGAGCGAGCAACTGTAACTAATTGGGGAAAGGTTAGGGCATTATTCAGAAGTATCTGTAAGAATGGGTTTCCGCTTGTGGGGGAGGAACGAAAAGGGATTCTGTGCCTGTGTTCTCTGGGTTATGTGAATAAACCTATGTCAAGGTAACATAATGAATTGTACAATTGGAGATGGAACGGAGCAGAATGGAAGGTGCGGAGAGATTGACAAAAATGTCATGGACAGAAGACAAAGGGGATGTTAGTGGTGCCATTAAGGACCGAAGAGTGTTAATATTGGTATAAGGGCAGTTGGCATAAGACTAAGGAAATTTGGCATGTCCGCTACGACTCTCACCAATTTTTACAGATGCACCAATAGAAAGCACCCTTTCCATATGCATCCCAGCTTGGTATGACTCCTGCTCTGACCAAGACCGCAAGAAACTACAAAGGGTTGTGAACGTTGCCCAGTCCATCACGCAAACCAGCCTCCCATCCATGGACTCCATCTACATTTCCCGCTGCCTCGGGAAAGCAGTCAGCATAATCAAGGACCCCACGCACCCCGGACATACTCTCTTCCACCTTCTTCCATCAGGAAAAAGATACAAAAGTCTGAAAACACACACCAGCCGACTCAAGAGCAGCTTCTTCCCTGCTGCATTAGACTTTTGAATGGCCCTATCACATATTAAGCTGATCATTCTCCTCACATTAACTGCAACATTGTACTCTGCACTCTAACCTTTCCTTCTCCCCTACATACTCTATGAACAGTATGTTTTGTCTGTATAGCACAGAAAAAATAATACTTTTCACTGTATACTGACACATGTGACAATAATAAATCAAATCAAAAAAGTGTGGCTGTGGAAGTGAAGTTTGGAAAATACCTTGTCAAACACCACGAAGAAAATGGAAAACAATAAAGGCAAACATGGTAAAGGAGAAAAGCAGAAATCCTGTCAGAGAGAAGAGCAGACCTTTCCCTGACCTTACAATCTGCCCACACCCTCTTCAACTATATAATTCATTACATTTCTATCCTCCTCAGTTCTGTATAACAGTTACACAGACTCAAAACAATGACTCTGTTTCCCTCTCCACAGATGTTGCCAGATGAGTTTATCCAGCATTTTCTATTTTTAATTTCAGATTTCCAGCATCTGCAGTATATAGCTTTTATTTATGTTAAGGAAAGACAGGCTCCCGATTCTTCCTTTATTCAGTAAATAAGCAGCAAATTATTATAATGCGTTGGATCTGAAACAGAAAATGCTGGAAATACTCAGCAGGTCAGGCAGTATCAGCAAAGAGAGAAGCAGGGTGAATGACCTTGATGAACCCGAGTCCTGACAGCAGGTCACTGACCTAAAACGCTGGGCAGAATCTTACCATATTTTTTCAAAGTGTAGGTTCTGGCGAGAAAACCGGGGCAAATCCTGCTGGTGGCACTGGTGGAAAACCTCACCAAATATTTAGCCTCTTTAAAAATACTTTTTCCCCACATGATTCATGCCACACTCATGGTGACTTGCCCCTGATTCGCTCGCCCTGGGAAAACTCAAACTCTATGGGGCGCTCCTTTTAAACACCTCCTCAGCACTCCCCTACACTTGCTCCAAGTCCTGTCAGAGGATGGCTGCCAGGAAGGCAGCACCAAGATTCACAGAGGGAGCCCTCACCAAACTCTTGAAAGGTGTGGAGCAACGGCGTGACATCATCCACCCATCAGGCAACACCGACAATGCACATCCCACTATGTGAGCATCTCTCCACTAAGCCTCACTCTGTGCCCTGTCACAGAATAGCCACTTCCCCACAGGTGTCCCTCTCAACTCCAACTGAATTAAGTGCTTCGACCCTTCAGAGGCTCAGCATGTCGCATACCTCTCCCAAGGGCAGTCGCGTGCATTCAATGGACCTGCGTTCTAAAGTTATGGAGGAAGAAGATGCTGTTCCCCATCATTCCTTGAATGGGTTGACTGATGAGCGACTTCACCATAACGCCTTTCAGTGGGGCCCACATCTGTAGTAACTCTCTGTTATGTTGACGTGAGTCTGACAGGACTTCCAAAGAGTTAACAATTGGGTGCTAATCAGTGGCACACACATGCATTGCAATGCTGACTACTTTGGCACAATCGACTCATCAAGGGGGAGTCAGGGAGCTGATTAGGCAACTGGCTTCCCTTTGTGGCAGGCGAGGCACACCTGATGCATATGAAGACTGCAATTAGCATGTCAACTTCATCCTGAGAGGGTACCTACATTCCTCAAGTCACACTGGCTGTGGACTAAACAAGCCTTCCAACTGGCTTCCATAACCATTGGGTCTTGAACTTCCATACAACTCTTGTCCTCCAGCTTTACAGCACTGCCTGAATGTGGGGGTTCATTCTCACGGCAATCATCCTCCCCGCTGTGTGAGGGTCTTCAGGCCTAATCAGACTGAAAAACACCCTTTCTCACCGTCCCCCACTCTGCCCATGCAGCCTGGCCTCTCATGGAACCCTACCCAAGAACCTCAAAGTCGTCCCCCTGTGCTGATCCTATGAATTCACCTCCTCCCACCCACTTTCCAGCTCCCACTCTGTAAGGACAATCCTTCAGTAGTGATATTGCCACAAGCCCAGTAAGGAGGACACGGGAAGTGATGCCTGCAAACCAGCCACCAGACTCCTTTAAATCCAGAGTCCATGCGAGTGACCCCACCCCTCAGGATGCCGATACTAAACACTCACCATCCCCGACCCCAAGTTTACCTTATCTGGGTCCCGTTTCCTCTCTGCCACCCTCTCTGTGACTGGCACCCTAGATGCTAATGGTGATCTGAACACTCACCTCCGATATCCCCTTCGAAGGTGAGGACGCAGTTTCTTGTTTTTATACAGCTGGTGTAAATCTCGCTGGCTTGACGTCATTGCCAGCGACTGATGAATATTCATTGAGTGGAGGGGAAAACTCACTAATGATATTTTATCAAATTAAAATGAAGTTTCCAGCCTTCTGTGGTATTTTTCTCATTACGCCACAGGCAAGGGACCTGGAAAATCAGAAAGCGTGATCTCACTGGCGAGAATCGCATTTTCCAATTCTCGCAGAATTTTCCACCCGCATCGCTGTTCTCCCTGCCAACTAAAGTGGACTCAAAATTGCCCCCAAGATTTCTGTTTCTTTTTCCAGATGCTGCCTCCAGATGCTGATGAGTAGTTCCAGTGTTCTCTGTTCTCATTTTAAATCTCCGGCATCTGCAGTATTTTGCTTTTGTATCAGTGTGGCAATGTGTCAGACTGGATTGGCAAGTGGCTAAGTGCTAGATAACAGTGAGTTGTGGTGTGTGAGGAGGTGTTTGAGTTGTTAGTGATGTACTATATGAGTCAGTGCTCGGAGTTCTTTTGTTGATAATTTTTTTAATTGTTTGAAGATGGGAATCATGTCCAATGTGTCGAATTTTGCAGATAACATTGAGTCATTGTTTTACAGCACAAAAAAGGCCCTTCAGCCCATCATGTTGGTGCCAGCTATCAAACACCTATCTATTCTGATCCCATTTTCCAACACTTGGTCTATAGCCTTGTATGCTATGGCATTTCAAGTGCACATTTAAGTGCTTCTTAAATGTTCTAAGGGTTCCTGCCTCTACCACTCTTTCAGGCAGCGAGTTCCAGATTCCCACCACCCTCTGGGTGAAAAAATATTTCCTCCAATTCTTTCTAAATGTCCTGCCCCTTACCTTAGATCTACGCCCGTTGGTTATTGTCCCCTGTACTGAGGGGAAAGTTCCTCCCTACCTATTACGATCCTCATAATTTTGCATACCCCAATCCATTTCCTTCTCCGCTCTATGGCAAACAGCACCAGCCAAGCCAGCCTCTCTTCAGAACTGAAATGCTTCAACCCGGCAACATGCTGGTGAATCTCCTCTGCATCCATTCTAGTGCAATCACATCCTTCCTATAGTGTGCCGACCAGAACTGCTCACTGTACTCCATCTGCGGCCTGAGCAGAAACTGATAGCCAAGTTCTGCACACATGAGGACGGCCTCAACCGGGATCTTGCGTTCACATCACATTATCTGTAACCCCCACGACTTGCCTGGGCTCGCAAAATCTCACTAACTGTCCTGGCTGGAGACAATACACACCTCTTTAACTTATGCTTGGCCCTCTCTCCACTCACATCGTCTGTACCTTTAAGACTTGATTACCTGTAAAGACTCGCATTCCAATCATTATCTTGTAAATTGAGTTTGTGTCTGTATATGCCCTGTTTGTGAACACAAGTCCTCACTCACCTGATGAAGGAGCGAGACTCCGAAAGCTTGTGCTGCCAAATAAACCTGTTGGACTTTAACCTGGTGTTGTGAGACTTCTTACTGTGCTTATGTTCTATTCCATCGGCCAATAAAGGCAAGTTTTCCATATGCTTTCTTAACCATCTTCCCTACCTGCCCTGCTGCTTTCAGGGATCTATGGACATCCACCCCAAGGTCCCACGGGTCCTCTGTACTTCCTAGCATCCTACAGTTCATTGCATGTTCTCTTGCCTTCTAATTCCTCCAATAACCCTTGATCAGGAGAAGTAACAAATGATGATCAAGGTGCGCAGTGCAAAACGATTCGGAGAAAGTCATGGGCATAGAATTTGTGAAAGGGAAGTTCTGAGATTCAGCAGAAGATAAAGTACAGCATGAAATGAAAATGGGCTGACATCACAACAGGGAAAGGACTTTGGCAGTTTGGTGAATGAATCACTTAAACCATTGGTGCAGGGTTTCTAGGTAGTTGTGGAAATAAACAGAATGGGAACAGTTGGGAATGTGCAGTTAAAAATATAACTTATCAAATAGAAAGAGGTATCTTTAAAATTATTTCTGGCCTTGGTGATATTACATCTGGGATATTGCATGCCATTTTTGATTTCCCCATTTTAGAAAGGATATGATGTGTTTAAAGGAGTGCACAGAAGAGCTGCTGGATTCATTCCAGAGCGAAGGAGATTGGGCTATTCGGGAAGATTGTGATTTAAATCTAATGATAGCAACTGAGCATGTGCATAAGGAGAAATGTCCTAGTGATGTCACTCACTGACAGGAGAAAATCATGAACCATCTCACAGAGTAGCTCCAACTATGCCTTGGTCTTACCTTTGTAAATATTTCACATGTAAATTAATGTTTTGAACAAAAGATCATTTCATCCAGCAAGGTCTATTCTTGAATAAGAAGCCAACAAGTTGCTGATAGTGCCAGAGATTGTCAGAGAATACAACAGGATATAGATAGATTGGAGACTTGGGCACAGAAATGGCAGATGGAGTTTAATTCAGACAAATGCGAGGTGATGCATTTTGGAGGATCAAATTAAGGTGTGAATTACACTGTAAATGGCAGAACCCTTAGGAGCATTAACATACAGAGAGACCTGGGTGTGCAGGCCCACAGTTCCCTAAAAGTGGCAACACAGGCAGCCAAGGTGATTAAGAAGTCATATGGCATGTTTACCTTCATTGGCCAGGGGCATTGAGTACAAGAGTTGGGAAATCATGTTGCAGTTATATATCCTTAGTGAGGATGCATTTAGAGTATTGTGTGCAATTCTGGTCAACATACTACCAGATGTTTTGGAGAGAGTGCAAAGAAGGTTCACCAGGATGTTGCCGGGTCTTGAGGGCATTGACTATGAGGAGAAGTTGAGTAAACTAGGGCTGTTTTCACTGGAAAGCTGGAAAGACAAAGGCTGCGGGGAGACCTGATAAAGGTCTACAAAATTATGAGAGGCATAGACAGGGTGGATAGTCAGAGGCTTTTTCTCAGGGTTTAAGTGTTGATTACAAAGGGGCACAGGTTCAAGGTGAGAGGGGGAAAATGTAAGGGAGACATGCAGGGAACGTTTGTCACACAGAGAGTGGTGGGTGCCTGGAATGTGCTGCCAGAGGAGTTGGTGGAAGCAGGCACATTAGCAACACTTAAGAGGCATCTGGATGGGTACATGAATAGAGGGATATGGTCTGAGTAGAACATAGAACATTACAGCGCAGTACAGTCCCATCGGCCTTCGATGTTGCGCCAACCAGTGAAACCAATCTAAAGCCCATCTAACCTACACGATTCCAATATCATCCATATGTTTATCCAATGACCATTTAAATGCCCTTAATGTTGACGAGTCCACTACTGCTGCAGGCAGGGCATTCCACACCCTTACTACTCTTTGAGTGAAGAACCTACCTCTGACATCTGTCCTATATCTATCACCCCTCAATTTAAAGCTATGTCCCCTCGTGCTAGCTATCACCATCCGAGGAAAAAGGCTCTCACTATCCACCCTATCTAATCCTCTGATCATCTTGTATGCCGCTATTAAGTCACCTCTTAACCTTCTTCTCTCTAATGAAAACAACCTCAAGTCCCTCAGCCTTTCCTCATAAGACATTCCCACCATACCAGGCAACATCCTAGTAAATCTCCTCTGTACCCTTTCCAATGCTTCCACATCCTTCCTATAATGCAGTGACCAGAAGTGTACGCAATACTCCAAGTGCGGCTGCACCAGAGTTTTGTACAGCTGCAACATGACCTCCTGGCTCCGAAACTCAATCCCTCTACCAATAAAAGCTAACACTCCGTACGCCTTCTTAACAACTCTATCAACCTGGGTGCCAACTTTCAGGGATCTATGCATATGGACACCGAGATCTCTCTGTTCATCCACACTTCCAAGTATCTTACCATTAGCCCAGTACTCCATAATCCTGTTACTCCTTCCAAAGTGAATCACCTCACACTTTTCCGCATTGAACTCCATTTGCCACCTCTCAGCCCAGCTCTGCAGCTTATCTATGTCCCTCTGTAACCTGCAACAACCTTCCGCACTGTCCACAACTCCACCGACTTTAGTGTCATCCGCAAATTTACTAACCCATCCTTCTACGCTCTCATCCTGGTCATTTATAAAAATGACAAACAGCAGTGGCCCCAAAACAGATCCTTGCAGTACACCACGAGTAACTGAACTCCAGGATGAACATTTCCCATCAACCACCACCCTCTGTCTTCTTACAGCTAGCCAATTCCTGATCCAAACCGCTATATCACCCTCAATCCCATGCCTCCGTATCTTCTGCAATAGCTTACTGTGGGGAACCTTATCAAATGCTTTACTGAAATCCATATACACCACATCAACTGCTTTACCCTCATCCACCTCTTTGGTCACCTTCTCAAAGAACTCATTAAGGTTTG
The DNA here is from genome assembly GCF_964213995.1 of Mustelus asterias. Lineage (NCBI taxonomy): Eukaryota > Metazoa > Chordata > Chondrichthyes > Carcharhiniformes > Triakidae > Mustelus > Mustelus asterias. The sequence goes on along the minus strand of NC_135812.1, from coordinate 83,185,675 downwards.
TGAAGCACGACCTACCCTTCACAAAACCATGTTGACTATCTCTAATCAAATTATTCCTTTCTAGATGATTATAAATCCTATCTCTTATAATCCTTTCCAAAACTTTGCCCACAACAGAAGTAGGATTCACTGGTCTATAATTAACAGGGTTGTCTCTACTCCCCTTCTTGAACAAGGGGACAACATTTGCTATCCTCCAGTATTCTGGCACTATTCCTGTAGACAAGAGTAAGGACAGGAGGGTTTCTTTAGTTTAGTTACAGCATCTAGATTGGCAGGGGCTCGGAGGGCCGAAGGGCCTGTTCCTGTGCTGTATTTTTCATTGTTCTTTGTAAATTCCAAGATAAATCCAAAATAACGCATGGTGGGAGTGACTACACCCACAGAGAAACAGTAAAAAATGATAGGAAAAGATTCAAGTCCAGGATTGTGCAGCTCAGCTGATGAAAGGCTTCAAGGCCAACCCAGCAACCACACTGGAGACGAACAAATAATGAGGGCAGCCCAGTGACTGGCAAGACAAGCAGCACAGGAAAAGACAACTTTGAACCAGGGTGAGAAATGGCCACCACTTTGCCCCTACCAGAATCCTTTCAAAATATAGAAAGCCCCAGAAGAGCCGAGCCAAGCTAATGGCAAAATTGGTAAAAGCATTTTACCCAATGCCACAATGCCTCAAGTCTGACGAGTAAAGAGAACAAAGACCAAGTTAGCACTTTGTTATAAACTGTTAGGAGCATAGCAGATGACATGCTGGCCAGACTGGGGTTGAATGAATACACAACCTCCTATGAGGATGTCATCGCTGCCTTTGACTCATACTTCAGAATTCATAAAAATATTGTCATTGAGAGGGCAAAATTTAATCGGCACAGTCAAAAATAGGGTGAAGGGATTGACTCATTCATTAATGACTTGTACTGCTTAGCCAAAGATTGTGAATATGGAACACTAAAAGATGAACTGGTGTTTTATATGAGAATTTCTCTGACTTTTTATAATCTAGAGAAGATTTAATTTTAAGCAAAGCTAGGCCAGGCAAGTAAGGATCAGAGGCAGAGTATGGTTTTCATCAAAGATACAGGGGAAATTTCCCAAGAACAGCCAGTCAATTTGTGGTTTGTAAAACTAGAATTATAGCAAGGCAGCAATCAGGGAAATGCCCGAAAAAGGCACCAACTGCCATTTTCTAATGCTCCCGCCATGGCAGGTAGGGATGAACACCCACCTGAATTGTGCAGTGCCATGGGTCCGACATGTTAGGCCATTTTAAAGTGGTTTGCCATTCTCGGCAATCTGCGTTCACCAGGCAGAAGGAGATATCTGTTAAAGGAACCATCGTTCAAGAAATTCAAGTTGACTCAGAGCGCTGTGAATCAGTTCACATCGATAAAACCTCATCCCGACAACCACAGGAGGACAGCGCAGATATTTCGTTTCTCTTTGAGGCGAGGCTAGATGCAGTGGGAGACAGGTGCACCATGAATAAAATGACAGGACGCAAAATGACATTCTAGACCTTAATCTGCTCTTTCGGGAAAGAGTGGAAGAGGATGATAACCAATTAAGATGTCACCGATATCGATGATTTGTTGCAGAAGGAGATCCTGAACCTTGCTTTATTTTTTGAAGACAGCATACATTCTGATGAGGATCCAGAGATGTACAGACCCACTAAGGATTAAACTCACACTGAAGAGAGTGTGGAAGCTGAACCATTACCAATAGAAAAAATAATTCCTACAGTATTAGCAGGACAGTCATCATTTTTGTTTGGCATCTTTTTCGTGCTTCTCTTTGTTGATCTGATTCATTCATGGCCAAAATATTACATAATACTTCATTCACTGCACCAGTGGAAGTTTGTAGACCGTCTACAGTGCAAATCTTCACAACAGCTGAACAAGCTTCATTCTTTCAAGCAAGAGCAGCCAGAAGTTCAAGACCAAGGCATGGCTGCATAGTGAGATGTGGGTTTCTTTGTTTCTTTGTTACTAACTTTAAGGGAAAAGCGGAGGTACGCCGGGCGCGGGGTGACCTGGGAAGAAAATTTGTTTTTTTTTAAGCGCGCGGAAGGTTTAAAAGCAGGCCGCACTATTCAGCGGACAGCGGAGTGAGCAGGGAGCAGAGTGAGAGCTAAAGGGCTTTGGCTCATCGGGCTTCGGCATAAACAGGCAGAGGCAGGGTAGGTTCTGTTCTTCGTTCACCCAGTAATTTAAAGAAAGGGGTAATTATGAGTGGGAGGCCAATTTTTTGCTGTCGGTGTCGGATGTGGGAGTTCATGGAGTCGCCTAGCCTCCCGGAAGTCCATATCTGCGCCAGGTGCGTCGAACTGCAGCTACTGAGAGACCGCGTTAGTGAACTGGAGCTGCGGCTTGATGACCTTAGTCTAATCAGGGAAAATGAGAAGTTAATAGATAGAAGTTACAGGCAGGTCATCACACCAGGGCCACGGGAGGAAGACACGTGGGTCATGGTTAGGAAGGGTAAAGGTCACGTACCAGAGAGTACCCCGGTGGTTGTCCCCCTTAACAGTAAGGGATGGGTGTCAGACGGGAGAGAGGAGGGAGAGAGCAGTCAGTGATGGGATCCCCTGTGGTTGTCCCCCTCCAAAATAAGAATACCGTTTTGGATACTGTGGGGGGGATGACCCTCCAGGGGTAAGCCACGGTGACCAGGTCACTGGCATGGAATCGGGCTCTGTGGCTCAGAAGGGAAAGAGGGGAACCAGGAGAGCAATAGTAGTAGGGGATGCAACAGTTAGAGGCACAGACAGGCGGTTCTGTGGGCGTGAACGAGACTCCAGGATGGTAGTCTGCCTACCTGGTGCCAGTGTCCTGGATGTCTCTGAGCAGGTAGGAAGCATCCTGAAAAAGGCGGGTAACTAGATAGATGTCATTGTCCACATTGGTGCAAATGACGTAGGCAGAAAGAGCAGGGAGGTCCCGCGAGAGCAATTCAGGGAGTTGGGTAGTAGGCTAAAAAGCAGAGCCTCTAGGGTAGCGATCTCTGGACTACTCCCAGTGACACAAGCTAGTGAGGCTAGGAACAGAGAGACTGCACAGCTGAACGTGTGGCGAAAGGACTGGTGCAGGAGGGAGGGTTTCGAATTCGTGGATCACTGGGAAGTCTTCAAGAGAGGATGGCACCTGTACAAGAAGGACGGGTTGCACCTAAACTGGAGGGGTACAAATATCCTAGCTGGGAGTTTTGCAAGTGTGGTTCGGGTGGGTTTAAACTAGCGTGGCAGGGGGGTGGGGATCAGAACAATAGGTCAACAAGCATAGAGGCTGGGGACGAGGTTGGGGCCAAGACAAGGCTATCTAAGAGGAAGAGCATTCTGGGGGAGGATGACCTCAGTGGGCCTGGAGGTCTGGAGTGCATCTGCTTCAATGCAAGGAGCGTCACGGGCAAGACAGATGAGCTTAGAGCCTTAATGCTTGTGCGGAACTTGGGTGTGGTTGCAGTGACGGAGACTTAGTTAAAAGAAGGACAGGACTGGCAGCTGAATATTCCGGGGTATAAGTGTTTTAGGCGAGACAGAGGAGGGGCGAGGAGAGGTGGGGGAGTAGCAATGCTGGTTAGGGAGCATATTACAGCGGTACAGAGGATGGACAATATGGAAGGGTCAGGTAACGAGTCACTGTGGGTGCAGCTCAGAAACAGGAAGGGCGCAGTCACTATGCTGGGGGTATACTACAGGCCTCCCAACAGCCCACGGGAAGTTGAGGAAAGGATAGGTAAGGAGATTCTGGACAGGTGCAGAAAAAATAGGGTTGTTGTAGTGGAAGATTTTAATTTCCCTCACATAGACTGGAAATCGGTTAGGGCTGGGGGCCTGAACGGGGAAGAATTTATAAAATGCGGACAGGAAGGTTCTTTGGAACAATATGTTGACAGTCCAACTAGAGAGGGGGCTATAGTGGACCTAGTACTGGGGAATGAGCCCGGTCAGGTCATCAAAGTTGCAGTAGGGGAACATGTGGCAAATAGTGACCACAATTCTGTAAACTTTAGGATAGTAATAGAAAAAGATGAGTGTTGTCCTATGGGTAAGGTGCTGAATTGGGGGAAGGCTAACTACAGCTGGATTAGGCAGGATTTGGTTGTTGATTGGGAGAGGCTGTTCGAGGGTAAATCCACATTTGGCATGTGGGAGTCTTTTAAGGAGCAGTTGATAGGACTGCAGGACAGGCATGTGCCTGTAAAGAGGAAGGTTAGGAAAGGTAGGATTCGAGAGCTGTGGATAACCAGTGAAATTGTGGGTCGAATCAAAAAGAAAAAAGAGGCATACATGAGGTCCAGGCAGCTAAAAACAGATGGAGCACTGGAGGAATACAGAGAAAGTAGAAAAGAACTCAAACAGGGACTTAGAAGGGCAAAAAGGGATCACGAAATGTCCTTGGCAGACAGGATTAAGGAGAATCCTAAGGCATTTTATACATACATTAGGAACAAGAGGGTTGTTAGGGAAAGAATCGGACCTCTCAGGGACAAAGGACGGGAATTATGCTTAGAACCAAAGGAAGTAGGTGAGATTCTAAACGAATACTTTGCATCAGTATTCACAAAAGAGAGAGACATGTTGACTGGTATTGTCTCAGAGAGATGTATTGACCCGTTAGAAAAAATCTCAACTACAAGGGAGGAAGTGTTAGGTTTTTTAGGAAACATTAAGACAGACAAATCGCCAGGGCCGGATGGCATCTATCCTAGACTCCTCAGGGAGGCGAGAGATGCAATTGCTGGGCCTCTAACAGAAATCTTTGTCTCTTCACTGGACACAGGTGAGGTCCCAGAGGATTGGAGGATAGCAAATGTGGTCCCGTTATTTAAGAAGGGTAGCGAGGATAACCCGGGTAATTATAGGTCGGTGAGCTTGATGTCCATGGTAAGGAAGTTGTTGGAGAAGATTCTTAGAGATAGGATATATGCGCATTTAGAACTGAATAATCTAATTAGCAATAGACAGCATGGTTTTGTATGAGGGAGGTCATACCTCACAAATTTAGTTGAGTTTTTTGAGGAGGTGACAAAAACGATTGACGACGAAAGGGCCGTGGATGTCATCTACATGGATTTTAGTAAACCGTTTGACAAGGTCCCTCATGGCAGACTGGTGCAAAAGGTTAAATCTCACGGGATAAAAGGTGAGCTAGCTAGATGGGTGGAGAACTGGCTTAGCCATAGATGACAGAAGGTAGCAGTGGAGGGGTCTTTTTCCGGTTGGAGGTCTGTGACTAGTGGTGTTCTGCAGGGCTCTGTACTGGGACCTCTGCTGTTTGTGATATATATAAATGATTTGGAGGAAGATGTAACTGGTGTGATCAGTAAGTTTGCGGATGACACGAAGATTGCTGGAGTTGCAGATAGTGATGAACATTGTCACAGAATACAGCAGGATATAGATAGGCTGGAACATTGGACGGAGAAATGGCAGATGGAATTTAATCCAAATAAATGCGAAGTGATGCATTTCGGTAGATCTAATGTGAGGGGGAGCTATACAATAAATGGCAGAACCATCAGGAGTATAGACACACAGAGGGACCGGGTGTACAAGTCCACAGATCCTTAAAGGAGCAGCATAGGTGGAGAGGGTGGTGAAGAAGGCATATGGCATGCTTGCCTTTATTGGACGGGGCATAGAATATAAAAGTTGGCATATGATGTTGCAGCTGTATAGAACGATGGTTAGGCCACATTTGGAATACTGCATCCAGTTCTGGTCGCCACACTACCAGAAGGACGTGGAGGCTTTGGAGAGAGTACAGAGAAGGTTTACCAGGATGTTGCCCGGTATGGAGGGTCTTAGCTATGAGGAGAGATTGGGTAAACTGGGGTTGTTCTCCCTGGAAAGATGGAGGATGAGGGGCGACCTAATAGAGGTGTATAAAATTATGAAGGGCATAGATAGGGTGAACAGTGGGAAGCTTTTTTCCAGGTCAGAGGTGACGAACACAAGGGGTCACGGGTTCAAGGTGAGGGGGGCAAGGTTCAACACAGATGTCAGGGGGACGTATTTTACACAGAGGGTGGTGGGGGCCTGGAATGCACTGCCAAGCAAGGTGATTGAGGCGGACACTCTGGGATCATTCAAGACTCTAGATAACCACATGAACAGACTGGGAATAGAGGGATACAAAAGAATGGTCTAGTGGGCACATGAGCGGCGCAGTCTTGGAGGGCCAAAGGGCATGTTACATTGCTGTATTGTTCTTTGTTCTTTCCCCAGAGTACCAAAAAGAAGGGAACCAAAAAAAAGGAAAATCTCTGTTCATCGACGTCATACTGCAGACCAGAAGCAGAAATCTCTGTCTGAGAAAATCAGTGCCTTCCAAAGAAAAGATTCTGGAGAGCATAGTTCCTACACATCCTCAAGAAGAGCCCAAGACACAGCCAGAGATTAATGCCACTGATTGTGAGGGGGAGTTGTCGGAGAATGCGTGTATAATAGTGTAGCATAAAGAGTAAGGAGAAGATGTAAAGGGTTAAATGTAATGATAGCTACTTAGCATGTGCATAAGGAGCTATACCCAGTGATGTCACTCTCTGAGAGGTGAGGAGTGTGAAGCATCTCACTATGCAGCTATGCCTTGGTCTTATTTAACCTTCGTAAGTAGTCAGCAAGGAAATAAATGTTTCAACAAAAATGGTGGACAATTAAACAGCTCACTGGATGGAGGAGGAGACTCCACAAATATCCCCATTCTTAGTGTTGGAGGAGCCCAGCACATCAGTGCAAAAGATATGGGGGGGCAATTCTCCCCCAAAAATTCTAAGTGTCGAATTTGCGAAAAAAAACTGGAGTAAATCACGCTGGTTTTTTCAGCGGGAGTTTCAAAATGAATCTCCCACAGTCTGTGCACTGCAGAGAGCCTCAGCGTGAATCACACTGAAAACCAGGGGCCGGCACATCGTGCTGAGTGGGCCACTGTGCATGCGCCAATCTGTCAGCGCCGAGATTGGCACATGCACGGTAGCCCTGCACTACCGGCCTCCCGATCGCGGCCAGCTCGATTGCAGGCCAGTCCCGCGAACTCGCATTGCCAGCCATGCGACCGCCCAACAGCCCGATCGCTGGCCCCCCAAATATGCCCTGGCCAGCCTTGACACCCCGCCCCCCCCCTCCACCCCCGATCTCCGATCCCCCCTGACCCAACAGCTGCCAGCAGCCCTGACCCCCCACCCCTGCAGGCTGCCCCTCCCCAACCCCGATGGTCAGCCCCGATCGCTGGCTTCCCTCCCCCTGTCACTGAACCCAAAGTGCAGAGTGGTAGTGGGACCACCCCCTCCCCCCCGCCCCCCGCCCACCCCCCACTGATCATCCCCCAGAGGCCCCACATCTATCAGGCCCTGCTGATGGCATTTAAATCCTATTTAAATTAGGATCTGCATATATTAGGCAGCTCCATGCTGATTTATGGCACAGAGCTGACAATGCTAGGATTCTGACACTGGGAGGCGCGTGGAGGCCATGGCGCCCAGCGGGGAGCCTATGAAGTGGCCTCTGCTCGAGTCTCCCGGCCCGCTGCGCTACAAAAGCAGCACAGTGGGCTGGGAGAATCGCCCCCATGGTTGAAGAATTTGAACAATTTTCATCCAAAAATGCTGAGTGAATGATCCATCTCAGCCTCCCCCAGAGGTTCCCAACATCACAGATGCCAGTCTTCAGCCATGTTATATCAAGAAATGGCTTCAGGCACAGGATACTGCAAAAGCTGTGGGCCCAGACAATATTCCAGCAATAGTACTGAAGACTTGTGCTCCAGAACTTGCGTGCCCTTAACTAAGCTGTTCCAGTACAGCTGCAATATTGGTATCTACCCCACAATGTGGAAAATCATTCAGGTATGTCCTATACATAAAAAGCCAGAAAAATCTGACACAGCCAATTAGCTCCCATCAGTCTACTTGTGATCATCAGTGAAGTGATGGAAGGGGTCATCGACAGCACTATAACCTTAGCAATAACCCGCTTACTGAGTTTGGATTCCACAAGTATCACTCAGCTCCTCACCTCATTGCAGTCTTGGTTCACACGTGGGCAGAAGAGCGGAATTCCAGAGGTGGTATGAAAGTGACAGCCCTTGACATCAAGGCAACATTTGACCGCATGTGGTGTCACGGTGCCCTCACAAAATTGGATTCAATAGGAATCAGACAGAAAGCTTTCTGCTGGTTGGAGTCATACCTGGTACAAAGGAAGATGGTGTGGTGGTTGGAGTTCAATCATCTCAGTTCCAGGGCATCACTGCAGGAGTTCCTCAGGGTCGTGTCCAAGGCCCAACCATCTTCAGTTGCTTCGTCAATTACCTTCGTTCCATCATAAGGTCAGAAGTGGGGATGTTCACCGATGACTGCACAATGTTCAGCAGCATTCGTGATTCCTCAGATACTGAAACAGTTCATGTCCAAATATAGCAAGACCTGTACAGTAGCCAGACTTGGGCTGGCATGTGGTAGATAGCATTAGTGCCACACAAGTGCCTGGCAATGATCATCTCCAACAAGTAGAATTTAACCATCACCTCTTGACATTCATTTGCATTACTATTGCCTAATCCTCTCCTACCATTATCCTGGACGTTACCATTGACCAGAAAATGAACTGGACTAGCCATATAAATATTGTGGCTACAAGACCAGACCAGAGGCTAGGAATCCTGCAGCGAGTAACTCACCTCCTGACTCCTCAAAGCCTGCCCACCATCAACAATGCACAAGTCAGGAATGTGATGGAATATTCTCCACTTGCCTGGATGAGTACAGCTCCAACAACACTCATGAAGCCTGATATGATCCTGGACAAAGTAGCTTGCTTGAATGCTATTCCATCCATAAACATTCCATCCCTCCACCATTGATGAACAGTGGCAGCAAGATGCACTACAGGAACTCACCAAGGCTCCTTAGGCAGCACCACTCCAATTTAGCATGGCCAATCCACCTAACCTGCACATCTTTGGAGTGTGGGAGGAAACTAGAGCACCCGGAGGAAACCCACACAGACACAGGGAGAACATGCAATCTCCACCCAAGGCCAGAATTGAACCCGGGTCCCTGGCACTGAGAGGTAGCAGTGCTAATCACTGTGCTACCATGCTGCCCATTAATTAGACAACTACTACCATCTGGAAAGACAAAGACAGCAGACACATAGGAACACCACCACCTGGAGGTTCTCCTCCAAGTTACTCACCATCCTGATTTGGAAATAAATCATCGTTCCTTCAATGGGTCAAAATTCTGGAACTCCCTCCCTAACAGCACGGTGAGTGTACCTACACCAAATGGACTGCAGGTGTTCGAGAAGGAAGCTCACCACCACCTTATCAAGAGCAATTAGAGATAGGCTGAACCAGCGATGCACACATCCTATAAATGATTTTTGTAAAACCCATTGGCTCCTGCAAAACCTCTTCTACAGTAAGAAACCACCAAACCCGAGATAAACCCAAAAAACCAGAACAACTATCACTAATTGTTGCAAAAACTCACCTGGATCACTAATGCCTTTTAGGAAAGGAAATCTGCCATCCTTACCTAGTCTGGCCTACATGTGACTCCAGACCAACAATGATGTGGTTAACTGCACAGGCCTAGCAAGCCACTTAGTTCAATAGTAATTAGGGTTGAGCAAAAAATGCTGACCAATTGTCAGTCACACCCACATCCATGAAAGAGTAAAGGAAACAAAGGTATTTCAATAGAATCCAAATAAGGTTTTGGAAAGAATGAAAAAATGTGATGTTAAATCATAGACAGATGGTTATTCGGGTTATAATAGTTCAAAAGCAAGTGATTGGGATAAGTCTCAGCTAAGTAATGGAACGACCATACAGAAACAAACGGGTGCGAAAATCCTAAAGGCATTAAGAGCTACACACAAGAGTAAAAGCACAAAAATAGTAAAGGGGGAGGGGGCAATGGTGGTGCAAGTGGAAGCAGAGAAACCAGGCTAAAAAGGTCTAAAATGAAAAGCAAGATGTTGGAAACACAACTTGGGCATGTCAGACCTATAGGAATATAAAACAGATGTACAGAAACCACCATCACCAACCCCCCTCCCCACCCCCAGTCCCCTGACTCCACCGCCCCGCCAGAACCACTGCCAGCCATCAGAACTATGTTCTGATGAAGGGTCCACATCCAGCAACCAACTACACCCAGCAACCAACTACACCCTTCCTAATTTTCACTTCCCATTGTTTACAATAGAAAGGACCATCAGTCAAGGTCATTTCACCAGTCCCTGGCCTTCTATTTTGCTCCACCTGCTCCCTGTCCGTCTTCCATAGTATCAAATCCAACACACTTCTCCCTCCCTTTGACTCTGAAGAAGAGTCATACGCCCTCGAAACATTAACTCTCTTCACAGATAATGCCAGACCAGCTGAGTTTTTCCGGCACTTTCTGTTTTTATTTCAAGATTTCCAGCATCTGCAGTATTTTGCTTCAATTATGTTATTGTACAATGAAGTTTGTTTAGTTATTATTCACAAATATAATAGCATACGTCCCATTTTTCTTGGTAGACAAACAGTTGGAGAGAAGCACCGGTCGAGCGAGGTCATAAAATCCCACCCGAGGCCAATGGAGTATTCTGATCTGCCAGCCTCATCCGCCCCGATTCCGGGATGGGTGAGGGAGTAAAATTCTGGCCAAGGAGTTTAAAGTTTATTTATTAATGTCACAAGTAGGCTTACATTAACACTGCAGTGAAGTTACCGTGAAAATCTCACAGTTGCCACACTCTGGCACCTGTTTGGGTACACTGAGGGAGAATTTAGCATGGCCAATGTGCCTAACCATAATGTCTTTCGGACTGTGGGAGGAAACCAGAGCACCCGGAGGAAACACACGCAGACACGGGAATAACATGCAGACTCCACACAGACAGTGACCCAAGCGGGGAATCAAACCTGGATCCCTGGCACTGTGAAGCAGTGCTAGCCATTGTGCTACCATACCGCTGGCCTGTTACTGCCAATCTTCTGTCCAGAAAATTGAATTCGACCCCACTCTGTCTGCAGCTGAGTTTGCCTTGAGCTCAGGTGAAAGATGAAGAGATCTGGCGAGACACAACAATCTCAGTCGCATTTGTTGATGGAATGCAGATGTGTCCCCCAGTACTTGAGAAAACAGGCTACCAACAAGGGTGGGAAATAAAAAATAAAATAATGGCAGGATTCAAAAATGCTCCTGCCATCAAGTAATATCAAGGATTATTGGAAACAAATCAAAATAACTTGTCAGAAGTTGAAAATGTAGGTGATATACACAACTGGGGCAATTCCTGTCTGTAATATGCTATTATTTTAGACATATCAAAGTTTATTTTTATATGTAGGGGATTAACATCCACTGTTTGCAAGCCACTAGTTTTTCTTCTGTTCAAAAATGGGAATTAACTGTTCAGCAGCAATAAGTAATTCACACATAAAATTAATTTCTCATGTTGCAATAACTAATGCACGACCTTTACAAATTAGATCTGGTGTGTAATTTGTTTACATTTACAGATGTTGGTTTCAGATAAATCTTGGTTACGGATCAGAAGGATTAGCTATTGTACATTCCTTCCAACCCAAGGTATTCCGATCGTAAGTTTATCTTGAGTAGAGACAGCATAATGCTCCACTCATTTAGATTATAGTGTTTTGTTCTTGAGATTTACTGCATAGCCGTCGCTGCTAAATGTGGTGTCAGCTGTCTTGTACCAGAACATAAAGTTTTATTATGAAGGAGAAAGCAGAATTGTACTGCGTGGAATGTATATTTGTCCAAGTGCTGAACACATCTGATCTATTGGATGGGATAAAATGAAACGGATGGGAGCAGTCCTTTCTGCAGGGCTTCCCGTCAGCTCCCAACATAACTACAGTGGGAGATGAGTCGAAAAGCAGAGAAGACACGAACAGCCAGTTATGTTGGCTGTAAACCTTCGTGCTCGCTTAGGGCTGGGATCCTCCGGTGCTGCTGAACATGAATGGAGTTTTGACTGGAACGCCATATTCTCCCTTCTCACTTACACGGGAGCAGGCACAGACGAGGTCAGAGAATCATAGAATTCCTATAGTGCAGAAAGAGGCCATTCAGCCCATCAAGCCTGCGCCGACAACAATTCCACTCAGGCTCTATCCCCGTAACCCCACATATTTACCCTGCTGACCCTCCCGACACTTAGTGGCAACTTAGCATGGCCAATCCACCTAACCTGCACATCTTTGGAGTGTGGGAGAAAACCAGAGCACCTGGAGGAAACCCACACAGACACAGGGAGAACATGCAAACTCCACCCAAGGCCAGAATTGAACCCGGGTCCCTGGCACTGAGAAGCAGCAGTGCTAACCACTGCGCTACCGTGCCGCCCATTAATTGGAATCCCGCCCATAATTTCTCTGGGATTTCTGCCCATCTCTTTCACTAAAACCCTAACATGAAACTGGGGAATCAGGAAGGAAATTCTCCATTGTACCAACGAACTCTGTTTATAATTATTTTAGGTAACTGGTTTTGAGTGAAGGAAAAGGTGGTTGATCAACTGTTGTTTACTCACAAACACATTCTCAGTGTTGGAACTTCAGTAGCAAAGGTTCACTCTGTCACTTGAATGTGTTAGTCTTGTAACAAGGACATTTTCTGAACACTTTTCTTCAAGGCAGTGAATTTCTGTCAGGGTTTCCCCAGTCAAGAAGAGTTTCTGCTGATTTCCTGCTGAAAATGCAATGGACGATTAGGAGAATTCCTGCCAAAAATACAGGCAAGTGCGTCTTTAAATAATTCGAGCTATTTCTTCAGGATAGATAAGCGTAAGCATACACATAGGGGATGGGATTAACCCATCCCACCTGGCAGGAATTGGGCAGCTTATCAGTTAAAACTACCTCCAATACTTGACCAAGATCTTCCCAATCCATTCCTTCCTGCCTTTAATTGATCCTTTTTTTTGTAAATGTGGCTGAGGCATCCGTTTGACCTCCAGAAAGCTGACATGCTTCTCCCCTCCCCTTGATCTTATTTGATTTGATTTATTGTTGTCACATGTATTGGGATACAGTGAAAAGTATTGTTTCTTGCTCTCTCTTTAGACAAAACATACTGTTCATAGAGTCCGTAGGGGAGAAAGAAAGGAGAGCGTGCCGAATATAGTGTTATAGTCACCAGCTGGGGTGTCGAGAAAGATCAGCTTAATGTATGGGAGGTCCATTCAAAGTCTGATGGCAGCGGGGAAGAAGCTGTTCTGGAGTCGGTTGGTGTTCTCAGACTTTTGTATCTTTTTCCTGATGGAAGAAAGTGGAAGAGAGAATATCCGGGGTGCGTGGCATCCTTGATTAAGCTGGCTGCTTTTCCGAGGCAGCGGGAATTGTAGACAGAGTCAATGGATGGGAGGCTTGATGCAGAAGGGGCCAACCATCTACCCATTTCTCCGTCACAACTGGAACATGGTTGGAACTTTGATAGGGGCGGAACCCAGAAGCGACCTAGTTCCACTTTATTTTTCAGTCCCTTGACCAAAGATTCCCTTCGCATCTTGGCTTAGAATATATGTACACCATCAAGATATAAAAAGAATTGGGAAATATCACTCCGAACTATCATAACTATGGCATCTGGAGAGGTTTCTCCAGCAGCTGATTGAACACTTACAAATAACAAAGGACAGAATAGTTTAGACCATATTACATTGTGACCCAATATACTCAAAGCAAATAATCGCTGTACACTCACAACTGTGATTGTTCTCCAGAAGATGTCCCCAGTTTTCTAATATAGAATGTAAAGAATTTAGCACATTTACCTCATACTAACCCTGGCAGCAAAATTGAATAACTCAAACCAGACAACACTCGCTCATGTCAAAGGTAATGTGCATGTTCCTCTGATGAACACAAATAGCCTTACCATTATTCTTCACACAAAATCCAAGCCAAACTATGCAAAGTGTCTTTCAAGTAGAGATGACAATGTTTTACAATTTTCCTTTTGTTGGGGTGCTGTTACCATCCAGGCTTGCACAATCAGACAAAAGATTAGAATTTACATAATGTCAATGACAAAGAACTAAAGCAGTGGAACTGTGAAAGATTATACCTTGTTGAACTGTGTTGTCTCTGTTTGCCTGGTGTAGTGTATAATGTCGCTTACCTCCCTTGTGTAAGAGCTCACATCACACAATAAATAAACTTTCAAGGTATTCTGTATATTTTCTTTTACATGGTGGGTGGGATTTTCTTTTACATGGTGGGTGGGATCCCCCCCCCCCCCCCCCCCCCCCACCTCCGGACCCCCCCACCTCCGGCATGTTTTGCAGTAGTGGAAGCAGTCCACCATTGGCTGGCAGCTGGATCTTCCAGCCCCACCACCATCAATGGGGTTTCCCTCAAAGGGTGCTGTTGGCATGACCAGAAGATCCCACTGACGGGAACGGCCAGAAAATCCTGTCCTGTATTTCTGTTGGCATCTTGCCCATGCCCATGTGCGTGTGTCGGTGCTAAGTAAATGAACATATTTCAGTTCCAGCCACTAATATCAGCATTAATCTCTCCTGGTCAGGCATATCATCAGTCAAATGGGAATTAAAGCGGCTTCTTCTGCACCCAAATCATCTGCCTTAATTTTCACATATGGAAAGCATATTTTCAACACCAACATGATATTTTTACTTGCACAGCTAGCATTGGAAAAGAGTGCTTCATTGGTGACTTTTTCTTCCCATGTGATGCCATGAGTCACAGACATGGAGATGGAATTTATTGAGGCTCAGGTCGGTGGAAGCTTTTAGGCTTCATGGCAGGCAGCAATGAGCTGAAGATGCAGCCCTTATAAATAAGCATCTTGACCCTGTGGGTCAGTTTGTTGTTTTATCCATGACTGTCGGCCAGAATTAGTGATGCCCTTCATCAAGAGATGAAGGGCGTCTACAACTGGAGATCCAAGGAATTTGCTGACTGCTAAGAGGGTGCCCAATTCAAAGATGCCGTTGGACGAGACAAGAAAGCGCTCAACATCAATCACGGCATGTGAGAAACTCTGACGATCGATGCAAATGCCAACACCAGCTATCGACAACAAAATGTGGTTTCAGTAGACACCAGCCTTGCAAACAAGGCATCAGCAGAGATCATCCTTCACCACTAACAAGGGGTAAATTCATGTGCAGCACTTAGAACCATAGAAAGGTTATAGCACAGAAAGAGGTCATTTGGCCCATCTTGTCCATGCCATCCCAATGACACTCAGGTGCCCTTTCTAACCCCACCTTCCTGCACCAAGCCCATAACCCTGGAGCTTACAACACTTCAGGTGTAGATCCAGGTAATTTTTTAAAGAGTTTAGGGTCTCTGCCTCCACCAGCAATACGGGCAGCGAATTTCAGACACCCACCACCCTTTACGTAAAAAGTTCTTCCTCATGTCCCTTCTACACCTACTGCCATTTATCTTGAATCCATGTCTAGAATTCTCCAAGGGAAACAATTTTATCCAGTCCATTCTATCTCTTCCCCTCGTAATTTTGAACACCTCAATCAAGTTACACCTCAGCCTTTTTTGTTCCAAGGGAGATAATCCCAACCAATCCAATCTCTCCTCATAGCTATATTTTTCTAGCCCTTGTGACAGACTTTGCCTTTCCCGAATCAGCTTGTTCAGCCATCAAAGGAAGTGAGGCAGATAAGCTCCTCTGACCCCATCAGATTCTGAGGCTGCCTTCCCATCACCTCTCCCAGATGGAATGACATCAATCAGCATTACAGTCTGTCTGAGAAACAGTACCGATGGATGCCAAGTTATACAAGTTAGAAATCCCAACAGGGAAGAAAACCATCCATTCTATCATGACACACATGCTTCCACTTTCCCTTTCCCCATACCCCTAAATATTCTTCTTGAACTAATTTCTTCTTAAACCCATCTGATTCAATAATGTCCTTTCGGAAAGGAAATTTGGCACCCCTACTTGGCCTGGCCTGTATGTGACTCCAAATCCATAGCAATGTGGTTGACTATAAACTGCTTCCTCATATGGCCTCGCAAGCTACTCTGTTGTGCCAAACTGCAGTGTAATGATTTTAAAAGAATAAAACCAGAAGGACTACCCACTGGACATGACGAAGGCACGCAAGGCCCAATTAACCCTGTAAAGTTTCATCGCTAACATCTGGGGCCTTGTGCCAAAGCTGGGTGAGCTATCTCACAGATGGATCAAGCAACAGCCATATTCACAGTATCATACATTTCAACCAACATCTCAGACTCCTTTTCACCATCCTTGGACATGTACTGTCCCACTGGCAGAACAGGCCCACCAGAGGTGGCAGTACATTGGTACACAGATTCTGTTGCCCTTGAAGCCTTCAACATGGACTCTAGGTCTCATGAAGTCTCATGACATCAGGTCAAACCTGGGCAAGGTAACCTCCTGTTGATTACGAGCTACATCCCTCCTTCAGCATATGACTCAGTCCTCCTCCATCTTGAGCATCATTTGGAAGAAGCACTCAGTATAGCAATGTTACAGAATATATTCTGGGTGGAGAACCTTAATTCCCATCACCAAAAGTGGGTCAGTGACACCACAACTAACCAAGCTAGCCTGAATCCTGGAGGATATGACTGCCAAACTGGGCCAGCAACAGGTGGTGTGGGAACCAACAAGAAGGAAAAACCTACATGATCTTACCCTCACTACTCTATCTGACATAGATGCTTTTGTCCATGACAGTATTGTTAGGATTGGCAAGCACATTTTCCTTTGTGCAGACCAATTCACACTAAGGGCATCATCCATTGTGTTCTGTGGCACTTCCAAACAAATCTAGCAGTTCAGGACTGGGCATCCAAGAGGCTCTGTGGGCCATCAGCAGCAGCAGAATTATATTCCACCACAATCTATAACCCCATCATGGCCCAGTATATCACTCATTCCACCAGCACTATCAAGCCAGGGGATTATACTGGAACACCTGGGATGGCACAATGGCACAGTGGTTAGCATTGCTGCCTCACAGCACCAGGGACCTGGGTTCGATTCTCGGCTTGGGTCACTGTCTGTGTGGAGTTTGCACGTTCTCCCTGTGTCTGCATGGATTTCCTCTGGGTGCTCTGGTTTCCAACGATGTGTGAGTTCGGTGGATTAGCCATACTAAATTGTCCCTTAGTGTCGGGGGAATAGCTAGAGTAAATGCATGTGGTTATGGGGATAGGGCCTGGGTGGGATTGTGGTTGGTGCAGACTCGATGGGCTGAGTGGCCTCCTTCTGTACTGTACGATTCTATGATCTCTATGATCAATCCTAGTTCAATGAGGAGTGTAGGAGAGGAAGCCAGGAATAGCACCAGGTATCATTGAAAACAAGGTGCCAATCTACTGAAGCTACAACACAGGACTACATGCATGCTGATCAGTGAAAGTAGCATGTTGCTGACATAGCTAAAGCTGATCCCACAATCTCTGCAATCCTGCTATAGCCAGCCATGAATGGCGGAGGCAATTAAAAAGCTAATAAAGGAGGAGGCTCCACAAATATTCCCATCCTCAAATGAAGTGGAACCAAGAACACCAGTGCAATAGACAAGGTTGAAGAAGTTGCAAATATCTTCAGTTAGAATTGCCAAGTGGATGATCCATCCTAGCCTCCTCCTGATGATCTTGCCATCACAGATGTCAATATTCCACCAATGCGACTCACACCACATGGTATCAACACCTAAAAGCATTGAATATAGCAATGGCTATTGGCCCTGAAAACATAACAGCTGTAGTGCTGAGGACTTGTGCTTCAGAACTAGCTGAACCCTTAGCCAAGTTTTTCCAGGACAACATAAGGGTTTACCCAAAAATATGGATTAGCCCAAGTCATCAGGACAAATCTGGTCTTGCCAATTGCAGCCCCACACATAAAATCTCCATCATCAGCAAAGTGATGCAAGATGTCGTCAGGAATGTTATGAAACAGCACTCAATGACCAGTAACGTGTTAGCTGGTGCTCATTTTGGATTCTCTCAGAAACACTCAATTCCTGTGATAGCCTTTACCAAACATGGACTAAAGTGATATTCCAGAGGTGAAGTGAGAGCAACCGCCCTTGACATGAATGTACCAGTTGACCAAGAGTACAGTCACACCTAGCACAAAGGAAGATGGTTATGGTTGTTGGAGGCCAATCATCTCAGTCGCAGGACATCAATTTCGGTCCAAGTATCCTTGGTCCAGCCATCTTCAGCTGCTTCATCAATGACTTTCCCTCAATGATGCGGTCTGAGTGGGATGTTTGCTGATGATTGCACTGTGTTCAATTCCATTCATAATGTCACAGATAATGAAGTAGTTCATGCTTGCATGCAACAGGACCTGAACAACATTTAAGTTTGGCTTGATAAGTGGCATGTATAATGAATGGCACCGAATTACCAGGTAATGACCACCTCCAGCAAGGGTGAGTCTAACCATCTCATTTGACATACAGAGCATTACCATCTACATCCTAGGGACATTGTTGAATAGAAACATAACTGGACCAGCCACATAAATGCTCTGGCTGCGAAAGCAGGTCAGAGGCTGCATTTCTGTGGTGAGTAACTTACCTCTTGATCCCTCAAAGTCTTTACACTATCAACAAGGCACAAGTCAGAAGCATTATGAAATAGTCCCAACTTGTCCGGATGAGTGAAGGTACAATAACTCAAGGGCCAAAATGTTCCGGCTGTTCCCACCAGCGAGATATTCCGGTTCTGCCGACAACGACCCTTCCACTGCGGGTTCCCCAGCTGAAACAGAAGATCCCACCGCTGGCCAATGGTGGGCCACCTCCCCCACTGCAAAACATGCCACGGAACAGGTGGAAAAAATCCCACCCAAGAAGTTTACATCAAGCAGGACAAAGCAATCTACTTGATTGATATCCTATCCACCACCTTAAACATTCACTTGCTCCAATACCAGTACACAATGGAAGTAGCATGGTACCATCTTCAAGATACGCTGCACAAGGTTCCTTTGACTGCACCGTCCAAACCCATGACCTCTAACAGTTAGAAGGCCAAGGGCAGTAGGCACCTAGAAAAACTATCACCTGCAAGTTGCACTCCTAGGCAGAGATCATTCTGAATTGGAATTGGAAAGGGCAGCACGGTAGCATAGTGGTTAGCATTGCTGCCTCACAGTGTCAGGGACCCAGGTTTGTTTCCCGGCTTTGGGTCACTGTCTGTGTGGAGTTTGCATGTTCTCCCCGTGTCTGCGTGGGTTTGCTCCAGTTTCCTCCCACAGTCTGAAAGACGTGCTGGTTAGGTGCATTGACCTGAACTGGCGTCGGAGTGTGGCGACTAGGGGAATTTCACAGTAACTTCATTGCAGTGTTAATGTAAGCCTTATTTGTGACCAATAAATAAACTTTTTATTCCTTCATAGTCATCGGATCAAAATTTTGGAACTCCCTGTCCAACATCATTGGGAGTGCAGCCACATCCCTCATCCTGCAGATCACCACAACCTTCTCAAGGGCAATTAGGGATCGGCAATAAATACTGTCCTTGCCAGCAGTGCCACATCCCTTGAATGAACAGAAAACAATATTGTAATTGGTATCTTGGATACCCACCCTATCAATACATTCCATATTTTAAGAACCTTTAATCTTCTCTGCTCCATCGAATAAAGCCCTGGTTTTTCGAGACACTTGGCATAACTTTATGTTCTCCTTGCTTTTATTACCCTAATAAATCTATGTTGCACTTTTCCATGGTTTGACAATTATTTCGAGATGTGATTTTGAAAATTGCACACAGTTTTCAAATTGTGGTTTAGCCAATGTTATACGGATTCACAATTATCTCCCCATTTGTAACATAGCCCTATATATAACACACCCAGAGTGCCAATTCATCTTGTTATGACTTTTCTGCACCTACAATTTTTAAAAAAATCTACATTCCTGTCGCTCCATACATGTATTTGGATTCTGTGTTATTTTTCCTAAACTGTACATCTTCACACACATCTACATTGAAATATATTTGCCGTAAATCTGTCTGTGACCTAAATGTGGCTTTGTGTTCCATACGGTCTCCCACTTTTCCCCCTCACAGTTTGCCATGCCATTTAATCCAGCATCTATTGGCAAATTGCTGGCAGTTCTTTTTTTCGCTGCAAGCCTATGCCATTGGCAAATGGATTGTGATTGACGAAACAGATTTCATGTAATCCCCTTAACTGTTGACAGGAAGATGAGACTTTTATTCTATTTGGCTGGGCTTGCATTCAAATTGAAATCTTAAAAAAATACATGAGTGATGTTTTCGCCCATTGCATCACCCAGTCACTCTTGTTTGTAGGTCGAGAATACTTAATACGCTTGCTGCGACTGTCCTGCAAATTGGAAACAAATAATGAAATTTGTTGAGATGAAGAAGAAGCCTGAAGTTATATTTCATGAACGTACAGCAAGACAGTGAAGCTTTGGTACCCATAGGCTTTGAGAAGCTGCTTTGCTCAGTTGGAGTCCAAAGATCAAAGGGACCCGATCTTTCTGTTCCTTCACAGTTTTAATTAGAATGAAGCTGTTCTCATCGCTTTATCTGCTCCAATCGTTGAATTGCTTCACAGAGTCAAAGAGTTGCTAGAACAGAATCAAAACTTTGTTTCATCTGATGCTACAGCAGAATAGTTTGCAAGGCACTAATTACTCACTTCTTTGTGAAATAAAACTAACCAGCGCATTTATATTTTAAGAACAGCTATCAGCTGTTCAGTTCAGTCAACTATCAGTTTAATGAAGAACGCAGGAGGGCATGCCAGGAGCCACACCGGACATACTTAAAAATGAGGTGTCAACATGGTGAAGTTACAATACAGGACGACTTGTGTGTCAATGAGAGTAGACAGCAAGTGATAGACAGAGCTATGTGATCCTACAACCGACAGAGCAGCCCTAACAAATAGTCAACCCCACTTGAAATGTTGGATCTGTTCTCTCTCCATGGATGCTGTCAGATCTGCTGAGATCTTCAAGCATTTTCTGTTTTAGATCAGCTCAAAGCTCTGGAGTTCTGCCACATCCAGTTGGTGTACAATTAAACAATAGTGCAAAAGAGAAGGTGAAGCATTTGCAACCGCCTTCAGCCAGAAGAGCCAACTGGATGATCCATCTCAGCCTTCTCCTGAGATCCCACCATAACATATGTCAGTCTTCAGCCAATTCTATTTCGATCCACGTGATATCAGAAACAGCTGAAGGTACTGCATACTGCAAAGGCTATGGACACTGACAACATTCCGGCAATAGCACTGATGACTTGTACTCCAGTACTAGCCAAGCCCATAGCCAAGCTGTTCTTAGTACAGCCGCAACACAGGCAATGACCCAACAATACAGAAAATTGTCCAGGTATGTTCTATAAATAAAAAGCTGGACAAATCCAACCCAGCCAATTATCAGCCCATCAGTCTACGCTCAATCATCAGCTAAGTGATGGAAGGTTCATTTTCAGCGCTATCAAATGGCACTTACTCAGAAATAACCTGCTCACTGATGTTCAGTTTGGGTTCTACCAGCGCCACTCAGTTCCTGACCTCATTACAACCTTGGACAGCGCATGGACAAGAGCGAAACAAAAGAGTTGAGGTGAGAGTAACTGCCCTTGATATCAAGGCAGCATTTGACTGAGTGTGGCATGAACCAATCCTAGCAAAACTGGAGTCAATGGGAATCAGTGAGAAATGTCGGGGGCGATTCTCCCAATCCAGCTGCTCTAATTTTTGAGCGAAGCGGGCCAAGAGAATCGCATGTCGGCTGATTCGTGGGATTCCCACGAGCGTTTGCGCCACGCTTGCTTCTCCCAGGCCCGAATTTCCGGCGGCATCTGTGCAGGGCCGGAAATCGGCTGGGAGGCGGGGCTAGCATTTAAATAGTATTTAACGTACTATTTAAATGCTATAAGAGGGCCCGGGACTGAATTCTCCGGGCCCACTACCATCTCCCAACCCGCCAGGAGTATTTCACTCCAGCGGGGTTCAGATTAATTCCCCACTTTCAGGTAACTAGCAGGGTGACCCCGCTGGTCAGCCTGGGGGGTCTGTGGAGGGGGGGGGGGGTTCAGCCGGGAGGGGGTCTGCCTCCCGGGGAGATGGTCTGCCAGAGGGTGGCGGATCACCACTGCTGTGGGGGGTGCTGGAGATCGGATGGTTCGGAACGGGGGGGCGGTTTGGGGCTGACCTGGGAATGGTCGGGGGGGGGGGCCGTGATCGGACTGTAGGGGGGTGTTGAGGGGGCAGCACTGCAGGGGTCCCGGGCTGGCCAGCAATTGAGCTGGCCAACAAAGAAGGAGGCTGACAGTTTAGGGCCACTGCTCATACGCAGAGGCCCTGAACTTTCAGCCTCCCGGGCGGGAATAGAACTCACCTCCTGAAATTTTATAATATTCACATTGGTAGCCTCTGCTTTGCGCAGAGTGTGGGAGATTCTAGTGTGAACTCCCAAACTCCCACTGAGAAAACCAACATGATTTACTCTAGTTTTCCAGCGAATTCGACACTTGGAACTTTTTTGAGAGAATCCCAGCCATCATACCTGGCACAAAGGAAGATGGCTGTTGTTGTTGGAGGCCAATCATCTCAGTCCCAGGACAACACCGCAGGAGTTCCTCAGGGTAGTGGCCTAGGCCCAACCATCTTCAGCTGCTTCATCAATGGCATTTTGTCCTTCATAAGGTCAGAAGTGGGGAGATTCGCTGATAATTGCACAATATCCAATACCATTCGTAAGTCCTCAAAAAGTGAAACACACCATGTCTGTATGTAAAAAGATCTGGACAACATTTTGTTTGGACTGATACGTGGCAAGTAACATTGTGACACATAAATGTCAGGCAATAACCACCTCCAACAAGAGAGAATAAAACCATCTCCCCATGACATTCAATGGCATTACAATCACTGAATCCCCCACTATCAACATCCTAAGGGGGTTACCATTTACCAGAAACTGAACTGGACCAGCCATATAAATATTGTAGCTACAAAAGCAGGTCAGGGTCTGGGATCCTGCAGCGATGACTCACTTCTCGACAACTCAGTGCCTGGCCACCATCTACAAGGCACAAGTAATGAGTGTAATGGAATGCTCTCCACTTGCCTGGATGAGTGCACCTCACACTCAGGAAGTTCAACACCATCCAGGACAAAGCAAACCGTTTGATTGGCACACCATCCACTACCTTCAACCATCACTCCCTCCACCGCTGATATACAGTGGCAGCAGTGTGTACAATCTACAAGATGCACTGCACCAAGATCCTTTTGCAGCACCTTCAAAACCCATGACATCTACTCCCAAAAAGGACAAAGGCAGGAGATGCATGTGAATACCAGCATTTGCAAGTAGCCCTCCAAGCTGCGCACCATACTGACGTGGAAATATATCACCGTTCCTCCACTGTTGCTGGGTCAAGATCCTGGAACTCCCTTCCTAACAGCACAGTGGGTGTACCTATGCCACATGGATTGCAGCAATTTAAGAAGGGGGGGGTCACCACCACCTTCACAAGGGCAATCGGGGACGGGCAATAAATGCTGGTCTCGCCATTGACACCCACATCCTGTGAAAGATTTTTTTAAAAGCTGATATTTGGGAAGCTTGAATACATTTGGTGAATAAAAATAGTTTGCAAAAGGATCATTTTTACTCCCATAGAAACCATAGAAACTCTATATTGCAGAAGGAGGCCATTCGGCCCATTGTGTCTTCAGTGACAACAATCCCACCCAAACCTGATCCCCATTAATCCCTCGAACCTACGCATCCCAGGACACTAAGGGGCAATTTAGCATGGCCAATCAACCTAACCCACATATCTTTGGACTGTGGGAGGAAACTGGAGCATCCGGAGGAAACCCGCGCAGACGCGGGGAGAATGTGCAAACTCCACACAGATAGTGACCCAAGCTGGGAATCGACCCAGATCCCTGGAACTGTGAGGCAGCATGCTAACCACTATGCCACCATGCTACCCAGAGTATTCTGAGATGGAAGCACAACTTTGTATGGGGAAAGTAGAACTGGATATAAAAAGAGTGTTTAAAAAGCTAGTCAAAAAGCATTTGCTTATGATTTTGTGGGTATCATAATATAGTTTCACCGTGCTGGAGCAATATAGTTAGTAGCACAATTCATGCCGCACAAAATAAAATCAAAGTGACAAACAAATGTCACAGAAACAGAAATGTTAATGTGTTTTAGCAGAAACTTGAGCAAAAGAAAACACTTTTCAGAGTTAGTGCAAGTTGCTGACTGCACCCACACCAGAAGCCGCTGGTCAAGTATTGATTTGAACAGATGAAAATTAGGGTAAACAATAAGTAAAAAAGAAAATCAATGCTTTATATTTGAAAAATAATTATATTCCTGGCTGGCCTCCAATATTGGAAACTCTGTAAACTTGACATCATCCAAAATTCTTAATATTCATGTCTTAACCTGCTTTATGTCCCATTCACCCATCACTCCTGCGCTTGCTGACTTACCCCAGCTCCTGCGGTCAAGCAATTATCTGATCTAACACTTGAAAATAGTTTGAGTAAGGCACCGGGAGGCTATCAGAAACTATAAAACTGTGGGCGTAATCTGCGGAGTTTGTGCCACTAGCGGGAAGTCTCATCCGCCAACATTGCACATCGGACAATCGTTCACAGTTCACCATAGGTTTCCAATGCTTGCTACTGGCAGGCAAAGTTCTCACTGGTAGTAAATTAACTCTCCCCGCTCCCCACGCCCCCATTTGCAGAATCCATCATATATACAGAAAAGAAAAGGTTGATTGATCCATATATCAATGTATAGTTCCATAGTCAACTTATCCTCCCCCCCCCCCCCCACACCCATACAGTGAGGAGGGTGTAGTGAGCTACTGCATATCCCGAATCAGACTCAGTTTTTGCATGAGAACCTATGGGAATTTTCAACAGGTCATCTCAGCCTAAGTGCATTTGCACTCTTAATACATAAATGAGATCCCATTCAGTTCATATCAGATCAAGATGTTGCAAAGTAAATGTGATCTTTTACTTGTTACATGCCCAGATTGAGGTCATGCAATGGGCAGTATTAATTCATGAATCTGCTGCACCCATTAAGGATTTCCTCCTCACAAATAAAATGCCAGATTTGCATGAAATATTTGTAATGGTACATAAGACACCTTCTGTTATGTGACCCAACTCAATGCTAATGTCAAGAGACTACTTATACTGAATCTGGTCAGAGCAAATAATTGTGCAACATTTGAACATGGCCAAATATAACAACAAATGCAAATTCATGTCTAAAGTACAAAGAGAACATCTGGCTCTATCTCATTCTCTTCCTCAATTTTCATCCCAATTCCTCTCTCGTCTTCTCACCCTTTCTCCTCTTCATTTATCCCTTGTTCCTCCGCACAATAATCATTTCAACGTCCATCCCCCCTTTTTTTTTAATCATTGCAAATCTCTCTCACATTACACATCTGAGCTGCTTTCGCTGCCACTGGCTGTTAGCATGGTTTGAAATACGACATTATTATCTGTTATCAGCTTTTGATTCCTGCCTCTAATCATTACTACGAGAAACTGTTCAAACTCAAGATAATTAGCACAGAATCCAGCAGCTCCACCAGCCACAGATGCATGTTAAAGAGATCTTCGGCTGCACTGTCGTTTCTGTCAGAGCTGCCTCCTGGGGCTCGGCAGCAGAGAGAAAAAAAAGATTCCTACACAATTTCTTTAGATATCAGTCTCTCCATGGGCCAATTCAGCCCACGCACAATCCCACATCAAACAGCTTTTGGATAAATCAGTCTTCCCCTGGCTAGCTGGAATTTTTAAACTAAGCTGGTTGTGTGCATGCGTGTGTGTGTGTGTGTGTATGTGTGTGTGTCTGTCTGTCTGTTTTCTCTCTATCTTCGAACAAGGCTGTTGGCTAGAATTTACAATTCCCTGCTGGTGCTACGCTTGTGATGATTATTTTTCTTAACATCCGTTCTGTTCCGACTGTAGTAAACATGGCTAGGTTCATAACGCTGGTTATATTTACGCCGCTTTCCAATCATTCCAAAAGGTAAAAAGGAAGAAAGCATTTGCTTCCAGCTGACACTCTCTTCCCTATCTAGGACAGTCGTGCACCTTTGAAGTTTTCAGTATGATAATACAGAAATAAAATGCAGATACATAGTTCACACCCTACCAACCATAAACATAATATTGTGCAAATTGCAACCATTTATTAACAGAGGCAACTCCTTGCGAAATATGGAAATCTGGTGACCATTTATTTGTGTGTGGAACTTACGTTGAAGCCCAAATTTGTTTCTGATATGCTAAGTACATATATTTAATGCATATTAGTCTTCATGTGACACCAAATGTGACCTGTATATGTAAGATATCATTATAAACAAGTATTTTCATCCATTCTAAACTTTTAAGTATCACAATCTCTCCACTATAAATGATTATTCACTAGGCAGAAAGAATAGAGTGGAAGAGGAGAGTGGCAGAGGGAATGAGAACGTTTTCCACTGAGGTTTCAACTTCTGGTAAATGCATAGTTGTGCATTAACAGTTCCCTTTGTGCTAAGTGTTTAAAAGCTGCCTTAATGCACAGCAGGCAAAGGCAATTAAGCCATGTTCAGTAACATCAGAAAATGTGCAGTTATTTGTAATGAAAAGCCTGCATGAAAGAATACAAATGATTCAGTTCTGTAACCTTACAAAATGTTAAATGAAACAACTGATGAGCAGTATGGAAGAAACACTTCATAGCAGCATGCAGTTTAACATTGCAAATGCTGCCTTTATTGTGCTTTTCTCGTTGCAGTTAAAAGGTAAATTATCTATGTTAATGAAATTAGCACACATACAAGGATGAAAACAGAATAATACTTAGATTTACTGGTTCAGTACTCACGCTAATATGTAACTTTACCCTTGTATTGAGTGAACTATTTTTGAAGATCACATACATCTGTCCTCTTTGGCATGAATTTTAGTTAATTTTCATAATCTGTCTTGCAGCGCAGAGGAAATACAGAGTTGTGCATCTTGGTGAACTGATAAAAGTAAAAGCCATAAATTTCCGCTCTTCCACTGATCCTGTTAAGGAGTATTTGACCTCAGCTTGACTGTCTCATCATCCTTCCTTTAGCCCCTGTGGCTGCTAGTGCCGGCTCTTGGAGACAGAGCAGGAGCCAGATTGGATCTGTGTGTCCTCTGACACTTACAAGCTTTACAAACCACCCCTAACAGTCTGAGAAAGAAAGGAAAATGAGTAGCCAAGTCCAAGCCCATAATCACTCCATTGCATTCTCTCTGTGTCTCTGTCCCTCTTCATCCACTCCTGCATTCCATCAGTAAAAGTCTTAGATTCCATCACAATTATCTCTTCTGTCTCCAAAATATGATACCTAATCTAAAATCCTGTAGATTTTCATGGTGTTTATAACAAATCTTTATAGAATCCCAGATAAAAAAGCTTAATTCCTCAAAGAATGTTATTTTGCTTTAAAGGGTCTAACCGATACCTGGAAAGTAATTTCAAATCCTGGCAGGGTTTTTTGGGGAAGCTTTCTTCTTCCCTTGTAATATTTTTAATTTACTATCCATCTCTTTGTAATGTCTTTTCTCTCTATTCTTTGCGATTCTCAGTACCCCTCCATCTCTCCTCTCTCGTTCTGTCTTCAGACATAGCCCCTGTGCCACGTTCAAAAGACAATGAAATGTTGTACTTACAGAACTGTACAGATCAGAGTTAAACTGCTGGTTGGGTTGCTAACATCCCGAGGCAGAGACAATCAGAGTTTCCTTCAGCTGCACGGAGCTCGATCAGTCAGCTTCTCCCCTCAGCAACCATCGCAAGCACTGACAGCTCCGACTGATGCTCACAAACACACAAACTGACAGGTGCTGTCTGACGACGACTTGAGGTGACTGCCTAATTAACTTGACCCTTCCAGGCGATAAATTAGTGTTGTCAAGACACAAGCATGACTCAAACGGGCTTCTGCCTCATTTCATTTATTCTTATTGCATAGCTGAAAATATTAACAGAAAATAATTGTTGCTGATTCAATCACCTGGTCTTTCCTGAATGTACTTTTTTTTAGCTTTTCTATTATGTGGGTTACTTCCGTGAGGCACTTGAAAATTTTATTAATTAAGTGTAAATACAGCCTCTCAAATATTCCATCAGTTCCTTATTTCAGAAGAAATCGTTTAGTGACTGTACAGTGGTTACTTTTGGCAGACAACTCTTTAAATTCTGTAAAGTGACCCAGTGAGCAGAAATTGCGTTTGTAAGGGAAGCAAAACTTGATCGAGTAGATCAGGTTCTTTTGCACAATTCAGGAAAGGGAACCCAAAATACTAAGCACTGATTATGTCCATCGGAGCTCATTGGTTTGCATAGCCAAGGACAATTTAAGATTGATATCAGGAAGTTCTTCATTGGCAAATGTTGAACAAATCAAACTGTTCTTGCTGTACTGTACTAGTAATTAATGTGACACTTACGATACTTTAGATGTCTGTGATCTCAAGGTTAACTCTCATAAATGTCTAATACTTGAAGTTGAATATGGAATCCGAAGGTGGAATTGTTGGGAATTGGTGGTGATGGGGAGAAAGGAACAATGTGTTTCAAAGCAGTTATTAAACCAATATCGCTCAACATGTCTGATGGTCAGGACTGTAAGCAACGGAGTTTAACCCCTGATGGGGACATCTGTGTTCCTACCTACTCAAATCTGCTTGCTGCATCATTTATGGGATTTTTGCAAGATTTTTCAATTAAGAGGAATCAGTCCTATGGCACAGTGATTATAAAAAATAAAATCCAAGCTTTGAGAAATGCTTGCGAGTCTAAGATAAAAAGTTAGGGGTCTCAGCTGAGGAGAACGACAACATATTATGCTTTGCAAGAAAAGTACAGCTTTGATGCTCAATGTCCTACGAGAAGAAGAACCTGCTTTCTGATACGTTCGACCATAAAGTGCCAAAAGAACTCAAAAATCCGATATGCTAAACGATGAAGGATTTAAGCTCTGGGAAACAATGGCACACGAAACTGGGAGGAAAGTAATTCCTAGTCTAGGGAACAATGATACTTTGAGGAAAGTTTAAAGTTTATTTGTTAGTCACAAGTAAGGCTTACATTAATGCAATGTAAATGAAGTTACTGTGAAGTTCCCTGAGTCGTCACACTCCGGCACCTGTTTGGGTCAATGCACCCTAACCAGCACTTCTTTCAGACTGTGGGAGGTAACCAGAGCACCCGGAGGAAATCCACGCAGACACGGGGAAAATGTGCAAACTCCACACAGACAGTGACCCAAACCGGGAATCAAACGCAGGTCCCTGGCGCTGTGAGGCAGCAGTGCTAACCAGTCTGCCACCCTGCCAAAGGGGGGAAATATCCTGTTCTGGAGGCACATTGGTGACATGCAAATACATTCCTGATATCCAGCAACAACATTTCAGAAAGGTATTTCATTGGCTATGAAGTCCTTTGGGATGCCATGAGGTCATGAAAGACACGGCATAAGAAAAGGAATTGACCCATCAAGGATGTTACTTCCACAACCCACCTGCAATCCACTTTATCATCAACTTAACCCAGCTAATGGAATGTTTCCGCAGAATGTTTTTCCTGGTCTATCCAAAATACTGAAGTCACAAGACCAAAAGATAATTACGATAAAAAATGTCATTCAGCCTATATCAGTTCATCCAACAGGTGCATCCTCTCTAATTCACCCCTTCCAGCTTTCACCGTTTCTTAAATGCATTTAATGTTTTCATCTTACACCATCTACGCATGATGAAGAACTTTCTGATATCAATCCTAAAGTTGCCTTTTACCAGTTTGAACATGTACCTCTTTGACATACTTTTACAGTTTAATTGGAAGAAACATTTCAGAAAAGTTCTGGGTTCAAGTCCCACTCCAGGGTTTGCTGAGCACAAAAATCTAGGCTGACACTCCATACATGTGACAATAATAAATCAAATCAAATCAAAAGGGGTTGTTGCACTGTCAGAGGTGCTGACTCTCCATTGCAGTACCAAGGGGTTGCCACACTGTCAGAAGTGCTGACTTTGGAATGAGGCATTAAACCGAGGAACCCTCTGCTCTCTCAGCTGAACAGAAACTATCCATGACACTATTGTGAAGAAGAGTAGAGAAGCAATCCATGATGTCCAAGCCAATATTTATCCCCCAGTCAACACCAGACAAAAAAAACAGACAATCTTGTCATTGTCATTTAGCTGTTTTATAGGAACTTACTGTGTGTAAATTGGTTACCACCCTTCCTTCATACAACAACTACACTTCAAAAGTACTTTGGAGTAGACAGTAATTGTGAAAGAAAACCTTTCTTTCATTCACCCAGTCAAAGTAGACAATTTGCAATCTGATAGAACTCATTGAAACCACCTCTTGGATGTCTCATTTTCTTGCTGAGAAGCTAGAGTTTCATCACTGACATCACTAACACCAGAGATCAGCTCATTCCATCTTCTCTGCATTACCAGCAATGCTTGAATGTCTACTTTCTTTATCTCGGTGACCAGAACATTTTGGTTTTACTTATTCATTCATGGGATGTGGGCGTCACTGGCATTTGTCACCCATCCCCAATTGCCCTTGAACTGATTGGTTTGCTAGGCCAGTTCAGGGGGTAGTTAAGAGTCAATCATGTCACTGTGAACCTCGAGCCACATGTCGGGGTCAGACCAAGTAAGGATGCCAGGTTTCCTTCCCCACAGGACATCAGTGAACCAGTTGGCTTTTTATCATAGAAATCATAGAAACCCTACAGTGCAGAAGGAGGCCATTCGGCCCATCGAGTCTGCACCAACCACAATCCCACCCAGGCCCTACCCCCGCATATTTACCCGCTAATCCCTCTAACCTACGCATCTCAGGACCCTAAGGGGCAATTTTTAACCCGGCCAATCAACCTAACCCGCACATCTTTGGACTGTGGGAGGAAACCGGAGCACCCGGAGGAAACCCACGCAGACACGAGGAGAATGTGCAAACTCCACACCGACAGTGACCCAAGCCAGGAATCGAACCCAGGTCCCTGGAGCTGTGAAGCAGCAGTGCTAACCACTGTGCTACCGTGCCGCCCCATTATGACAATGGTTTCATGGTCACCATTAGACTTTCAATTCCAGATTTTTACTGAATTCAAATTTCACCACCTGCCGCGGTGGGATTCAAACCTGGGTTCCCAGCGCATTAGCCTGGGCCTCTCGATTATTAGTACAGTGACAATATTACTACGCCATGACCCAGAGGCAGCATTTAGCATGTGATCTAATGAAAATGCTGTACAGTTTGATAATAACTTCCTATGATTTACGCCCAACCGTTTTGGCTATTCCATTAGTTATGTTGATACTTGTTCTGCATTACTTGGGCATGTTTACTGTCAGGTCTAGTAATATTCTTAGGGCTCTTTTCACTTCATATAAAACTGGTTCAACACCATTCTTGGAGCACATGCATTGCTTATTTTTCTAACCTAAGTACAAGATGGCAGAGTGATTAGCACTGCAGTCTCACTGTACTAGGTACCTGGGTTCGATTCCAGCCTCGCGTCACTGTCTGTCTGGAGTTTGCATGTTCGCCCTGTGTCTGCGTGGGTTTCCTCCGGGTGCTCAGGTTTCCTCCCACAGTCCAAAGATGTGCGGGTTAGGTTGAATGGCAATGCGAAATGTGCCAGATTATGGGGATAGGGCAGGGGGGGTGGGCCTGGGTAAGATACTCTTCGGAGATTCAGTGCAGACATGATGGACCGAATGGCCTCCTTCCGCACTGTTGGGATTCTATGGATTCGACAGAGCCTTGCACTTGGCTGCATTACACTTCATCCGTCTTTGATCTGCCCAGATAGTTATTCTGTCTCTAACTCAGTCTGAATTTCTTAGCTGTTTCCACACAGTTTGGTATGATTGGTAAGTTTGATGACTTTACACTGAATCTAATTGATTGATGCAAAGGTCATGGTCTTTACCCTGAGCCTTTCCCCACCATCCCCCCATTCCTCTCCCAAACTGACATAACTCTTCGAATCATAAAATCGCAGCATGCTTACAGCAAAGGAAGAGGCCACTTGGCCCATTGTCCCAGCGCCAGCCGAGAAACAAGCCACCCAGCTTAACTCCACTTTCCGGCACTCAGTTCAGCTGATGGCACTTGACGTGCAGATCCAGGCATCTTGACCGGAATTTTACCGCTCCGATTCTGGGGCTAGAAAAACAGCATTCTCCTTGGTCTCGGGTGGGAACTTACGAGCCTCGGGCGGACGAGGCGGTAAAATTCCAGCACTTTTCAATGATTTGAAGGTTTCTGCCTCTACTATCCTTTCAGTGAATTCCAGATCCCCTCAACACCCTGGGTAAAATCACCTTTCCTCACCTCACCTCTAGTCTTTCTACCTATCACTTTAAAGCAATGCCCCCCTAATCACTGACCTCTCTGCTAAAGTAAATAGGCCCTTCTCATGGACTCTATCCTGGCCCCTCACAATTCTGTATATCTCAATCAAATCTCCCCTCAGCCTCCTCTATTCTGAGGAGAACAGCCCCAGCCTATCCACACTTTCCTCATAACTGCAATTTTCCACTTCTGGCAACATTCTCGTAAATCTCCACTGGACCCTCTCTAATGCAATTACAACCTTTTTGTATTGAGGTGACCAGAACTGGACGCAGTACTCAAGTTGTGAGTACTCGAGTTGTGAGTAAATGCTGCTCTCTACCCTTCAGCCAGTTTTAGTACTGAAACCTCTTTTCAGCAGAGAAACCAATTACATTTTTATTCATTGCTGCTCATTAATTGCAGTGTGTTAAGGATAACTCAGAGACGTCACCTTTGAATCAAGGGAACATTTCCCAAGTGGCCTTCTGTGTCAGGACCTTTTATTCTTCTGTCTGTTACATGCATGTACTGGGTCGGAAATTTTATTTCCCACTTAACCAATATACAAAGACATGAGGTCCATCTGTGGCTTAGCTGATAAAATTAACCTCTGGGTTAAGAATTGTAAAGACAGGTACCTCCTTTGTGCTCTGTAGCCAATCATTACTCTTCTGAGTTACCCCCAGCAACATGATCACAAAACCTGGGCCATTTTGTTGGATATATTTTACTAGGACAGTAAATTCCAGGGCTAAATGTTCTATTTCCTCCTAGATATTAGAAGCATAGAATCCCTACAGTGCAGAAGAGGCCATTCGGTCCATCGAGTCTGCACTGAGTCGCCGACAAAGCATCTCACCCAGGCCACAGTGGCACAGTTGTTAGCACTGCTGCCTCACAGCAGTCTGTGTGGAGTCTGCACATTCTCCCTCTGTCTGTGTGGGTTTCCTCCGGGTGCTCCGGTTTTCTCTCACAGTCTGAAAGATGTGCTGGTTAGGTGCATTGGCCATGCTAAAATTCTCCCTCAGTGTACCCGAACAGGCGCCGGAGTGTGGCGACGCGGAGATTTTCACAGTAACTTCATTGTAGTGTTAATGTAAGCCTATTCGTGACACTAATAAATAAACTCTCCCCACCCTTTTCCTGTAACGGAGCACATTTATCATAGCTAATCCATTTAACCTAGTGGGATTAGGTGGGCAGGTCAAGGCCTTTCATCCATCAGTGGATGGGCCAAAGGGCCTCTTCTACACTGCCGTATTCTGTGATTCTGTGATAATCTACGCATCTTGGGACACTAAGGGGCAATTTTAGCATGACCAATTCTCCTAACATGCACATCTCTGGAGTGTGGGAGGAAACCAGAGGACCCGAAGGAAACCCACATGGACAACATGCAAACTCCACACAATCACCCAAGGCCGGTATTGAACTCGGGTCCCTGGCACTGTGAGGCCGGAGTGCTAACCACTGGGCCACCGTGCCGTCCCTAACACTGTGTCAGGACCCTCCTTAACACACTGCAATTATTATCATTGATCTCAATGATTTTTATATATTTTCTGAGCAGACCTTGCCTCGAATGATCTCAAAATCTCAATGTATTTTCCATTCTCTATTCTCACGAAGGTGTTTCCCTGAGGCGAACAGTTATCCCCACTCACAATAAACTGTTTACTCAGCTTAACATAGTTTCAGATCATGCTGCCAAATTTTCTTTAAGGTGGTGGATAACATGACACGGAGCAGAAGTTTTCCAGAAACTACTATGTATATTTACATATAGATAGTAATAGGGAGTGCATTGATTTAAATATATTATATATTATTAGTGTTGACTTTATATGCCAGTGGTTTGCAGATCACACACCCAATATCAACAGTTCAAGGCTCACACCGTTTTGATAGTCAAGCCTCATTTTATGTCATTGTTGGAACATAGAACATAGAACAGTGCACCACAGGAGCAGGCCCTTTAGCCCACGATGTTGGACTGTGTAATGTTTCTAGCAGGAACCGACAGCCCATCCAATTGAAAGACATGATTTCTCAGGCCACCGTCCATTTTGAAAACCGCGCTGAAAAAACCAGAGGTATTTACTCTAGCTTTTACATGAATTCGGCACTTAGAATATTTTGGGAGAATCCCAGCTCACATCTGGTCCCCGTTGGTGGGGACTACCAGTGAGGACCTCCACTAGGAAGGTCGAAAAGGTAAGTGAGCCTGGACGATATCATCCCAGCTTTGCTAATTACATTAAAATAAGTTAACAAATATTTAAATCAGCTTCACACCCTTCCTAGGCACGAGGCTCGTTATGGCCAGCAGAATGGGGTCAGCAGCATTGGGAGAAATGAGAAATCAGGCGCGAGCCCTATTTTTTGCTTCCCGCTCATATTTCCCGCTCAACTACGCTACTCAATCAATACGACAGGGCGAAAAAATCTTGCCCCTCATCTTTCGATCAGACATTTTACAGCCTTCTGGACTCAATATTGAGTTCAACAATTTCAGATTTTAATTTCTGCTTCTATTTTGTTTCCCTTTGCTCATTTTAGTTCTCTTTTCACTTTTCTCTTGGTAGCTGTCATCATCCTGCCTTTTGCACCTCCTCTAGACACACCTTTTGTTGCTGTACTTGTTGCATTACCATTCCCTTTGACCTTGCACCATCAACTCTTGTCATTTATTATCCCCTGCCTTCCACCCTGTCCCAGACTTTTCTTTTTCTTCTTTTCCCCACTCTCCCCTATTTCACTTACTTAAAACTATCGCTTCCCTTAACTTTTCCCACTTGTGATCAGTGGTGGATTAACTACCACCTGGACCCCTATGCTGAGCTTTAGTAAGGCCCCCTGACCTTGCCCCCTGCCCCACCCTTTGTTGAATAGAATAAAGTGACGTTAAGTGACGTTAGATAACTTATATCATTGTACTATGTATAATGTACTACATGTATAATATCATAAAGTTATATGAATCAATTACAGCCCTTTTATTCATTTATTTTTCATTTTCTTTACATTTGTACTTTAAAAAGCTTCCGTGTTTTTTGGTTTACAAAAGTGTCGATAACAGCATGTAAATCAACAGATCGAAGCATGTCTGATTCAATGTGCATGAGTGCCAGATGACTAAGTTTCTCATCGCTCATTGTTGAGCGCAAATAGATTTTGATCCTCTTCAGTGCCGAAAATGAACGCTCACCTGAACAGTTATGTTCAGTTATGGTGTGGAACTAATACTATGTAAGGGTGAATGTTGAAAAAAGTACTATATGTAACTAAGTGTGCACTAAAATAAATGTGTATACATGTTATAGCATGACAATAAACTGTTGCATTTATTTTGTATTTATTTGCATGTAGTACAAGTCCGGGGGTGAAGCTCCTCTATTTATAGGTATTTGTTATATTAATTCACCCACGGCGTATAGTTATGAAAATTTATTCACCCTTAAAAGGGTTAAATCAATTTTTTTTTGCTCTCAGGCTCCCCTCCCTTCCGAGCCCCTAGGCTTAAGCCTACTCAGCCTAATGGTTAATCCGCCACTGCTTGTGATGAAAGATCATCCACCTGAAATGTTAACTTTGTTGCTCTCTCCACAGATGCTGCCTGACCTGCAGAGGATTTTCAGCATTTTCTGCTTTCATTTCAGATTTCATGTGCAGTATTTTGACTTTGTGTTTGTGTTATTCTACTCAGTTGTATCCATGACTAAGGCCGGGAGGTCTCTGCTCTTCCAAATGACTCAGGGAAGAATGCTGTGCTTGGCTCCTGCAGCAGTGCAAGTGCTAGTGGAGCAGGTGAGAAAATGCGGGCAGTTCCTGTTCTTATCAAGAGGCTGGAAGGTGCCCAAAGGTGCAGCAGACCTGGGGTGAAATGACAGGCAATATCAATGCATGTTTCTATGTCCGAAGATGTGGGGTGAGTGTCAAGAAATGTTTCAATGCCTTGAACCAGACAGCATAAGAGTGAGCATTCAGCCCTCCTATCTGTGTTCATCCACCATACACTGAGGCACAGCATTACACCATGCTCAGCACACTGAACACTTCCCTAACAGTATCTACTTTTACCTAGTAACAATTGCTAAGCATTTCACTCCTCTGCTAACTGCTGTCACATCTCACAGTGGAAACACTTCCTTGCAATTGACCACCTCCTCATCCTACTTGCTGCTTCTCCCTCTTGACAAGCATGGCCTGTAAAGCTGATCCACATGTCAGCACCATTGTTTTCAACGGTTAGTCATTAACTACATCCTCTCTTTCTGCAAAGTCAAGCTGACTCACAATAACCAGGAGAGGACCTGAACCTGGAGACAACCAGCGGTCCATCAAAGCCCCTCGCTGCTAATTGGTAGAATAAGAGGTAGAAGATGATCAATTGAAGTGTGAGGCAGGTTAATCCTCCAGCTGACACTTCCGATGGCACACTGCTGCTGTCACCCTCCCATTTCAACTCCTTGCTGTTGGCTGGGTGTTCATTATTAGATTGGGGAAGGTGTGTTTGCTCTGCTGGCTCCAGTCGAAGGCCAGGTGCAAAATGCAGCACATCAGGAATCACTCTTTCTAATTAAACTTCTGGAGCAAATTACCACAGTCAAAAGGTATGGTGGGGTAGACAGACGAGTTGAGGCCGCAATCAGATCAGACATTATCATTTCAAATGACAGAGCAGGCTTGAAGGGCTGAATGGCCTGCTCCTGCTCCTAATTTGTATGTTCATATGTTAGTATGTAAAATACACGTCCAAATTCAGGCAGTAAAGGTATTGTTTCAGCAGCACAAACGTGTACTCTATGATAGCGATCCCATGATTTTAGTGATATCTCTGTCAGGAGCAAGGGTTACATGCAGGTGTCGTGAATGTGAAGTTTTATAAGATGATTGTGTTTTGGACTGTCTCTTTAATTCAAGGTAAAATGGAGCTCATGAAGAGAGCCATGTGAAATGTTACAATTTTTGCCCAACAACAAGCCTATGTGGTTTGGTTACCATGGAGATTGGGGGGGGCTCTAATCTGAGACTTGCTGAGAGCGAGGTGCAAAATTTTAACACCAAGAAAAAAAGGCAGGAACAACTGCGTTGACTGTGGACAGACTGTCCATCTTGGAATATTTTGGACAGAAAGAGAGTGACAAAGAGAGGCCCTCCCAGAGACTGAGTCTGCAGCTGGTATGAACAAAGAACAAAGAACAAAGAAAATTACAGCACAGGAACAGGCCCTTCGGCCCTCGAAGCCTGCACCGACCATGCTGCCCGACTTAACTAAAACCCCCTGCGCTTCCGGGGACCATATCCCTCTATTCCCATCTCATTCATGTACTTGTCAAGACGCCCCTTAAAAGTCATTACCGTATCCGCTTCCACTACCTCCCCCGGCAACGAGTTCCAGGCACCCACCACGCTCTGTGTAAAAAATCTGCCTCGTACATCTCTTTTAAAACTTGCCCCTCGCACCTTAAACCGATGCCCCCTAGTAATTAACTCTTCCACTATGGTCCACTATGGTATGGTCAGCAGCGGGGAGAAAGCTGCTGGTCATCTGCAAGCTACCAGGTGGAACATGGGAGGGTGGATAGTCTCTGGGTCAATGTGACACATCCCGTGGCAATCGAAAGACTTTGGATGATTTGCCTGGATGAAGCCAGAAGGAAAAATCGCCTTGGCATTTAGTCATCAATAATCTGCTCACCAGTTTGGGTGTCGCCGTGAACATTCAATTCTCATTAGATTCCTTAGTCCAAACATGCACAGACGATCGGAATTGCAGACTGAGGTAAGATTGACTGCCTTTGATATCAATGCAGCGTTTGAGGAAGTGTGACATCAAGGAACCTTGGTAAAATTGGCGTCAATGGGAATCAAGGTGAAAACTCTTGAATGGCACAAAGGAAGATGGTTGTTGTTATTAGAGGCCAATTGTTGCCAAGCCAGGGCCATAAAACCATAAGAATTAGGAGCAGAATTAGGCCATTCAGCCCATCAGGTCTGCTGCACCACTCCATCATTACTAATAAGTTTCGCAACTCCTTCTCCTGCCTTTTCCCCATAACCTTTGATCCCCTTACTAATCAAGAACCTGTCTATCTCTCTCTTAAATACACTCGATGACCTGGCCTCCACAGCCTTCTGTGGCAATGAATTCCATAGATTCACCACCCTCTGGCTGAAGGACACAACAGGCATTTCTCAGGAGAGTCTCCTGGGAAGTGTCCATCTTTCAGCTGCTTCATTAATATTTTTACCTTCAACATAAGATAGTTTTAATTTATTTATTTGTGTCATGAGTAGGCTTACTGCAATGAAGTTACAGTGAAAATCCCCTAGTTGCCACACTCCAATGCCTGTTCGGGTACACTGAGGGAGAATTTAGCATGGCCAGTGCACCTAACCAGCATATCCTTCAGACTGTGGGAGGACACCGGAGCACCTGGAGGAAACCCATACAGACACGGGGAGAACATGCAGACTCCTCACAGACAATGACCTAAGCCGGTAATCAAACCCGGGTCCCTGGTGTTGTGAGGCAGCAATGCTAATCACTGTGCCACCGTGCCAGAGGTTCCACAATGTTCAGTCCTATTCACAACTTTTCAGATAATGCAGCAGACCATAATCCATTATCAACAAGACTTGGGGAAAATTAAGCCTTGGGCCGATAAGTGGTGAGTAATATTTACAACCACGGGGTGTCAAGTAGTGACCATCTCCAATAAGACAAAATCTAACTAGCGCCACCGACCGCCTACCCTTTACATTCAACAGAACCAAATTTCCCCACTAGTTACATTCTAGGAGTTACAATTGATCAGAAACGTAACACATAAATGCTGCGGCTATGAGAGTGCGTTAAAGTTGTGGAATTCTGTGACACGTCTCCACTCTTTCCCAACCCCTCTACAAGGCATAAGTGAGGAGTGTAATGGAACATTTGAATGCTGTACACTTGCTCAAGAATACATAAAAAACTCAACACCATCAGGGCAAAGCAGCCCGCTTGGCTGGCATCTAATTCACCACCTTAAACATTTAACTTGCCAAAGCTTGTTCAACCACACCTCCTAAATCTACAACCTCTGACACCTAAAAGGACAAGGGCAGGGAATGCATGGCAACACTGCCACCTGCAAGTTTCCCTCCAAGTCACACACCATCCTGACTTGAAAACATATCTTCCTCACTGTTGGATCAAAGTCTTGGCGCGCATTCCCTAATAGCTCCATCATATGGACTGCAATAATTCAAGAAGGCAGCTCACCACCATCTTCTCAAAGGCAATTATGGACCTTGTTAGAATGCCCACATTCCATGAATGAATAAACACATTCAGTATCTCTTCATCATCTTGTGCATGGATCTACGAGTACAAAGATGTGCTGTTTGGAATATTAATTTGTATTTCCATCAACTGGTCATGTATATATATCATTCCATGGAGATTCAAAATCTATGGGGACCCCAGTGGAGACAATTGGAGATATGAACAGCTCCTCCCTATCTCACCAAGATGGAGGATGGTTCATTAAGGAGTTAATGGCTGGGACATTTAAAAATTTACCACCTTGGCTATGAAACAAAGGGAAGCTATACGGTACATGAGCTAATCCTCCATAATCCTTGGAATTTACAACTGGAAGGAAGAGATCTTGTGATGAGAGGTCCAAAACTGCCTGTTGTGTGGCTGCCAATTGGGATCTAAGCAGAGAACAGACTGGCTGTCACAGAAAGCAGAGGCTTCCCCTTCTCTTCCTCTGCAACATTTCATTAAGTCTCCACCATGATTTGCTGAGAAAAATGTTGCGGCAGAATATGGAGATGCCACTAACATGCTGATGAATCTTCTACAACAGAGATTCCAGGAGAAAAGGGGATCTACCAGTTACGACTGAAAAACAACTGCTCCGGTGAAGAACCAGAGTCCATACACAGTGAATCTTTACCCTGTTTTCTGCATCTTGTCAAAGTTTAGCATCTGATACTCTCTGTAATGTTATTATTTTCTGCATGCTTGGGGTTTGATTGTGCATTTGCGCACATTAGTGAGAAACAGGACATATTGTACATTGTTAACATTCTTAATATATTTACCTGAGTGAGCATGAGTACACTAAAATTAACCTCTTACCGGTTTAACTCAAGGATACCTGTCTGGCTTATTTCCTGTAAGACAGCAGACAGTCAAGTACACACTGAATTGACAATATCCCATCCTTTTTAAATTCAAATATCTATTAGATCTGACTGGGGGGGTGGAAAAAGAGGTGTGTCAATTCATCCCTCCTCACCTGGTCAAAATTCTATGCTAATACTCTGTAGGGCGGCACAGTGGTTACCACTGCTGCCCCACAGCACAAGGGACCCGGGTTCGATTCCAACCTTGGGTGACTGTCTGTGCAGAGTTTGCATGTTCTCATCATGTCTGCATGGGTTTCCTCCGGGTGCACCGGTTTCCTCCCACACTCCAAAGATGTGAAGATTAGGTTGATTGGCCATGAAAAATTGCCCCTGAGTGTCAGGGGGATTAGCAGGGTAAATAGGTGAGGTTGCAGGGATAGGGTCTGGGTGGAATTGTTGTCGATGCAGGCTCAATGGGCCGAATGGCCTCTTTCTGCACTATAGGGGTTCTACGATTCTTTGTGAACTCGTACTCAGTTCAAACAACCGCACGTTGTTTCAAACGCCTTATTAATTTTCAAAACATTCTTTCCTTGATCTTGATGTTTGTTGACCATCCTCATCAAAATCTTCTACAGATTGTCACTTACCAACAGAAAACAGATGTCACAAATACAATAATGCGCATTCACAAAGATGTGAAAACTTTTCAAATATTCAAATCTTCTCAATGGAATAATGCAACTCATTTCAATTAATGAAACAGATCACTTTTTTTCTCAAAGGAACAATGCTACTAATTAAATCAAGCACACAACCCAATTTGAATTTTTTTCCATCAGACACAATCTAATCTTTATGTAAAAGAAGGAAACAACTCAGATTCGGGTGCATTAGCTGCACAATTTGTGTATTCACAAAATCTCAGCCGAACACTAACATTAATTAAAACCATTGCAGATTCTTTCCATAAACTGGGAGATGGTTGTCTTAGATTGCTCCTTTGTTGAGCTGTTAGCAATTGCAAGTAAAGTATTTGATTGAGATTTAATTATCGTGTTGGAAATGGAGGGAGGTCGGTGTGCCAAATTACAAACACCAAGCACGGGATTTTCCGGCCTCGCTCGCTCCGAAACCGGAAAATCCCACCCAAGACCAATGGACCTTTCCATGGTCCGCCCCTCGCTCGCTCCAATTCCCATGGCGGGCAGGACGGTAAAATTCACCCCCAAGAATCAATGCCAACAATTTAAAGGGCATGTAGATTAGGCATTAGTCTCCTTTATGTGCGTCTACAGTTACTTCCATTCCATGGCATTTCTCACATTCTCTTGTTCATAGTTCTGCATTTGGTTCTGTCCATTTGACAATAAGAACCTACCTATATTCTGCTAGGCTAAGGTTCAAGAAGGGTGGGAATTTCCATCATGTGCATGATTGAGCATGTCCTCTGACGTTGGCCTTCTGTAACTTTCTTGACAAAGATAGATTACGGCCCAACATTGTGGCTTGTAGCTTTCTGCACAGTAACACACAACAAACAGGTTGTAAAATTCCAACAAGACCAAAGTTCACCAGCATATCATTTCATTAAATCATGTCAATACAGTGGAAAGCTGTGCTTTATTTGCTGGAGTGGCTCTTGGTCTACCAAAGGCCTCAGAAATGTGTTTGTAGATCGGTAGACAGCAGGCCCAATCACAATGATGAATTGATTTGAAGATAAAGGAGGTGGTTAAGTTGCTGAGGCCATTTGAAAAGGTCAACTGGAAACGTAATGTGAGCTGGTTGCCCTAAACCGAATAATGTTGTTGGGCAGTATACTCTTGCACATGGGGATGGAACTGGAGAAAAAGGGGATGCCTTCTGTATTTGTTGCTGTAAACTGTCAGATACGATTCCCCATATTGATTCCATCTCTAATGTATAAAATCCATAGTAGCAGAAATCTCGACTTTCACGAGAAACTATTGGTTTAAAGCTCACTCAAAAGATGGGATTGCGCAATTCCACCTCCAGACCAGTCAGGTGGTAGCTCCAAAGGAGATAAACTTTGTTGGAAACGGGGGAGGAATTTCAAATTAAATCATTACCAGCAGGGCTTCAAGCTCAGCTGCTGACACTGACAGAATCTGGATATAACTAAATGTCATTGGAAGCCCGGTGACAATCACCTCTTTCACCATTGCAGCAGAGACTATGAATGTCTGTTACTTACTGGAGCACTAAGGAAATTGCTAAGGTTAATCTGTTCACTTATTGAAAGGTGAAGAACGCAGCACGACAGTTGAATATCTAACATGTTGTCCCATTAAGCACTATTTTCTCATCAGATAGATCCAGTTTGCAGCCTGAGAATATCTCGGAGCACTAGTTACAAAATTAATGCAATTACGTGATCCATATATATCTGGATCGTGTGCAATACTATAATTACTGCTGTCCCGCTAATGTTACAAACCCGGATCTTGCACGCATTGTTGTAATAATGTAATTCCCAATATAACTCAATCTCACATGGTATTACTGTAATTACATGATCTACACAAGACTGGATCTCACGTGTTATTACTGTAATTACACCATTCCCATTATGACGCAGTCTCTCAAGGTATTACTGTAATTATGTGGTCGACAGAAACCAGAATCTCGCATGATCTTATTGGAATAATTGCATCATCTTCAGATACCTGAATATCATCTGGGTCTATTATAACGACATTGTCCACATTTACCTGCCTCTCAACTGGGACTACTTTAATAACATTTAGATATAACTTTGCTTTAAGTGAGATTACTTTTGTTACACCAACTAATTAAACCCAAATCTCACAAGAGATTAGGACTCATATCACTCATTTGTTGAGCATGTGTGCAATACCCAAGGACTCTTATTTGATTAAACGGAAATGATAATGTTGAGACAAATTTTTTAATCAATGCTTGGGAGTTGTTGATTGCCAAGGATTCCATGGCCTTATTAAATTGTTGCTGAAATATCGATCAAAGTCCTGTCTTATATTTTAAAAATAGTGTGAGATTTGTATTCTTAGTATGGAGCGAATTTACATTGTAGTACTGTTTTGGCAGGGGGCATCACAAAATGGAAATGCAAGGAGATAATATCATTTTTGGTGAGGTAGTGCCCTAAAAATGTAACCAATAATTTGATAGATTCTTACCCTTAAAATGTTGAACTGTCTGGCCTGAAAAATACCTTTACTGTTTATTTAGAATATTTTGTTTGTATTGCTTTTAGTTGTAACTGATCTGTGATTGAACGCAACACAATGGATGTTAGAGATTAATTACAGTCATTTAGGTAACCCTCAACTGATATTTTTACCTAATATCTGATGGGTTACAAAGATCTTTCTTGCAGCTGAATTAAGCGAGGATTCAGGTGCCTCAACACTTCTCCACAGTGTTTTCAGATACACGTACAGATATAATTACCTTTCTTTTCACTTTCAGTTCTAAGAACCTCCTTCATTTGAAAACTGTGTCCTATGTGCCTCGGGCAGTCAGACAGTGCACCGCACTAGTGGCTGGAACAGTCTGTCAGATTCTCCACCAAATCGTATTTTAAATATACGTTTTGTATGTGGTGGAATTGATGAGTGCCAAAGAAAACCGTGCAGCAAACCAAACACCAATTATGTGCATGTCGAACACGGGGCAATCAAACCTCCCATCAAGACAGGAAAGTCAGCGCTGAACTAATTAAATGATTTTTTTTTGAAACAGGAAGAATACTTAATGAGCATATCAGTCCTAATCAAAAAGTAAAAGAGTAAAATAGGCATGAAAGTCACACGTTTTTCAGAGCGTAAAACACATTTGCATTTTTTAGCAACTTTAATATCAACCAATTCAATTTTGGTCAGAAAGACGAGTCTTTGTAATATTTTGGTTTCTCCCCAGCTTTCTGAGTATGGGG
Source organism: Mustelus asterias (assembly GCF_964213995.1). Lineage (NCBI taxonomy): Eukaryota > Metazoa > Chordata > Chondrichthyes > Carcharhiniformes > Triakidae > Mustelus > Mustelus asterias. The sequence continues at coordinate 83,141,150 of NC_135812.1, read as the reverse complement.
TTACCTTGCCCCCTGTGCCTTTTACATAGGTTTAGCCAGAAAAAAATACAAATCACTTCTCCAACTTCCCTCCCACTCTAAGCTCACGGTTCTGCCTTCACTTACTTGTTTACACACTTGTCTGAGAAGATTCTGAAGAGTTGAAATGGTTCTGGTGAATCTCAAAGCCACCCCTTCCCCACCTTCCCCCTCCCCACCCCTGCAAGGAAAGGATGAATAAGAGCCTAACATCTACTAGATATTAAATTTGATTTGATTGGATTCATTATTGTCACATGTATTGGGATGCAGTGAAAAGTATTGTTTCTTGAGCACCATACAGACAAAGCATACCGTTCATAGAGTACATAGGGAAGAAGGAAAGGAGAGAGTGCAGAATATAGGCTAGAATTTTACCGCCCCACCCACCACGGGAATCGGAGCGGACGAGGGACGGACAATGGAAAGGTCCGTTGACCTCAGGTGGAATTTTACCGATTCGGGATGATCGACGCTGTAAAACCCCGCCCATGGTGTTACAGACATAAAAGAGTTAGAGTACAGTTTTAAAAGCATAGAACTTGAGTAAAAGATTGAATTAGAGGGTATGCTGGGGACAGCTCGCAAGAGGTGGCCTCGCTCCGGTGTTATCTCTATAGTCCTTAGAATATGAGTGTCTCAGTGGGATTGAAGAACAGAGCGATCAGAGGACACAGAGACACAAATCGCTGAAAAAAAGCAAACAAAACACTAGGGTTTGTTTCTAGACAGTCAGAACTAAAGACTGATGAAATGATGTTAAACTTGTATTGAGCGTTATTTAGACCACCTTTGCATTAACTGTGAGTTAACAAAGAACAAAGAACAATACAGCACAGGAACAGGCCCTTCGGCCCTCCAAGCCCGCGCTGCTCCCTGCTCCAAACTAGACCATTCTTTTGTATCCCTCCATTCCCACTCCGTTCATGTGGCTATCTAGATAAGTCTTAAACGTTCCCAGTGTGTCCGCCTCCACCACCTTGCCCGGCAGCGCATTCCAGGCCCCCACTACCCTCTGTGTAAAATACGTCCTTCTGATATCCGTGTTAAACCTCCCCTCCCTCACCTTGAACCTATGACCCCTCGTGAACGTCACCACCGACCTGGGAAAAAGCTTCCCACCGTTCACCCTATCTATGCCTTTCATAATTTTATACACCTCTATTAGGTCACCCCTCATCCTCCGTCTTTCCAGTGAGAACAACCCCAGTTTACCCAATCTCTCCTCATAACTAAGCCCTTCCATACCAGGCAACATCCTGGTAAACTTCCTCTGCACCCTCTCTAAAGCCTCCACGTCCTTCTGGTACTGTGGCGACCAGAACTGGGCGCAGTACTCCAAATGCGGCCGAACCAACGTTCTATATAGCTGCAACATCAGACCCCAACTTTTGTACTCTATGCCCCATCCTATAAAGGCAAGCATGCCATATGCCTTATTCACTACCTTCTCCACCTGTGACTACCTTCTCCACCTTGTTCAGCATATAAGGAAAAAGAGAAAAGTACTAGCTGGAAAATGAACTCAGTTATGGCATTAAATTTGTTGGGAAGAAAATCAGCTCCTCCTCTTCACTTCCGTTCTCTTCCTTCACGTTTCTTCAGCTACAACATGAGAAAGCTCCCTACGTTCACTCTGTCATTGTAATGGCAGCTTTTCATTCCAGTCTTATATCTTGTCGTTTCCAAGAAAAACATAAGCATTTGTGTTATTTTTCTTTCTGTAGCATTTCTTTAGTAACAGTGCCATTGTACAAAGCTACTACAACTGTCGCCTTAGCTGATGCACAAGTGGGAAACGTAAGTAATTCTGATGTACAGACTAGAAGTATCAGAGCAACAGACTGTGAGGTCTTGCGCAGTAAGAACTGGGATGGATATTGAAAGCTCTCTAGATGAGAAGGGACAACATTGGGGGGGAAAGAAAACTTCATTTGAAAAATTCAACAGGTTTTATCAGTTCTAAGTGCAATCTCACAGAAAAATAACAAAACAGCTTTTGGGGGTAAAAAATTGAGCCATCTGCCTTTAGTTCAGACCAGTCTATCTGTGTCACCCTGTAAAGGTTATAATCCAAATCAAGGGTAAATCAGTGTATCTGCAAACATGGCACATCACATGGTTATCAGTACAACATTGTCAAATGTAATTGAAGTATCTCTCCATGCCAGATCAAGGGGCAATGAAGAGAGCTTTAGCATCAAGACAACATGCCAGAGAGGGAAGTGAAACATTGCAACCACTGAGATCTAAGATGGCAGTTTCACATCAAGTATTCAGTGGTACAATCTGCCCAAAAGCAAAACACTGCTTAAGAAAACTTAGAGCTGTCTGAATTGTTTATTTTAAAAGAAAAGCAAAACTATTAAAGTCTCAGAGAGGTCCTGGAAAAAGAAATATCTCACTCTGCAGCCATTCTTGTGCTGTACACTCCATTCAACTTTTTAGCAGCAACATTTATAATCGAGTTTGATTGATACAATGTAAAATCAAACCACTTGTTCATTCCCATGCCTCGACATGCTAAAATTTAGTTATCACTGTTGATTTGGGCAGCATACCAGCTGATTTATCATTGCATGTAAATAGTTGAGTTTATATATGTCCTATTAACAAAACAGGCAAAACCATCTGATTTTATTCATCAGAGAACAATAGAATTATACTAAATCATAATGGCACAGTGGTTAATACTGCTGCCTTTCAGCACCAGGAGCCCAGGTTTGATTCCTGGCTTGGGTCACTGTCTGTGCGGCGTCTGCATGTTCTCCCTGTGTCTGCGTGGGTTTCCTCCAGGTGCTCTGGTTTCTTCCCACAGTCTGAAAGACATTCCGGTTAGGTGTTTTGGCCATGCTAAGTTTTCCCTCAGTGTACCCGAGCAGGCGCCAGAGTGTGGTGACCAGAGGATTTTTCACAGTGATTTCATTGCAGTATTAATGTAAACCTACTTGTGACACTACTAAATAAACGAAAACTAAACTAAAGCAACAAATAAGGAGTGAAATGTGTCTTTGGTATAGAAAAGTTTGTAATTTTGGTCCTTTTGTTTTCTGCACATAATATGAATATCTTTAAATATTAGTAACTTCACATAGCTCTCCAAAAGAGCTCAGTTTCATTGTAAGTGCAATATTCTAGTTATCAAATTCATAGGGGACTGACAACTAACCCTGTATAAAAATCAGACACCACTGCAGACTTATCAGCCTTCATCTCAGACCCTCCTAATTAGAGTGTTACTTTATGCTTTCCACCGAGATTTATATTGATGTGAAGTCAAGCCTACCTATTGTTTTTAGTGTAAGTACCTGGTCAATTAAACACCACACAATGTTATGAGCACCATCTGGCTACACCTATAATGAGAATTTTCATGAGCTGTGAAATTCAACAAATGTATCCTTACCACTGGCATCTCATTGATCGGAATGATTGTGAAACGGTTTTGAAAGTATAAAACCTATCGATGAAACCAACTGATAAGGTCTGATCATTGAAAGCAAATTCACTCTGCGTATATTCACTTAATGTCATCGCGAATTCTTGTTTATCCCCTTAAATCAAAACATTTTAACGGAATCTGTTGATTTACTTTGAACCATCTGTACAACTCTATCCTCAGAAGCTATAAAATGTATTTTACGATGGGAAGCATGTTACACAAAGAATACATTATCTGCCCTTGCTGCACTTTGTATGGAGAAGTCAAAGTGAATGGGACGGTCAAAGATTATCAGCAAGTTTCACAAGTGTAGGAGATGAGGTAAATTAGGAAGCCGTGATTCGGTGACAAGGCTTGGGTTTTAAAAGCCTGTATTTTGTAGAGTGTGAAACTAAAGGGAGTTATGGATTTGCACAGTTTGAGCTCATGGGAAAGAAGGAGCTTGAGTAAGAGACAGTTTGATGAGTCTTGATTTTGATAGTGAAGATGAACTGCCTGTTGAATGGTGTATTTGGACTTGGAAGGGACAAAAGTGTTGAGCTCAGTGGAGCACTGGCTACAGTGTAGAGGGAGGAAAATGTTCAGCTATTATATCAAACGTCACGTTATACTCCGAAAATTAGAGGACGGCAGTTGAAGTGAATTTTGCTTTGCATAGACAATGCTTACATGAATTGAGATGTTGCGGTGCATCAGAGTATCAGAGTGAGAACATTTGTTCCCACTTACATATTTCTGAAGTAAATAGAACAAACAATATTTTGATTATGTCTTTCTTGTAACTATAGACACTTTCTGTGAATTTGGAACATTAATTTATACTGTAGGTCTGTTACACACAATCGTTTCAGTTGAACTAACTGTTAAATATAAACAGTCCTGCACATCTTCATTGATTTAAAAGATATGGGAAATCTCAGGTATAATAGTTTGCAAGGCATAGTGTATAAACTGATATCCACTCAATATCTCTTCTATTACCGATGCCTGATAGTTTCCTGACAGATAAGCAAAACTTTGACTGAAATCACAATGGTACTGACATTTTAGCTTTTTACATTGCTGAACAAAGAGACATCTTGTTGAAGGTTATCATCTTGCACTCATCAGTACAGTTCATAAGAATACCAATAGTAAAGAAAACAACAATTTATACTGCAAGAGAAGAGAGTGCTGATTGGTTGGAAAGTCAACTGTGATTTGCAGAGGCTGAGGGGTGATCTTATAGAGGTCCATTAAATAATGAGGGGCACAGATCAGCTAGATAGTCAATATCTTTTCCAAAAGGTAAGGGAATCTAAAACTAGAGGGCATAGGTTTAAGGTGAGAGGGGAGAGATACAAAAGGGTCCAAAGGGGCAAATTTTTCACACAGAGCGTGGTGAGTGTCTGGAACAAGCTGCCAGAGGTAGTAGTAGAGACAGGTACAATTTTGTCTTTTAAAAAGTGTTTCGACAGTTACATGGGTAAGATGGGTATAGAGGGATATGGGCCAAATGTGGACAATTAGGTGTTTAAAAAAAGGGCGGCATGGACAAGTTGGGCCGAAGGGCCTGTTTCCATGCTGTAAACCTCTATGACTCTAGGTGTTGCCATGGAGAATGTGCATGGAAGTTAACTGCCAAGCTTTTATTCAAATTCAAACCAGGTGGGTTGGCTCTCATTGGTCAAGGTCTATGGGGAATGAACTAATGAATGGCTGTCTCCCAAGCTTTTATTTACTTGTAAAAGTTGCAATGCACAGACATGCTCCTTCTGTCTGCAAAGGACAGGACCCTATGTGTGAATATATGTAGCTTTAAGTATGCATAAAGCTACATATATTAGGAGAGCCAGAAGGGGTCACGAGAAGGCCTTGGCAGGTAGGATTAAGGAGAACCCTAAGGGGTTCTATAAATATGTGAAAAGTAAAAGGATGAGACGTGAAGGAATAGGGCCTATAAAAGGTCAAGGCGGGAAAGTCTGTACGGAACCAGTAGTGCTTAATGAGGTGCTTAATGAGTATTTTGCCTCGGTTTTCACAGAGGAAAAGGACCTGGGTGGATGGACTGCGGGTTTGCGGTGGACTGAAAAGATTGGGTATGTGGACTTTAAGAAAGAGGTTGTGCTGGAATCTTTGAATGGCATCAAGATAGATAAGTCACCGGGTCCGGATGGGATGTACCCCAGGTTACTGTGGGAGGTGAGGGAAGAGATTGCAGAGCCTCTGGCGATGATCTTTGCGTCGTTGATGGAGACGGGAGAGGTGCCGGAGGATTGGAGGATTGCGGATGTGGTTCCTATTTTCAAGAAGGGGAATAGGGATAGTCCAGGAAATAACCGACCCGTGAGTCTAACCTCAGTGGTTGGTAAGCTGATGGAGAAGATCCTGAGGGACAGGATTTATGAGTATTTAGAGAGGTTTAGTATGCTCAAGAATACTCAGCACGGCTTTGTCAAAGGCAGATCGTGCCTTACGAACCTGGTGGAGTTCTTCAAAAATGTGACTAAACACATTGACGAAGGGAAAGCGGTAGATGTGGTTTATATGGATTTTAGCAAGGCATTCAATAAGGTCCCCCATGCAAGGCTTCTAGAAAAAGTGAGAGGGCATGGGATCCAAGGTGCTGCTGCCCTGTGGATCAAGAACTGGCTTGCCCAAAGGACAGTAAGAGTTTTAACAATGCTAGGTTAACACCACTTTAACCTGGTGTTGTTAAAACTCTTACTGTGTTCACCCCAGTCCAACGCCGGCATCTCCACATCATGATTGCCCAAAGGAGGCAGAGAGTGTGTATAGATGGGTCTTTTTCTAAATGGAGGTCGGTCACCAGTAGTGTGCCCCAGGGATCTGTTCTGGGACCCTTGCTGTTTGTCATTTTCATAAATGACCTGGATGAGGAAGTGGAGGGATGGGTTGGTAAGTTTGCCAACGACACGAAGGTTGGTGGGGTTGTGGATAGTCTGGAGGGATGTCAGAAGTTACACAGGGACATTGATAGGATGCAAGACTGGGCGGAGAAGTGGCAGATGGACTTCAACCCAGATAAATGCGTAGTGGTCCATTTTGGCAGGTCAAATGGAATGAAGGAGTACAATATTAAGGGAAAGACTCTTAGTACTGTAGAGGATCAGAAGGACCTTGGGGTCCGGGTCCATAGGACTCTAAAATCGGCCCCGCAGGTGGAGGAGGTGGTTAAGAAGGCATATGGTGTGCTGGCCTTTATCAATCGAGGGATTGAGTTTAGGAGTCCGGGGATAATGATGCAGCTATATAAGACCCTCGTCAGACCCCACTTGGAGTACTGTGCTCAGTTCTGGTCGCCTCATTACAGGAAGGATGTGGAAATGATTGAAAGGGTGCAGAGGAGATTTACAAGGATGTTGCCTGGATTGAGTGGCATGCCTTATGAGGATAGGCTGAGGGAGCTCTGTCTTTTCTCCTTGGAGAGACGTAGGATGAGAGGAGACCTAATAGAGGTATATAAGATGTTGAGAGGCATAGATCGGGTGGACTCTCAGAGGCTTTTTCCCAGGGTGGAAATGGCTGCTACGAGAGGACACAGGTTTAAGGTGCTGGGGGGAAATGTTAGGGGGATGTTTCTCACACAGAGGGTGGTGGGTGAGTGGAATCGGCTGCCGTCAGTGGTGGTGGAGGCAAACTCAACAGGGACTTTTAAGAGACTCCTGGATGAGTACATGGGTCTTAATAGGATGGAGGGTTATAGGTAGGCTTAGAAAGTTGGGATATGTTCGGCACAACTTGTGGGGCCGAAGGGCCTGTTGTTGCTGTAGTTTTTCTATGTTTCTAAATGAGCCAACACTGTGAGTGCGACTGATAATCTAAAATCAGTTTACAGTGGAATTCTTAGCACAATCAGGAGTGTTTAGCAAGTGTTGTCCATTCACGGAATCACATCTCAAATTGGATACTATAGCCAGGACTCTCAGACCCCACCACAAGGAGGATTTCCAGCAGCGGAGGCGATGGAGGCAGCTCGTCATTGGCTGCCAGCGGGACTTTCCAGTCCTGCCAAGGTCAATGCCTATGTTCGTTTCTCACCTATCCTGCCACGGGGGAGGGGGTCACCTTCAGTTGGAGCAATAGATTCCACTGATGGGAAAGGCTGGAAAATATCAGCCTATGTTTCGTGTTTTGCAAGTACGGGTTGGTTGGGTACAGCCTGTCCTTTGCCAGTTACAAATAGGCAAAAAGTCATGATGATTGTTTTGATCCACCAGCCATTGGGATGTATGGCCATCCTGATGAGTGGAAGATGAAAAACTTTGACAGCATGCCTCTTTTTTCAACAATACTGAAGTTCTATGCTACCAAACGACTATTTAAACTTCTATTTTGTGTGGATCTGAATCTGTCCTTTCATGTAGTGCCCCCCAGCTGCAGTAATAAAGTAGATAAATGGTAAAAGTTGGTATCAAGTTTTGCATTCCTGCATTCCCATGATTGAGGTGGGGGAGGGTAATGATGTGTTAAACATTTAATTTGTTTGCACACAACTATCTCCCAAACTGTTTGTTGTCTGTGTTATAACAACTAAATAAAACAGTCCCAGGAGTAAACAGTTTGAGAGCAATTAAACACTCTGGGTGAAAAATTCTCTCTGTATTCTATTTGTAGTAAAATTATATATGTGCTCTGCGCAGAAACAGTTTCACTAATAAAACCAAATTGAAGAAAGGTTCCACCTAATTTTTCATCTTAGTCTTTGCAGTTCTGCATCTGAACACATTTTATAACAGTTTGTCGCATCATACCAAGATTCATCGGATTCGGAAACCATGGCATCTGTGGGTTGCTGGCATTTCCAATCTTAGGATTGGCTGAGGGATTCTGCCAGTCGGAACATTTTGATTTTAATTATAAAATTCCAATCCTGAGTGCTCGCACTGCTTTTAGGCTGGGAGGATGTGAAATTTATAGTGTAGCAATCAGGTTCCCTCGTCGCACTTCAGCCGAAATAAACTGTTTTAACAGGAAGTCACTGATTGATGCCATTACTATGGTGCTGTAAATAGGTGGCAGGTCAAAGCTGTGGAAGCAACAATGGCTTTCATCCAGTCTCTTTGGAAAACACAGATATTGCTAATTGGGAAATGTAAGCAAACCATCAGGGACGTTAGAGCTAGTTATCGTTAGGGTTTTGCATGTTAGTATTAGTTCAGATTCTGTATACAGTGATAAGGCAAAGGTTTTTTTATCAATTTATAGGATGTGGGCATCGTTGGCTAGGCCACCATTTATTTACTGCTCATCCCTAATTGCCCCTTGAGAACGTGGTGGTGAGCCGCCTTCTTGAATCCGTATAGTGTAGGTACACCTGTAGTGCTGTGAGGGAGAGAATTTCAGCATTTTGACCCAGTGACTGTGGTGGAATGCCAATATACTTCCAAGTCAGGATAGTGAGTGACTTGGAGGGGAACTTATACCCCATATAGCATATTGGAATAGAGAGAATGAGCTGTGACTGAGACAAATCAAGAGATTCCAATGACAGAGAAATGCCAAAAACAGAGACAAGCCAGGGTGGAATGGAGATTAGGTCGGTAAATAGATAGAATCGATAGAATAGATAGAAGAGAATAAATAGAATAGAATAGATAGATAGATAGATAGATAGATAGATAGATAGATAGATAGATAGATAGATAGATAGATAGATAGATAGATAGATAGATAGATAGATAGATAGATACATACATACATACATACATACATACATACATAGATAGATAGATAGATAGATAGATAGATAGATAGATAGATAGATAGATACATACATACATACATACATACATACATACATACATACATACATACATACATACATACATACATACATAGATAGATAGATAGATAGATAGATAGATAGATAGATAGATAGATAGATAGATAGATAGATAGATAGATAGATAGATAGATAGATAGATTAGATAGATAGATAGATAGATAGATAGATAGATAGATAGATAGATAGATAGATAGATAGATAGATAGATAGATAGATAGATGAGCTTAATTATTTGAGAAAGAGATATTAAAATGGTAATGGACTTTGTGACAACACTGTCACCTGAATAGTGACAGCCATTTTCTTACAGACTTTGACGCCTCATTATGATGACTATTTTTCAGCCACTCTTTAAGATCTTTCACTATTCTCTGACTCAGATGGGTAACTGGTAACCTGCTCCCGGGATTAGTCCAATGCTTCTCTTGACCTACCCACTTAGGAACACAAAAGAGCCACATGGTGATGCGTCCTTCACAATCCCATCTCTGCCTTAACTTCATCCACTATAGGAAACTAGCTGGCCATCATACTGACTGACCAGGTTGATGGAGCTACACACAATTTCAATATGCATGAGTGATGGGTGCACTAATATAGTCAGCAGCATGAAGGTGACAGAGCACATTGAGTATGTTCATTCCACAGTGAGCCTTGTGTGTTAGTGTGTCTGTGTCCGTGTGTGAGTGATATATGTGTGTCTGTGTGTTTGTGATATGTGTGTGAGAGCATGTATGTGAGTGTATGTATGAGTGAGTGCATATCTGTGTGAGTATGTATGTGAGTGAGTGAATATGTTTGCGAGTGTATGAGTGAGTACGTATGTATGTATATGAGTGAGTGCGTGTGTATGTATATGAGTGAGTGCGTGTGTATGAGTCTGAGTCTGAGTCTGTGCAAGAGCGTGCATGTGAGTGTGTATGTGTGTAGATGCATGACTGTGTGAGAGTCTGAGTCTGTATGTGTGTGTGTATGCTGTGTATGTCAGTATATGTGTGTGTTTGTGTGTGAGTGAGTGAGTCTGTGTGAGAGTGTGTATGTGAGTGTGTGTATGAGGGAGTGTGTGTGTGTCTGAGTCTGAGTCTGTGTGATAGTGTGTATGTGACTGTGTGTATGTATGTGGGTCTGTGTATGAGTGAGTGTGTGTGTGTGAGTCTGAGTCTGTGTGTGATTGTGCATGTGAGTGTGTATATGTGTGTATGAGTGAGTGAGTATGTGTGTGAGACTGAGTCTGTGTGTATGTGAGTGTGTGTGTGAGTGAGTGAGTGTGTGTGTGAGTGTGTATGTGTGTGTGAGAGTATGTATGTTTGTGTGAGAGTGAGTATGTGAGTGTGTGTATCAGTGTGTGTGTGTATATGTGAGTGTGTGTATGTGAGTGTGTGTACGAACGAATGAGTGTGTGGGTGAGTCTGTGTGAGAGTGTGTATGTGAGTGTGTGAGTATGTATGTGAGTGTGTGTATGAGGGAGTGTGTGTGTGTGTGTGTGTGGGTGACTCTGGGTCTGTGTGAGATAATGTGTGTGTGTATGAGGGAGTGTGTGTGTGTGGGTGAGTCTGAGTGTGTGTGAGATTGTGTATGTGTGTGAGAGTATGTATGTGAGTGTGTGTATGAGGGAGTGTGTGTGTGGGTGAGTCTGAGTCTGTGCGAGAGTATGTATGTGAGTGTATGTATGAGGGAATGTGTGTGTGAGTCTGGGTCTGTGTGAGAGTATGTATGTGAGTGTGTGTATGAGGGAGTGTGTGTGTGTGGTGAGTCTAAGTCTGCGTGAGAGTGTGTATGAGGGAGTGTGTGTATGAGGGAGTGTGTGTGAGTGTGTATGTGAGTGTGTGTATGAGGGAGTGTGTGTGAGTGTGTGTATGAGGGAGTGTGTGTGAGCATGTGTATGAGGGAGTGTGTGTGTATGAGGGAGTGTGTACATGAGTGTGTGTATGAGGGAGTGTGTGTGAGTGTGTGTATGAGGGAGTGTGTGTGAGTGTGTGTATGAGGGAGTGTGTGTGTGAGTGTGTGTGTGGGTGTGTATGTGAGTGTGTGTATGAGGGAGTGTGTGTGAGTGTATGAGGGAGTGTATGTGAGCGTGTGTATGAGGGAGTGTGTGTGAGTGTGTGTATGAGGGAGTGTGTGTGAGTGTGTGTATGAGGGAGTGTGTGTGAGTGTGTGTGTGAGTATGTGTGTGTGAGAGTGAGTGACACACATTCCTTAGGTGTCAATGGAATCTTATACACCCAGACATCACAGTAAATGCACTCATCATGACAACTCTTTAGCAAATGATGACAAGCTGGGACACGTAATAGAAAACAATATTCCAACCTTTATTGCAATAGCAGCAACATCGTAATGAAGCAAAAAAAAACCTCAGTTACAGCACAAGGGAAAACCACACTGCAGTCTGCTGCTGCACAATATCTAAAATTCATTTCCAGATGTAAGATGACTTTTCTTTGCCCATTTAAGACAATTTGTTTCATTTTAACATTTCCATAGAGGTACTTTATGAAATCCACCATGCACATCGAATTTGTAATACACAGTGCAATGTAGCTGACCCTCTTCAGCAGCACTACAGCCCTGTTTATTTTGATACTTGCTCAGTTAACTCCTTCCTTAACCTTTTGTTGTTGTATTTAAAGTTGATCGTTTTAATTCAGAGAGATTATTTGTACAGTAGCCTGGTGCGCTGCAGAAATTTCCTTGTGGCAGGTGCCTCTATTGACAGGAAACTAGAGAAGTGCAAGGGCGACCAGGATGCGCGACCAGATGCCTGTTTAACATTGGAAGCATCTGTTATTTCAGAATCTGGAATGTGTTCAACAGGGCTTGTGTTTGCCTAAAAGACAAGAGTAGAAGACTGCGAGACTAAAAATTACCAAGTGAACATGCTCTGGACCCGTCCAAAACGTATCGGAATCAGATCGTCAGCTGGACGTGACCATTTTCTAGACGGGCCATATTTCTGACGCATGCTGGTTGAACAGTCAGTGAACACTTGTGTTAGGATGTGATTGTGTGAAGTTGTGTTTGTGTGAGATTATGTTTGTGTGAAGCTGTGTTTGTTTTAGCGCCTGCATTTATCTGGAAGCATTTTCCGGTGCCATATATTCGTGCGCACGGTTTAGCGATGCACAAGAATTCCGACGTATATTCAGATCTTCAATTTGGTTTCAAGATATCCATCTTCGATGTCACAGTGTAGATCGTTTTGACACCATCCTGGATTCCCCTGATAGCTCAATGCGATGAGTACAATGCCAAGCGTGGAACTGAGACATAAGCACCAAATTGGTCTCAAGTTTTATCTTAACTGTTGTCAGTTGTGATGGCAGTAGGTGTTTTACAAGAGGTCTCTGTACCTCTGAGCCTCGCTGGTGAGGGGGGAGGGGAGCAAACTAGCCACTTATCCCAGTGGCTCCTGCTGCGTATGTGTGGAGACCAGTCTGGAACAGGATCGGACTCACCTATCGGCTGGAATTTTAACCACCCAATCGCCATGGAATCGGAGCGAACAAGGGGCGGACAATGGAAATATCCGTTGACCACGAGTGGGATTTTACAGTTTCGGGATGAATAAGGCTGTAAAATCCCACCCATCATATCACTACAGCTGAAATGTCTGCCAATCTGAACTGACTAACTCGGCAATATTTTTTCCAAAAATGTTTCAACTCAGAGACTATGTGGTGGAGGAATCAGCGATGGAATGCATCCAAGGGGTACTAAAACAGATGGCAGGGGAAATAGCAAATGCACTCATGGTAATTTGCCAAATACGCTGGACTCCTGGGCGGTTCCAGCGTATTGGAAAACAGCAAATGTGACGCCACCGTTTAAAAAAAGGAGGTAGACAAAAGGTGGGTAACTGTAGGCCGCTTAGCTTAACTTCTGTTGTGGGGAAAATGCTTGAATCTATCAACAAGGAAGAAATAGCAAGACATTTGGATAGATGTCCCAATGGGAAGGCGCAGCATGGATTCATGAAAGGCAGGTCAAGTTTAACTAATTTAGTGGAATTCTTTGAGGACATTACGAGCGTCGTGGACAACGGGGAACCAGTGGATGTGGTGTATCTGGATTTCCAGAAGGCATTCGACAAGATGCTGCACAAGAGGCTGCTGCATAAGATAATGGTGCACAGTGTTACAGATAATGTATTAGCAAGGATAGAGGACTGCTTAACTAACAGAAAGCAAAGATTTGGGATAAATGGGTGTTTTTCTAGTTGACAATGAGTGATTAATGGTGTGCCTGAATCACAAAAAGTTGGTTTGCAGGTGCAGCAGGTAATTAAGAAGGCAAATAGAATTTTGTCCTTCATTGCAAGAGGGATGGAGTTTAAAAACAGTGAGGTTATGTTGCAGGTGCTGGTGAGGCCACACCTGGAGTACTGTGTACAGTTTTGGTCTCCTTACTTGAGAAAGGATATACTGGCACTGGAGAGGGTGCAGAGGAGATTCACTAGGTTGATTCTGGAGTTGAGAGGGTTGGCTTATGAGTAGAGACTAAGTAGACTGGGACTATCCTCATTGGAATTTAGACGAATGAGGGTGGGGGGGGGATCTTATAGAAACATAAAATTATGAAGGGAGTGGATAAGATAGAAGCAGGGAGGTTGTTTTCACTGGTGGGTGAAACCAGAACTAGGGGGCATAGCCTCAAAATAAGGGGGAAACAGATTTAGGACTGAGGTGAGGAGGAACTTCTTCACCCAAAGCGTTGTGAATCTTTGGAATTCCCTGCCCAGTGAAGCAGTTGAGGCTACCTCGTTGAATGTTTTTAAGGCAAAGATGGATAGATTTTTGAACAGTAAAGGAAATTAAGGGTTATGGTGAGCGGGCAGGTAAGTGGAACTGAGTCCACGAAAAGATCAGCCATGATCTTACTGAATGGCGGGGCAAGCTCGAGGGGCCAAATGGCCTACTCCTGCTCCTAGTTCTTATGTTCTTATGATAAACATAATAATCCTAATCAAATAGCTCAATAATGCTGTGAGTTCACACGAGATTGTTTTCTCAGCGCAATACGCAACAGAAAGATGACGATAAGGCGATGATAGAATTTTTTATTTTTACATTGCATTTGAGAAATTTATGACTGAGGAACATTGTGACATATTTTTGGAACTCCTAATGTTGATTTTTGAGGAAATCCGAGCAATTTCAAAGATTGCTCCTTGTGTGTTTTGTTTAGATACACAGTGGGCAGAATCTTCCACTGCGGGCTTAGGTTCTGTGGCTGGAGTGGGAAATCGGAGTGACTTGCATCGTAGAATGGGGCAGGAGAGTGCATCGAATCATGCACTGCTCTCCTTATTAATTATGCAGCTGCGTGTTTTATGCCAAGTCTCATGGAGGGGCAGACAGGAAATCACCCACCCGACCGTCATGTTCGAATGCCATCCTTAAAAGCACCTGGACAGCCATTCATTCACCACGCCAAGACTTTAGGAGTCAGAAAATGTCTTTGAGAAGGCAGCAAGCTCCAGCCCCACACTTCAGCGATGCCTCCCTGGAGATTCTCCTCCAGGCCACTGAGGAACGGTAAGATGGGCTTTTTCCAAGGGATGATAGCAGGAGACCCCCTTGTCTGAGCATGGTCACCTGGTAGGATGGGCAGCTCCTGTGGCGTCCAAAAGAAGATGCCGCTCATGTAAGTGAACCTTCTACTGACTCCAAATTCATGCCAACACTCATTTTGTGATTCTGTCATGGGACAAGGGCATCACTGGCAGGGCATTTGTGTTACCCATCCTTAGATGCCCTTGAGAAAGTGGTGAGGTGCTGCTTTCTTGCACCGCTGCAATTCAAGTGGGGCACTGATTGGGGGCAAGATTGGGATTTTTTACCCAGCCACAGTAAAGGAGTAACCATGGGGTGTGGAGTAGAGGGCAACGTGCAGGTGGTACTGTTCCCATGTGTCTACTGCCCTTGTCCTTCTGGCTGGTAGACTTTGTGGGTTTGGAAGATGCTGTCGAAGCAGCCTTGGAGACTAGCTCCAGTGCATTTTGTAGATGTACACTCTGTTGCTACGTGCATTGGCTGTGGAAGGAGTGAACATTGTGGATTGGATGCCAATCAAGCAGGCTACTTTGTCCTGAATGGTGTCCAGTTTCTGGAATATTATTGGAGCTGCACTCACCCAGGCCAGTGGAGAATATTCCTTGACTTATGCCTTATACATTTTGGTCTGGCTTTGGGGAGTCAGGAGGTCAGTCATTCGCCAAAAAATGAGCAGCCAACTCTTTCACTAACTTGTTCACACTCCTTCTCTGTGTGTTTATCCAGGAGAAGGTATCCCACAACAGGATAGTGAGAGGGGAGTTGGGAGGTGGGTTGCCTGAGCTCAGGCTCCTCACTCAGTTCGAGCAGCAGACTACCGAGGTGGCATGGGGAGAATCGAGGCTGATGGTGAGGTCAGCCTTTCCCGAGAATCTAGCAAGAAGCAGGCATTATTCCTTGGAAAACCAACATGATTGATGAGTGTAATGTTTGAGCCAACCTAGGCAGTGACTCATTCTCTCCTCTCTTTTCCATTTTAGGTACAAACAGGAAGAGTGGGAAGCCAGCCTGCACTCCAGAAATAAGCCCTGGTCCCCAGGAGACCTCAGAGGAAGAGGACAAAGACTTCACACCTGTACAGCCATCACCAAACCAGAGACACACACCTCAGTGGGCCATGTATCTAATCTAGGCTCGTGCTCACACTCTGGTAGTCACCTCTCAGACGGGTGCTCACAGCAGGAGGAGGCAGTGACAGCCAAGATCTCTGGCACTCAGAGGATTACTGGAGAAAAGGAAACTGCTAAATCAGAGTCAGATGACAAGCATCTGGAAGTAGCCATAGAAAGTATGCTGGAGAATCAGAGAGAAGTGTGGGATCATCAGTCAGAGGTATCAGAGACCCTCAACAGAGTGACATAAGAGATGGAGGAGTCTATCTGCATGCTCCCTGGTGTAATGGCTACAGGACATGAGCACATGGAAGGCTCCTTGGATAGGATGGCAGACACCACAGAGACTCAAGTCCAGCAGTTTCTGCCAGATATGTGCTCAGACCTGCACACCATCGTTTTAGCCATGGCTGCATTCCAGCAGTAGCTAGGTGACAGTGAGGGGGGCAGGAGGCACCTTGGCCACCTTCCAGGTGTCCCTTCTCTTCAAGGAGTCAGGGAGCGGCCTTTGGGCACCCAAAGGGAAGAGGAGCCCCATTTTCTTTGGCTCCAATCACTTAGCTATTGCTGCGATGACGAGGTGTGCGGTGGGAGGTGAACAATTAAACATTGGAGATTATGCACAGGGACGTAGTTGCTATCTTGTTTTGGGTAAAAACTGGGGGGCGGAATTTTCCCGTCCCACTTGCCACGGGAATCATAGTGGGCCGGACACAGACCATGCAAAGGTCCGTTGACCTCAGGCAGGATTTTCCGGTTGTGGGGTGAGTGCGGCCGGAAAATCCCGCCCTCGGTGTCATCCCTTTGAGTCAGCCGTTGATGGATAGCTTTGGGCATCAGGGGGAACCAAAGGTGTGGTACAGCTGTCAGTGCAATGCTGCGCTTGTCCAGTACCAAAGTTGGAAAGTGAAGGCTGTCCTCTGAAGTGATGTAATTAACACTTTCCTCATGGTAGAACCAAAATGACAGACATTTTGTTTTGTTTTTCCTGTCAAAAATCAGATCTGGGGTGTGTAAGCATCTTGCATTAGTGACCTCAACACTGACGGAGGAGTGTTAGTATCGCGGACATGATATGTGTGCATCTCTGGAATTGCTTTTCAGTAAGCAAGCAATGGGAAATTTCAGAGGGGCAAATGAAATGAAATGAGTCATGCCTTGGTGACAAGTTATGGGCTAATTAGGAATGATGATATGCTGGTTGCTGAACTTTTATGCTGGCATCACATTTTTTTCCCTCACTGTGCTATTTAGCTTCAATCCCACAGATATAAAAACTCTTGGCGATGATATCATATAATTGACAGTCTTTCGGGTCACAGAATGTATTATAATACCAAACGTTTGAACCTCCAGGCTCTAACACACAGCTAATGTTGCCCTATATCCCCAAAAGATAATAACAGTATTGTATAAGATCGACAATTTGTATTTATAGCGTACTTTAATGTAATAAAATGTACAAAATTGCTTTATCGGAGCTTCATAAAGCAAAATTTGTCACTAAGACATGAAAGGAGATATTAGAGCAGATGACCAAAAGCCTTGCCAAAGAGCTAAATTTTAAGAAGCTTCTTAATAGAGGAAAGAGAGGCAGCGAGATGTTGGAAGAGAATTCCACAGCTTAAGGTCCAGGGAGCTGAGCGCACAGCCACCAGTGTTGGAACAATTAAAATCAAGAATAGGTTCTTGGAGGGTTGTACAACTGCAGGAGATTACGGAGATGGGCAGGGAAAGGCCACGGTGGATTTGAAAACAAGGATGAGAATTTTAATATCGGGGCAGTCCTTAATTGGGTGATAGGTGAATGGGATTGGGTGCAAGTTAAGACATGGGCAGCAGAGTGTAGACGAAGGATACAAGGTGGGGTGCCGGCCAGAGGTGCATAGGAACAGTCAAGACAAGAGGTAACAAAGGCACGGATGAGCGATTCAGTAGCTGAGCTGTGGCAGAGGCAGAATCAGGCAATGTTATAGCAGTGGAAATAGACTGCCCTAGTGGCAGCACAGCAGTGTGGTCAGAAACTTACCACTCAAATCAATGTTAACACCAAGGTTCTGACCCGTCTGGTTCAGTATCAGACAGTTGTCAGAGAGAAAGGTGGAGTTGGTGTCTAGGAAACATAGTTTGCAGCAGGGTCACAAGTTAAAAAAGCCCAAAGATTCCAATTTGTTTGTTTTATCATAGTAATATTCAGAATAATTTTTTAAGGAAATGTATTTTCCAGTTTTAGTGCGCAACAGCCACCGAGAGCCACTTTGTGCTGTCAGTGAACAACTGTTCGTCAGGCATGCAAGGGCTTTTCAATCACATTTAATATTTTACTCTGATGTTCATCAGCTAGACTCTACAATTTGTACGTCAACTTACAGAATTGTACAGAAGGAAACGGTACTGCACATTGTTTCTGTATTTGAGATAACCAATTAGTCATGTTCCCCAAATCTTTCGCCATAACCCTGCAAGTGCATCTAACTTACTATAATTTTACTGAATCTCAAGTAGCAATTAATACTTCATGAACCAGAAATCCAGGCTAGTGCCTTAACGCTATCGCAAGGCGTCTAATGGCATCTGCCGTTAGTTTGATTTGCCCCTGCAAATAAAGGCAAAATGATTTTTTGCGTGGCAGGTTAATAGAAATGTGAATTGATAACAGCGCAGCAAGGGAAGCCAAGCACCTGGGACCTGAGTAAACACAGGTAGCATTGGTGTGTCTCCTTAACCATTTAGATTGAAGGAGTATGGAATTAAGAGCATGTGGACTGAGAAGGCAGTGAATGTTACAGTGGTGGAAGTCAATGCCACATCAGGTGGAGAGAGAGAAATAAAGAGGGGGAAAGAAATATAGGCAAAGAAACAGGGGGAAAAAAAGAGACAGAAAGGAAAGTTAAAAAAAAAGAGACAGAAAGGAAAGTTAAAAAAAAGTACTATTTTTGCATAGGGCGACATAGTGGCACAGTGGTTAGCACTGCTGTCCCACAGCACCAACGTTCGATTCCTAGCTTGGATCACTGTCTGTGCAGAGTCTGCACGCATTTCCTCTGTGCTCCAGTTTCCTCCCACAGTCTGAAAGACGTGCTGATTAGGTGCATTGGCTATGCTAAATTCTTCCTCACTGTACCTGAACAGGCACTGGAGTGTGGCGACTAGAGGATCTGCACAGTAACTTCATTGCAGTGTTAATGTAAGCCAACTTGTGACACTAATAATTAAGCTTTAAAACTTTAATTTAAAATCTCTACATTTTTTCAGTGTCAGAGAGATTGATTGGCTGGAATTAATCCTTATCACAACATTATAAAGGTACTTTGAACTGATTTGATTTATCTTTCTGTGACGAGTTTATTTTATATCTTCTGAAAACAACTATGGACTAGTGTAACTTTTGTACATTTATGTTTAACCGTACATTTATTCCTCACTTGAAGTTGCTGTAATATTTGTGCATTGACAGGAAGCATTATTAGTCTCACAGTTACTTCAACAGCAAAACGTGGCCCATTAAAAAGTGGATCCCCTATTTTGTCCAATTACCAGCGTACTATTACAGCTTTCTCGATCTGCACCATATTGTTATAGAGTCGCAGGCCAGAAGTCTACCACCTCGCCCATCACAGAATTGGCACAGGCAAGAGTCCGACAACAGAAATCTCCATTGACTTCGGGCAGGAATTTCCAGTCTCACCCAAGCAAGGCCAAAAAATCCCACCCATTGAGATATGCAGCACGGAAACAGGCCCTTCGGCCCAACTCGTCTATGCCAACCAGGATTCCTAAACTGAACTAGCCCCATTTGCCTGCACTTGGCCCATATCCCTCTAAACCTTTCCCATCCATGTACCTGTCCAAATGTCTTTTAAAATGTTGTAATCGTACCCGCCTCTACTACCTCCTTTGACAGCTCATTCCATACACACACCTTCATCTGTGTGAAAAAGTTGCCTCTCAGGTTCATTTTAAATTTTTCCTGTCTCACCTTAAACCTGTGCCCTCTAGTTTTGGACTCCCCTATCCCTGGGGAAAAGACCCTGGTCTACACCTTATCTACGCTGCTACCACTACAGAAATCTCTCCCCATTTTTCCTTTCAGTGGCTTGACAGCACCAGTAATGGATTGATACATTGGAACCAAACTGACCAGGCAAGTATACTCCAAACTATATGCCAATAGTTACAGTAATTTTATTATTAGCAGTTTTGCAACCATTCACACTACTTCAGCTGAATCCATTCAACAAATTGTTAATCTCAACATCAAATTATAACTTCTTCACCAGCCATACTAGAAAAAAATTATCAATTGGAATCTGTTAATCCAGAAGGAACTCTTCAAATGTAGACAACAAAAATGTAATAAAACTTACTCCAACTTATAAATCAAAGAAAAGGTTTACCAAAGCAACTTCATTACTCTAAACTTGAGGCCTTCCCCCAAACCATTCCTAGTTCCCCACAATTCCCAATATATTCTAATTTATACTGAATTATCTGGTCAGTTGATCATCACATCATTCTGTCATTGGTTACTGGGTCAGCTGACCCTGATAACTTGTTACCATTGGTCACATTACAACAGATCCAATGTTATCACTGCTTACATTCTAACAAAATCCCTATTTTTAAAATATCAATATTTAGGTGCAACAAGAACAACTTGCATCCAAATAGCACTGCTAACATAGGAAGACATCCAAAACACTTCATAGAAGTATATAAAATGGTTGCAGAGCCAAAGGGGGAGATGTTAGAAAACATAACCGAAAGCTTGATCTCATAAAGATGGATTTCAAGAAGGTTCTTAAAGAAGGAAGGTAGAGGTACTTAGGAAGCATGTTCCAGAGTGTGCACCTGGTAGACTACGGACACAGCAGGCATTCCAGGAGAGAAGGGAAGGTGGGTATCCCAATGGATCAAAGACAGAGGATTGGTGAAGTTGGAGAAGGTTGGGATTAAGGCCTGAAGGAGTTTACAGGATAGAGAGGGGCAAGGTCATGAAGAGATTTAAATGCAAATGTCACAGTTTTAAATTTAAGTGGCTCATGATTTGCAAGCAAATGTAGATAAGCCTGGACAGGAGCGATGTGAGTGGAACTTAGTGCAGGACAGGCCACAGGCAGCAGATTTCTGATGGAGCTGAGGTTTACAGAAGATAAGAGCATTGGTATAGTCATGTTTTGAGCTAACAATGAAATGAGTGAGAGTTTCTACACAAATGCCTGAGGTAAGTACAATGTTACAGGCAATGGAAGTAGGTGGTCTATGTGATTGGGTGTGAGATTGGAAGCTCAGCCAAGGATCGATACAGATATTACAGCTGTGAACATTCCGGTACAGTCTTAGACAGTGTTTATTACATTTGTGAGTGTTATTGCGATAAGGTTTTTCAATGTAAAAATGTCATGTTATGTTAGACACTAAAAGAATATACTGAAAGTTTAAGGTAGAAATAATAGGTTGAAATGGCATTCTGCTGTAGGTCCTGTCCATTGAGAGTCAACGTGAAGCAGCTGCAAGTCTCATGAGCTTCCATTAGCCCTGTTGGTTTAGGTAAGTGAATGTAGTTTACATATAAATTTTAAACTCTGTTTTAGTATCTAGCCCTTTACCGTTTCCTGAAATTCTGCCCTATTCCTTACAATCCTTTCTACTGACCTCAGCCTTCTCAGCATCTTTGTTTTCATCCCCATTTGATCCCCTAGATGTAGGACTGACTTATTTACTGGCAGATCTCTCCTGGAAAACATTCTTTTTTTATTCATTCATGGGATGCGGGCATCGCTGGCTGGGCCAGCGTTTATTGCCCATCCCTGAGGACATTTAAGAGTCAACCGCATCGCTGTGGATCTGGAGTCACATGTAGGCCAGAGCAGGTAAGGATTTTCTCTGAAGGGCAATCGTGAACCAGATGGGTTTTTAAGACAATTGTCAATGGTTTCATGAGCATCAATTCTAGAATTTATTGAATTCAAATTTCACCATCTGCCATGGTGGGATTCGAACTCAGATCCCCAGAGCATTACCCTGGGTCTCTGGATTACTAGTCCAGTGACAATACCATTATGCCACTGCTTCCCATATACTGATTTGAAATTCATTGTGTTTCATGTTTCTATGTTTCTGTGCACTGTCCTCACCCACTCCCAGAATGAATGGAAGATCAGCAGCAGGTATTATTAAGAATCCCCTCTCCCTCCACAGTGGGACAGATGGGCATTATGAAGCTTGCTTACTGATTACCAGGTGGCTCTGCAGCAAATGAATCCCTCTAGCCAGAAGAGGGACCAGAAGAAAAGTCAAATGGAGCAGAGTGTAAAATGGGAGGCCAATCCTGACTATCCATTTCCCACTGTGCAAATTCAGTAAATTAATCCCCAATTTTAGTTGACGAACTCTCTTGCTCTGTAGATTGTTGTGACAGCCTATGACCCAGAAGCAGTACAATGAAGGAAATGTGTCATCTCTTGAAAAGGTCTGTGGAATCTGTTTCTAAGAATGTTTGCAAAATGACTTTTAAGAGTTCATATCAATTGTAAAGGAATCAATTGTACCCTTCTTGGATAATAAGAAACACTGGTCCTTGTGACCTGGCAATCCTTGACCCAGAAGCAGTACCGACAAGAAGCAAGATGAGAAACAGACATTGTGTGGCAGGACACAAAGGAGGGCTACAAGCTAAGGAGCTGGAGGGTGAAGTCTCAGATGCAGACACAAATGAAAAGCAGACAGAGACAGGAAGAGAAACTCACCGATTGTTTTGAGGTGAAGAATCAAATCATCTCAGGAGGAGGACAACTTTTTCGATTGGTAGTAAAGAAGACAAGAGCTATGAAGGTAATGTGCAGACTGGCTAAAAGAAGGTCTAAAACCTAGAAGCTTGATTAAGAATAGTCAGCATGGCTTTGTCAAAGGCAGATCATGCCTTACGAGCCTGATTGAATTTTTTGAGGATGTGACTAAACACATTGATGAAGGAAGAGCAGTAGATGTAGCATATATGGACTTCAGCAAGGCATTTGATAAGGTGCCCCATGCAAGGCTTATTGAGAAAGTGAGGGGGCATGGGATCCAAGGGGACATTGCTTTGTGGATCTAGAACTGGCTTGCCCACAGAAGGCAAAGAGTGGTTATAGATGGGTCATATTCTGCATGGAGGTCGGTCACCAGTGGAGTGCCCCAGGGATCTGTTCTGGGACCCTTACTCTTTGTGATTTTTATAAATGACCTGGATGAGGAAGTGGAGGGATGGGTTGGTAAGTTTGCTGATGACACAAAGGTTGGAGGTGTTGTGGATAATGTGGAGCGATGTCAGAAGTTGCAGCGAGACATTGATAGGATGCAAGACTGGGCGGAGAAGTGGCAGATGGAGTTCAACCCAGATAAGTGTGACGTGGTTCATTTTGGCAGGTCAAATAGGATGGCGGAATATAATATTAATGGTAGGACTCTTGGCAGAGTGGAAGATTAGAAGGATCTTGGGGTCCGAGTTCATAGGATGCTCAAAGCAGCTGTGCAGGTTGAGGCTGTGGTTAAAAAGGCGTATGGTGTACTGGCCTTCATCAATCGAGGAATTGAGTTTAGAAGTCGTTAGATAATGTTGCCGCTATATAAGACCCTGGTCAGACCACACTTGGAGTACTGTGCTCAGTTCTGGTCGCCTCAATACAGGAAGGATGTGGAAGCCATAGAAAGGGTGCAGAGGAGATTTACAAGGATGTTGCCTGGGTTGGGGAGCATGCCTTATGAGGATAGGTTGAGTGAGCTCGGCCTTTTCTCCTTGGAGAGACGAAGGATGAGGGGTGACCTGATAGAGGTGTATAAGATGTTGAGAGGTATTGATTGAGTGGATAGTCAGAGGCTTTTCCCCAGGGCTGAAATGGTTGCCACAAGAGGACACAGGTTTAAGGTGCTGGGGAGTAGGTACAGAGGAGATGTCAGGGGTAAGTTTTTCACTCAGAGGGTGGTGGGTGCGTGGAATGGGCTGCCAGCAACGGTGGTGGAGGCGGATTCGATAGGGTCTTTTAAGAGACTTTTAGATAAGTACATGGAACTTAGTAAGATAGAGGGTTATAGGTTAGCCGAGTAATTGCTAAGGGAGGGACATGTTCGGCACAACTTTGTGGGCTGAAGGGTTTGTATTGTGCTGTAGTGTTTCTATGTTTCTATACACTCACAACATTTGCAATGAAATTTGGATCTAACTTAGTCAAAAATAAACTCAGCATTTACCTGGCTGTCACTCCTTCCAAATTCCACCATGATGCATCACATATCCTGACAAGGCTCTGCTATATTCCTGATTGGAGGAAAAAATAGTTTACCAGGCAATCCAAGTTTTCAAATATCACCCATTTCTGACATGATCCCCTTCCTTTGCTGCCTCACAGCGCCAGGGACCCGGGTTCGATTCCCAGCGTGGGTCACTGTCTTTGCGGAGCCTGCACGTTCTCCCTGTGTCTGCATGTGTTTCTTCCGGGTGCTCCGATTTCCTCCCACAGTCCGAAAGACGTGCTGGTTCGGTGCATTGGCCATGCTAAATTTTCCCTCAGGCGCTGGAGTGTGGCGACTAGGGGATTTTCACAGTAACTTCAT
The DNA here is from genome assembly GCF_964213995.1 of Mustelus asterias. Taxonomy (NCBI): domain Eukaryota; kingdom Metazoa; phylum Chordata; class Chondrichthyes; order Carcharhiniformes; family Triakidae; genus Mustelus; species Mustelus asterias. The sequence goes on along the minus strand of NC_135812.1, from coordinate 83,116,646 downwards.
TTCAGTGTTAATGTAAGCCTACTTGTGACACTAATAAAATAAAACTTATAAACATTATTGTTCGGAAAACAAAGGTTGTTTTAAGGGATTAACATTTGTACCGGTAAACATTAGAAATAAGGTACCATTTTAAGTGGGTTTAATTTAACGTTTCTGTGCCTGGAAGGATAAACCTATGGTTAGATTCATGCTGGACAAAGGTGTGTGTGTGTATGTGTGAGGGTTGTTGAAGGTCCAACTGTGTTTCTACTGTGCTTAGAGAAGGCTACAGTGTGAAGAATAAATAAAAGTTTAATTATTTTATTAGTGTCATAAGTAGGCTTACATTAATACTGCAATGAAGTTACTGTGAAAATCCCCTAGTCGCCACACTCTAGCGCCAATACACTGAGGGAGAATTTAGCATGGCCAATGCACCTAACCAACACGCCTTTTGGACTGTGGGAGAAAACTGGAGCACCCAGAGGAAACCCACGCAGACACGGGGAGAACGTGCAAACTCTGCACAGACAGTGACCCAAGCCAGGAATCGAACCCAGGTCCCTAGCACTATGAGGCAGGAATGCTAACCACTGGCACCATGCCGCCCCAGCAAAAGTATGTGGGTGTTGCTAAGCAACTGGGGCCTTGTAAGGTAGAGAAGCTTTTAAGTTTTAGTTAGTTAATTTGATTGCAGTTGAAGATAGGTAGTTAGATAAGGCAGCTCTCACAATTCTGCTGGAAGCAGTTGGTTTAGAAGGCTAGAGAAGGAACATTCTCTCAGCTTTGCTAGAAGAAAAGCCATTAAAATGGAGTAATGGTTAAGAGAACAAGTGAAGAAATGTGAAAAGCAGCTAGTTAAGGAAACTAGAGAAATGTAGTGAAGTTTCCAAGAAGTCTGAGGACAAAGGTACTAGAACAGAGAACTGTTCAGAATCATAGACTCCCTACAATACAGAAGGAGCTCATTTGGCCCATCAAGTCTGTACTAACCACAATCCCACCTAGGGCCTATTCCCGGAACCCCATGCATTTACCCTGCTAATCCCCTTGACACTAAGGGTCAATTTAGCATAGCCAATCCACCTAACCCACACATCTTTGGAGTGTGGGAGGAAACCCGAGCACCCAGAGGAAACCCACACAGACACGGGGAGAATGTGCAAACTCCACACAGACATTGACCCGAGGCTGGAATCGAACCTTGGTCCCTGGCGCTGTGAGGCACTTTGTCACCATGCTGCCCCCTTCAGTTCAGTAAAGACAGACCGAGATGAGGAGAAGACTGTAGGGCCAGAAAGTTATCGGAAGTGATTTTCAGGTTTGTGGGATTTTACTACAGCCTGTGAAAAGTGAATTGAAATAACTATGGAAATTGGTAGCTGGATCTTGCAGCTTGTGTGAAAGCAGTTAAGACAAAAGAAACCTAAAAGGAGGTGGTGTAAAATTCCGGATCGGAGTCGCTGTTAAACATGGAGCGGAAGCTTTGTTTAAAAATGTCATTTGCAAAACCTGGTCTGGATTTTGGGATGCAAACCGATAAGGGAAAAAATAATTATGAGAAGATTTTAAAGTGTGTTTTTGGGAATGGAGGTTGGGAACTCTCAAGTGATAATCATCTGAGGGATTCTGAGGAGACCTCCACAAATATTCACTTGAGGTTCAGAGTGAAGAGTGTATTTGTCCACAGTCACCTTGTGTGCTTAAAAGGGACTTTGTGTTAATGAGACCATTGTAGATGAAGATATATGTTGTAATCCATGCTAATCCTAAAACCTTCGTGTAATTGTTAAGATGAGTAGGAAGTAAAGGAATATTGTATCACAATAGAATTTTCTCATGTTTAATACATGTTTTTTCTTGTTGTTAAAACTAATTAGCAGTCCTGTGACTCTGTTCCTCCAAATTGTATTCAAAAATAGTTCTGGCCTTTTGAGCCAGAGTTCAATTCTGAGATCTTCCCGTCCTGTTATATCACCAACTAGGGTCATAACATTTTATCATCATTCCACCACTCCATCTGCTTCACCGGTGCCCTTCTCACCAGAGCTTTTTCTCTCTTCCGACCTCATTTTCCACCCCTGATCATTCCTGCTCCAAACTCCCCATTGGCTCCATCCCCTTCCTCTTCCTTTGTAATCTTCCCTCATCCCCCTCTTCCCCTCTCTGCTTTCCCGCATCCTACGCTTTCCCTTTCTCCAATTATCCACCCACTCAGCTTTGAGAACTCTGTTCACCTTCAATAACACCCCTGCTTCTGACTCCCCATGGGCAACACCACAGCAGGCAGACAAACACTCATGCACAAGAACTTGCATTCAATACTTATCCAGCAGAAATCAGAGGTCAGCTATGCTAAGTATATTTCTTGCTTGCACTTGATTGACTTCAATGCCATTGACAGTGATGCGCGATAAATCACACAGGAGGCAGGATGTACCCGGGAAATAAAGGCTTTTATTGCCAACAATAACGGAGCTACTATATACAATATACAATCCCAGACTAAAGGGTCACCAGGCAGAGCAGTGACCTTTATACCTCTCCCAGAAGGCGGAGCCAACTGGGGTGTACCATAGGACTATATTAACAGGTAGAACAGCCCAACCCTAACCCCAACAGTAACATATCTACAGACTCATAGTACTGGCCAAACCATGGCTCAGCACTCCTGGTGGTAACCAACAATGGTTCACCACAGACAGTACATCAATAAATCATAACTGGAGACATTGGAAATATACTAAATGAGAAAAAGCAGAAATGCAAAGTACTAATCAAGAAGCAGAATGGAAGCATAAAAACTTACTTGTCCTCAGTAGGAAGCAAACAAACATTAATTCATAGAATTATATAATCCACCAGAGTGCCGAAGGAGGCCATTCAGCCCATCAAATCTGCACCAACTCTCTGACGGAGCATTCTACCCAGGCCCACTCCCTGCCCTATCCCTGTAACCCAAACATTTATCCCGCCAATCCCCCTAACCTACACACCATAGACTGTGGGAGGAAACTGGAGTACCCGGAGGAAACCCACGCAGGCACGGGGAGAATGTGCAGATTCCACACAGGCAGTGACCCAAAGTTGGAATTGAACCAGGGTTCCGAGTGCTGTGAGGCAGCAGTGCTAACCACTCTGCCACTGTGCTGCCCTCATATTCATTCTGATAAGATTACAATTTGCACTGATAAGGTTACAATTCGCTCTGATAAGATTACAATTTCAGGAATTTGATGAAGTCTGCCTCTTTCCCCTTCGTCCAAATACAGACCTATCATCGGCCGGGAAGCCTTGATCTCTGGACAGCCCACAGCTGCACTTCTATTTAACAATCTCTTCTGTTTGGAAAAGCTTTGATGTGGAGATGCCGGCGTTGGACTGGGGTAAACACAGTAAGAAGTTTAACAGGTTAAAGTCCAACAGGTTTATTTGGTAGCAAAAGCCACACAAGCTTTCGGAGCTCTAAGCCCCTTCTTCAGGTGAGTGGGAATTCTGTTCACAAACAGAGCTTATAAAGACACAGACTCAATTTACATGAATAATGGTTGGAATGCGAATACTTACAACTAATCAAGTCTTTAAGAAACGAAACAATGATGCTCTCTCCACTCACATTGTTTCGTTTCTTAAAGACTTGATTAGTTGTAAGTATTCGCATTCCAACCATTATTCATGTAAATTGAGTCTGTGTCTTTATAAGCTCTGTTTGTGAACAGAATTCCCACTCACCTGAAGAAGGGGCTTAGAGCTCCGAAAGCTTGTGTGGCTTTTGCTACCAAATAAACCTGTTGGACTTTAACCTGGTGTTGTTAAACTTCTTACTGTGGAAAAGCTTTATCAGAGGGCAGCCCAGTACCAGGATGCTCCGAGAACACAGGGCAGGAAATTTCAGCCTTCAGGATATGGATAGGAGTGAATCATAGAACCCCTACGTAGCAGAAGGAGACCATTTGGCCCATCGAATCTGCACCGGGTCTCTCTGACAAAGTACCTTACCCGGGCCTTCTCTCCCACCCTAACCCCATAGCCCTACACATTTACCAAGGCTAATCCACCTAATCTACACATCTTGGGACACTAATGGGCAATTTAGCATGTCAAACCACCTAACCTGCCCATCTTTGGACTGCGGGAGGAAACTGGAGAAAATCCACACAGACACGGGCGAACTTGCAAACTCCACACAGACAGTCACCCAAGGCCAAATTTGAACCTGGGTCCCTGGTGTTGTGAGACAGTAGTGCTAACCACTGTGCCACCGTGCACAGATCATTTTGGGCAGACCAACAAGCAGTGGAGCGGAGGTTGGGTCAGGTGAAGCCATCTTTGAAACAATCTGACTCCTCTGATGTGCACCACCTAATCACACTCTCTGAGACATGAGATAGCCCTGCTTGCAATTGCATGTGTGCGGACATCAGATATGACTCCCGTGCCAATGCTGACTGTCTAGGTTCACACGCTTAGGTGTACTTGCAAACTCTTCCAGTAGCTCAGTGGGTTTACCTCGAGAAATGTCAATGACAACAAGAAAGAACGTGCACCCTTTTGGTGCCTTTCACGTCTTCAGGATGTCACGGCTGAGAAATTTATTTTCTCTGAAGAGCAATTACTGCTCTGGCATGATGGGAAAGAAACAGAATAAGTTTAGTTATTTGATTGAGTTACTGAGTTCTTCCAGTGATGCTTTATTCATCATCTTCACTGGGAAAGAAAAGGGAATTAGAACACTGTTATCTGAAAGGAAACCCCATTATGCGAACCCTAAATATGATAAAAAGAAGTAACTAAACTGCGAGCATTGCAAATGTCGTTAATGCAGCATGTTTTAATGTTCATGCTTCATTGAGATAACGCCAAGGACTATTTCAATCCTTTTTATCTCCATGACAGACAAACATTGAAGCAATAATGCAAAATCAACAAATTGTCGATGTAAACATGAGCATTGGCACATCAATGTCAGAACGCCTGCTAGAATCAACAGGGAGAGTGAACATTAACACAGAGCTCCTTCTTCTGAAACATCATGGCGATCCATATACAGGCACCGAGAGTGCCAACATTTTACCCATTGTGCATTGTTGTTGGACTGCATTGATTATCAAGGAAAATTTCAGAGAAATATAAAACAAAGACTTGAATTTATATAACATGGTCGGCTTATGATGAAAGTAAGGAGGTGTGGGATAGAGGGAAAGTTGGCCGATTGGATAGGTAACTGGCTATCTGATCGAAGACAGAGGGTGGTGGTGGATGGAAAATTTTAGGACTGGAGACAGGTTGCTAGCGGAGTGCCACAGGGATCAGTGCTTGGTCCTCTGCTCTTTGTGATTTTTATTAATGACTTAGAGGAGGGGGCTGAAGGGTGGATCAGTAAATTTGCTGATGACACCAAGATTGGTGGAGTAGTGGATGAGGTGGAGGGCTGTTGTAGGCTGCAAAGAGACATAGATAGGATGCAAAGCTGGGCTGAAAAATGGCAAATGGAGTTTAACCCTGATAAATGTGAGGTGATTCATTTTGGTAGGACTGATTTAAATGTGGATTACAGGGTCAAAGGTAGGGTTCTGAAGACTGTGGAGGAACAGAGAGATCTTGGGGTCCATATCCACAGATCTCTAAAGGTTGCCAGTCAAGTGGATAGAGCTGTGAAGAAGGCCTATAGTGTGTTAGCTTTTATTAACAGGGGGTTGGAGTTTAAGAGCCGTGGGGTTATGCTGCAACTGTACAGGACCTTGGTGAGACCACATTTGGAATAGTGTGTGCAGTTCTGGTCACCTCACTATAAGAAGGATGTGGAAGCGCTGGAAAGAGTGCAGAGGAGATTTATCAGGATGCTGCCTGGTTTGGAGGGTAGGTCTTATGAGGAAAGGTTGAGGGAGCTAGGGCTGTTCTCTCTGGAGCGGAGGAGGCTGAGGGGAGACTTAATAGAGGTTTATAAAATGATGAAGGGGATATATAGAGTGAACGTTCAAAGACTATTTCCTCGGGTGGATGGAGCTATTACAAGGGGGCATAACTATAGGGTTCATGGTGGGGATATAGGAAGGATATCAGAGGTAGGTTCTTTACGCAGAGAGTGGTTGGGGTGTGGAATGGACTGCCTGCAGTGATAGTGGAGTCAGACACTTTAGGAACATTTAAGCGGTTATTGGATAGGCACATGGAGCACACCAGGATGATAGGGAGTGGGATAGCTTGATCTTGGTTTCAGATAAAGCTCGGCACAACATCGTGGGCCGAAGGGCCTGTTCTGTGCTGTACTGTTCTGTGTTCTATGTTCTGTGTCTTTTCTTACCATCAACTGTCTTAAAGCACTTTTCAACCAATGAAAAAGATTTTGAAGCAAGTTTATTTGATTTATTATTGTCACATGTATGGGTATACAGTGAAAAATATTGTTTCTTGCATGCTATACAGACAAAGCATACTGTTCATAGAATAAATAGGGGAAAAGGAAAGAAGAGGGTGCAGAATATAGTGTTACAGTCATAGCTAGGGTGTAGAGAAAGATCAACTTAATGCAAGGTATGTCCATGCAAAAGTCTGATGGCAGCTGGGAGGAAGCTGTTCTTGAGTCGGTTGGTACGTGATTTCAGACTTTTGTATCTTTTTCCAGATGGAAGAAGGTGAAAGAGAGTATGTCCGGGGTGCGTGGGGTCCTTAATTATGCTGGCTGCTTTTCCGAGGCAGTGGGAAGTGTAGACGGAGTCAATGGATAGGAGGCTAGTTTGCATGATGGACTGGGCTATGTTCACAACCCTTTGTAGTTTTTCACAGTCTTAGTCAGAGGAGAAACCATATCAAGCTGCGATACATCCAGAAAGATGGATGCACCTGTAAAAATTGGTGAGAGTTGTAGCAGACATGCCGAATCTCCATCACCTCCTGAGAAAGTAGAGGCATTGGTGGGCTTTCTTAACTATAACATCAGCGTGGAAGGACCAGGACAGGTTGTTGGTGATCTGCACACCTAGAAACCTGAAGCTCTCGACCATTTGCACTTCATCCCCATTGATGTATTCAGGGGCATGTTCTCCACTATGCTTCCTGAAGTCGATGACTATCTCCAGCGTGGTCACTGTTATGATGTGGGAAATGCAGCCGCCAATTGGGCACACAAAAAGCAAAGTGATAATGGCCAGATAATTTGTTTTTCCAAGGCAGCAGGATGTTGATTGAGGGATAATTATTGCCCAGGATACAGGGCAATATTTCCCTGCTCATCTTCAAAATAGTGGCATGGAATTTATTTCCACCTGCGAGGGTTTAGCATTTCATCCAAAAATGAATCATTCCTCCTCACTATTAATCCCAGCTATATAGAATTTTAGTTAGGCCACATTTGGAATATTGCATACAGTGCTAGTCGCCACACTACCACAAGAATGTGGAGACTTTGAAGAGGGTACAGAAAAGGTTTACCAGGATGCTGCCTGGTTTGGAGGGTATTTGCTATGAGGAGAGATTGGACAAACTTGGTTTTTGTTTCACTTGAACATCGGAGACTGAGGGGTGACCTGATAGAAGTTTACAAAATTATGAGAGGCATGGATAGTTTTTCCTAAGATAGAAATGTCAATTACTAGGGAAACACAGGTTTAAGGTAAAATGGGGAAAGGTAAAGGAGATGTGAGAGGCAAGTTTTTTTTTTACATAGAGGGTGGTAAGTGCCTGGAATGCGTTGCCAGAGGAGGAGGTAGAAGCAGCTACAATAACAACATTAAGGAGACATCTTGACAAATACAGGAATAGGCAGGGAATAGAGAGATACGGATCACATAAAGGCAAAAGATCTTTAGCTTTAAATGGTGGCATGTGTCAGCACAGGCTTGGTGGGCCAAATGGCCTGTCCCTGTGCTGTACTGTTCTTTATTCTTTATTCTTTATTCTTTGTTCCATGTGTTTTGCTGCTTCTGGTTCAGCAGTAAATTATGCTTGGAAGTGACATTAAGGAACCGATGAGGAATTCAGTGCTGTGGGATGAAACATGAGTGACGACAATGTCTCAGAGGGGAAGGGAGCAGTCCTGACAATAGACCAAAAAGGTGAACAAAGATTTTGCAGATTCTTTGGGCTCGGTCTGAATTAAAAGTCAGGAAATGGGATGAAGTCAGGGACTAAGCTGAAAAGGTTCCTGGCAAGGGGCTTGAAAGGATTGCTTCCGCCCTCCCAAAATTAAGCTAGAAAAAGTCCAGCAATTTATAAAGTCAGGGAGATAATTGAACAGCACGGCAAAAGTGATGACGTCTACGGTGATTATCAGCATACATATAGGAGCTGGACATGTACCCTGGGAATTGAAACATGGAAGTCCAGAGGAAAATGTGTTAGTACAAAAAAATTGCACAGTTAATAAAAAGATGGGCCCAGGAGAAACAGAATTCCCTGGAGTCATCCGTGTTGCATGGATTAATTAGCTTTAACTAGGAAATTTCATTCAGAGAGACTGTAAGTATAGGAAATAATAACATCACATTGGCCTGTATATGGGAAGCTCTTCTGGAATTGTGATTAAGGCACATTAGAGAGCTCTGTACCCAGCTCTAGGTGAAAGGAAGCAGGAGTGATAATTACACACCACTTTTCCCATTAACTTTTCCCAAGAGTCCCTGCCACATCAGAGAAGTTATTGAGGCACTGTGAAAGGAATTCAACACAGCACCGAACGCTGATATACCTTCCCAGGAAACACTTGATACTGTGATTAAGTACAAGGTTTTTTAATCTATTTCTGCAACACTGTGATACTCTGTCTTGATGAGCACAAAACCGAGAGAGCAAGCGAGAGGAAGAGAGAGGGAGAATATTTATAGACAACAAATAACCTTGGGAGGCAATCCTAACGTGTCACATTGGACAGATCTCTATGTCCAATTTATATTAAAATCTATTGTTTACAGGGTAGTGTGAAACTAAAGCTTAAAGCTTGTTCCTGTAACATCGTGAAATACATTGAACAGATACTTAACTTCAAGGTCACTGATAGACAAGAAAATCACATGGTGCCGCAGGATGATGCTGAACTTATGCCCTGTCTCAAAGACCAAAAAAAGGAAAAATCTCTTTGAAATTATCTCACTCAAACTGTAAATCAATATTCTAACAACTTGCTGCAAAAAGTAAAATGGCAGCAGCACTCATTTTGTTCATACTTACTGAAGATCGAAAGTAACATGCCTGGTCAAACAGTCTTCTGATGACAGCAATAAAAATGCCAGCAGTTGCTTTCTAAAGTGGAGACAATTTTCTCGCTGGCCACCTACCAAGGACATAGTGCCACAGATATAACTTTTCAAATGGCCATCTAAATTCTGTATTAGGTCGGTCTTCTGCTCTTAGATTGTCAATCACAATGTGAATCTTAAAATGAGTAATCTTATATAAAAAAGATGAAACAATCTGTTCACATTGAGCTGTACGTGTCACACACTAACTCGTCGTACAGGTCGGATTGAGTTACACTTGTCATATACTGCCCCGGCAATCCCAATCACTTTGAGCTATGTATTCTGTGCACTGACCTTCTTTGCTCAGGGCACTCAGCAGTACATGTCACACTAATCTGTGATTGGAGTTGTTGTAAAGTGTCTAAGTGCATTCACATATCGAGTGAAGATTGGAATGAGAACTTCATCAGTGTCATATAGACCATTTGCTTAAAAGAGGAAATCTGACAGAGGGAGATCATGAGAAACTTTCCATAATCCAAATTCCTCCGACAGCCCAAGATGAAAGTTGAAAAGAAAGTGAAAGTCACAAAAGAACTGAGGGTGGGACTTTCCGCCCGCACTTATCCCAAGGTCAGAAAATCCTGCCTGAGGTCAATGGGCCTTTGTATGGTTCGTGCCCTGCCTGTTACAATTCCTGTGGCAGACGGGACAGTAAAATTCCGCCCTGAAAGTTTGCCGGTATTACATAATTCACAGGTGGAAAAAAGTGAGAAGTCTCACAACACCAGGTTAAAGTCCAACATCGATATGCGCGATCTTCTTGGAGATCCTCTCCACTTGGAGCCGGCAGTTTGCGGTGTCGATGGTAGTCATGATGTGGAGATGCCGGCGTTGGGGTGAACGCAGTAAGAAGTCTCACAACACCAGGTTAAAGTCCAACAGTTGGACAGTTAAAGTTGGACTTTAACCTGGTGTTGTGAGACTTCTTACTGTGTTCACCCCAGTCCAACGCCGGCATCTCCACATCATGACTACCATCGACACCGGAAAAAAGTGAGCCAGGGGACGCAATCTTACCTGCTTTTCACGCCACGCTCCCGCTGCAGCGAGGTCGGAGAATTTGGTGGCCAGCCAGATCTTCGTTCACTGCAGCGGGATGGGAAAATCCTGCTGGGTGAACACTGATAAGATTCCGGCCAGGGTCTTTGATTGAGACAAATCAATCAATATCACAGTCCCAATCGTTAAGTGGAGTTGATAATCAAAATCAAAGTTCAGACTTGACAGTCAGAGATGTTGAGGGAACAGTGTCAAGTGAATGGAAGTGAAGGGAGATGCCCAGACAGATGAAAGAAGTCAAATAGGTTAATTGAAACTATCTAGGAAGGAAGAAGAAAAAAGTTATTCTTTTACTTATCTTGTCAAATGATAATATTTTTGTTAAACACACATTGGTGTTAGGAAAAGACTTTTGTTTTACATGTAAGTTACTGTGGAGGTATCGGACCAATATGATTGGTTGTAATTATAGTAAAAACAAGTATGCTACCCAACCTTAAATTTTCAAGCGTTGTTGGTTTAGCCATGTGTCATATTGTATTCTGGGAATTTATGTATATGTACTGTTTTATATTGTAATGTACAAGATGCATTTTTAAGTAGGGAGGATGTGTAGTATATGACAATATCTAAGCATTTTGTTATATTGCCCTCCCTTCTGTCCTCTGTGAGCGGAGTGTAAATAAAGTTAGTTCAATAATAGCTGCCTGCAGTTGAGCATATGTTGGTCTAACTCAGTGCAGTATGCAACATTTCTAGTTACTTCTGAAGACATATGCCATGTGTTAAGTCTGATCCTTGTACAGCCCCCTTAAATGCATCAGTTTAAATAGACTGCTGCATCCCATTCCTTTGCTCTCTTGGGTCGCGAAACCTGAAAGTCAGATACAAATTGGTGACTGGGTCAAAAGACCACCAAACACACTGCTGAATCTTTCAGGATCCCCCCATATGCTGACAAGTTCCCCACCCTCACCCAGAACCCAAAACATTACAAATAGTGGGAACATTACCAGCCCAGGGTTACAGAAACCTGGGGATTAAGCTGATGTTATAAACTATTAACGCAGCTCAAGTGCCGGAGAGAATCATTAAACCTACAAGTCTGATTTTGTTGTGGCCTCACTCATTGTCTTCTATTACTTTCATACAACCATAGAAATTGTATTTAAAAGATTGGTCCATCATCCTCACAACTACCTCCATTAGTGCTAACTCTTCAAATGGAGCTATACATATTCAATTCATTTCTCAGCCCGTCTCCTTCCACATTCTTGCTTTCTGAATATTTGTCCAGTTTTCATCTTATATACTGTTATCATCTTTACATTTACAGTCACTTCTGGTAAAGCATTCCATGTTCGAATAACTTCCTGTGTGGAAAAATTCTTCTTGTGATAACCGCAAGTTTACGTTTTTGATTAGTAATCAAAGGAGACCATTTGTTATTACTTAGCTTCTCTATACTTGTCTGATCTTCTGTGTTTTGGTGGAAAGAGCTTTGCAGTTTTGAACTATGACCCCTCATTCCTGGTAACATTTGAGTGAGCTCTTGCTGTGACCTTTCTGTGGCTCCTATACCTTTCGTGAAATGGGCAGCCAGAACCATAAGCTTTTGGCTCACTCCTCTTATTCCCTATTATTTTAGCTTGGTAGTGGTTATTTTTCTCTCCTCCTGCCTCTTTGAAATACTTCAGGATGTTTCTCTAAACTAAAAGCGTTATATAGGCTGAATTGGTTGTTGATTACATATCCCCAGTTGTGACTCACATTCCCTCAGGCTCTCCAATGGTTTCCCCTTCTACCTTTCACTGCAAAGTACTTATTAAGCGTGTCTCTTATTCCCTTACTCTCACAGATAAAAAACATCGCAACATCCCCAGTCCTTCTCCATCAATCCTTTTACTTTTTACCGGCTTATAATAGCATTTGATTTTTCTTTTATATCAATGAACAGGTTACCTGCACACCACCTTGGAACTGTACTCTTCACTTTTGTTTTTCTTCTGTACCATTTAACTGCTCTCAGTATTATCTATTCTATATTTATCATATTTCTCATTTGTAAACTTCAGATTTGCTTTAACCTCTGTTCAGTTTGAACCTCCCACCCCCGCCATTTGACACAACCCTTTTAGGCAGAATCTATTTAACACACACCTGCCCATCCTCATTTTTAAACGTATTTGATTTTGGCACCAATTAACACAGTCCCTTTCATTCCACTGAAATTAAATCATGTCTAATGTAATATGTAATCTTTGTTGTCTCTTTCTCTTTATCTAGTTTCAATGTTGCTATTATTTGCTTGCGGACAACCATTCCATGTTGTTTGTTAAGAACCCATGAGGGTATTGTCATTACCCCTCCCCACCCTCCCCACCTCCGTATCAGAAAACCTCTGTTCTCATCATCTAATCAATCAATCACCCTATACCAATTAAACGGCTTCATATGTGCAGGTATATCCTGCACTGCCTTGTCTTAAGCTTTCCTTTCTCCCCAGAGCAAATTTGCTTACTTCCCCAGCTACCATACTTTTCCTCTTTAGCAATGAAGTGCCTTCCTCTCAAAACATTTATCCTTCTGTGCAGCATGTTGGATCTCTGACTCTTTCTCAAGTTCAGTTACCCCGGCTGAAGTGAGTCCAGTTGCAAACCATTCTTGCCTCTTCACTTGTCTTCCACATTCGATTTCAGAAATTCCTGCATCATGCAAGCTTTGTCCAGCGTTTGTTTCTGTAATCCTACCGTACTAAATGGATACAGATACCATAACAAATAAAGTTGTTATGGTATCTGTATCCATTTAGGTTTGATTCCTGACTTCGGTTACTGTCTGTGTGGAGTTTGCACATTCTTCCCGTGTCTGCATGAGTTTCCCCCGGGTGCTCCAGTTTCCTCCCACAGTCCAAAAATGTGTAGGTTAGGTGCATTGGCAAGATTAAATTCTCCCTCAATGTACCTGAACAGGCGCTGGAGTGTGGCAACTAACTTCATTACAGTGTGAATGTAAGCCTACTTGTGACTGATAGATAAACTTTAAGTAACTTCAAATCAACAATACTTCTGTGCTAAATTCAATGGGAAGAATTTTAATGTTCTTAATTGATGGTGCTGCTTAATTGTTACTTGGCATGACTGAATGTAAGTCATAAGTTTAGTGGTAAAACGTACTTATCAATGCAACTGTTATCACTCACAAGTGTCTTTTGCACTTATGCTCTTTGACTGTAACTCATTTAATTTCAAACATTAAAAATGTATGGCTGACAAAGTAAGCATATTTTAGTGGACTGTACAACACTGTAGTGTTTTATTTTGGTTACATTGACAAAGATATTATAAATCCTGGAACTTAAAATAAAAATGACAGAAGAGCTACCTGGTCAGTTCACACAATCACAGAAGCGTTACAGCACAGCAAGCGACCATTCAGCCCATTGTGTCTGGGTGAAGGCTTGCCATAAAGTTCAGTGAGTGAATTGGAAGCGAGTTAAGACAGATTGTCAGTTAGACTGTGCGTGTGTGTGTGGGTGGGTGGTGGAGAGGTTAAGTTTAAGTATTAGTGTCACAGTAGGCTGACATTAACAGTGCAATGAAGTTACTGTGAAAGTCCCTTGGTTGCCACACTCCTGTGTCTGTTTTTTCATTATTCATTCGTGCGACGTGGGCGTCACTGGCTGGCCAGTATTTATTGCTCATCCCTAGTTGTCCTTGCAGGGCAGTTGAGAGTCAACCACATTGCTGTGGCTCTGGAGTCACATGTATGCCAGACTGGGTAAGGATTGCAGATTTCCTTCCCCAAAGGACATTAGTGAACCAGATGGATTTTTCTGACAATCGACAATAGTTTCACCGCTATCAGTAGATTCTTAATTCCAGATATATTTTATTGGATTCAAATTCCGCCATCTGCTGTGATGGGATTCGAACCCAGATCCCCGGAACATGAGCTGAGTTTCTGGATTAATAGTCTATCAATAATACCACGAGGCCATTGCCTCTCCTCAGGTACACTGAGGGAGAATTTAGCATGGCCAATCCCCCTAACCAGCGCGTCTTTTGGACTGTGGGAGGAAACCCACGCAGACACAGGGAGAATGTGCAAACTCCACACAGACAGTGACCCAAGCCGGAAATGGAACCTGGGTCCCTGGCGCTGTGAGGCAGCAATGCTAACCACTGTGCTATCATGCCACCCTGGTGATGGGGGGAGTGGGGGGGAGGGTGGGGGGGGGGGTGGTAGTTGTCTGACATTATCTGAACAACTGGAACATTTAAAAAATCAGGCATCTTTTGTTATGCAAGTTATTCCTCAGGATTTTCTTGCCGAACGAAAACCCTTGATTCTACAGATATTCAGAGCAGTGCTCATAATTCCACATACACTATGCAAGCTGTCTGTGTTTGTTACCAGTACACTTTGTGACTGATTGGCAATGATATATACGGTGACAACCACTCGCAGTGTTGTTGCCATGAAAATCACAGCCAAGAGAACATTGGGAAATGTATTTTAACACTTAAACAGTGAATATAAAATGGTTATGCTCCCTAAAAAAAATATTTTCCTTCATTGTATTTCTCTCTTCTGTTGTAGCTGTCACAAATTAGAGTTTAGCAGTAAAGGTGGTGGGGGGACTCTGCCTGTTTGACCAATGTGTCTGGACTGAAATCCAATGCATAGCAGCACACTAAACAAAGCAAGGTTTCACATGCCTAGGCTTCTGCTATTCCAGAGGGTTCCAGGGTTGGCAAATCTTTCATAACAGGATAGCGTGCCTCTAAAGACTGTCAATGATATATTTCCATTCATCATAACAGCAACTTTCCCCATGAATATTTCAATTTTTGTCACAATGCATACTTAATATGTACCAAAAAGAAAACTGACAAAAGGAAATTTTATTCCTCCATAGTCTGTAGTGTAACTTTAAATGAAACCAGATTTTTTTTTTTAAAACTTCATTGTATTTTTCAGCCTCCAGTCATGAGTAGGAAAGCTGTGCTAATTAAAAAAAGAGGTCACTGGTGCAACTAGAATACTGATTTTCAGAAAGATGAAAGCCTGTGGGAAAAGACGCCTAATGCAGGTTTAGTTAAATCATTGCTTCCCTAATAGAGATGACAGTGTGAGTCCCTGAGTGAGCCCATTCTCTGCATTAAAATACGCTGGTGAGAATGTGAAAACTCAGCATGTGATCACTGTTCTAAGCTCCAGGGACTTAGCTACCCTGTGCAAATTTCTGATGACGGCTTCAGAAGCTAAGCTATTTCTCTTCTCTCAATCATTTCCAAGTTTAAAAAAAACAGATGGTTCGAAAATATTCCTATTTTGTTGCCATCTCCTTAAGCCCGGGGTGTTAATGTGCAGTGGTGGATGTTGAGCATGTTTCCATTCAGTTTTATTTACAAATATAATTTTTTTCTACAAATCTATATTACAAATCCTCCAATAATATCGCCTACTTAGGTGATTTGATATGAACCCCTAAGTAAAGCTCGCATTCTTCAATTTAATGGCACAGTGTCGCGCAATCTCTCCAAAAGCAGAAAGCACATTTTTGCACCCAATAAATGCAATTTGTCAAAATAGGCATTTTTCCTTTATGGACTGAATATCACCAGCTCCCTGAGTACTGAAGAATCATTTATTTTCCATTCTTTTCCGTTAAATCACTGCCAGAATGCCATTAACTCTTTAAATACAATCGGATGGTATTGCACCAAGGATATGATTGGCAAATAATGGGCAATGATGCAAGTTCATTCGTAATTTAGACGGATGTTTGGTCCTGAAATATCATTCTCAAATTCAAAAATCCAACAGAGGCAGCAGCAATTGCTATTCTCGGGCTAGGATGTTTTATTGTCAACCTCTCCTGTGGGCCAGACACCACAAAACAGAAATCCATGAGCTGTTATAACTGATTTTGCTACGGATTGTGTGTTTATTTATTCTATAGATTTGGAAAGCTCTCAGCCGGTGACCCAGGATAGCTTTCTGCTGGCCGGGGGAGGGATGCAATATTTTGTATCTATTACAAGGAGAAAATCGCTCACTTACAACTTCTCATGTACGAGTCACAGCACAAGAATGAGTTACATTTGTGATCTAGCAGTCTATGCATTCCATGAAAACTGGGCCTCCAGGCACTAACACAACTGACATTCTTCAGTTGAATTACAGAGCATCATTAACCCTGTAAGTGTTGTCGTGCCATTTGTGCACCTATTATTCAATATAGGGTGCCTCTCATTTCTCAGCTTATCAATACAGAGTCATTAAGCCTTCAAGCAGAGTCTGGTCACACGTTGAGCCTGCGACTGTAATGACAGTAGACAGCGACAGTACTGTCTGGCATTAGTCAATGTGAAGTCCTGGACAGTGGTTAAGTAACCTGAATATCTGCAGAAAGTGCCAACAAGATTCAGGCGGGCAATTGCCTGCAGGAGACCTGAGGGTCCCTTGGTGGAGGAAATGCCATCAAAAGGTGATATCTTCATGTTCATGTTTTTGGACAAGTAATAGAATAAACACTGTGGTGCAGTCAATTTACTCAACCTTTTTCAGCACCACAAATGCTGATAAACATGGGGCGGAATTTTCCTGTCCTGCCTGCCATGGGAATTCTAGTGGGCAGGACAATTAAACCATGCAAAGGTCCGTTGACCTCGGGTGGGATGTTCTGGTCTTGGGGCGAGCGTGGCCGGAAAATCCCGCCCATGATTTCCTTTATGAAGAAAAACTTAATTGCCAAAATGTCAAAATTCAGTACAACTTTTCATAGGCCTCAATAAATCGAAAGAAGGGCCGGATTGTCCGACCTCTCCCACAGCTGGGATTCTCCAGTCACGCTGCAGAGAATGGAGCTTTGGCCAAGCGCCAGATTCTCTGTCCTCGCTGGCAGTGGCCGTGGGGCATGAACGGCTGAAGAGTTTGTTCTGCAAGAATCATGGAGTAAACTCTATTTCCGCATGCTTGTTCTTTCATTGTTCTTTCCATATCTCCATCACACTTCTTTCCCCCTCTTTCCAGTTTCTTCCTATCTGTCTAAGGTTCTTGGGCACTTTCTTCCATCTTCTCCAGGGTTTTTGATAAATTGCTGAGCTAATCTGCAACTGCAACAAATGCTAATCTTGCAATCTTTCTGTTTTCCTCATTGGTTTTGTTGCCTTTATTATACATTTTACAATGTGCAGTGTTATAATTTTTAGGTTTATTTATTTGTGTCACAAGTAGGCTTACATTAACACCGCAATGATGTTACTGTGAAAATCCCCTAGTCACCACACTATGGCACCTGTTCATGTACACTGAGGGAGAATTTAGCATGGCCAATGCACTTAACAAACATGTCTTTCGGATTGTGGGAGGAAACCGAAGCACCCGGGAGAACGTGCAGACTCCGCACAGACAGAAACCGGAGCACACGGGGAGAACGTGCAGACTCCGCACAGACAGTGACCCAAGCCGGGAATGGAACCCGGATCCCTGGCGCTGTGCGGCAGCAGCGTTAACCACTGTGTCGCCCCAACAATTGCCAACAATTTGATATGTGTTATGTTGCTTCCAAAATTAGTTAAATGGTCAACGCCAGCAAGAATTTCTCTACAGATACACACACCTGAGTGAAGTACAGTGGAGATGATGAGTGCAACTTCATCTATAGCCCGAGCATTGTAAGATCAATCGGCACCTTTATAACAGTTGTTTCATGTTGTGACTATCAAGTAGCAAGCATTAATTTTCATCGTAATTTTGGTTTCAATCTTATGTTTTAGCCTACTTCTGAATTACCGTTCGTATTTTAGTTAGAGTCACTTTGTCCTTGAAGTACAACATAATCACCAGATTATAGGGGAAGCTAAACCTACGACAAACTATTGTCAATTCAGAAGCTACCATATTTTGATCTTCAGGTGAAGATGAAATAAAGCTTTTGCAGAATTTAATGTGACCATCGCCTGGAATGAAACTTGTTTGCTTCTTCACACAATAAATCATCTTGACACCCTCTGTATCGTTAATAGTTTAGTGCAGGTAAACAGTTAAAGTAAATGTTCCACGGGATCAAATGCTGGCAGAAAGAAAAAGTGCATGTTCCCCCAAAGGTCTCTCGAACGCTAAATAATTAGTTGGCGCTGAAGCCAGTTCCCTGATTTTCACAGAATCAGAAACAAACAAAACTTGATGTACACAAAAAAAAGTGTCCTTATTGGCGTGAGTGTATCTGCAAATATAAATGTTCTGGAGATGTCGGTGAGGGATTTAGGATGCAATGCCTCTGAGAAATATTTTAATAGAGGGAAGTGATACTCATAGAACGGCCAAACAAATTTTTGTTACTTGCCTCATTTGACCAGTGACCCACAACATACTTACTGATCCATTGTTTCTTCAGTCCCCATCAGTGCCCTGCCCACTGTGAGATATTGGCTTAACTATGATTCAGGACTGTTACTTTTCCATTTCCTTACCCTGCTCCCCAGCAAAAGGAGAACAAACATTACGAGGAAGTATAGTTTTCATAACCATTGCACAGCATGCAAAAGAGGCCCATAAGAACAGAAATATTTCCTTGGACAATAGCGCCATGAGGAGGTCTTGTGGCACAGTGGGTAGCATCCCTATTTCTAAGTCAGAAGTTTGAGTCCCACCCCAGGATTTGATGGCCAAGGAAGGTGAGTCCGTAAGATGGACAACAGGTTGAGTATTAACCTGCAAAATCCGACTATCACATTCCAATCACTGGCAGTAAGAGTGGGAGAGACTGCTGATCAGCCATGTTTGGTGTCCAGTGGCGCCCCTCAAGCACGCATGTAGAGCAGGTATTAAAGAAGGCAAATGGTATGTTGGCCTTCATAACAAGAGGATTTGAATATAAGAATATGGATGTTTTACTGCAATTTATAGGGCGTTGGTGAGGCTGGAGTATTGTGTGCAGTTTTGGTGTCCTTATCTGAGGAAGGATGTCCGTACTATAGAAGGAGTACAACAAAGGTTTACCAGGCTCATTCCTGGGATGCCGGGTCTGTCATATGAGGAGAGACTAAGTCAGTTAGGATTATATTCACTGGAGTTTAGATGAGTGAGAGGGGATCTCATTGAAATTTATAAGATGCTAACAGGATTAGACAGGGTAGATTCAGAAAGAATGTTCCTGATTGTGGGGGAGTCCAGAACTAGGGGTCGTAGTTTAAGGATAAAGGGTAAACCTTTTAGGACTTGGGTGAACAGAAATGTCTTTACCCAGAGAGTGGTGAATATGTAGAATTCATTACCACAGAAGGAAGGTGAGGCCATGATTTCAAGAAGAAACTAGATATAGCTTTTGGGGTTAAAAGGATCAAGGTATATGGGAGGAAGGCAGGATCAGGACATTGAATTTGATGATCAGCCATGATCAAAATGAATGGTGGAGCAGGCTCAAAGGGCCGAATGGCCTACTCCTGCTTCTATTTTCTATGTTTCAATGTGCCTCTGGCGAGAGGCTGGTTACCTGCTCCAAGAAAAACTTGCTATGGAATCAGATGAAAGTCTGCCTTGTGTACCACGAGGTCCGGAAAGAGAATCGACAATAGCCCCACAGTTGTTATTTTCCTCCCTAAAAAAGTACCTGGAGTCACTGAACAACTGTTAACACGGCTTGAATTCAGGAACATATTGTATGGGGAAACCACAAACTCTCAACAAACATTGTGAAGGAGCACCTGAACTGACAGGAGGCATCTCCTCTTGATTAATGGAAGAAACATTTACGTTCACTTTTGTCTCAAAAGGGGAATGGGGAAGAAACTGAGGCTATGTTGATGAACCATAACTAGTTCTTTTCATACCAAATAGTATGGATTTAGGATTTTATAAGAAAGAATCCCCCACGGTAAATTTAAACAATTAGCTTGGACTGGTAATGTCTTGACTATCAGATCCATTTCACATTGTTGTGTGACTAATGGAGAGAGGGAGAGGGAATTACACATGTTTCAGGATATACAGTACAGAACTCCAGTAGGAGGTTTGGCAAACAGCAAGGACTGTAAAGGTGGTAGTTGCATAACTACAAGGTAATACATTTTGACAGAATAAACAAAGAATGCACATTAAATGGTACAACACTGAAGGTTGTGTTTGAACAGAAAGACCTAAGGGTTCAAATACATTCCCTGAAAGTATGAGGGCAGATAGATAAAACTATAAAAAAAGCCAACAGTAATTTGGGTTTTATGAATAGAAATGTTGAGTGCAAGAGAAAAGAGGGTAATTTGTGCAAAGCATCGGTTAGGACACAGTTGGAGTACAGTGTGCTGTCTGATGCAACATTATAGAAGACATTAAAGTCACAGACAGTATGCAGCATAGGCTGATGCCAGGGATGGTAAACTACAATTCTGAAGACTCTCTTGTGACCATTGAAGGAGGGTGGGGTCGGGGTGGGTGTCAGTTGGAGAGGTGGGGGTAATGGTGGGGGCGGAAGTGGTGATGGGGGATACCTGTCACTAGGACTGTGTAGTCCAGGCAGCACTTCTTATTTCCAGTAGAACAGAACAGGTTAGGACGTGATTTAACAAATTTCTTTCCCAATCATAAAACAAGTTTGTATAGTGAGGCAAGAAAGAATATTTCCTCTAGTTAGGGAGACAATGTTGATGCAGCATCAATTTAAAATATCAGTAAGAGATTGGGGAGAGAAGGATAGAGTCTTTTATGAAATGTGTTGTTACTGTATGGACCACTTCCTCCACATTGCTTACCAACTTTCAAAGGGAAATTCTAAAATATGTGAAGCAAGTGAAGAGTGAACATTATGGGAAGAGTACAGTGTATGTATATAAATATATTACATATCTATGTTATATATATATTATGGAAGTTCAAGGATGCATTTAACAATAATAGCATGATACCAACACCATTATAATTTGAATATGTTTCTGGGCAATCTTTCAGGTATCATTGTCACTGTTGCCAGCCACATGATTGCTTTCCCATTCGCTTGCTGAATGTGGTTGGCAATGAGTGGAACAGGCAATGAGTCTGCTTCGCCATTCATTTTGATCATGGCTGATCATCAAATTCAATATCCTGATCTCGCCTTCCTCCCATATCCCTTGATCCCTTCAGCCCCAAGAGCTATATCTAATTTCTTCTTGAAATCGCACAACACTTTGGCCTCATCTACTTTCTATGGTAGTGAATTCCACACATTCACCACTCTCTGGGTGAAGAAATTTCTCCTCACCTCAGTCCTAAAAGGTTTATCCCTTATCCTCAAATTATGACCCTCAGTTCTGGACTCCTCCACTATCCGGATCACTATCTGAGCTGTTTTGTGTAGGACCTTTTGTGGCCACTGCAGTCCCCAGTCAAATAAGGACCTGCATTTTAGGCTTGTCGTGCGTGCGTGATCAGCAGGATTGGAAACGGATGTGAAATCTGCTGCCGCCCACAGTTGGTTTCTGAGAGCAATTTTGAGCCGGCCAGTGTGAAACACACACTGAGAGATGCTCAGCACTGCCTGGGGTGGGAAGGGGAGATGAGGCAAGAGGAAGGCGGGCACCGGGGTGAATGTAGGTGTGGGCAGGAGGTCTTAAAGGAAAATCCAGAAGGCTGATAATTGTTGTGGATCACTTTCAGAGAGCTGTTGAGATGTTCAAAGGATCAGACTACTGCGTTGAGATCCTGTGTTGTAAAATGTGGCGGCAACTGGACCCAGAAGCCATGCCGGGTGGGGTACAAATGGCTGCAGCCAGTCATCCAGCTGTTTTTTAGACCAGTGCCGACGGCTTCTGCTGGAGGCTTCTGCTTGAGTGCGAGTCGGGAGATATTGCTGCTGCGGGACAGCAGGAGGAGGCCTCCAACACTTAACTAAAAGGAATGGACAGAGGTGACAACTCTGGTCAGTGGACATGATGTAGCCAGGAGGATCTTGATGCAGTACAGGAAGGGGTATGTAAGGGTGGAGTGCTGCAGTACGACGGACACCTGAACCAGGATGATGCTGAGTCCAAGGCAGATGCTGAGCCTCTGGAGTCATCTATTAGGTGGCCAGTGCTGGATGTCCAGCAGGATGATCTGGCAGAGATTCCTGAAGGCTTGCATGCCGTGGTCTCGGTATCGGAGGGGTCCAGGCGGAGCTGCCGTTTTCCATGGTTCAGGGCTGACCGGCTGAGGAGCCCGTGAGCCAATGGTGACCCACTTCTGCAAGAGAGATGACAGAATGTTAGTGACTGTGTGACTGTGTCCAGGGTTTCCACCCCACAACGCACCCCCCCCCCCCCCCCCACAACATTAGACGCTACAGGTTCTTCCAGTCCTGCCAGAGTCAAAGGCTGTTACCATGGCTCAGGGTTCCACTGCTGAGCAACCCGTGAGCCAATGGCGAGCCCCCTCTGCTGCTGTGGGTTTTGGGAGATGTGTAGAACTATGTGTCCTGGTGTGTGTGGGTGTGGTACGGTGCAAGGATGTGAGGGGTGAGAATTGATTGTCAGTGTGTGCTGCTGGGTGACTGAGGATGTGGTACAGGGTGTGGTGTGAGGTATGATGGGCAGATGTATTAATTCACCTTGACTACCCCAGTGTGGTCATTAAACATTTTGGCCCTGTTGCCATATATCCTCGGGTAGTTTCATTAAAACGGGGAGCCCTTTCCTTTGTATGCTCTCCTTGTCCGTCAGTGCTCCAGTACAATTATAGAATCCCTACAGTGCCAAAGGAGGCCATTCAGCCCATCGGGTCTGAACCGGCTCAGCATCCCACTGCAATGTATTCCTGCAACTTCGATTTAACAGGGACAATGTTTTTTTTAAAAAAGGAGCATGTGGTTTCTTCACAACATTACTCGACCCCCTGCACTGCACAGCAGACGCCAGCAGCACAGTGGACACCAGCTCAGTATGGGAGTCACCTATGCCCAGACTCAGGACGATGAAACGGGTACAGGAATTTTACGGGCTACCTGCCTGGTTTCCAACTGACACAAGAGGGTTAAGATTCACAGCCCCTGCGCCCAAAAATCAGGCAAGAAAATTTCCAAACAAGAATCTTTTAGATGTTTCGAAGAGCCAATGGCAGCTTAAACATTAAGTACACCTCAAACAATAAGTGCTCTGTAATTATAAAGACACAGGTAATTGCGCAGACTGTGCACAAGGTGGTGATATTCTTGAAATCTATATTTAACATCTTAGACAGGAAAAAAGCACCTTGATACTTCCATTCTCCTGTGTGCTTTATTTTAAAAAAAACTATTCTACAATAATCATTATTATTTATAAGTTCAGCTTGGTTGGGTCAAATCCCCTTGCCTAGCATAAACTATTAATCTCTAATGAAATATTTTATGCGCTTTCATTTTAAAATGAATCAACAAACGCGTATTTCAAACAAATGATAAATCATGAAGTAACAGAATCTTTCAGGTGAGCTCAATTCTTAACGGTCCTTCCACATCTTGTCTCAACTACTTTTCATCGGGATTTATCATCAGTTTTGAAACAGGCACCGTGTTCTCACTCTCCAGCACCGACTTGTCTAAAACATTGGTGGAGCAGGAGTGAAATGCTCAGCGTTGCCTGCCAGCTCTGACACTGCCTGGTGATTTGTCTTTCCTCACCTGCCTGGCTGATTCCTAATGCACTGCCTCTTCCCACTTTCCTGGCTGAGATTCAACCTCAGTAAAATGTGATTATTTCCATATAAAACCGAGCGAGAGTTATGGAACATTGTACAAGGATGAGATGACTATTAAAACATGATTTACTGCAAACTCACTTCATAGGAATTTAATTAAAGCGAAATTCAGCATTTTGATATTCTGCATCAGTTTTAATAAAGCAAAACATATGTAAAGGCAGCAACTGAAGTATCCATGTGGAATAGATGTTTGGAAGAACACAAAGAATGAAATGATTGGTACTGTGGATACATTTCTGTTCCTTTATGCAATATTTGACAGTGGCTGGTCTATCCACTTCACTTGAGATCATGACACTATTGCAGATGCTGGAAATCTGAAGTATGAGAAGGGAGATCTAGAAATACTTAGCAGACCTGGCAGCATCTGTGGAGAGAGAAAGAGAATTAATGGCCGGAATTTTGGCACGATCGGATGATCAGGGGCTGGGGGGTGGGGGGGGACGGGGGGGGGGGGGGGGGCAGCGGGGTGAGTGGCATGGTGGTATTGTCACTGGATTAGTAATCCAGAGACCCCAGGCATGATCTGGGGACCAGGGTTCAAATCCCACCACGGCAGCTGGTGAAATTTGAATTCAATAAACATCTGGAATTAAAAGCCTAATGATGACCATGAAGCATTTGTCAATTGTCGTACAGACCCATTTGATTCACTATTGTCCTTTCGGGAAGGAAATCTGTCGCCCTTACCTGGTCTGGCCTACATGTGACTCCAGATCCACAACAGTGTGGTTGACTCTCAAATGCCCTCTGAAATGGAGGGCAGTTAGGGATGGGCAATAAATGCTGGACCAGCCGGCAATGCCAACATCCTGTAAATGAACAAAAGCTCTGCTGTCCTGACCAATCCCCAAAGTGCCCTATCTACAAACTATTTCACAATGCCTTTACTTCAGACCTTAAGCAAGCACTACACTCTTCTAAAATCCAAAAGCAATGGCTTTAAGCAAACTACTTCGAGAAATTGTATACAATTTCACTAAGCATTTTGGTCCCGTGCCACCGAATGTTCTTTATCTATTTAACTTTTTTTTAAAAATCCTTTTATAAAATGTTAACTGGTCTACTTATTGGTACAAATTTTCAGAAAGGAACATGTCAGCCTGACCACTTCTTAATACATCACATTGGCAATTACCAAAATCTGTCAGGTTGCAGTGTTTTCTGGGAATATATGACCAGTAGAACTTACTGTATGCATTAAAATGTTCTTCTGATAACCAGGTAAAGGCAGTGGATTTAAAAATCTCAGTGCTACAGAGATCCTTTGCAGCAGACATAGCCAAAACTCTCTCGAGAATTGTACATTTAAAGATGCTAATTCAACATGCCGTCAACAAGATCTGGCAGGCCACAGCCACCAAGTTCCAACTCTAATTGCCAATGTCCAGAATCCTAATTACCCACATTTCCCAGAGCACAGCACGTTTCAATCCATTAGTTAAACTCACTGCAAAATGTGGACAATATCAAAGACAATAACATCCATTCAAGCATTTTACAACAGGTGATCACAGAGAGAGTATTCAGCATGGCCCAGAACAGCCTCGGAAGTTGGTGATGTACCCCTGGTGCCTACCCAAAGCCACAGACTGACAATGCTTCAGGTCTTATTTGCACCTTATCAGTGTGCTACTGACTGGAGTCCCCCACTTGCTGGTAGGTAACCAACCTCCCTGGTATGTTTGTTTTCTCTTGTGCCTTATTGTGTCACAGGTTGCTGTCACAATAGACAAGTCTTCTATCACATTCACTCTTGTGGAGTGAATGAATCTCATTCACTCTTTGTGGCTCAAAGAATAAATGTGCCCTAATTAATGTATAAGCAAACTGTATCTTTATTGTCTGATAGACAATCCATATGATTTATATAGTATCTGAAGTCTTATGAACATCCATTGTTGCTTTTTTTTGGAGCAGTGCCAAGTGTTTTCTCCATGATAACTCTCAGGGTTTACAATCTGTACAGTTACTGTTCTATCATAATGATATTGAAGGAATCTCTTCACTCCAAGTACAGTCTTTACCACTTAAGACATTCATTTTGTTCATGAGTGCTTTGCCCGAAGGCAAGTCCTTGCTTCATTGTCTGCTGACGCTTTATCCTGAGCCTCTTTCTTGGCAGTTTTTCTCTCTGGTGGCTTGCCATATAGCCTTCCAATCTCGGAGGCAGAGCCCAAGTCTCATTTGACTGAGATGGGAAACAAATCTGCGCTCTTTCTGTTATTCTGAACCGCACACTCTTCACTTAACTGACTGAGCTAACTATCCCCCAAGCACTTCTGGACATTCACATTTAAATTGTACAGTCAATTAAAGAACACTAAGCATTTCCATTCTACTCAGCTGAAAAGTTAACAGTGACATAGTGTTAGGGGTTCCATGCATTTTGGGCAAAGTTTGTTGTTGTTTGAGGGGGTGGTGAGGGAACACTTTGTGCTGGTACCTGAAGAAAAGGCATCTTTTTTCACTCCCATTGTGCCACTCCGATGGGACTTTGACTCATTGTTGCCACAGAGCTGCAGACTGAAGGAGCTGAGTGACGTCTTGTAAGCCTTTGTTTAATTGGTGCTCCAGCCTCTCCATGGTTGAGCCCACACATTGACTGGCAGCCATTTTGATGTGAGGAGCCAGCAGAGGCTCCCTCAGATCAGGCCACATAGTCTAGCAATGGCGATGCTTTTGGAGTTGACACCACATAATCTGAAGCAGACTCTTGCATACTTCCAGCGAAGGTGCTAAGTAGTTGGCAGCCTTCCAATACCGAGCATTCCCATTTGTGTGGCAAGCTAGTTTCTTTTCATAGCTGAGCAGCTGAAACCCACATCTCTACCCTCCTCAGCAGCTAGAGCTACCTGTCCAACTGCTATCTGCTCCGGCTCACTCATGTTATGTGTGTCATCATTTGCAGACCCCCTATATCTCAGTCTAACCCATCCAAGGTGCCACTCTGTGCAGGCGTTTGGGAAGGCATGACATTGCCTTTCCCAGAAGGATGGCCTTGTGCCTGTTCTTCTGTGGGGTCCAATGCTGAGGAGGACCTAGAGGAAGGAAAAAGTGGACAAGGAGTTCTCAAGCTGACTGGGTGAGTATTTTCCCTGAAGGGATGCATGTAATAGTCAGTGGCACTGCAGATAGGCCACTGGGCCTCAAAATCTCAATTGCAGATATCTCTGGAGTGGTTATGATGCCAAGAACTCAGTGAGTGAAAGTTTCTTCTTTTGGCCTGTTCCTCTTCTTACACTAGAAAGAAAGGCTGAGCGATAATGAGTGACTTTTGAATAGGAAAACGCATGTGTATAGGGCTTCTGTTTATTGGCCAGGTGCTGAGAGGGAGGGAAAGGAAGGTGAAAGCAATATAGGGAGGCGCTGAATTGTAAAGCAAGTGTAGTGTGAAGTGAGGAAGGAGCCAAGAGAGGAGCTTTTTCTACAATAGTTACCTTGTACTGAAGAGAATGCTGTCAATGACTTTTGTAATGGCAACTAGCAAGAGGTGAATGTATTTGGACTGAAAATAATGTGTTGTTTAATGTGGCAACCTGATAGCTGTCAGAGAGTGTAATCAGGGAGGGAATCGTTCAGAGTGTTTGTGCTGGGGGAAGGACTGTTTCATGTCTTACTAACAGAGATGGAGAAATGAAGGGCCCTATGCCCTATTCACCCTTGATCTTTTTAGATCACTGGACCGTGATCTTGGGGGTGATGCTCCTGGTGCAGACAATCTCATGATGTGGAGATGCCAGAGTTGGACTGGGGTGGGCACAGTAAGAAGTCTCATAACATCAGGTTAAAGTTCAACAGGTTTATTTGCAATCAGACAATCTCAGCTACCTCTCCAACCTTGGTGAATGTCCAGTTTGGATTCACCAGTAGGAGAGAGAACTCCCCTTCTCGCCTTCATCCTTTCCTATGGGGAGGCTGCACAAGAACCTGAGGCCTTGCTGACTCATCTTGCAGGTTTGTTGCCCTAATAAAAGATAGCAATGTCGTTAAAGAGATTAAAATCTCCCTTTGAAAGGTGCGTCCCTGCTTTAAATAGGCCTCAGGAGGGCTGACGGAAATGGTATGTCTAATAAATGGGCAGGCCTCCCATTTGTCCCATGAGCAGGTCAAAACCCCACCAATCAAGCTTAAATAAGGTCTAGGAGTTAAAATTATATGAACCTAAAGCCAAAATTAGTCAATGTGCTCTACACTCACCCTCACTCCTTGCCTACCCAAAAGCCACTCCAATGTAAATCCATCTGCAGGTGACTAATCTCTGTGATTGCTAATTGGACATCAGGGAATCAAGGGATGAGGGGATAAAGCATGAAAGAGGAACTTAGGTAGAAGATCAGTCATGATCTTACCTCCTCCAACATCTATTCCGAATGGTTTTACGTAGGTTTCATTCCTTTTAGCCCCTGCCTTGCAAGATGAGTTCTTATAGATCATAGAATAGATCATAGAATCCCTACAGTGCAGAAGGAGGCCATTTGGCCCATCGAGCTTGCACCGACAACAATCCCACCCAGGCCGAATCCCCGTAACCCCACTTATTTACCTCTTGTAATTGCCCCTTAACCGACACATCTTGGGACACTCGGACAATTTGGCATAGCCAATCCACCTAACCTGCACATCTTTGGAGTGCATTTCTTCTTTTAGATTGCAATAGACTACTTTAGCACTGGATGAGGCAACGCTGGAACTTAGTTAATCATTTTGCCATGGGTTTGAGTGTGGGGAAAGCCTTTCTGGATATTGAACAAGATGAAAAATGGGGAGCCAGATATCCACCTCATGTCATCCATGAGGATAGACCTTTCATCAAAGATTAGTAAAGTAAAAGTTTATTTTAACCTGATGGGTGACTGGAACAATGTATGAAAATGCAACTGAAAATTGCAAAGCATTTCCAAAACTGCGATAAATGATACCATAGGCTGAATAAATGGAGAGCACCATTATATATGTTTTATAGGTCCACCTAGGCTGTCTATTGCAGTTAGATCTTATTGCAACATATATAAACCTGAGAGAAATATTAAAAATGCACGTACTTTGTAAAGTGTCAATATAACATTTGACATTCAATTTAATCAAACTTGATTGACAATCCTCAAACTACCACTAAACAAATTGTGCCTGGAATTTTGGAGTTCAAATACATACCTACCATAAGAAAATCAACAGCATTCTGTTTTCTAGCGCACCGTTCAGATTCTGTAGGTCTCACTCAGGTAACAAAGCTCTTGAATGTTTGGATTTCTATGACAGTATTAAGGCTGCCTATTCCCTAAAGGATATCTGGTACTGCACTTAGTTAATCCAGGGTGGTTGGTTCCTGGGACTAATGGCTTCTAATCAAATCACTACAATCCGCTGCTTTTATTATACATTGTCAGAGCCCATTATGTCACTTGAAGGTGATACTTGCTCAGATCTTCCAATTGCCTCGCTGTTATCACATTACAGGTTACATCTGAACATAAATAGAGGTTAGCTGATCTGTCACCATTATAGAGAGTGGCAAGAATCTGAATGGGATGGTTGCAAAGGAAACAACATTCACCTACCCTGCTTCTGGCAATAAGATTGCTCACTTTATCATCTCTCAGGTTAGCTTATTGTCCAGTGTCTTTTTACTGATCTATTTGCTTATGCCATAAACTGTCCAATATTTTTTATTATTTATTCATTCACAGATTTGTCATCACTGGCTCAGTGTTGGAGGGAGTGATGTTTAAGGTAGTGGAGGGATTGAATCTTTAAGGTGTGAATGGAGTGCCAATAAAGCAGGTTGTTTAGTCTTGGATGGTGTTGAGCTTCTTGAGTGTTGTGGAAGATGCAATCATCCAGGAAAGTAGAGCGGAATGTATCATACTCCTGCCTTCTGCTTGTAGATGTTGGAAAGGTTTTGGGGAGTCAGGAGGTGAATTACCTGCTCTGGAATTCTTAGCCTCTGACCTGCTCTTGTAGCCACCATAATCTCATAGCTGGTCCAGTTAAGTTTCTGATCAAAGTGACCCCCAGATTGGTGATAATAGGCTATTCAACAATGCTAATGCCATTGACTATCAAAAGGAGATAGTTAGACTCGTTTATTTGTAGATGGGCATTACCTGGCAATGTTTGACACAATGGGCAGGATTTTACGGCCACGCTCATCCCGAAACTATAAAATCCCACCCAAGGTCAATGGACCTTTCCATTGTCCGCCCCTCGCCTGCTCCGATTCCCGTGGTGGGCGGGGTGGTAAAATTCCGGTGAATTTGTTTGACACAAATGTTGCTTGCCACTTACAAGCCCAACTCTGGATGTTCTCAAGGTCAAGCTCACAGACTGATTCACTATTTGAAGAATTAAAAATACAGTGGAATATTGTGCAATCATCAGAGAATATCTCCACTTCTGACATAATTGTGATGAAGTCGCTGAAGATGGTTGGGTCCAAGGACATTGTCCTCAAGAACTCCTGCAGCAATATCCTAAATCTGAAATGATCAACCTCCATCTAGCCGGAACTACCTTCCTTTCCATTAGATATAAGCCCAGTTAGTGAAGAGTTTCCCCTGATCTCCATTGACTTCAATTTTACCAGAGTTCAATTACCACACTCTGTCATACACTTTGACATCAAGGGCAATCATTCTCACCTCACTTCTGGGATTTAGTTCTTTTATCCATGTTTTGGTCAAGGTAGTAATGAGTTCTGGGGCTGAGTGGCCCTGGTGGAACCCAAACTGAGCATCTGTGGAGCAAGTTATTGGTGAATAAGTGCTACTTGATAACATTCTCAACAACACCTTCCATCACTTTGCTGATGATTGAGAGCAGGCTGATGGGATGGTAATTGGCTGGATTGAATTTTCGTGGACAGGATGTACCTGGGCAATTTTCCATTTTGTCGGGTAGATGCCAGAGCGGAGAATGTATTGGAACAGCAGTACGGGAGTATAAATCTTCAGCAATGCTGCTGGGATGTTGTTGCCCATTGCTTTTGTAGTATCCACTGCACTCTACCAACCCACTCAGAATGCTGGGCCCTGCCATTGATGAGAATGGTGATATCTGTAGAGTGACGACTTTAAAGCTTAAAGTTTATTTATTAGTCACAAGTAGGCTTACATTCACACTGCAATGAAGTTACTGTGAAAATCCCCTAGTGGCCACACTCCGGCGCCTGTTCAGCTACACTGAGGGAGAATTTAGCTTGGCCAATTCACCTAACCAGCACGCCTTTTGGAGTGTGGGAGGAAACTGGAACACCCAGAGGAAACCCACGCAGACACAGGGAGAACATGCAAATTCCACACAGACAATGACCCAAGCTGGGAATTGAACCTGGGTCCCTGGTGCTGTGAAGCAGTCGACCACAACTCAAAGCTATATGTGGGCAGGATATTGATCTGGTCCATTGGTTGTAGAATTACTTAACTCTGCTTATACCCTGCTGCTTTGATTGTTTAACATGTATGCAGTCCTCTGCAGTAGCTTCACTAGGTTGACTTCTCATTTTTAGATGCACGTGGTGCGTGTTCTCTTATACTCGTCAATGAAGCAGGCTTGGTCTTTCAGCTTGATGCTAATGGTAAATTGAGGGATATTCTGTGACATGGTGATTAATAATTGCACTGGAATACAATGCTGCTGTTGCTACTGATGGTGCATAATGCCTCATGGATGCCAAGTTTACTAGACCTATTCTGAATCTGTCAAATTTAGTGCAGCGATCGGGCCACTTGAGACGATGGAATGTGTCCTTAGTGGGAAGACAGGACTTCATCTCCCCATTGACTGTGTGTTTGTCACTCCTACAAATATTGCCAATGACAGGTGCATCTGCAAGGTAAGGGCAAGGTCAAGTAATTTTTTTCCTTCTGTTGTTTCACACGCCATCTGCCAGAAATCAGTCACTGAGATGAGGAGGGATGTCTTCAGCCAGAGACTAGTGAATCTATGGAATTCATTGCCACAGAAGGGTGTGGAGGCCAGGCCATTGAGTGTATTTAAGACAGAGATAGATAGGTGTTTGATTGGTAAGGGGATCAAAGATCACAGGGAAAGGCTGGAGAAAGGGGTTGAAAAACTTATCAGCCATGATTGCATGGCAGAGCAGACTCAATGGGCCAAAACGCATAATCCTGCTCCTATATCTTATTGTCTTATGGCAGATATCCTCCAAATGGTGTTTAACATGGAGGTGAAATGATTCATCAACTGAGGGAGGGCAGCAAATGGTAACTGTCTTGACTCAGGGAGCCCGACTGGAAAGGAACATAGTTTATAACAGAATGCAAAGTAAACCACTACCATGATGTACACACACCAGTCGCTGCCTGGGACTACATTTCAGCAGGCTCAGTCCTAGGCCTGTCTTATAAAAGGCTGAGGTAATAAGTTCCAGCTGGACAGGCCATTGCCTTTTACCAGGGGAACCCATACTCAATGAGACCCACATGGAGAACAATCAGTGATTCCCCATGGACTTCGTGGGGAGATATCACAGCAACAAACACGAGGTTTCCTTGTCCATGTTTGGCCTGGTGCCATGAGACTACATGAGGTCCAGGGCCAATTTTGAAGACTGCCAGGGGCACACTGTTCAGACTGTATACTAGTCTGCTTCTGCTTCTGGTGGGTGTGCCCTGCTGATGGGACAAGACATAACCAGGATGGAGGTCTTGAACAGCTGACTGATTGTATGATTTTGTGCATGTGGCAAAGTCAGACTGTTTTCCAACCAGACTGTGTGACAGCTCTTTTAAGTTTGACACAAGTCCCCAGATGTTAGTGAGGGAGATTTTGCACTGTTGACTGGACTTGGAGTCCAAATACAACTATTCAGTGCTGGGTGGTCCATCCACTTTTATTCTTCTTGTACATTTGTGTAACCACATTGCTGTGGATCATACAGTCAGACCTTTCCAAAAGGACATGAGAGAACCAGCTGGGTTTTTACAATATTATTCTTGGTCACTGCTGCCAATACTATCTTTTTATTTCAGAATGATTTAATTAGCCAAATTTTAATTTATTAACTACCATGGTGAGATTGATCTAGCCGTATTAGTTCAAGCCTCTGGATTACTTCTCGCTGTACATAACAATTATGCCACCAGATCCATATCATTTATCTTTATGAATGCTGCTGAAGATTTATTTTTCTTTCAGACGTCACATTGCAAGACAAGCTCTTTCTGCAGATTGCCGTAAAGCACTTCAGCACAGCTTACTGAAATCCTCAACTGTTGACCATTTCATTTTGCTGTACATGCTTTACCCCACAACACACACATCTGGTGGATGACGCTCCACTTACTCGTTTAGATAGCGTTGTTTACTATTTCATCTTCTGTCCTGTTGACAGAGTTTCCTACAGAGCTAACGTGCTCTCTGGAGAGTCGTGCAGCATTTCATTTCGAAAGACATTTTGTTAAATCTAAGTCTGGCTCTCTAAGGAGCCTCTCCCTCAAGTGTGAGCATCCACTACCATTTAAGATTATATCTCTGTCAAAGATTCCCTAAAATTGCAAGTGTCTGCTAAAACGTCCAATTCAGTTGTTTACTTACCCAGTTGATGTTTTGCTTGCAGTTAAAAATGAATTATTGTACCCAACTATATATTTTTTCTTAAGTTTGCATTACCTCAGCAAGCACGTGATGCACACAGTAACCCAAAGAAAACCATTAAACATTTCCTTTTTTGCAGTTCTTGTACATAGGAGCACAGTGGGCAGCACGGTGGCACAGTGGTTAGCACTGCTGCCTCACAACACCTGGCAACTGGGTTCAATTCTAGCCTTGAGTGACTGTCTGTGTGGAGTTTGCATGTTCTTCCTGTGTCTGCGTGGGTTTCCTTCCACGGTCCAAAGATTTGCAGGTTAGGTGGATTGGCCATGCTAGAATGCTCCTTACTGTCTCAGGATGTGTAGGTTAGGGGGATTAGCAGGATAAATGTGTGGGGTTACGGGAAGAGAACCTGGGTGGGATGATCTGTGGGAGAGTAGGCACAGACTCAATGGGCCAAATGGCCTCTATCTGCACTGTAGGAGTTCTATAATTCTAAAACAGGAGTAGACCATTTAGCTTCCCAAGTTTGTTCCATCATTCAGTGAGATCATGGTTGACCTGCAATCTAGCTCCATCTGCTTGCTTTTATTCCTCACTATCTTTGGCTAACAAAAATCTATCAATGGCAGATTTAAAATTTCCTATTAATCTTGCATCAGTTACAGTTTATGGGAGAGACTTGTACATGTTTATTGCACTTCCTGTGTAGAAGTGTTTCCTAACTTTGCTCCTAAAAGTTTGGATTTAATTATTAGATTATGCATCCAGGTCCTAGACTCTCTAATCAGCAAAAATGGTTTCTTTTGATCTACCCTGTATGTTCCCTTTAATGTTTTGCAAACCTCAATCAAATCACCCTTTCTCCTTTTAAATTCCGAGGAATACAATCTTGGTTAGTGTCATCTCTCCTCATAAATTAACCTTTGGAGTTCAGGCATCAATCTGGCAAATCTACAGTGTGTTCACTCCAAGATCAATATATCCTACCAAAGGTGGGATG
Organism: Mustelus asterias; assembly: GCF_964213995.1. NCBI lineage: Eukaryota > Metazoa > Chordata > Chondrichthyes > Carcharhiniformes > Triakidae > Mustelus > Mustelus asterias. The sequence continues at coordinate 83,082,173 of NC_135812.1, read as the reverse complement.
ACCAGAACTGCTCCCAGCACTTAGGATGTGTTCTAACCAAGATTTGTGGAGATGGAGCATGCCTTCTATCATCTTATATTCTGGTCTTCTGCTGAGAAGGATCATCATTTCATTAACCCTTTTGATTATTTCCTGTACCCGTTCCTGACATTTTAGTGATCTATGTATCTGAAACCATTCCCACTGTCCATCACTGCACCCCACAAAATCTTTTCATTGTTCCAGCTTTTCGCCATTTAGAAAGTATCCTGTTCCATATTTTTAGGCAGAAGTGGATGACTTCACATACATACATTTGTTAAAGTTTTTCACTTAACCTCATACCACAGAATCACAGAATTGTTACAGTGCAGAAGGAGGCCATTTGGCCCATCATGTTTGCACTATCTCTCCAAATGAGCATCATGACTTAAAGCCATTCCCTTGCCTTTTCCCTATACCTCTGCACATTGTTTCTATTGAAGTAATTATCTAGCGCCCTCTTGAATGCCTTGATTGAACCTGCCTCCACCACACTTTCCAGGCAGTGCATTCCAAACCCAAACCACTCATTGTGTGAAAAAGCTTTTTCTCACATCACATTTGCTTCATTGGAAATCACTTTAAATCTGTGCCCTCTTGTTCCTGATCCTTTTCCAAAAGGGAACAGTTTTTCCCTATCTCCTCTGTCTAATACCTTCATAATTTTGAACATCTCTCTCAAATTTCCTCTTAGCCTTCTTCTCGCCCAGGAGAACAGTCCCAACCTCTCCATCCTGTCCTCATAACTGAAGTTCCTCATCACTGGGACAGTTCTTGTAATGTCTTCTGCACTCTCTCCTTCATAAGGTGTAGTGCCAAGAATTATACATAATATCCCAGCTGAGATCTAACTAATATCTTGTATACATTCAGCATAACCTTGTACTCTATGCCCCTTGTAATAAAGCCCAGAATACGATATGTTTTGTTAACTGCTCTCCCCACCTGTCCTGCCTCCTTTAATGATCCAGGCACATGTACATCTAGGTCCTTCTGCTCCTGCACCCCTTAAGAATTTTATTCCCTATTTTTTATTATCTCTCCATGTTCTTCCTACCAAAATGCATCACCTCACACTTCTCCACATAAAACTTCATCTGCCACCTATCAGCCCACAAAAACCAACTTCTCTATGTCCTTTTGAAGTTCTACGTTGTCGGCCTAACAGTTTACAACACTTCCAATTATCTGTCTGTAATTTTATGCTTCCATCCATACTCCATTCAATGCTACCTATTTTTGTGTCATTGGCAAATTTCGATACATGACTTTCTATCCCATCATCTAAGTCATTAATAAACATTGTGAATAGTTCAGGTCCTAACAGAGTTTCTTACTATCTCCTGCCACTCAGCTAATTTCCTAACTAGGTCAATAATTTGCCTTCAGTTTCATGTTGCGCATCTTCAGCTAATAGTGTCTTATGAGTGAATTTATCAAATGCCTTCCAGAAGTCCTTATAAATAACAACCACAGTCAATCCACTGTCCAATAATTTAGTTATTTTTTGAAATCCAATCAGTTTGCCAGAAATGACCCACCCTTCACAAATCCATGCAGGAAATGGAAGAATACTCAACTTTCTAACCTGGTATAAAAACATAACTTTCATTTTCTCATCCTTGCCTATCATTGCAAGATCTGTACAATTCTGGGAGTTCTTTGGTCATTTTAGTCTAATAATAATGACCAATATGCATCTTCCCATTCAACCTTATTGTGTAGAGTAGGTAATGCAAGTAAATCTTTTAGACATAGGCTGGGATTTGCTCTGATATCAGAAAAGTCCAATGTCGGGTGGGAAAAGCAGCATTGAGCCCACCATGGCAATGGTGGCTTCTCACGTCATATAGTACGGCACTTAGTTGATAAAGAAGGCAGGCATGGGCTCCACACCGTATCACAGTTGGACGGCCTCCGATTCACCCACTCCACCATCACCTCAACACTTGATGATCCGGATGTCATATTTAAAGGCTGCCCCAGCACACAGTGAGACACAGCGAGCACTCCAGGAAACATTCTTCAACCAGGTGCACCCCCCACCTCACATCACCTACGGGCTCCCCTTGGAGTACTGCTGGTGCATGTCTTCTGAGACCAGTCGTGCTTTGAACTGTATTACGCCACCGTGGATGCATTGTTTGACATGGGGGCAATGATTACAGCATATGAACTTGATAATAACATGCAAATTTATTACATTGAGTTTCCCAGTGATAAATGTTGGGACATACGGCCCGCTCCTGACAGGGTGAGGGGAGGAACACTTCCTGCTTTTACATTGACATGAATCGCAACTTAGGCCTTCTCACAATATTGTCCACTCTCACCGCCAATCCCACCTGATGCGAACGGGAGTGGAAAAATCCTGGCCCTAAAATCTGAGTCCAAGCTTGCAATGCCAACAACAACTTAGACTTAACATAGTAAAGTGTCCCAATATGCATTCCAGGGGTGTTGACATCAAGCCACATAAAGGTATCGTAGAAAAGATGACCAAACATTTGGACAAAATGAGAAAATTCAAAGAGGTTGGTTGCCAGCGACGTATGGCTTTTTGTTCATTAGACTAAACCAGTCAACTAATAAATTTCACTCAATGTCAGCAGCCCACGTTCACAATAATAACAATTCTTATTATTTTTGAAGTCTAATCCCTTTTATATAAAACGTATGTGATGGTTAAATGTTTTCTGTTGTGTTTAGAGAGTGAAATGCTAAGTCAATATCACACTGTTCGTTCAATCAAAGATTTTCAAATTGGCTTATTTTATCTGCACCTTACAGAACTTCTGATCCAAACATAATCCCGATTCAAGTGAGAAAAAAAACTCTGATAAAACCACTTCTGTGCTTATTGTATTAGTCGAAATTTTAAACGCTAGTTTTCCAGGTCCTAAGTGGGTGTTAAAAACAAAGGAGGTTCAGTATTCAAATGGTTACCAACACTATTTCTGTATCTGCTAAAATGTATCTGAATCTGAAAGTCAAGTATTCCTGTAATGGAGTTGATTATTGAAAGTCTTGCTAATTGATGCTGGATGTGTTGACAGGTTATGTAACGCAAATAGAATTGTGACTCATTGTTACACCCACATTTCTTTCCTGCTGCTACATAAACAAGTCTAATTGTTATATAGTTATCTTCAGTATCAGATTCACTGGGCAAAAATTTTTGCAATTTAGTCATAACTGTTGGGCAAACACCAAGACACGCACTGGTCAGCATTCTGCATCTATCTACAATGTCAATACTCATTTAGGACAAATTTGAACAGTACCACGTGGCAATTCTCATTATTCACTCATCGAGCCAACAAGGTTTAAACATAAGTTGAGTTGACTATTGCCAAGTTGGAAACTGGCACTTGCACTTGATTTGCTAATGTTCAGCCAGTTACTTAAAAGGACAATTATTTTTATTGTGTCATGTTTGAGAAGTTTGATACTTTTTAAAACAAAATTGCAATCAGCTATAGTCAGTGTTAATCCTAACATCTATAAACAAATCAAATCCTAATGTTCTAACAATTGTTGAGGGGGATTTATGGTTTTGAGTATGTAGTCGTGATACTCCCTCACATTATATAACTATACAAGGCATCATAAAATTCATGTAAATCAGCAGTTCTTCAGCATTATGATGTCTCCCACTGCAGCAACTATAGAGATTTAGGGCTGTGTACACCATCCCTACCACTGAAACATTCCGAACCTGTAGTCAGGGAGACATCATCTGTGGGTGTTAAATACTTATTTCCTCAGTTGAAAAAAATTAGATATTGGACTCAGCAACTTAGTCTGTACCTAAGTTTACAAGGAGGGAGGTTATTATTCATCGTGTCCAAAAGCCACCTTCCCGACTGGAATTGCATTTATTGTAATTAAACAGACATACAGTGGGGTAACTCAGACAGATCAGAATAGAATCCCTACAGAGGCCATCTGATCCATTGAGTCTGCACTGACTCTTCAACAGAGCAACCCACCCAGGAGCTATCCCCGTAACCCCACATATTTTTCCCGCTAATCTTCCTAACCTACACATCTTTGGACACTAAGGGGCAATTTAGCATGGCTAATCCACCTAACCTGCATATCTTCGGACTGTGGGAGGAAACCAGAGCACCCGAAGGAAACCCATGCAGACCCGTGGGGAACTTGCAAACTCCATACAGACAGTCACCCAAGGCCGAAACTGAACCCGGGTCCCTGACGCTGTGAGGCAGTACTGCTAACCGCTGTGCCATCATGCCGCCTGTAAGATAGGACACACATCTTCTGCAGTAGGATGCAATCACTGCCTCACAATCCAATTATTTGTCAACATTTGCTGGTTAGTTACATCTGACCTTTGAAGTCAACCCAACTGACCTGAATGGAATGCATGAGTTGTAGCTCTTGCCTTTGGCCATCATTTCTTTGTCCATTTTTGCATGAAGTCTTGATGAAACAGTGCAACATCAAGAAAGCAGGTCAAATATAAATTCAACCAGTAATTTATTACAATACAGTGTTTTGTTCTGGGAGTAATGTTCACGGACATACCATAAGTTTAGGACAATTAAAAAAATTTATTTCATTGACATCCAAGGAAAAAAGTTCCTCTAGATGTTTCAGTGACTGCACAATATGATTCCAATGATCATTTTCTCTGCCCTCTAAATGTGTCTATATCTCATGTCAAACACTGAACGACACATACAAGCTTTCCAATATAGTAATTTGAACCCTAAAATATGAAGGTATATCATTTGAAAATGAATTCGCAAGGGAGTATTCTGTGCTCACACATAATATTCTATGATAATTAACTCACTGATCAAACCACGTTTTTTTTTAACAAAGATCAGTTAAACTTCTGCCATACATTTGTACCCAGTTGAAGGAACAGAATGCATGTTCACAACACTACTTGTCATTATTAAGCTCACTCTTCCCCTCCCCAAATTAAGAACAACTGTAAAATGAAATTCTAAAAAAGCACAATTAGAACAACTCGTTCCACAAAAGAACAAGTAGGACATTCAGATCTCCTGCCATACCTCAACGCAAAATGAGAGGCACCAAGTTGCACTTGGGATTTTCGTGGGGTTTTTTTTGCACTAGAGCTGGAATTAGAGTGACCATGATTTTTGGGCCCAGGGGGTCATGATTTGTGATCTGCCCATTCCGGTTCTGTCACAGGTGTGCAGTATTTACATTTGGTGTTCCTGCCTCATTTCCGTGATTGTTGCGTTGGGTCGAGCAGGTTCTATGTTGCTGGCTGCCTCTTTGCACCAAATCAAAGAATCATAGAATCTCTACAGTGCAGAAGGAGGCCATTCAGTCCATTGAGCCTGCATCAAAAACAATCCCACCCAGGCCCTTTCCCCATTACCCCACGTATTTACCTTGCAAATCCCCCTGATGCTAGGGGCAATTTAGCATGGCCAATCCACCTAACCCACACATCTTTGGACTGTGGGAGGAAACCGGAGCACCTGGAGGAAGCCCACGCAGACATGGGGAGAACGTGCAAACTCCACATGGACAGTCACTCAAGGCCGGAATTGAACCCGGGTCCCTGGCGCTGTGAGGCAGCAGTGCTAACCACTGTGCCGATATTGCCAAAGCTATGACCCAATGAACTGGAGTGGCTTCTGTACAAGCAGATACAAACAGCATTGTTTTAAGAACAGATGGCGCAGCCAGTATTCTGCTCTTAAAGAAAGTCTGTCCCTCTTAAAGAGAAGCTGCTCTGATTAATATTGATGCCATATATCAATATGGAAAGTGGAACATGAGAGAAGGGAAAGGGGCCCAGGGTGATACATGCTGTGCTAGACACATTAATGGTGGGGGTAGGTCAGGGAAGAAATGATCCTGCAGGGATCATAGCAGCTGGACGTTCGGACCTGGTGGAAGTGCCAGGAGACGTCTAATAACCTCAGGCATGTGGCCAAGGTTAGTGACCTTCATATGACATCTCCAGCCACCATATCACCAATTTGCTCAGGCAACACACTTCCATTTTTTAAAAATTCATTTACGGGATGTGGATGTCACTGGCTATGCCCAGCATTTATTGCCCATCCCTAACTGCCCTCCAATTCAGAGGGCATTTGACAGTCAACCATACTGTTGTGGATCTGGAGTCACATGTAGGCCAGACCAAGTAAAGACAGCAGATTTCCGTCCCTAAAGGACATTAGTGAACCAGATGGGTTTTTACGACATCGATGATGGTTTCATAGTCATCATTAGACTTTTAATTGAATTCAAATATCACCATCTGCTGTGATGGGGTTTGAACCCCAGTCCCCAGATCTTGCTCAGGATCTTTGGATTACTAATCCAGTGGCAATACCACTACGCCACTGCCTCTCCTAAATCACTGTCTCCCCAATCGCCCAGCTGATGGCCCTCAGGACTTATGACTAACATTCAGACATTTCACTTCACCCTCACACATCTGCCAACGCTGCAAGATTCATATTCATCTCTCATATTTTATGCATTCATGCAGCTTTTCAGCTATAGCAGGCACATCATCCAAACACAGTGCAACTCAGTTACTAACATTCTGTTCTCTCTCTTGCAAGACAAGCTGGCAGCAATAGCACAGAGCAGAACAGAAATGGTAGGGAAAGAGGACACGTGAATCTCCAGAGCCTCGTGGAGGAGATGGTGCCCCACAGCATGGAGCTAGCTGTAATGGAGTCTGTGGCATCCAGCATCGTAGAGAACTTTGAGAGTGATGGTGTGTCCCTCCCTGATGACCTCTCCCCACTCACAGCTCACTCTGCAACCAGGAGCAACCAGCAGGTGGTGTGACCGTGAACTTCTTCATTTCCCCTCTATCCACTTCCCTCACACCAGCCTTCCTCTTCCTCCTTCCCAACATAGCAATAACTGGAGCCTGCCAAGCCACAGCAGCCCAAACTGGAAACAAGAGAGCACCAGCACAGTGCTGATGAAGAGGCCCCCTGTGTTTGATCTGACACTCACAGCCACCAGCTCAGACACTGGAACTGCATGAAGCTCAGGAACAAGTATAGAGTCGGAATTGGCGCAAATGAGTCACCAGCCTGAGTGAGTTGCAGCCAGGCCAGGGGGAAAGGGTAGTGCATTTGCACAGTCGCAGATGAGTTCTGCTGCAGAGGATTCAGATGAGGGCCTCAATGAGACAGGATACAGGAAAATGCTGATGAGGATGCACAATAAGATGCTTCTGCTGGCCTGTCAGACAGCCAAGCACTGTCAAAGGACATGGAGGAGACCGGTGCATTAACAGAGATCATTGCATAGAATGCGTCTTCCACAGATGTTCCCTCGTCTCCCTGTCATGTTGCAAGCCGTGAGGATATATCTGCGAGACTGGGTCTGTAACAGGTGATGAGAGAATTAACAAGGGTAGAACCTACTTAACCTTGCCCTCGCCAAGCAACCTGTCACAGTTGAATCTGTCTAAGACAGTAATGGCAGGAGTAACCAGTGCTTTTGTAGACAAAGGCCTGCCTTCACACTGAGGACACAGTCCATTGCGCTGTGTGGCACACTGTGCAAAATGGCATCGATTCAGAACAGAGACAGCAACTCAAAATCGTGCAGGAACAGAATTGTATTCAACCACAATGTAATCTCAGGGCCTGGCACATCCTTAACTCCACCATTACCTTCAAGCCAAGGACCAACCCTGGTTCAATGAGGGAGCGTAGGATCACATGCAAGAGCAGCATCAAGCATTCCTACAATGAACAGAATGGTTTGACCTTCCCCTACCCAGGACATGGATGAATCTGTCCCAAAACACTTTGAATGGACTGTTATATGAGTCTTCATCCAAGAGAAACACCAATTGCCCGCACTTACACATTTTTTTCAGAAATATGCTTCGTCTCTTCCTCTCTATGAGCCAGACTGGGCCAAGTCTGTGAGGGGAATTTCCATCTAATCCTGAATGAATTTTGACCAGCAAAGAAAATCCAATATATAATCCATTACAAATAAACATGTTTTATCTTTGTCACGGTGTCAATGCGAAGAGAACATTCTAATATGTGTTACCAAACTGAAACCCATACACCATAATATAATTTATATAGACTGCCAATATTGATATGGGGCCCACAATGTGCTAGATTTTCTTTCTCCAACCCTATCCTTTCCAAAACAACTAAATTATGGGACAAAATTAGGAAGATTAAGATATGCAAAAATAGGTTTCTTAATTTACTTCCGAATGAAAGAGACACAGTAACCATGTCCTAAAGTGAATGTATCATTTTGAATATCTCCTCATAATTTCTCACTTTTATGGCAGCAGACAAGATACCAGCTGCTGTCTGAGTGTGTGTCACCCAAACAACGCATTTTAATGCTTTAAAAAACGAAGTGACTACTTCGAAGGACTGCCCAAAGTCGAATATGGTTAGGGTCTTTTGGATGCCTGAAATGCCCCCAGAAGTTGACTTCCACTGATACTGAGTAGGCTCTGAGGCTTCTGACACAATGGTCACAGGGTGGAATTTCAATGCATAACGTTTGGCTTTTTAAAATTCATTCATGGGACATGGGCGTCACCGGCTGGCCAGCATTTATTGTAAGAAGTCTCACAACACCAGGTTAAAGTCCAGCAGGTTTATCCCATCCCTAGTTGCCGTTGGAGGGCAGTTGAAACCACATTGCAGTGACTGGAGTCATGCGTGGGCCAGACCAGTTAAGGACTGCAGATTTCCTTCCCTAAAGGACATTAGTAAAAAGGGATGTGTCTTGGGTTGAAAACTGGACTAAGCTGTCTATATCTGATACAGTAATGTTTTAGTGATGTCTGATCCTTGGCTCTAAAGGGCGAAGGATGTCCAAGAAGATAAGAAATAAGAGCAGGAGTATGTCATTAGGCCTCTCTAGCTAACCTCGCCATTTGAATAAGATCAGGGCTGATCTGATTGTGACCTAAATTCCACTTTCCTTCCTGCCACCGTAACCACTGTCTCCCTCATTAACCAAACATCTGCCTAACTCAGTCTTGAATATATTCAAATACCCAACCTTCCACTGTTCCCTGTGGAAGAGAATTTGAAAGACTAACAACCCTCTGGGGGAAGAAATTCCTCCTCATCTCCATCCTAAATGGGTGACTCCTTGGGCAGGATTTTCCGGGCACACTTGCCCCAAGGCTAGAAATTCCCACCTGAGGTCAAACATGGCCATGGTCTGTCCCACCTGCTATGATTCCCGTGATGGGTGGGACGGGAAAATTCTGCAGCTTATGTCTAAACTGTGTCACCTCATCCTAGATGGCCCCGCAAAGGGAAACATCTTCTCAGCATCTACCCTGTCAAGCTCCTTCAGATGTTATATGTTTCAATAAGATCACACTCTTCCTTCTAAACTTCAATGATTGCAGGCTCAACCTGCTCAATGTATCCTCATAAGACAAACCCCTCATCCCATGAATCAACCTTCGCCAAATTGCCTCAAATGCAAGTATGTCCCAGTAAAGTGGCAAGCACAGTACGATAGACAGTGTCTCACCAAAGGCCAGTTGTAGCAAAACTTCCCTGCTTTTACATTTGAAATTTGCTGCATCTACTTGCTGGCTTTTTGTGATACATGTGCCAGAATACCCGTGTCCCTTTGTCCTGCAGCATTTTTTGGAATTTATTCATTTTATGTAATGAGAGTGTTGCTGGCTAGGCCAGCGTTTATTACCCATCCCTAATTGCTCTTCAGAAGGTGGTGGTGAGCTGCCTTCTTGAACTGCTGCAGTCCCTGAGCTGTAGGTTCACCCACAGTGTCGTCAGGGAGGAAGTTCCAGGATTTTGACACAGCGACAGTGAAGGATCGGCAATATCTTTCCAAATCAGGATGGTGACTGCATTCTGCAGTCTCACTCTACTTTTCTAATCTTCCTGGCAAAGTGGACAAGCTCACATTTCATTATGTTCCATCTGCCATTTTTTTCCCCACTCACTTAACCTACCTGGGAGAATAGACATCTCGGGAGCGGCACAGTGATTAGCAATGCTGCCTTACAGCTCCAGGGACCTGGGTTCATTTCCTGGCTTGGGTCACTGTCTGTGTGGAGTCTGCATGTTCTCCCTGCATCTGCGTGCGTTTCCTCTGGGTGCTCTGGTTTCCTCCCACAGTCTGAAAGGCGTGCTGGTTAGTGCATTGGCCATGCTAAATTCTCCCTCAGTGTACCCGAACAGGCGCTGGAGTGTGGTGACTAGGGGATTTGCACAGTAACTTCATTGCAGTGTTAATGTAGGCCAACTTGTGACATTAATAAATAAACTAAACGATTTATATCATCTGTACAGTCTTTTGGACTGGACTGGAGTCAGGGAGATTCAAAGGACTTCGCGAAATGGCAACTAAAACCTGATTCCAGGATTCCCGGTTCCATTCCCAGCACCCCAAATTTGCACCAGTGCAGGATAAGGAAGTAAGCCTGCACCCTGCACTTCAGATCTAACCAGCTCTACCACGAAGATAGACATCTTGTAGACCGCCTACAATTTTCTTAGAGTCGGGCCAGGGATGTCAAAAATGTCATTATCTATGATGAGGGAACCTTTTGAAAAAAAGTTCAAAAATTCTCACTCATGCCCCCCTGCCCCTTGCCAAGTTATACTCCCACCCACCTTCCAGCCCTTCATGCTCTCCATGCTAAGCTATGCCCCTCTACCCACTCTATGGGCTCTCATTCCCTTCTATGGCATTTACATACCTATTCTTTCAGTAAGCACCAATGGACCCTATAATAACAATAGCATACGTGGAAAAGTTTTCAAAAAATCATTCATTCGCAATTTTCTTGACTGAGACATCAGGTATCCTGTTGAAATAACTGTGCCTCAGGGCAATTGCTTGATTGATGGCTTTCTCTGTGATCTCAATTGCACAATATTTACTTTTGTAAGAAAAAAGAGGTATCAGGGGCTTGCAGTTTCTGCTATCGATACTTTAAAGGGCCTAGGGATTGACACTTTTATAGGGCTGTAGTAAAAGCATTTTTTAAGAAAGTATAAAATTATAAATGAATTAATGTTTTGTGAAGTGCTCCCATACATGCCATTGTTACTTGAGGCTTCATTGGTTCTGTAGAGAATGCACGCAGAGAAACATAGAAAATAGTAGCAGGAGTAGGCCATTTGGCCCTTCAAGCATGCTCTGCCATTCAGTATGATCATAGCTGATCATCCAACTCAATAGCCTGTTCTTACCTTCACCCCCATATCCTTTCATCACTTTTGCCCCAAGAGCTATACCTAACTCCGTCTTGAAAACACACAATGTTTTGTCCTCAACAGCTTTCTGTGGTAGTGAATTCCACAGGCTTGCCACTCTTTAGGTAAAATAAATTCTCCTCTTCTCAGTCCTAAAAGGTTTACTTTCTATCCTTAGACAATGCTATCCTGTTTCTGGGCACCCCTATCATCGGAACGTCCTTTCTGCGTCCACCCTGTCCAGCCTGTTAGACTTTTATGTGTTTCTATGATGTCTCCCCCATACACCTGAACTCCAGTGAATTTAATCCTAGCCGACACAATCTCTCCTCATACATCAGTCCCACCATCCTAGGAGTCAGTCTGGTAAACCTTTGTTGCACTCCCTCTACAGCAAGAACATCCTTATTTTGATTAGGAGACCAAAACTGTATACAATGGGGGTGATTCTGAACCTGCACTCTCCATCTGTGGGAATGGTGGCGCAGGCTCGTAATCCGGAAGACACAATTCACATCGGTGAGTTTCTGAGTTCCGATCTTTCTGGCACCTTGCCGGTGGGGTAGCCTGAACACACCACAGGACCACAGAAAGCTCATTTTAACACATAAGCATGTCATTAGTGAGCACCCGATTGAGCCCGCACAGAATTTTCAGCGGGTGCCTGTGTGATGTCACACTGGCACTATTTACTAATGGCCTACAGAAGCGCGAACCTGGCACCTTCACCTCCGAGGGGAGTTTTGGAGTTGAGCGCTCAGGAAGCCAACACTCTCCGCAGTGTGCACTGCTCAGGGTGCACCAAAGAGGACTAGGGGACATGGATAAGTTCAGCTTGGAGCTGGGGGTGGGGGGGTCCCATAATCTCCCTTTCAGGGAGAGGGGTCAGGAGGGGTCATTTGCAAGCCTTCTCTACCCATCACGAAGGGTAGAGACTGTGAAGGTTGGTATGCAGGCAGCGCTTCCTGTTTCCTCCTTCCTGGGTTCCTGTCCATATCGCAACTGAGGGAGTGCCCTTCCTTAGTTGGGGCTGGCAAGAAGGTGGGAGGGACATAGCACTGCCATTCTCTCACTCCACAGAGATGAGGCGCCGGGTGAACGCAGTGGTTCTCCCAAGCTTGTTGGCTTGAACAGACAGGGTGAATAAGAACAAGGAACAAAGAACAAAGAAAATTACAGCACAGGAACAGGCTCTTCGGCCCTCCAAGCCTGCACTGACCATGCTGCCTGACTTAACTAAAACCCCCTACCCTTCCGGGGACTGTATCCCTCTATTCCCATCCTATTCATGTACCTGTCAAGACGCCCCTTAAAAGTCACTACCGTATCCGCTTCCACTACCTCCCCCGGCAACGAGTTCCAGGCACCCACTACTCTCTGTGTAAAATATCTGCCTCGTACATCTCCTTTAAAACTTGCCCCTCGCATCTTAAACCTATGCCCTCTGGTAATTGACTCTTCCACCCTGGGAAAAAGCTTCTGACTGTCCACTCTGTCCATGCCTCTCATAATCTTGTAGACTTCTATCAGGTCTCCCCTCAACCTCTGTCGCTCCAGTGAGAACAAATCAAGTTTCTCCAACCTCTCCTCATAGTTAATGCCCTCCATACCAGGCAACATCCTGGTAAATCTTTTCTGTACCCTCTCCAAAGCCTCCACATCCTTCTGGTAGTGTGGCAACCAGAATTGAACACTATATTCCAAGTGCGGCCTAACTAAGGTTCTACAAAGCTGCAACATGACTTGCCAATTTTTAAACTCAATACCCCAGCCAATGAAGGCAAGCATGCCATATGCCTTCTTGACTACCTTCTCCACCTGCATTGCCACTTTCAGTGACCTATATATCTGTACATCCAGATCCCTTTGCCTATCAATACTCTTAAGTGTTCTGCCATTTACTGTATATTTTCTATCTGTATTAGACCTTCCAAAATGCATTACCTCACATTTGTCTGGATTAAACTCCATCTGCCAAGTCTCCGCCCAAGTCTCCAACTGATCTATATCCTGCTGTATCCTCTGATGGTCCTCATCGCTATCCGCAATGAAGTGACATTTATTGACAAACATACAAAACAAAATGCTGACCTTATTTTAATCATGCCTATTTTCACCTGTAACTGCTAAGTGCCTATGGTTTCTTAATCTTCCTCACCTACCCACTACCTCTAGGTATCTTCCCAGAATCTACAGTTGAGGTGGTTTGCTGAATTCCATGCCCTTTTGCCTGAGATGACTTTGGCTGCCATCCCCCGAAGTTGTTGTGGAACAAGCACTGGGGAGCTGTTTATATGGAGCTCCCCAGTGCCTACAGCAGTTAAGACTTTGCGCAGTGTGAAACTCGTGGCAATAGAAATGAATACTGATGAGCTGTAAGATTTGGCCCAAAAACACACTGGCACCATTGACACCAAACACTCACATCGGACCCAACACTCTGCCATTTTCTAGTAAGAATTTGCCTACCATTCCAGATGTGGCCTCACCAAGAGCCTGTATAATTGCAGCAAAACATCCCTGCTCCTATACTCAAATCCTCTCGCTTTGAAGGCCAACATACCACTTGCCTTCCATACCATCTGCTGAACCTGCATGCTTACCTTCAGTGACTGCTGCACCCAGATTTTGTTGCATACTCACCTCTCTCAATCTATAGCCATTCAGATAATAATCTGCCTTTCTGTTTTTGCTACCAGAGTGGATAACCTCACATTTCTCCACATTATACTGCATCTGCATGCATTTGCTCACTCACTCAACTTGTCCAAATCACACTGAAGGATCTCTGCATCCCCCTCACAGCTCGCCTTCCCACTGAGCGTTGTGTCATCTTCAAATTTGGAGATATTACATTCAGTTCCCTCTGGGAGAATGGGCATGGAAGTGCCATCAGTTGGCATGGAGAGTATGAATGACCGTGGGGGAGGTGGGTGGAGTGGCATAGCATGACAATGAAAAAGTGAAGGGCCACTGTTGAAAGGGCATAACTTGGCATGGAGGTTATGCAGAGCAATGATGGTAAGTGGAGGGGCATCACTTGCCTTGGAGAGTATGAGGGGCCATGAGGGTGGGTGGAGGCACAAAACTTGGCATGGAGGTTATGAGGGACCAGGGAGGGTGGGTTGAGGGGCAAAGCATGGCATGAAGGATAGGAGGGATCATGGGAAGTGGGTGGAGGGAAAATGCTTGGCATGGAGGATATGAAGGACCATGGGGGTGGGTCAGAGGCATGAGGTGGCATGAACTGGATGATGGGGTTTGGGGATATGTGGAGGTTGAGGGGATGTGAAGGGTGAGGACTGTCCTTGTTTTGTTCTCAATATTACATCTGAGACGAAGTCCCAGAGCACCAAGGCAAGCCTTTTAATCAACCCCCCTCCACACCCAACAGCCCCTATTGCTGCCTCCTAATGTTTTCTAGGGATGATGGGCCTGAATCCCGTTAACTCCCACCACCCCCATTCCTTATGGAAATTCTGTTGTTGCAGATGTTTTCTCCCAAAACAGGCTGGATGAGCTGGGAAATTTCCTGACTCCTGCCTCTGGGACAGAAATCCAGCCGTTTGCATCCTGCTCAGAACTTGCTTTCCATCTATCTTCCTATCAGCAAATGTAGCTACAATGCAGTCAGTCCCTTCATCTAAGTCATTAATATAGCTCATGAATAGTTAAGGCTCCAACACAAATCCCTGTGGCACTCTGTGTTGTGTTTTCTACTTTACACAAACACACCAACCACACAAAGAGGATAAATCAATTAGGTATGTTGTTCTGTTTGAAGAGATGAAACTATATACAACAATATCTGTGAGGTTAGTTAACATGTCTGACCTCATCCAATCCTAGCTTCTACATGATGATTACATGAGCATTTACATCACATTCTATGTGGCGATGCACAGTAGTTTTCTTTTTATTAATTTATGGGACATGGACATCGCTGGCTGGCCAGCATTTATTGCCCGTCCCTAGTTGCCCTTGGTGGGCAGTTGAGGGTCAACCACATTGCTGTGGTTCTGGAGTCACATGTAGGCCATACGGGGTAAGGACAGCAGATTTCCTTCCCTCAAGGACATTAGTGAACCAGATGGGTTTTTCGGACAATCAGCAATGGTTTCATAGTCATCAGTAGATTCTTAATTCCAGATATATTTTATTGAAGTCAAATTCCACTATCTGCTGTGGCGGGATTCAAACGTGGGTCGCCAGAACACTAAATGAGTTTCTGGATTAATAGTCCAGCAATAATACCACTAGGCCATCGCCTCCCTTTAGATACACCACTTAAAGGTATACCACAGCAATCCACTAGTTACAGTTTGTCATCTTGAATTATCCTGATTCTCTTTTTCCTGTTAGTTAGCCAAGCCTCAATCTATGCTAATATATCACCACAACATATAATCTCTTATCTCCTTGCAGTAGCCTTTTAGGTGGCATTTTATTGAATGTCTTTTGGATATCCAATTGCACCACATCTACTGGTTCTCCTTTATCCACCGTACTTGTTCCATCCTCAAAGAATGCCAGAAAATTTGTCAAACACAATTTCCCTTTCACAAACCATGTTGACTCTGCCTGATTGCATCATGATTTTCCAAATTTCCTGCCATGACCTATTTAATAATGGATTCTAACATTTTGCTAATGACAGACATTATAGTTTCTATAGTTTCTATAATATATTACATTATAGTTTCTATAGTTTCCTGCTTTCTGCCTCCCTCCTTTCTTGAACAGAGGTACCACATTTGCGTAAGCATATTCTTATGCACTGTTCTGTCAGGGAAACAAGCCTTTCTCTTCCCGTGTCATACGGGAGAAGCACTGGCCGCAGTTTATTTTCACGGGTATCTGAAGTGACAGCTGAGAAAAACAAATTCTGGTCCCTATTTCTGGCTTGCACGACCCAATTCCCTTCATGCTTAAAAAACAAAATTGCCTCACCTTTCACCTGGAAGCGTCCAGCAGATGAAAACTTTTAAATTAGAAATGAAGAGAAAGTAGGTCAGCCTGAAAGTGAAGGTGGATCATAAAGAAACCAGGGATAGCTAGGAGGTGATCCAATATTAAAACTAGAGGCAGCCAAGAGATTAGCCACGTTTTCACTGCAGGTGTTCCAGGCATGGGTTATTACTTTCACTCGGAACACTCCATCAGGATTTGACACTCTCCATGAACATTGGGAGCTCATTTGAGCTTATCGAATTCTTCGCTATCACTTGACCAGGGCTGTTGCAGTTTTTGAATTAGTGGGTATTTAATAATGGAAATGCGAGATTCTGCTTACTAGTTCCCCCAGAGGGGCTGCTCTGCTTAATGACACAAAAAAAACGATGATTTTTTTTTCTCTTAAACAGATAAATCAATCAACAAGGTGATGGGGGAAGCAGCCAACAGCTTTCTGCTGCCTTCGCATTCGTTCCCAGGCAATCATTAGCATTAGTATTATAGGGAATCCGTAGCAAGCTCTTATGCCTTGATCTGCTGACCTTACTGACCTGATTGAAGTGCCTCAGATGCTGCCTCACTTGCTCTGATCAGGATAGACCCCCACACCTCCCCCCTCCCCAACCCCCTTCCCCCCCACGCGGTGATTCTCATTTTTATTTCCCCCTCTGCAGAATTCACACGCATGTTGCGTGTCTCCACCTGCACCCTTGGAACAGCAATCCAAGTTTCAGAGGAGCTTTAAGCACCCAATAGACACAGCTCGTTTCACCCAGCTACACATGTTAAATCAACGCACCATCATGAGTTTATCAGGCATGAGGGTCAGATTTGTTCTGATAAGCAAATGCAGGTTAGATTCATTGCTTATGATATGCATTGGATTTTTGGTCATTTAGTCAGCAGTTTGTACTGGAATGGATACAATATCATTCCGTCGCTGATTCATCTGTTTTATGGGCCCTGGTGGAGGTGGCGCAGTTGAATTAGAATGCAATTTGACTGCTTATGATTTTCATGACAAACTACCACATGTACAGGTATAAATTCAGAATGAAGATTGCAGCTTCGCACAAGCTCCATAAACTGCTCGCGTGAAACAAATAAGCTGGAAAAAGATGAGCCCGTACGAGTTGACTGCAAAGTGTGCAAACCACCCACGGTCTGCACGTGAGCTGACTCAGAAGTGGATGCTCCAGGTGCATTTGCATAGGTTTCAAGTTCCTTAGTGAATCTGTGATAAATTCATTAAATTACAGGTGCACTACCTTTGTGCCAAAGTCATCAACTCTGGTTATGGGTTTTTGCAGAGGCAAGATGCAGGTAACAATTCAATATTAAAAAACAAATCTCCAAGGTATTGGTCAGAGTCCAATATCTTGTAACTGAAATGAAAACTGATATTTTTGAACCCATAAAGTTGACAACATAACTTTGCACATGCGGCCTTAATTTTTGGGGTCGCTAAATAACCTACAGTTCCTCCAATACAGTGGGCAGAAAGTGATCTCACATTTGTTTCTGGGACTGATGAAGGTAGACGTGCTGATGACAAAGAATCGCACTATCAGAATTTTAACTGGAAAATATTTGATGTAATATTTTACTTAATTTTAATTGAGCACATCTTGAAGTTCCCATTTTGGATTTACAAATATCCTGTCACATGTCGGCTAACATTAACACTGCTATGAAGTTACTGTGAAAGTCCCCTAGTCGCCACACTCCGGCATCTGTTCGGGTACACTGAGGGAGAATTTAGCATGGCCAATGCATCTAACCTGCACATCTTTTGGACTGTGGGAGGAAACCGGAGCACCCAGAGGAAACCCATGCAGATACGGGGAGAATGTGCAGTCTCTGCACAGACAGTGACCCAAGCTGGGAATTGAACCCAGGTGCTGTGAGGCTGCAGTGCTAACCACTGTGCCGCCATGCCGTCCCAACTTCATTTGCCACATGTGAAATCTATGCAGCTCTATGGCACTTACTGGTAGGAAGGTCTCCTCCACACCTGAACAAGAACTGCCAGAGTCGGAGCCAGCAGGACAGCAGTGTTCCTCCCGACCAACAACACTCCCCCCAAGTTAAAGGACCATGCACTCCCTTCCTCTACCCTACCAACCTCAGCTGGCTGGCAAAACCCAGGAGCTGGCCACCAATCCCCTTGACCTAGTCACCGATTATTCTCAATGATGGCTGCTTCCTTCATTAACCCTGACTGATGATCGATTGTTTCATCTGCTCCCACACCCAGCCAACAATTAATCAGATAGTCTTATAATGTCAATCAGACAGTTGACCCAGTCCCAGATCTTGGCCAGTGCTTTTCTGCAACTGGCCTCTAGATTGGAAGCACCAAGAGAATGCAGAACAGAGGTGTTGACAGACGACTGACTATTTTTCATGTTTTATTGAGCAAGTGGCCATTGCTGCCAGGTCACTAAAAGCCTGACAAATGATCTACATTCTGATATTTGCGGACTGATTGATATGTGGCTGTATCTTCTTTGTTCATCATAGAATCCCTACAGTGCAGAAGGAGGCTATTCGGCCCATCGACTCTCTGACTGAGCATCTTACCCAGGTCCTATCCCCGTAACCCCACGTATTTAACCCACTAATTCCTCTAACCTACACATCTTGGGACACTAAGGGGCAATTCAGCATGGCCAATCAACCTAACACGCAGATCTTTGAAGTGTGGGAGAAAAATATAACACTTGGAGGAAACCCACGCAGACATGGGGAGAACATGCAAACTCTACACAGTCTCCCAAGGCTGGAATTGAACCCGGGTCCCTGGCACTCTTGAGTCAGCAGTGCTAACCACTGTGCCACCGTGCCATCCTAATTCGGGTTGGACAACAAACAGTGGTCAAGCGAGTGAGAATATTCTCATACCCAACTCAGTAGTGTGTGGCTCTAAAAATGATCAGCATCAAGCCACTGCAGTTATGGAGCTGTTTCACACATGTGGAAAGAGATATGGACAGAGGAGGGAGGAAAAACTGAACTCCTTCATGCTCAAGAGGTCACGTGGGCGGCACGGTAGCACAGTGGTTAGCACTGCTGCTTCACAGCTCCAGGGACCTGGGTTCGATTCCCGGCTTGGGTCACTATCTGTGTGAAGTTTGCACATTCTCCTCGTGTCTGCGTGGGTTTCCTCCAGGTGCTCCGGTTTCCTCCCACAGTCCAAAGATGTGCGGGTTAGGTTGATTGGCCATGCTAAAATTGCACTGAGTGTCCTGAGATGCGTAGGTTAGAGGGATTAGTGGGTAAATATGTAGGGATATGGGGGTAGGGCCTGGGTGGGATTGTGGTCGGTGCAGACTCGATGGGTCAAATGGCCTCTTTCTGTACTGTAGGGATTCTATTCTATTCTAGGTCAATAACCAGACATCTCCTCCTATTCAAAACATGATGCTCCAAGGTCCACCAGCTGACTCAGTCACCCACTCCCATTTTTGCTCACTCCCTCCTCACCAGCCCAAGTGTCCTCTCTGCCATTCATACTCCTCCCCACACCATGATTGTCCAAACACCTTCATGTACATGAGGAGCAGTGACCTCACCTCCATTTGTTTTGATTTTGATTTGATTTGACTTCTTATTGTCACATGTATTAGTTTACAGTGAAAAGTATTGTTTCTTGCGCGCTATACAGACAAAGCATACCATTCATAGAGAAGGAAAGGAGAAAGTGCAGAATGTAGTGTTACAGTCATAGCTAGGGTGTAGAAAAACATCAACTTAACATAAGGTAGGTCCACTCAAAAGTTTGATGGCAGCAGGGAAGAAACTGTTCTCGTGTTGGTTGCCACCTGATCTCAGACTTTTGTATCTTTTTCCCGAAAGAAGAAGGTGGAAGAGAGAATGTCCGGGGTGCGTGGGGTCCTTAGTTATACTGGCCGCTTTTCTGAGGCAGCCGGAAGTGTAGGTGGAGTCCATGGTCGGGAGGCTGGTTTGCATGATGGACTGGGCTTCGTTCGTGACCTTTTGTAGTTTCTTGTGGTCTTGGACAGAGCGGAGCCACAACAAGCTGTGATACATTCAGAAAGGATGCATTTTATGGTGCCTCTGTAAAAGTTGGTGAGAGTCATAGCGATTCTCCTGTGCGCCCAAAATACCCAAATTTATAAGTCAACATATTTAGCTGGGCAGTGCGCTATACCTGAGGAGCATGAATAATAGCTGGAATTCATCACAGACTTGTATTTAGTTTAAAATATTCAGCGCAATGCAAAAAAAAAATTCAGATATCTCCGCGGCAGTCAGAATGTAATTTACTGCCTACGACGTCTCAGGAAAGGCAACACAATACTGCAAGTGGTTTGATTTGACTGCATGCTTCTTGCTTTCGTGGTTCTTTTCAGCACTGAGGTAGTGATACTCACTGGCAATTTCATAGCACTTTGTTAGAACTGCGACTCCGGTGGGAGTTCATGTTTGCTAATCGTGTGGTAATGTGGGAACCTTTCCTTTTTCACAGTTTGCTTTACACTTGGGTAAAACATCAAACTTCTAATCTGCATTTTCAAAGTAAACGTGGTTGCCTGAAACAGGTACAAATTCCAGTAATACAATGGCATAAGAACAAAAGAGACAGAACAAATCGGAGCAGAAATAGACTATGTGGCTCCACAAGCTTGCTCCGCCATTCAGTCCGGCTATGGCTGATTTTCTGCATCAAGTCCGCTTTCCTGCCCATTCATCATATCCTTGATTCCTTCAGAGACCTGGGGCGGAATTTTACAAAACAAATTCTAAGTGCCGAACAAGCATGAAAACGGAAAAGAATCGCACCGATTTTTTTGGGCGAATTGCCGCCAGCAGGAGGGGTTGGGAGCAGAACCTAATCTCGCCAGTGAAGTTGGCTGCTGGGCTCCTGGGGCGCCACTGCACAGATAGTGGGAGATCTCCTGTCACCTCCCCCCCCCCCCCCCCCCCCCCCCCGCCCCCCCCACTGATGCCCTCCCACCCCACGGATATCGGGAACTGCCACCAATCGCCCACTGTGCGGGTCTCCCCTCACCCACCTCCCAGACATTGACCCCCCCCATCAAATCAACACTGCAGAGTTTCCCCACAGCCACCCCGATCTCCGATCAACACCCCACCGATCAACACCACCACCCTCCCCCCAGCAGAGTTCTCCTTCTCTCCTCCCACTGTGGAACTCTCCCCCTCCCATCTCCCCTGTCATGACTCCACCCCTTCTCAGGCCCCATCGCCCTCAGGCCCTGTCTCAGCACTGCCCCAGCACTGCCAGGGTGCCCAGTGGGCAGTGCCTGGGTGCCTGGTGGGCAGTGCATGGCCCTGCCGCAATCTTCTGGGGCGCTTCAATGGACTCCAGTCCCACTGGCAGCCACCACGTCGGCTCTCCACTGGGAGAGACCATACATAATTCTCACCCGTGACAACCTCGACCAGCGAGCAGGTAAAGACAAGTGAGCTGGACAATAGTGTACGGGACTCATTAAAGACATGCTTCATATTTAAATTGGCTTTGTGCTCTTTCTGGGCGCAAAGTCGATTTCACCAGCAGGTCAGTGCCGGTAAGACTGTGAGAGGCGGGAAACCAGCTGCGATCCAGATTTTTCGCTTCTCGTTGATCGATGGGCGCGATGAGCTGATAAGATTGCACCCTGATAATATGTCTATCTCAGCCTTGCAAGAGATTCAAAAATGGAACATCCAAGATACCAAAAATGATGCCAAAACATTGAACTTATTCAAGGGATGGCTGGATATAGCACTTGGGGAAAATGGGATCAAAGGTTATGGGGAAAAAGCAGGATTAGGCTATTGAGTTAGATGATCAGCCATAGAGTCATAGAGGTTTACAGCATGGAAACAGGCCCTTTGGCCCAACTTGTCCATGCTGCCCTTATTTTTTTTTTTAAAAACCCTAAGCTAATCCCAATTGCCCGCATTTGGCCCATATCCCTCTATACCCATCGTACCCATGTAACTATCTAAATGCTTTTTAAAAGATAAAATTGTACCCGCCTCTACTACTACCTCTGGCAGCTTGTTCCAGACACTCACCACCCTCTGTGTGAAAAAATTGCCCTCTGGACACTTTTGTATCTCTCCCCTCTCACCTTAAACCTATGCCCTCTAGTTTTAGACTCCCCTCCGTTTGGAAAAAGATATTGACTATCTACCTTGTCTATGCCCCTCATTATTTTATAGACCTCTATAAGGTCACCCCTCAGCCTCCTATTCTCCAGAGAAAAAAGTCCCAGTCTATTCAGCCTCTCCTTATAACTCAATCCATCAAGTCCCGGTAGCATCCTAGTAAATCTTTTCTGCACTCTTTCTAGTTTAATAATATCCTTTCTATAATAGGGTGACCAGAATTGCACACACTATTCCAAGTGTGGTCTTACCAATGCCTTGTACAACTTCAACAAGACGTCTCAACTCCTGTATTCAATGTTCTGACCGATGAAACCAAGCATGCTGAATGCCTTCTTCACCACTCTGTCCACCTGTGACTCCACTTTCAAGGAGCTATGAACATGTACCCCTAGGTCTCTTTGTTCTGTAACTCTCCCCAACCCCCTACCATTAACTGAGTAAGTCCTGCCCTGGTTCAATCTACCAAAATGCATTACCTCGCATTTGTCAAAATTAAACTCCATCTGCCATTCATCAGCCCACTGGCCCAATTGATCAAGATCCCGCTGCAATTGGAGATAACCTTCCTCACTGTCCACCATGCCACCAATCTTGGTGTCATCTGCAAACTTACTAACTATGCCCCCTATATTCTCATCCAAATCATTAATATAAATGACAAATAACAGTGGGCCCAACACTGATCCCTGAGGCACACCGCTGGTCACAGGCCTCCAGTTTGAAAAACAACTCTCTACAACCACCCTCTGGCTTCTGTCAAGAAGCCAATTTTGTATCCATTTAGATACCTCACCCTGGATCCCGTGAGATTTAACTTTATGCAACAACCTGATCACAATGAATGGCGGAGCCATGATCGTAATGAATGGCGGAACAGGCTCAAAGGGCCAAATGGCCTCCTCCTGCTCCTATCTTCTATGTCTATATCTATGACACTCTGGGATATTGAATTCCAAATATTCACAATCCTCTGAGTGAAGAAATTTCTTCTCATCTCAGTCATTAATGATCAACCCTGCGACTGTGCTCCCATGTTCTAGATTTCCCAGCTCAGGAAAACAGCCTCACAGTATCTACCCTATCAAGGCCCTTTAGGATCTTGTATGTTTCAATGGGGTCACTTCTCATTCTTCTAAACTGCAGAGTATAGGCCTAACTTACTCACCTTCTCATTATAGGACAACCTCCTCATTACAGGAACTATTTGAATGAACCTCCATTCTACCACCTCCAAGACAACTACATCCTTCCTCAGATAAGGAGATCGGAACTGCACACAGTACTCCAGGCTAGTTCTCACCAAAGCCCTGTGCAATTGTCGGAAGACTTCATTATTCTTGTACTCCAATCCCCTTGCAATAAAAATAATTTGCCTTCCTAATTGCTTGCCGCACCTGCATGCCATTTTTGTGTTCTTTTTAAGAGTACACCCAAGTCTCTCTGAACATAAGTATTTAAAATTTTCATGCCCTTTAAGAAATATTCTGCATTTCTATTCTAACTACCAAAGTGAATAGCTTCACACTGTCCCACATTTTACTCCATCTTCCATCTTGTTAATTATTTAACTTGTCTATATCTCTCTGCAACCTCACTGTGTCCTCCTCACAGCTTGCATTTCTCATCAGCAATCTTGGATACATTATTCTTGGTCTCTTCATCTAAGTCATTAGTATAGATTGCAAAAAACTGAAGTCCCTGCACTGATACTTATGGCACTCCTGCTGACTCAAAAATTCCCTGTCTGATTCCTGTCCATTAAACAATCTTTCATCCTTGATATTATTACCACAAATCCATTAGCCCTTATCAAACTTCTGAATGTGTTTTGGAAATCCAAGCATACAACATCTACTGAGTTCCTTTTTATCTAACCTGTTAGTTATGTCCTCAAAAAACTCCAACAAATTTCTCAAATATAATTGCTCTTTTGCAAAAGCATGTTGACTCCATCAGATCATACCATTCATTTGGAAGTGCATTGCTCCCATTTTCTCAATAATGCATTCCAGCATTTTTCCAATGACTGACTATCTGGCCTGTAGTTCTCTGTTTTTTCTCTCTCCTTTATTGAAAGCGGTGTTACATTTGCTATCTTCCAATCCACTGAAAATGTTCTAGATTACAGAGAATAGTCATTTGGTAGTACAGAACTTGAGTAAAGCTGAAAAAGGACATTTTGTTGAAGCTTTTCATCTTGCACTCATAAGACAATTGACTCTGCTCAAGTTTAAAATTCTTGTTTTGGACTTGAGCATGTTGTTCTCAAACTTAATATGGAATTCAATTGTATTATGATCATCTTTTCCCAGAGTATTGTTTACTATGACATTACTGTCTCCTTATGCAAAGCTTGATCTAAAATAACTTTATTTCTAATTAGTTCCACAACATGCTGCTCTAGGAAACTGTCACAAAATCATTCCACAAACTCATCTTTCAGATTACCTTTGGCAATTTAATCTATCTCATCCAAATGAAGATTGAAATTCCCCATGATTATTATATTGCCTCTTTTAAAGTTTATTTATTAGTGTCACTAGTAGGCTTACATTAATACTGCAATGAAGTTACTGTAAAAATCCCCTAGTCGCCACACTCCGGCGCCTGTTCAAGTTCACTGAGGGAGGATTTAGCATGGCCAATGCACTTAACCAGCACGTCTTTCTGTTTCAAGCTCCAATTATTTTTTATTTAATGATCCATTAAATGACATAACAACTGTTAAGAGGCCTAGAAACTACTCCTCCAATGCGTTTCCTACCCTTGTTATTCTTAGTTTCCACTTATCCTTTTTCACTAATGCCCTTATGTCATCTTTCATTATCAGGGCTATTCATCCTCCTTTTACACTCTGTTTGTCTTTTCAAAATGTTAAGTACCCTGGAATATTTATTTCCAAATCTTAGTCACCTTGCAACCATACCTCTGTAATGGTGGTTCAATTAAATCCATGTATCTCTATTTATGCTGCTGGTTCATCCATTCTGGTATAAATACTTCATGCACTCAGATGAGGAGCTTTTACTTTTATTTTTAACCATTATTCTTAGTAAGGGACCTTATTCATTGGTGCATTATTATCATTAAATTTTCTGTCCCTTCCTGTGCCACCATCTGGTTCGTTGATGTCCTTTAGGGAAGGAAATCTGCTGTCCTTACCTGGTCTGGCCTACATATAACTCCAGAGCTACAGCAATGTGGTTGACTCTCAACTGCTCTCCAAGGGCAACTAGGGATGGGCAATAAATGCTGATGTGGCGATGCCGGCGTTGGACTGGGGTGAACAAAATAAGAGTTTTAACAACACCAGGTTAAAATCCAACAGGTTTATTTGGTAGCAAACACCATTAGCTTTTGGAGCGCTGCTCCTTCGTCAGATGGAGTGGAAATGTGCTCTCAAACAGGGCACAGAGACACAAAAATCAAGTTACAGAATACTGATTAGAATGCGAATCCCTACAACCAGCCAGATCTCACGTGAGAACACCATCTACCAGGTACACGGTACCTACTCTTGCAACCCGGCCAACATTGTCTACCTGATACGCTGCAGGAAAGGATGTCCCGAGGCATGGTACATTGGGGAAACCATGCAGACGCTACGACAACGGATGAATGAACACCGCTCAACAATCACCAGGCAAGACTGTTCTCTTTCTGTGGGGGAGCACTTCAGCAATCACGGGCATTCAGCCTCTGATCTTCAGGTAAGCGTTCTCCAAGGTGGCCTTCATGACACACGACAGCGCAGAGTCGCTGAGCAGAAACTGATAGCCAAGTTCCACACACATGAGGATGGCCTAAACCGGGATGTTGGATTTATGTCACATTATCAGTAACCCCCACAGCTTGCCTCCTGGACTTGCAGCCTGTCCTGTCTGGAGAAAATACACATCTCTTTAACCTGTGCTTAATGCTCCCTCCACCCACATTGTCTGTATCTTTAAGATCTGGCTGGCTGTAGGGATTCGCATTCTAAGCGGTATTCTGTAACTTGATTTTTGTGTCTCTGTGCCCTGTTTGAGAGCACATTTCCACTCCATCTGACGAAGGAGCAGCGCTCCGAAAGCTAATGGTATTTGCTACCAAATAAACCTGTTGGACTTTAACCTGGTGTTGTTAAAACTCTTACAATAAATGCTGGCCAGCCAGTGATGCCCATGTCTCATGAATGAATAAAAAAATTCTTATTTCCCTTCACCCACATTGCTACATTGCTCTGTTGCTTTGGCTTTCACCTTTAGATTTATAAATTTCCCTCCTCCTGACCTCACTCCGTTGTCGTTTAAAGCCCTACTCACAGCTCTAGTAATACAACTGACCAGGGTGTTAATCCAAACCCAGTTTAAGTGGAGCCCACCCCAACAGAACAACTTCCTGACAGCTGTTCCAAGCTAAAATATCCACTATCATCCCAGATCAAGCTCTAAAGACACAATGGGAGGGCTGAACGCATAGACACTTGAACATCACAATTCATGCAGTTTGACTGTATATTGGCACTGTTCTTGTGATGATATTTCAGATATAAATGCTATATACATAGCTTAATATAATTTGCTGTGTAGACTTGTTCCCACTGTCCAGAGATAATTGATTATACATTTTGCCTCATAAATAGTGAACAATTCTGGGAGAATTATTTCACAATGCAAAATTAATGCTGCTGATGCCAAAATATCTTTGGATGAACTGGCTAGACTCCAAATGTGAAAAAATTGGCCAATTTCAAACTAAATGAAATTGAATTAACTTTTTTCAAAGTTAAGCCACATTCAAATTGCAGTCTGACAAAGTAAGGACATAACACAGGAATTGCTCTGGAAATAATTAATTGAGCTCGCAGGAGTGAAAGACAATTTGAAATAACCCATGACTTCTGGTGATCAAAAATCTAAATATTGCAGATGCTGGAGACTCACAATACAAACAAAACCCACAGGAGGCACTCAGCAGGGCAGTAACATCTGTGAGAGAGAACTGGATGGGGCTATGGCACCAAGCTTCACTGGCGTAGGTTTTCCAAGATGTGGAGATGCCGGCGTTGGACTGGGGTAAGCACAGTAAGAAGTCTCACAACACCAGGTTAAAGTCCAACAGGTTTATTTGGTAGCAAATACCATAGGCTTTCGGAGCGCTGCCCCTTCGTCAGATGGAGTGGATATCTGTTCCATCTGACGAAGGGGCAGCGCTCCGAAAGCTTATGGTATTTGCTACCAAATAAACCTGTTGGACTTTAACCTGGTGTTGTGAGACTTCTTACTAGATTTTCCAAGCCAGGGAAGGAGTTGCGGTCGGGAATCTCAGAGATCTGGGCATCTCCCCATGATGTGGAGCTTTGATTCTCGAGTGTGCAACCCTTTCTCCCCATCTGGAAGCACATACCTGTTCCTCTATCTCCCGCTGGCAGTTGGGCATCCTATAGTAAACCCTCAACTTCGTGATTACACCCTTCCTATTCCTGAGCTCTACCCATATTGCCTCGCTGTCTGAGCCCTCCCAGGTGTCTTCCCGCAGTACACCTGTGATATTCTCCTTAACCAGTAGTGCAACTTCCCCACCCCTTTTACATCCCCCTCTATCCCACCTGAAAGATGTGTATCCTGGAACGTTAAGCTGCCAATCCTGTCCTTCCCTTAACCAAGTCTCTGTAACAACATCATAGTTCCAAGTTCTTCATGGAAGCCAGTGAATTTGCGCCTTGAAGTATTACTAACTCTCATCAGTATTCCAAGCATATTAATTTCTCTATCTTCTGTCATTAAACACTAGCAAACATAAATATAAAAGGAAATCCAGGAGCTGATTAATACATGAAAATAATTAAGATCGCAAGCTTCCAAATATGCCCAGCCGCTTTGTTATAGTTTTAAGTGCTGCTGCTTTTATAGTCGCCAGAAATGCAGGGGACACAGGTAAATGGAATTTAAATCACGACGATGACCTAAAAATGACAATAAATAGCTCAGTATGAATCCTGCAGCTTTGATATAATCTCGATTTTATTGACTCTGTTTTGACTCGCTATCATGGCTGGTTATGCAGTGCCTGTCAGGTCTGTCAGCGGGATGCACGCTTTCATCAGGGAAACAGATACAGGGTTATTTTCTAACCATCAGATCTGTTTTATTGAATTGTATATGATGCCATGGCCTGAATCCAAAACACACATGATCTTTTAAAAGAAAAATAATTATTTGATTTCACTGAAACACTTTCACACCAATCAGTTTTGAAACACGGATCAAACCTTTATCTTCAATGCATAACAATTAAGGCAGCTTTCCTCCTTCACACAAAGTTTTGACAGGTTAACGTTTCTTGCCATCTAATCAGTCCTGCTCTTTGATGATCGTGGGGCGGTTTTAACCTAACTTGCCTGGCTGGAAGCATTTGTATTTGGTGCAACATTGGTTTTGAACTCTGTCCAATTCTACTCTCCGCCGAGGTCAATATACAATCATAAGGGGTGGGGGGTAAAACTAACATCCCCCCTGGTCCTGTGGGGACAATTGTCTGGATAAAATATCAGTCAGATAGGCAGCTCCGTCCCAGATCTTGGCCAGTGCCTTTCTGCTACTGGTCTCTATATTGGAAGCACCAGGAGAACACAGGAACAGAGCAGTTAATAGATGACAGACTATTTTTCATGTTTCATTGTGCAAGTAGCCATAGCTTCCACCTAACTAGAAACCAGACAACTGATCTACATTCTGATATATACAGTTGCGGACAATGGCCATGGTCAATTGTTCCTTGTTAATTCATGACCGATGACAAATAGTGGTCTAGCAAGTGACACCCATACTCATACCCAACACTGCAACTTGAACAAGTCACCATTGTGTGGCTCTAAAAATGAACAGCACAGACTCTACCTGCATGCCTGGGGCCGATTCGTACATGTGGCAAGTGTTATGGACAGAGAAGGGAGGCAAAACTCAACTCCTTTATTTTCCCCACCATCTGTTTGTACAGAGAGGTGTTTTAATTTTTGAAATAGGCTGTGACATGTTTCCCTAAACCCTTTGTTGCTGAGTCAATTTTTAAAGATACTCGCAGCAAACTCTCTTTAGGTTTAAATTGGAAGTACTCACACATTCAAACCTGGGAAATCGTTGCAATCTTACTCACAAACACAGGCACACAGTAAGAAGATAGAAAGAGGAGTTTTTTTACAGCGATGAATAACTTAACTTAAAAGTACCATAAATATAGATATCAGTTCATGTGATTACCAGAGCCCAGAAAGTCAGAGTCTAGTGAGAGTTCCTTCACTGAGGAGTTATATTTCAGCTAACTGAAGCAGGATTTTTCAGAATTCCGTTAAAGTTGATGGTGACTCAGCAAGATGAGGTTGGTACCCAGAGTCTTGGTCTGCTCAGCAGGCAACGACAGAATTTTCCAGAGAAATAGGATTCAAGGAAATTTAGACTTAATGCAAACTGTTGGTCAGCCTGCTTTGATTTTGCCAGCTGAAGTTTAAACAGCAGACTGAGTCCGAGTTTTGAAATGTAATATTAAAACTTTGCAAATGGCAGAAGCTTAGGTCATTTGATGTGGTCCATTAATCAGTTAGTTGCAGACTAAGAAGCAGTTTCCATGCCTCTGGTCAAAATCCATTTTTTACACTAGGAGATAGATGGTGGTGTTTAGAGCATCTGCAGGAATAGTGAATTTTAATGGCTCTTTCTTTGTCATAGTCCAGGCTGGGAAAACAAAACGTCTGCTGGTCCTAGTTTTGCTGATTGTAATGTGTCCTCACAATGAGAGGGGTGATATTCCACAAGGATGAGGGTTGAACTTATTAGTTGTTCTACGATTGCAATTTGCACTATGTACAGGATGCAATATTAAAAAAATGCCATAGTTTTCTTGGCATCACTTCCCAAGCTCACAATCCCGTCCCCACCCCCCACCGCCCGCCAACCCCACCTGAACGAACCATGGCAGCAGGTGAATGACAACACCATCACCTCCAAGTTCATCTCAAGGTCACACCTTTCTGACTTAAAAACATATTGCTGTTCCTTCATTGTTGCTGTGTCAAAATCCTGAATTATCCTCTCTGCTTGGAATGCAGCATTTCAAGAAAGTGGCCACCGCCACCTTCTCAAAGACAACCAGGGATGAACAATAAATGTTGGCCTTATTAGCAGCATCCATTCCCCAAGCACGTGTTAAAAAAAACAGACACAGCAAGACACTGAAAATAACTGAGAAGAATCTTTAAAGACAATGGTGTTACAATCAGTTCAAAAGCATTTAATATATATATATTACTATTTTGACACCAACCCAAATTAGTTTTTGCTTCTGCATCAAACATTGCAATTGTTTTGGTTTTGCTCTATTCTAACAATGGTGTAAAAAATAATATCATCGCCGCATTGACCACCAATATAATAACAATTGAAAGATTAATTTGTACTTACATATAAAATTTCAGTGCTTATCAGTATAAGGATGTATCATTAATAATTGGTGTGCATAGGTCTGTGTGTTTCTGTGTCTATGTATCTGTATGTGTGTGTGTCTATGTATCTGTATGTGTGTGTGTGAATGCACATGTCTGTGTGTGCATGTGTGTGTTTGAATGTGTCAGTGTGTGCATGTGAATGTGTGTGTGTATATGTGTGTGTGAATGTGTATGCCAGTATTTGTGCATGTCTATTTGTGTATGTCTTTGTGTGTGTGTATGTGAATATGCATGCCCTGTATGTGTGCATATCTGTATGTGTGCACGTCTGTGTATGTGCGTGAGTGTGTGTGTGTGTGTGCGTGTACTTTTCAACTCATCAAGGTCAGCCATGGCAATACTGGGAAGTGCAGCATTTTTCATTTGAAGTATCCAGGGTCAGATACAGCACAACTGGACGAACAGTAAAGCTGACCACGCACTTCAACAGTCTGTCGTATTTCAGAAGAGTACCCCCTAAAGCAGTTTTCCACTAATCAACTATGTTGAATTGGACTGAAATCAGATCCAAATTAAAAGCAGTTTTGTGGCATTGAATTGGAATGTGACTATCAAAACTTTCAATATAAAAGGGTAGCAGTCACTATTGTACTATCTATATAAAATAAATTCCCATGTAAGCAAGCCATAAAGACATCACTTTATGGAGAATATCCTTTATTTCACCAGCACAGTTGAAAAGTTAAAGTCTTACATTAAACCTGCATGAACAATTGCCACAAAGATATTACTTCCCTGCACTTTGAATGTAAATGAAATCCAAGCACTGAGTTGGCATGCTGGGACAATACCGTATAATAGTCTTCTGAGGTTCGAATCCCAGTAGATGGTCATCAGCATCTCCAGAGCCAACAGCCTAAATAATTGCCGCTGATTCTCATGTCTCCCTTTGAGTGCCTTCTTTGTCTGATTGCAGTAGATAGCGTGCTGGATACATGGAATAAGATTACTTAATAAACAAGGTATTTATACAAGCCATACAAGATTAAAATATGTAGACCTGCCCTTATGAAAGGTTGCCCAGAGAGGATAACCTTTAAGGCAATGCTGAATACATTTCCAAACCGCAGAGGACTATGCTCTCCTGCAAAGAATGTATAAGCGATCTCCAGAGTCACGCAGACATTTTGCTTGGTGTCTGAAATTCACTGAAAATGTGACTACAATAACTCCTGTGCGTAATTTGAAGAGTTGTAATTCTTGAGCAGGATAACTTCTGTTATTAGTATTATGTTTTGACTGGGCGATCATGCAAACCCTTTGAATGAAAGCTATTGAGATACTGATCCATCGGGTTTAAATGAAAGTAAAGCATTTTCTTGTGAGAAGAAATATTAAGCATGAGGACCGTCAGATGAAATCAAGCTTATTGGTGTAATTTATCAACTAACTCACCCAGCGAAAAACCTTCTTTCATAGAATCATAGAATCCCTACAGTGCAGAAGGAGGCCATTCAGCCCATCGAACCTGCACCGACAACACTCCCACCAGGCCCTATCCCTTTAACCCTATCTTTTACCCCGCTAATTCCCCTGACACTAACAGACAATTTATTATGACCAATCCACCTAACTCGCACATCTTTCCGGGGCAGATATAGGAAACATGCAGGGGGCTAATTTTTCAAGACAGAAAATATTAAAAACAAACATTTCCAGCAGTACTTTCAGCTATGGGTGGACATCGACATAAAGGAACAAAGGAATAGGAGTCGGCTGTTCTGCCATTCCATAAGATCATGGCTATTATATGTCTTTTTAAAAATTCATTTACAGGACGTGGGGGCTTCACTGGCTAGGCCAGGATGTGTTGTCCATCTCTAATTGCACTTGAGAAGGTGGTCGTGAGCTGCCTTCTTGAACTGCTGCAGTCCACTTTGTGCAGTGCTGTTAGGAAGGGAGTTCCAGGATTTTGACCCCACATCAGTGAAGGACCATATAGTTCCAAGTTAGGATGGTGTGTGGCTTGGAGGGGAGCTCGCAGTGAGTGGTGTTCCCATGCATCTGCTGCCCTTGCCCTTCAAGGTGGCAGAGGTTGTGAGTATTATAAGGTGTAGTCAAAATAGCCTTGGTGAGTTGCTGCAGTGCATCTTGTAGATGGTACGCACTGTTGCAACTGTGGTGGTGGAGGGAGTTAATGTTTAACGTGGTGGATGGGATGCCAATCAAGTGAGTTACTTTGTCCTGTACCATGCCACACTTCTTGAGTGTTGGAGTTGTACTCATCCAGACAGGTGGAGAGTAGTCCATCACACTCGTGTCATGTGCCATGTAGATGTTCAACAAGCTTTGGGAAGTCAGTAGGTGAGCCACTCGCCTTGGCTTCATATCCTTTTATACACTGGCCTAGCCAAAATCCATTGATCAAATTTTTAAATTATTAATTGAATTAGCATCGATTCTTTTCATTCTCTTGCTCTTTGCTCAATCACTACTCCCATTGAGAAATTGATGCTGAGGTATCAAAAACGGTGCTGTATGCACAGAGTAGGCACTCTGTTTCTCTAAATGCAGTGATGCTATTTTTATTGAAAATAAAAGCACGCATGAGGACAACGTCAACTGGGATCTTGGGTTCATGTCACACTACATGCAACGCCCACCATCTGGCCTAGGCTTGCAAAATCTTACTAACTGTTCTGGCTTGAGACAATTCACACCTCTTTAACCTGTGATCATCCCTCTCTGCACTGTCCGTACCTGTAAAAACTTGATTACCTGTAAAGACTCGCATTCCAAACATTATCTTGCCTTTGTTTATCTATGCCGTGTTTGTGAAATCTATCTCTCCACTCACCTGATGAAGGAGCAGCACTCTGAAAGCTTGTGATTCCAAATAAACCTGTTGGACTTTAACCTGGTGTTATTTATTTATAGAATCCCTACAGTGCAGAAGGAGTCCATTTGGCCCATTGAGCCTGTACCGACCAGAGTCCCACCCAGGCCCTATTCCTGCAAGTCCACACATTTACCCTGCTAATCCCCCTGACATTAGGGTCAATTTCGCATGGCCAATCAACCTAACCTGCACACCTTTGGAGTATGGGAGGAAACCGGAGCACCCGGAGGAAACCTACGCAGACACGGGGAGAATGTGCAAACTCCACACAGACAGTGACCCGAGGCCGGAATCGAACCTGGGTCCCTGGTGCTGTGAGACAGCAGTGCTAACCACTGTGCCACCGGCCGCCTTAAAGAAGAGGCGTTGCATTGGCCGGGATGTCATGAGACTTCTTATTGAAAATAAGACAACAAATCCAACAGTTAAAAATCTCGAAGTTCAGCGGAACCAGAGAAACCATGAATTAATGAAAATGTTTCAATTCTGGCAGTTAGAGGCTCAAAAACTGATGCAGATGCCAATCATAAATATTTGAAAGACAGATCTCAATATATCCAGATAACAATGTACAATTCCTCAGTACTTGGAAAGTAATTTTTAAACAGTTTTGGTGGGACATTTTGTGACAGAATTAATAAGATAAAAGCAGTCTAGCTCAGTCAGGTAGAGCCGTAGAAGATGATAAAGACCTATGGAGAAGCTACTGTATTATATTTACAAGAAGATTGCAAATTCAACAGTACGTTCAGAAGCGTTGATTCTAAATAACAGATGGTTACTGGAATGGGGCTAATATTTTAATAATCACAAAATCAAATCAATTTCAGCACTTGGATCAAACTCGTTGAATTGTTTATATCGTCACCTAATCTAACCCAAAAGCTTTCATTCATGCTGACAGAATGTTGATAGCTCGCTGCTGAAGGTAGATTATTCCTTCTGTTTGGCATAATGAGGCTATTGTAAAGGATAGCTCATGGGTAGAGCCAGTGATTTGTTCTCGCTCAGTAACTGGCATCTTCCCAGCCTCCAGGACATTGTGTGTGAAATTGTGGTGAAGCAGGTGATGCTACGTACAGCATGTAGAAATACACGGGATGGTAACCCTATCCCTGTTGAGGCTCTCGAGGAATACAAAGATAGCTGAAAAGAGCTTAAACAGGGACTTAAAAAGGCTAAAATGGGCCATGAAATGTCCTTGGCAGGCAGGATTAAGGAGAATCCCAAAGCCTTTTATGCGTACATAAGGAGGAAGAGGGAGGCGAAGGAAATTTTTATGGAGTCAGGCCAGCTTTTCAGAGTCATGGCACCTCAGAGATGTGGTGAGCCCTAGCTTACATGAGGAAATCTTTTTAAAATAAGTTTAAACGTCTTCCTCATGGCTGCTTGGTAGGCTATACCCCAAACAACCCTCATGCCCCTTATGCCAAGCTATGCCCCTCCATCCATCCCATGGTGCCTTAATTCCCCATATGCCAAGCCATGGCATTTCCATGCCTATTGACCTACTATGCACTGTATAGAAACACTGGATCCCATAGTGGCAATAGGATGTTTTTAAAAATCTTTTAAAAATATTAATTGATAACTTTGCACCATTTGCATCCCGAGGCCTTGTTCATCAGGCCAAGCTCAAGAGCGCACTACCAAGTTACAACCAACATGTGTCCTGTTCCACCAGAGGCCCAAACATCCTAGACCACTGCTACACAAATATCAAACATGCCTACGCCTCTATCGCCCACCCACATTTTGGCAAATCAGACCACAAGGCTGTGCTCCTGCTCCCGGCTTACAAGCAAAAACTGAAGCGGGAGAATCGATCAAAGAAAGTTGTGCAATGTTGGTCTGAGGAATCAGATGATCTCCTACGGGACTGAGTACGCCACTACAGTAACTGACTTCATTAGTAAGCGTGTAGAAGACTACGTGCCAAAGAAGCAAATCTGCGTCTTTCCCAACCAGAAACCATGGATGAACAGGGATATCCACTGCTTGCTGAAGTCTAGGGCTGAGGCGTTCAAGTCAAGCGACCCTGACCTATACGAGAAAGCCAGATACGATCTAAGGAGATTCATCAAGGATGCCAAAAGACCAAGCTAGAGTCCCAGGCTAGCCACACAGACACCCGCCGACTGCAAGACATAACAGGCTACAAGATGAAGGCATGTAAAATCGTCGGCTTCAATGCACCCCTTCCTAATGAGTTCAATGCATTCTACACCCATTTTGAGTAAGAGGTCAGCGAGAGCATGCCCTCCACGCTGGAAGTCTTGGATGAACCTGTATCTGGGTCACCATTGCAGATGTCAGAGCCGCCTTCTCGAAGGTCAACCCACGGAAAGCGACTGGCCCGGATGGGGTACCCGGATGAGCACTCAGATCCTGCGCGGATCAGCTGGCAGGGATATTTGCAGACATCTTCAACCTCTCTTTACAACAATCTGAGGTCCCTATGTGCTTCAAAAAGACGGCCATCATCCCCGTACTAAAGCAGCGTGCCTTAATGACTATCGGCCGGTGGCTCTGACATCCATCATTATGAAGTGCTTTGAAAGGCTAGTCATGGGCGGCACGGTAGCACAGTGGTTAGCACTGCTGCTTCACAGCTCCAGGGTCACGGGTTCGATTCCCGGCTCGGGTCACTGTCTGTGTGGAGTTTGCACATTCTCCTCGTGTCTGCGTGGGTTTCCTCCGGGTGCTCCGGTTTCCTCCCACAGTCCAAAGATGTGCGGGTTAGGTTGATTGGCCAGGTTAAAAAAATTGTCCCTTAGATTCCTGGGATGCATAGGTTAGAGGGATTAACGGGTAAATATGTGGGGGTAGGGCCTGGGTGGAATTGTGGTCGGTGCAGACTCGATGGGCCGAATGGCCTCCTTCTGCACTGTAGGGTTTCTATGATTCTATGATTCTATGGCACGAATCAATTCCAGCCTCCCGGACTGCCTGGATCCACTACAGTTCGCCTACCGCCGCAACAGGACC